>NC_137862.1:35072490-35799990 GCF_963924005.1 Protomyctophum bolini
ATCACTAGGCCCTCGCCTGTGTGCTGTAATGCATCATATGCATGTAACAGTTCTACATGTAGGGATGATGGGGAATACATCAATTCAATTACCGGTAGTCTTATTTCAACATTGAGTCATAGCAGATTCGTGATCTTTTTTTAAAGTTATTGCACTGCACTATGTTCACTTCTGCACATTTTGTAACACTTGCGCACCACCTAGCGGTGAAAATAAAGGTCTGACAGAACTGATCTTTTGTTTTGTGATTTTATTACAGTACGGAACTACTGGCTGTGATACAGTATACAAAATAGCATAGAGGAAAAAAAGAAATATTCAAAAGAAGTGCACAAATTCAAAACGAATCGACATGGTCTAATTGTTACTCTTTAAGTTTGCTTTACAAAAGGTTTTGTAATAAATAAATATAAATTACATGAGATCGAAATTCATATGCAAATGAAAGGCAATTTTTAAGGCACACCTCATATCCCAAAATGTACCTTACAAAACAGTAATATGGCATTTCCTTAAGGACAAAAACAAGCTTCATTTCAATTTACAAAAGCAGCAGCAATTCTTTTATAATAGAGAATGTTCAGCATACAACTACCCTGCAGAAAGGACATTTTTAGAGCTCTTTGTTATAGACTTGTTGCCTTAGTTCTAACCCAAGAAGTTGCGTAAACCGTTGTCATTTTTGAGACAGTATTATGTGGCTAAAACCGTGCAATCTGAGCATTTCTTAATATATATAATATACAATATTAAACATCTTGAGGGTAAACTGATGAATTGTGGTTATGAAAATGTTAATTATTGCTGAGGAAATGAATGCGTTAGATTAGAAGCTGATTTGGTTTAGTCACAATCTAACACCTGAGGGCAAGAAATTAAATACTTCTCACAATCAAAATGTCTGCATAGTCTTAGCTTTCAATGATAAACACAGTGACAGCATATTAGAAAAAAGGATGAGGACACTGGTCATGTTTTAAGTTGAATTTGCTTTCAGCCAAACGGTCCTCCACCTATGCTTTCAATTTGAACTTAATTGATACAACACATTGCAAACCTTTAGCAGTTCCCTGCTGTTCATACTTGCTACACACATGTATATAAATAACATTTCCATGTATAGGCTGGGGCTCACATTCCATAAGATTAACCAGATAAGTGAATTATGAAGACTTGCAGAATATGGACTTGGACATACTGTAAGCTTAACATGAAATTAAACCTGCCATGATCACCCTTTTCTGGAACATTAATGATGTGGGTAATTAGTGGTGTGTCAACCATGTATTTTAACAGTTCTGATGGACCAAGAGCAAAAACATGGTCCATTTACAAATTACTATAAAAACACCTGCTCAACATGCATCCTTGTGGCAACCTGAACAAGACAAATAAATAATGCACTTTTGTTATTCCAAAGACAACTGCATGCATGGTCTAACACCATCTATTATCAATGTGCAGATTGTGCTTATTAAAATGGAGTGTTTATAATGTATATCGGGTGTGTCTGCTAAATTGTGAAAATGTTGGACTATGCATGCATATATACACACATTTAAAAGCCCATAAGAAATTCATAGGACAGGTGCACTAACATCCTGGTTTTCACTAATAGCCCTTTATATACTAAAACCCTACATACTCTCAAGCTTGCACATAAAACATACAAGCAATCACACATTACCTGATATTAGAAAAAGCTGGTGTTTTTCATGAGTAAGCAAACATTGACAAATTAAGGAAAAAACAGCCTCGATATGTATGAAAAAGTAACAAAATCTTTACAAAACATTGGTCAGTTAATACAAAAAGTTTTCAAAATTACAAAACATTTCATGATCAGACATGGATAGCTCCTCGAGGCCATAGAATTTTACCTACTATAAATAGTATACTAATGCCCGCATAAAAACTTTTTTTTTTCCTTTTTGTGTTCTGTAAAATAAATTCTATACAAAAAAAAAACATTAAAAAGGAATGAGAAGTTAACGACTTAAACCCGGTAGTCTTCGTGAAACGGACTTGAGGTACTTGAGCCACTTTTTCCAAAAAATCTCTTGCCAAAAATAGCTTGTAGATCAGCTATTTTTGGCAAATATTACACCCAGAATAGGCATAGGCATAGGTTCAAATGCTAACAGAAAAACGTCTATATACACATTAATCTAACAAAGGGAATGGACCTGGCATCCTGACAAGTCTGCCACTGGAGACAAAGCCAGCTGGATGCCATGGATAATAATCCTTAAAAAAAAAAGAAAATCACCAAGTTTCATTCAGGTCCTCTGGATGTGGCGGAGGAAGCGTTTCTGGAAGGTGTGTGGCTACTTGTGTGGCCACCAGTGTCTTCGGTTTCTTGGAGCTGCAGCAGGGCTTGAAAATCCGTGGATCAATAATCACCTCACCAAACCGCCCCTTATAGACAATTCCACAGCACACCTTTTGCCTGGAGAACAGATTTATAAAAAAGTATGCATGTGGTTAAATTTGACAAAGACAAAAATTACGGGCAGATGGCAATTAAATGACATTGTTTAGTGGCAGTGACATTACACACCTTTTCCAATAGGAGCGGTCAAGGAATTTGAAGGCAGAAGGAGTGTGGCGTCTCTGTTTGGACTCTATGTCTGAGCCATCATCTGACTGATTGCTGTAACTTGGAGACCTGGACGGAGACATACTGGAGGTGGTGCTGTGGGCATCAGAGTCTGCTTCAAACAAACATGTCAAAATCGTGTTATTACCGTAGATCAAGTAATTCTAAAACCATGCCATGTCAAAGACCCTCCTGCAGACCCCATAATTAAAAAAAAAATATATATATTGTGCCAGGGACTACCATAAAAGATTTGACCACCTATGCATGATTGCATGTACACTATGCAAGTGGCATACTTCACTGCATCCCTAATGTCTAAATGGACATCCACCCGCTACATCCAATAGAGGGCAGGATATGGCAACATTTTTCTTATCCAATGGTAAAAAAAAGTCACAGTTGCTACATTTCACCATATTTGTAATTGTGAGGTTTAGCTACTACGCATTAGTGACAGTGTTATTGAAGTTATCATTTGTTAAAGTCAACCGTTTCAACTACAAGTCACCTACTTTGTCTCTTCAACATATGAAGCCTCTTCAGTTTTGCTTTCCTCTTTCCATCACCACTCTTGATCTTCTTGGGTTTGGTCAACTTGAACCCTGGTCCAGCTCTGGCATCCACAACCTGTTTTCATTTACAAACACACTCATTAGCAATGGTAAATGGTGCATTTATAGATAGATTTTATCCAAAGCACTTTACATATTTTGCAATCACCCATTTATACACAGATGGAGGAAACCATGCAAGGCACCAACCTGCACATCGGGAGCAATTAGGGTTTCAGAGTCTTGCAGCTGCTCTAGGACACTTCGACAATAACTCTGGGGGAGCTCTGGATCAAACTGGGAACCTCATGGTTCCCATCCGGCTGCTCTACCGGCCATTCTACCCCTAAACTACTCGCGCCCTGCCCCATTCTAAGGTGACCTGCCAATCATACAAAGTGGGTTATGAAAGGATGAAAAACCTTGGCCCAATACTTACATGATTCCAGTTCTTATTGGAACCATTTGGTAACTTTTTCCATCTCTTCACTAATAGCACACAGGCATTGCAGATGTCTCCCTCTCGATCTTCTGATAACCTTTATGGATACAATGTACACAATTTAGCAGATGCTCTTAATCCACAACGAGGAAAACATGAGGTAACACATCAAATGCATAGAAATTGTAATGTAAAATCATAGGTAAACAAAGAAGCTATCATCAGTCTAAACAGTATTAAAAAAAAGTGTATTCCTTTAAATCCGATTCCTCACCCAAAACACAGCCTGAAGGTCTCCTCATATCGACTGCTGTCTGTGAAACGTGAACTGGAGGACTTGGTCTTACAGATGCAACATCCGTCATTACTTCGGTAGATCTTTGATTTGTGAAAACCAAACATATTGTGTTCTGCAGTTGGAAAAACCTGAGAGTAGAAACCCTACTCATCAATAACAATGTTGCAAAGTCAATCAACTCATGCGATTACAATTAAGGCATTTAGCAGACTCTTAATCCAGAGCGACCTACTATACAGTAAGCAAGAACACCACATAAAATGCACTACTACATAAAATGCATAGAAAATCAAAGGATCATAAGTAAACTGAGAACCTAACATATGTCTAACAGTAGAATATCTGTACAATGAAACTATAATAAAAATACACTATATAATGCTAGCTCTACATAATGCCATCTAAAATCACATTGTAACTCAGATTGTATAAATATAGGTTAGTGTAAGTCTGTAACCAAAGCGGACCAGTGAGGATTTTACTGTGTACTACAAATACATGTTATCCCCGTGACGAAAAGGGGCGGTACCCCCCAGATATACCAGAAAGCGTTAGTTTCCAAAAAATAAAATAAATGAAAAAGAAAAACAATAAAAAAGGTCACCACTATACACTGGACTCTTGATACAATTTGACAGTGAATACTGAACACAAATGTAGAATAACTTGGGCAGTACGATAAAAGCTACCGGTAGTTTTATCATTAGTTTGGAGACTGTACTCGCGGGAACGACAGAACAAAAAACAATCACCGTACATTATAATGATCAAGTCGTCGGTTGTCGTTAAGAACCAATCTTCAGGCTAAAAACCCGTGTTTTTATTTTGCCCGGGCCGTAGATCAGTCCTTGTGATCGGCAAGCGACATTGCAATCCAGTCGAAGAGATTCAGCGGCAAGTTCACGGACTTGAATTACAAATATGCAGACTGTCTGTTACACATCATGTGTAAAATTCAGTTGATTCCTCAAACGTTTTAAAAAAAATCATCATCAATAATCTAAAGGGGTTTGGTTTGGTGACTTCGAGCGGACAATTCAAAATATGTAGCGTTCATCGGTCAGAGGACGACGGATAGATTGAGTGTCGGTCGGCCAGCCGCTTCTTTTTGAAGTCAACAAACAAAAAGCTACCCGGGGCTAGTCGTTGTTGGAATGTGTTAAACATGATGAATGCACTTTCATCATGTAATTACTAAATGAATACATAAAACGTTCAGCTGAACGCACGCTGTTTTTTCTGTGTGTTAACATTTAAAGATGATCTTCTCGGTGCGTTGGCGCAACATCCCTTTAAATTCAAACTTTTGCCCGCTAGAGCGCCAAATAAGGCTCATTGTTGTTAGCTAACATGCTAACGCGCTAGCTACCCTCCATGCCACGCTCTCTGTCCCCATTGTGTTGCGCGCAACAACCCGTGCACGTACACACACATACACATCAACAATACGCACGGGCACACTCAAAGTCACACAACGCCGGGCACTTCTGATGATTCAATAAAAGATGCCAATCTACTGTTATGTTTAGAAGAAGACAAAAAGCGGACTTACCTACCGAACAAAAACTTTGAATCTTCTCTCGTAGTAGTAGTAGTATTTGTGTTTGACGCACTGCGCATGCCTTACTACTGCATACAGCTGGGGATTAGAATATCATTAGCATAAAAACACGGAATGAAAAGGGTCGCGCGGAGAAAGGCCATATAAGGAGTGCAAAGGTATCTTTTGAACACGCGTTCGACCAATCGCTGACTTCTGTGCGTTGTGTTTGTAAACGTTGCATGTTGGGTAATGTAGTGAAATGAGAGTGAGAGTCCCGTTGCAACCGTAGCGTTACACTCAATGTCCCAGAATGCATCTAGTCAATGGGTTTAAAAAATAAATAAACACAACTGCCCACTTGACATGGCGCGAACGAGTTTGTTTACATTTTTACAAGCCGCTATTGTGCAGTGCACAATGATGACGCTAGTAATGAGTGAATCATGTTTTACAGTAAGAAGGATTATGTTGGTGTACATCTCATTAAAAGTAGTACAACTGTACAATGTGCATTATTGATGCTTTATTCTTTATATATATTTTTTTACACTGTACACGGTTGCTCACTTAATAAACACTACATTACACATTTATGTCAATAAATGTACAACAGTATTGGAAAACAAAAATATATATCTCCCAAGATGCTCATAAGGGTCGTACATAGACAAGTACAACACAATCAGCTGAGACATGTCATTGTTGGCACAGGAAAGACATCCTTCACATCTTAATATCACTCTTGCTTGTCCTGTATTTCAGGTTTATGTTGCCCAGAGAGGAGGGTCCAATCATGTCAATTGATAATGGTATAAACTAGACCTGGGGTTAACCTTTTTCCCATTGATTTTTATCAGAATTTTGCATAGCAGAAACCATGATAATTCAGGAAAGGAAGATACGTGTATTCCACATATGGTCACATTTGTTTTTGTTCAAAGATCAGTGTACTTTTAGATCTCAAAGAGCCTGGCAAAGATCGAAGGTTTGTTTTGAAAACAGAGCACTATGATGATAAAAGGGTAGGAATGGTATTTAGCCTCCATGAAGGTTATTATGATGAGTCACGTTTCAAAATTGCAGAGTCCTGTTTGGAGGACTATGTTAAAAATGTAAAGCAATGACTTGGCCATCATTCTTGTCTGACTGAATAAATTGTGCATTTCAGATAGCCTTAGCTACACCGTCTTGTTGTCATGAGAGGCTGGGGTCCGTGTCAATATGCCGACGGTCCATTGGTCCGATCGACGACGACAACCTACCTCAAACCCTCACCCTAACCCTAACCTCCCCCGGGGAAGACACCTAAACCTAACCACCCACCCTCTCCCGACCCCCAGCGCACCTCGGACCAATGCTCCTTCGGAGCAATGGTCCGTCGGATCATAGGGTGCTTCCCGAGAGGCTGAACCTTATTACTGCTCAAGTAATTCCAAGTACAAGAATTGCATACTTCTTATACTTATCAAAGAATGACCAAACTGTGACACACCATTTCATTTACGTGGTGAATCATCCTCCACCCTTCGAAACACCTACCCCAGCCATATACATACTTATAAAGCATACTTCTACATCATTTGTTTCAAGCTCTGCATTATGACATTGGAATCTGAGTTGATAACAGAGCAAGCAACATGACAGACATAACAAAATAATACTGCTCTTCTTTGAAAATATATTAACATTTGTTGTTCCTCATTTCCCTTAAATATAGCCATTGTCTGCAGTTCATAATAACAATGAAAATATTTAGCTTTCAATAAAACAGTATAAGTGGGTTATTGTTAATGTGAAAATCATGAATCATAATAGAAAACATATTTTTAACGTCTAACAGCAACATTATTGAGGATAAAAACATATCTTGAAAGGCTCATTGCACTTAATATATGGCAAATGTAACAGTAGCTTTAATATAAGCCAGAAAACGTAATTTGTTCAAGTCTCTTCCTGCATAAAAAAGGTTTAATTGTTCTTTTTAGTGGTCCCCAGTGATCTTCCTTCCTGGTCAGGTCCATCTGGCTTCAGATAGCACCAACACCTTTGACAAGTGAAGCTTCTAGGGTAATGTTGAATTCCTGCAGAGTTTGCAGCACTCTGATCAGAGAATTGACCAATGTGTGGTCTTTAATCAGGGCAGAGTCTTCATACATCTGAGCAGTTATTGGACAGTCTGCAAGCAGTGCTATCCAATGGTGCAGCAAATGGTCCCTAGGAGTGGAAACACAGCTTAGTTAACAACGTGACAACAGCCATAACCACAATACATCTAACAAAACATAATTTGTTGTGACTTCCAATATTCACATATGACTCTCATGACCAAACGGCACAAGACAGAAATTGTTTTGTGCTATCATGCAGTCAGCCAGTTAGGTGCGGGTGCCACTGCCGAATGATGCAATTTGTTTTGTGTCAAAATGAGAATGAGATCTTGGATCTTGGTCAGGGTGTCATAGGGAAGGGAAGGACACTTATTATGATGGGCTCTTGATTTCCTTTTAGGTCATCATCACCATATGCAATATGCAACATTATGTCTCACCATTTATTTTATTTTAAGTTCCTACTCAACTACAAAATCTGTTTGGTAGTATGTTTAGTGAAAGGAGAGATTAGATATCCGTTTTGTGAGGTTAGTGATTATTTCCTACCTTGCTCCTAGACAGACAAGCATCTGGAACTTCCCATCCTTCCCAATGTTTCTTGATGTGCTGCTAATGGCACGCATGAACCGGCAGAAGTGGCGCACCCTGGTTATCCAGTTCTCATCCAGAGCCGCCTCTCTCTGCTCTGCACTCTCAAAGTATACTTGTGACTTTTCTGTAAACATATGTCATTCACAAGCAAGGTCAGTAGGATAGTGATGCATTGGCATGTATAATGAATAACTGATTAAAGACTGACAGTAACATTTTTAAGCCTTTACCCAAGAAGTCCCAGATGAAGACATTCTTGAAGAGTCGTGGTGATTTGAAACCGTGCTGAAATACTTGCTCCAATGCCCAGACGAGACCATATTCCCCACACAGCAGAAGGGTCAGACTGCCTCTCTGAGAGTGATAAAAGCAACAAAAAAAGATGTGATTAAATGGGTGAGGTGCTGGAGTCACAATGAAGTATATGAAACAATAAAGGGAGACTCTGCACACTCAAATCTGTGCAAAATCTGATTTTTTTATTTTCAAGCTTGTTCATCGACCAAATGTCTGAAAATGATTTTGCACAGATTTGAACAAACACATTTGTAGAAGTTGAAAACTCTACATGAAAGTCCTGGGTGTGCATGGGTGGAAGGCAGAGAAAGTATAGAAGAAATATCAAAGGGCATTTCCCTTGCCAGTAAGTAAATTAGGGTAGGTAGGCTATTATGTGTAGTTCTGACAAGGTGTAAGAATGCCAGGAACATTACAAATATAATCATCTAAATCAGCATTAACGCAGAACATCAAGCATTTTTCACATTTCCAATTTCAATTGGAAATACAATCAATTGGACCCTCTAATTGATGGTTATTGTATTTCAAAGATTGTTTTACACAGAATGTTGAGCATAATGCTGAACACGATTTCTATCCCAGTTACACAAGGGCTAACTAGGCAAAAAATAACTTTCAGAGGACCTGCTAGTTAAGAAAATATTTAAGAAATTCCTACTGAAGATCCAGATCGGCAGTGGCTCAGTGGTAGAGTGACCGGATGGCAACTGCAAGATTCCCAGTTCGAACCCGGGCTCCCCCAGAGTTAGTGTCGAAGTGTCCTTGAGCAAGACTGAACCCCAAATTACTCCCGGTTCCTTGCATGGTTTCCTCCGGCATCGGTGTGTGAAATGGGTAAATGCACAATCTCTGTAAAGCGCCTTGGATAAAGGCGCTATATAAATGCACCATTTACCATTTACATTCATTCACAATCCATTCACAAGCATTTACCAGAGCGGAGGCAGAAAACGAACAACCGTAAATAGCCTTGTTGCTTATTATGTGATATTCTCGTTGTCAAAATGTAATTTTTATACTTCCATTCTTGTGAGAGAAATTACAAACTAAGCTCCTAAAAATTGGGAGTAGTGGGCAGCCACCTAGGGTCGTTCAGGATGCAGTTAGGGAGGGGATCAGTGTTTTGCTCAAGGACCCTTCGACACAAAGCCAGGAGCAGCCTGGCAATCCTGGGATAGAACCAGGAACCTTTAGGTTCCCAGACGGCATCTGTAAGTACTGAGCCACTGCAGCCCCCATTTAAGGAGACAGACTGTTGGTGATGAATAATAGAACTTGAGGCTGCATGGGCCTTGTCTGGTTTGTGTCTCTCACCTCCTTCTCTGGCTTGTGGAAATGCTTCACAATTCCATTAATGGCTTCTCCCACTCCCTCCTGGATCTGACCTGTGTTCAACTCTGCACAACAAGAAAAGGAGACTCAGTCAGTAATGACATACAGGTACTGTACAGTATAGGAAAGAAAAATCCATGATGAAATGTCTCCAATCCTATATCACATGCGTCATATAGGAGAAGAAATGGAGATTTTAGATTAACAATTCAGTGTTGGTATTACCAGTTATCCAAATCTTTCCACAGAACTACAACATTACAAAAATGTCATTGTGCATTGCTTCAGATAATTGAAATGCTGTTGGTTTGTTACTCACTTGGTTTGCTGTTTGGGGAGATGGTGACGAACCTCCTCATCATCCCTGGGGACTGCTGCATGGGGGGTGTACGGCACATTCTGTCATCATTCTCTGGACTGGGTGTCATTAGTTCTCCTACCAGGATCCTCTCTAGACTGCCATCATCCACCCCCTTCCCCAGCCACCGACCACATGGGAACCTGCAACCACACAAATGGACACATCAGTCAAAATGGGAAAGTTTTGTCTAAGAACCATTATGCTAGTTGATTTTTTTTAAACATATAAGGTGTCCTTACCTATAAGTGTGTCCTGTGATCTCATTTCTGACCATGACGCACTCGACTAGCCACTTGGCGTAGAGGCCTGTATTATCGTGTCCCATCTGCACTGTGGTAAGCTTGCCAAGATTCTGGCACTGAAACGGTTTGGAAGGCAACATTTAATGCTATGCTTTGGAGAACCTCTCTCTGGGCAGAGGTGAGATTAAAGACAATAACGCTTAGTCACATGAAGATGAAACCATTTTCAACTGAAATTTGTGTCATAACCAGGCATATTCATTGAATTTATAATACATTTACAACAATGTCACATGCCGAAAGTCTACGAGCTCACAACTCACAATGGTGTGATGCATTGTGAGTTTGCAGATTGTTTACTTTCTGTAAGTGATACAGTGTTAGCCATAATATGCAAACCTCAAACGTGATCTCCAGGGTGTTTCTGGGGACCTGCAATACCCCAGTTTCGGCCAGTTCTCCAGACACACACACCCAGGGGTTGGCAGTGAACATAGAGCCTCCCAGTTTCTTGCTGGATACAACTACTACATGGTAGGGGATCACTAAGCAAATAGAGAGGACACAGACACATGAGTAACTGGACAGTACTACTCACAAACTGGTCTTTGAAACAGCACCTTAAGAAACATTATACCTGCTGCTGCTTTTCTTTGACCTGCATGCTAATATTTCAAAATAGCATGTACACACCTGCATATACTGCAAGTATCATGTACATATCTGCTGTCACATGCAATATCTGTATATATGTAGGTATAGCTTTATTTGTTCTATTAACCCGTTTTGTGTCTCTTTCCCTTTGCTCTCACTCTATCCTCCCTCTTCTCACAGAATACTACCGAACAATGGAGCGATTTCACCCACTGCTTTTAGTTTTATTTGATCGGGCAAATAAAACGGATTCTGATTGTATTACAACTAGACTTTCACGAACATCCCAGAGTTACGTTGCCGCGCACTATGGGAAGAAGGAAATTGCGGGAGTTGACTCCACATGTAGTAACGGATGGGTTATTAGTTATTATTATGTGTCCTTATTAGTGTAGTGTAGTGTAGTCAACACGTTATGGCTCATACACACTGCCCGGTATTTGCTCCGATTATGCTGTCGGGGAGCATTTTTGGCGCTGGCCGACAAAACCCCTGATCTGACGTTAAGCAGTGCCCAAAAGGTAGATCACGATCTACCAGTATAGATCACAAAGGCTTTGCAGGTAGACCACATGACATGGCCCTAAAAATATATATAATTTTAATATAAAAAACGATTTTTGCATCTGCCGCTTGAGATGACCTGAGATGACTTGATTGATTGACATCAAAAAGGGCCTGTCAGCTCAAACACACAATACAATACTTGTTGTTGCGTACAATCATTGGTGTTGGGGACACCACTGTATGTAGCCTATGAAAGGCTCCTCAATTACATTTTGTAACTATTTTCAGCAATGGGATGATAGTTTTATTTGGTGGGTATATGAGCTGGTCGTTTTGAAAGTAGCTCTCAAGTAAAAAAAAGTGTGGGCAGCCCTGGTATAGATGATATACTGTATATATATTCATTCCGTCTGTAAATCCCTGTAGGCTACCCACATTATATATTGGTAGCCTATATTAGCCCAATATTGGCGTTACGCATTTCACTTGAACAACAAGTTGCATAGTTGAGTGCGCACGTGCGTGTGCAGAGAAAGACAGTTATTTAATGAAACTCAAGATTATAACGTCCTGTCTCGCTGCCGCCGTGTATAGCCTGCATGGCTATTCCTGTGTGTGTGTGTGTGTGTGTGTTGTGTGTGTGCGCGTGGCGTGGCGTGCCTGAGAGCTAGTGACGGGTGCGCACATGTTGGCTTTGGTTGAGTTTTCATTGGCTTGTGGCCACATCTTATGGGCACATCTTTTATGGGCACATCTTTTCATTGGCTTGTGAGCACATGGGCACATCTTTTTCGCATGTGACAACTTTAGACTTGTTATAATAGATAGTGGTTTATTATTATAATAATGGCCAGTATGAACACCATCTGAATATGGTCAATGGCCAGACTGCACAATATCGCTGAATGTAGTAGTACTCACTGATAGTGGTAAAAACATTGGTGAAACAGAAGTAGTCCACAGCGTTGAAGGACAGGAGGTGGTAGAGGAATTGCTCTTTCTCATCGTCACAGCGCAGGAAAGCATATCGCTTGTACAGTTTTCTATAAGAAAAACAAATAACATATCATTAACATATATGAGACCAAAGACATTAACGTCTAGAGTGGAGGAGATTACATACTGTACATTCTAGTATGTACATACATACATACTTACGACTGTTTATTCAGACTTGGTAAAAGTGACCCATGGATAAACGATCTTCTCCGTGACAGTCGGTACAGAAATAATAGTTAAGTAAATAATCATGGGCACAGAAATAATAGTTAAGTAAGTAAACAGTCATGGTTGCCATTTACTACAGAAACAGAAATACTGACAAACACAGGTCACAGATGGAAACAGAAATCAACCTGAGTGTGACCCAGTTCTCCACTGATATTATCAATTATGAAGAGCCCATATGAATAATTTATCCTCACATGGATTGTAGTATGAAGCTTAGCAGTTTCAAAAGCCAATGCATTATTAATGTATTGCAGATATCAGGTTAACTTAATATGAGGGACAATGATCCAAAATAATAGAGGAGTCTGCGTAAACAAATACCCCAAAACGTGGTATAGCAGGAGCACAGAATGCTATTATTTCAGGTCTGCAATTTAGAATAATTTCCATAATCGATTTATCTGTTTTAGGATTTTTCCATTAATCTGTGATTCATATATGTTATAAGGTACAAATTGATGGAAAATGCTCATCACTCTCTCTAAACACAAACAGACATCCTGTAATATGTCTATGCAGCAGTAAAAGGCATACTTTTCCATTTTATAATACGCAACTAAGACAAGCGTTTACATTTTGGTGACATCGTAAATTACACATATTACACATTTGTACAAGGTACATCACTATACAGATTTTTCTATTACTAAACTTTGATAAAAATAAAAAAAAGATCTACTATGATTATTAGATTCATGTAATTTTGCTTACTTTGTAAGCTCATGGTCGGAGAGCAACTGCTTCAGATGTCTGGAAAGCAGTTTTTTCTCCATGGAGAGACGGACCCAGGCTCTGGCCTTGCCCACATCTGTCTTGATCTCACTAATGTTCTGGATGTGCCTGCATATGAGAGAACACAGAGGTTAGAGGAGGTTAAGTGCTTGTTTGTACATTAAGAGCATGTGCAAACGCACAGAAATACATTTCATCGTTTTCATAATTATTACTGAAATCAACACTGGGATACTTGCAATACAACATAACATTGTCAGACCCAGTGCTATGGCCAAGGACATTGATCTATCTCTCTCTGATTCCATAGCAGAACCTGAAGCAGACTCCCTAGTGCAGTGGGCTCTGGGGACCCCCAGGGGTCCTTGAGGTGGTTCCCAGCTAAATTAGTTACGAGTAAGACGTGCAAACGTGGGAAGCGAACGCAGATCGTAAATTGCAATAACAATTAGAATAAATTACGAATTAGTGAGAACTGTGTAGTACTGTGAAATTAGTGAAAACAGGGCCGCCACGAGAAGGCTCACCACCGCTAGCCCCATCCAGCTTGTGTGGTAGGTGGTAGTGAGAGGGTCTATGGAAAACGTAGTTATACTTGTTCGTTGGCATGTTCCAGCTTGTTGTGCATTCGAAGCAGGGCCTTGTCCACGTTCCTGCGTTCATCCGTTGCAATTTTGCTAAAACTTTTCAGATGGTGGTCCGGGGCCAAATATGTATAAATGTAGGTGTCCTGGCCATGAAAATGTTTGAGAACCACTGCCCTATTGTGTGAGCCAGACTCCTCTCATGTCCAGACACATTACCTTCCACTTCACCTGTACCATAAGCATGGTCTGCTCCCTAAGAGCTCTTCATCATGTCTTACACGTCTCAGACTTCCAAACCCCTCCCTGGCTGTGGCCATTACACCCTTCTATGCATGCACAAAATAACCCAGTTTCCTTCATTCATTCTCTCCATGGCAACCGAGCAAATCAGTGTTGCTATTGGGTGCCAACCTAGTATGTCCAAAACCCTAACTTGTCAGGAAAAACAAAACCTGCGTTCCAATGGAGAGACAGACTCTAAATACTTTTCATTATTTAATTATTTGTAAAACTCACAAACAGATGTAAAGGGTAACCCATCCCATTGATTTATGGTGGGGTAGAGGATACAATGTTACTGCCCAACAATAGATTGTAAAAAACAAACAAAAACACAATCCTGTGTCATAAGATGACAATTCAATTATTGAAACATACATTTGTGACTTGACTGGAAGATAGTTGTTATTTGTTACATGTGTGTGTTTAAGAGCAGTGGTACAGCTGCAGACAGTGGTACTACAGCTGCGTGACCGTGCCCTGAGCTAACCCTGCACCCCCACCCCTGCCATCCAAACCAGACACACAGGAAGTCTGGGAAATAGGCTGGAAGTAACGTGCTGTTACACAGCTTCACTCTGAGCCGGCGTCACGCTACGCAAAGAATGACTCCACATCATGGCGAGGACGATAACAACTCCACACTAACAGGGATACACACATAGGCAGCCATAGAGTACAGCAGTGGTTGAACATTTTTTATGTAAATATAATATATCCATTGCTAGCAAATTGGTGCTTTATGAAGTAGGCAAAACAGGAATAAAGAAAAGCTCTGTCTGACATACGATACTGCCCCTGAATTTGAATTTAAAAGTCTCCTTGTGCAAAACAAAGCTGCTGTTGATGTAGGTCAGACTACGTATTATAGTACTAGGAAATAGGAAATGTTATTCAACAGTCTGCCACAAGAAGGCACTATAAGCAAAACAACATCACTAATAATATGTTTCCAAACCAAGCTGATGTGAAATGTGGAGACTTGCCTCATGTCTTGTATGAGAGAGATTCTGAGAGGGGGTAAGGCAGCGCCACCATCAGATCTGCGTCTCTCAGGATCATGGATGAAACCTGAGGAAACATGAAAGGAGTTATTTATATTAGTCAAGTGGCTACAACCACACAATTTCACAGATCTGAGCACTCAGCCATGTCTTCTGATTTCAATAATTACCTGGGGGACCTAAACACCCTGGAGTTGCATCCTTCTTCTCTTTGCTTTCCTGGTAGTGGAGCAAGTGTGACCACAAGGCAGATTTACCCTGCACAAGCAAACACAACTTGTTGAATTCTGCACAGACTGTGTTGGGATCCTGGGCATAGTATAAATGCAGCAGTGGTTCTCAAGCTTTTTCATGTCAAGGACCCCCAAATGAATATAGATTTAACTGCTGACAGTCATCTGAAAAGGTTATTTGTGCCACGGACTCCCATACAAGATGTGTTGTTAAAATGTTTCAAGGATATTCCAAATGTTTCCATTTCCCCCCCAAGATTCCTTAAAAGTATAGCCGATACAGTAAATCGCTATTTTCAAATAGGCATTGTATGTTTAAATGGGGTAAACTGATTTTGGTGCCATATCATTTCGCTGAGGACCCAGTAGATTCCAGACCTCACTTTGAGAAGCGTTGTTATAGAGGACGTTGAGCTCTTTACCTGTTTGACCTGCAGGCCATGGCTCCAGATCCTTTCCAGCAGGTCACAGAGACTGGCGATGAGAGTGTTTTCCTCCACACCCGTAATGCTCACCTCCCCGTGACCTAGCTCAACCGCCTCCCTACCCATCTTCTCTACCAGCATACGCTTGGTCTACAACGAAAACACACAGACACATGCACAAAACAAACAGACATGCAAACATAAAGATAAGAGATCTGTTCTGCATGAAGCATTGGACATATGGATATGCTGTGATACAGACGATTTGGGCAGAAAGTCAGTTCAGGCATGAAAGGATTTAAGTTCTTTGATGAGAATAGTCCTGTAACAAATATGATACAAATTTGAGGATAATTATTGCGACCACAGGTTGCAGTTAACTATTTTTGCGTCAGTGTGTGTTTTGGTTGGTTGGTCACCTTAGGCAAGCCACCCCAGGTCATCGTGACATCACGTGACATCAGCCCCCTGGTCACCCCAGGTCATCGTGACATCATCAGGAATGGATAGTAAATGCGACCTGCTGTCCATATATGGAGATCCCTGATGTCATCAATATTGGCCAGAAACTCATCTGACCTCAAACCCTTAGATCTCCATATATGGATATATGTCAGGACTCAGAACCTGTTCTGACATTCCATATGTTGATCCTTCCCCTTCCATAATTTCTCTTTGATGTCTCCCTTTTGATTTATACCTGTCCATTCAAACTCTAGACGGGCCTGCCCCAAAGTTATTAGTGCAGCCGCACCCGGCCATCAACGAGGCGGATGCGTGCACGCTCGCCCTCAGGCGTCTTACTGGTATAGTATATCAATTGTGTGTGTACGCGTGCCTGCGCACATGTGTGTGTGTGAATTTGAATATACATTTCTTGGAGTGTTAATTGATCACAAGTTAAGTTGGAAATCTCATATAAATCTCATCAGAAGGAAATCTTCTGCCATAGCCATATTATACAGATCAAAAGAAATCTTGAACCAAACTCATTATATTTACTATATTGTTCCCTCATAGTTCCATATATGACATACTGTGTGGAGGTATGGGGAAACACTTATAAAACCAACATTAAATGTTTTTGTTTGTGGCTTTCGCCTTTATTTTATATTTGGGACAGACAGTAGGCTGACAGGAACTGGGGAGAGGTGGGTGACATGCAGTGAAGGCTGTCGAGATCGGGAGTCGAACCCGCAGCACACTGCCAGACTGGATTACCTGCCAAGGTGCCTGGACCGCTGAGCCACGGCCCAGGCCTATAAAACCAACATTAATCAAATTGTTATTTTACAGAGAGCTGAGTACCGGGAGCCTACCAACAACCTATTCATAAATCTTCACACACTAAAATTCTGGGATATAGTCATTCTTCAAAGCTTTTTGATTCTGTTCAAAGCCCAAAACAATCTACTTCCTAAATGTCTTCACAAACTGTTTGAGACCAAAGACACCAAGGGCTCCATCTTGCGCCACCCGTATCCCTAAACTTATTTGCCATTTTTTACTATTTTGAAAATAATTTAAAAATAGTTCAACTAGCCGATCTACATCTACATGTTGTGAGCTTGTAGATCAGCTATTTGAACCATTTTAAAGGGTTTTTTTTAAATAGTAAAAAATGGCAAATAAGTTTAGGGATAAGGGTAAGATATAGTCCCAAATACGAACTCAGAAATTATGGCATGTTTAAAACAACTTTTGCAAGAACTAATACCAAACAACATTGTGCATCTGTGAAAGGGATAAGTCTGTTGAAATGTGTGTGTGTGTGTGTGTGTGTGTGTGTGTGTGTGTGTGTGTGTGTGTGTGTGTGTGTAAAAATAAACCCACTTTATTTCTACACTCCTTCAACAATCCTTCCACAAATTTCCAGTTGGTTTGAGCGATGACAGAAGGTGAGAGGTTGGATAGTTTTGGCTGTCTGATGGTTGTTCCCAGGTTCCTGGCCTCCTGGATGTACTTCTGTTATCAGAGACAAAATACACAGTCAGCAAAGGAACGAATCCCAACGAACCCACAAAATGAGTAAAAGAAATGTTCTCAATGTACATACAGGATTTAAATATGCACAGTACAGACATACAGGATATGTACACAGGTTCAGATCACTAACAGGAAAGAAATAACATTCAACACACACGTACTTAGCACAATGATTAGCCAACTACAGGGATTGATCATGGTCCAAAGTGAACAGAGGAGGGTTTAACTTTAAAGTGTGTTCTATGCTGAGTTGCTGACGAATAATGGAAACTCTCTGTACTGAGGATTAATTTTTTAATGTTAAATGAAGAAATGTGTGTTCATCGTTGTGCCTTGTAGGTCAATATGTATAGGGAAATTCTCTCCCAACTATATTGTGAGAGGTATTAATGCATCTTCACACCAATGTACCAGACAATTACTATAACAGTTTCAATGATTTTGATTCAAATCATAATAAATTACACAATTGCTACTGAAATTCCACAAGAGTCTCACTGCTTTACACTGTTTAAATTCAGTCCATATTAAGATTTTGGTTCCCAAATGACAGTATGGGCTCCATCTTGCGCCACCCTTATCCCTAAACTTATTTGCCATTTTTTACTATTTTGAAAATCATTTTAAATAGTTCAACTAGCCGATCTACAATTGTGAGCTTGTAGATCAGCTATTTTAACAATTTTAAAATGTTTTTTAAGCCTAGCCCCTAGGTATGAAGTTCCATGGATGATCAAATAACACTCTGGTACTGGTGGTAGTGAACGAGGGAGGGAGTGAGGAGCACATGGAGGGAGAGGCCATGTGTGGGCATTGAATGAATTCTCAGGCCTCAGTCACTACCAACACATACCACATCCACAGTCACCGACTTTAGACAGGGCCTGTAGGACTGGGAGAGCCAGTAGTAGTCTAGAAACAGCAGGAGCTGCCGCTCCGGAAACAAACACTCCACATGCTGAGCGTGTGAGTATGTGAGTGAAAGAGACACAGACAGAAAGACAGTGTGACCAACAGCATGCCAGAGTATTTGTGGGAGAGATATAGGCCTAATTATACTCTGTAGTAAGATAGTGTTGCTTGCCAAAAATAACTGACCTACAAGTTAGCAACTTGTAGATCAATTATTACTGGCAAGAAACACGCTTGCATGATGAAGTATAAATTAAGATATAGATAGCATAAGAATGAGATCATAATATTAAGTCACAAAGAAAACAATCACAGTAACAGAAAATAACAATATACCTTATAATATCCCTATTAAAATAGGTATATTATATTCAATGAATGTATCTTGTAATATGAATAATGCAGCCTTGTTTTAGTTTTTCTCCTTTTTCTTTTTTGTATTGTCTTTTTTTGTTGTTGTCTGTCTTTTCATCAATAAAAATGAAGTATAAAAAATAGGTATATTATAGTATAATTTCACTTCAGACTCACAGAAGAACCAGTCACACATACGTAAAGTTTAGGAAGAAAGTAAAGCAGGGACATTACAAATAAAAAAGTATTCTGTAAATGTAAGTTGCACTGATAGACAAGAGCAACATAAGAGGAGAAAAACCCTTGTATGAACCTCTCTCTGGTCATTGTCTAAATAAAGGTGTTCAGCGTGCTGCTTCTGTCTGTCTCTCCTTCTCCACTGGGCTGGAGCGCTCCTCTTGGCCCATCTACAAAACAATACCAAACAAAACAAATGTTTTACAGTTGTTTTAGACAAGAAGAACCACAAAATGAAGGGGTCCCCTTCAGCTCCTTTATTTACTGCAAATTGTGATGAACTAGGTTTTAATTGGATCCCCTACAGTAGGGACCCAAAACAACAACAAACAAAACCTCCTTGACGTGGTGAAAGAAAGGTCAGGCCAAAATAATACAAAATGATGTTATACACTCCATAACGTGAGGCTGTAACATAAATGGATGATTTAACATAAAATCTTCTCAGAATGCGACCCTCCTTGTGGTTATTCGTTTTGTGGTTAATCGAGTTGAATTCGGACAACACACCAGGTGGTCTGAGCACGGTGGTAACCTAAACGAGCGTATCGTTTCATCATGTATTGTGACAGAGCCAGCATTGAGACAAATTGTCTCAATGCTGGCATTACACCTAACCGTAACCCATTTTCGGCGGGAACCCCTTTTGGTGTTTTAAACATTATGTTATAATTTAGCTATTGAAAAATAGCAGATCTACAAGCTCCTAGCGCCACTCATTATTTTTAAATCGTGAAAATATTTATTTCAGAAAACTGGAGGATTTGATATTTTTTTAATTGAAGTATTGCACTGCTCATAATGTGACAGATTGACTCACTTATTGCTGGTAGGCCCAGTGGAGAGCACATCAGACTGCAGTCGGGGGAAGAAGCCTTGTTCATAACGGCCCTGACCAATCTTCATGTCCAGTAGGTGGGGGTGTAGGGCTGTGTGGTCGATCTTTGACACTCTCATCTCTATGGCTTTCTCTGTGGGTGACACATGGCAGGGAGATTTATGGTAGGATGGTATGAGGAGAGAGAGTATGTTGATTTCTTAACAGTTCCTAGATGTATGACTCACCCGCCTCAGCTGCCAAGGCTTCCCTTGGTTTTGTTTTTCAACCCTGTACTTGTGTATCTGATCTGTAGCCTACAGTATACATGTCATGATCAGTGATTGCTATCGCCTGCTGCTTGCTTCTGGACACAGGAAAACTCCACGTGTAAATTTAACTCTGAGCGTGTACCATTTGTACACTGATGTTTACTGTCTATAAAACTGAATGCATTCATATAAGGTTCATTCTCCGTATTATGTGATTTTCAATTAGCAGGTCATTAGAATCTAGAAAATAAATTACTTTTATAAGGTGGCTGGGGCTCTCAACTCAAATTAATATTTGTTAACGCCTCATGGATTGCAATCAGTTCTAATGTAGGTGTTGGTTTCATAAAACATAATAAAGTAGCATAGTAAATAAGTAAGTAAGTCAGAGATGCTTATTGTCGGTATCAGCCAGGGCGCTAGGCCTCCCAGTATCGCACAACATCAAGCTGTGCTACGGACATACACTGAGTTGGCAGTAGTAAATAAGTAAATAAAATAGGGCTATTGCAATGCAACACATATTGTGTTTAGAAAAGCGGGAAAATGTGTTGTGTAACCTACTATCACATTTGCCCAATCAATGTAACATTGAGAAATCCTTATTTAAACAATCATCATCCTCATGCTGTGAGTCATCACACCAAAGTCCAAATCATCACCAACACGACTAAAGACATAAGACACTGTTAAGAGGGTTTAGCTCTTAGCTAAGGTTAGTGCTTAGCTGACATACCAGCAATGGATATTGGATCTCACACAGTAATCTTAATTATTCTTTGATGAGACAATGTGTCACCATTTTTGAAGATTGTGAACATTTGGAAACATTTTGAAATATTAAAATTATAGGGATGCCAGGTTATGGTTATGTCTGTGTCCGTGTTTTATTAATATTTAACTAATGAAAAGTAACGGGACCATTTAGCTAAACAATAAGTACATTGGATCCATGGGAACACACTTTCCTTTTCCTATTTCCGGAAAAGTACAAGACAAGGCAGTTTACTGTACACATACATTACATTACAAAACATGTCTGCCTACCCGCTTCGTCGATGTTGGTGCATTTCTGGTACATGGAGGTGCGCAGAGTGGGCGTGCGAACGTTCAACATGCGGATCTTGTCTAGGCGGGCGTCAAACACCCTCAGAGAGTGGTCCTTGTCCTCGTCATCGTGGCAGAGGATCTTACTGTCGATGAAGGAGGCAAACATTTGCGTCTCCAGAAAACGGGACAGGAAGGGCAGATAGGGCTCTGGCTGGTCAGAGAGGAAGGAGGCCTGGAGAGGACAAAATAAGAAATGAACTGGGTAACATTTAATCAAACTAAATCAATGTAATCTATTATAAATAAATAACGATAATTTAATCAATGTCATTATTGGGGAAATGTTTCCTTTTTTCAAAGGAAAGGGAAAATCAAATGTAGTGAAAATAGCCAACTCACAACTCAATTTTATATCTTCTATTTTCCATTATCGCTACTAAAATAATAAATATTTGCAGCCATAGAAATGAATAAATAATACACCTACATTTTATAGTACAGTAAAGAATACTGCCACCAAGTGATAAATAGCACTATGACAAAAGAGTGTAGAAGCAAAAAACAAGAAGAATCAATCTTGTGTCCATAAAATCTTACTGTAACAGTATCAAATGTATTTTTATTTATTATTATTATTTTAAGTATAAAATAAGGCTTATGTGATTAAAACATAGGAATAGGCAACATACCAAATGCACATTATTACGATATCCAATCCCAGACCAAGACGATATCTAGTCTCATATCACGAGATTCACGACATCGATATAATATATAGCCCTCCAATTCACTATTCTGTCCCACACATGAACCGCCGGTCACACTGGCTGAGCCTTTACCTTGTCAAAATTCTGCATCTGGTCACGATTGGTGAACCAGGACTCTTTGTCCTGGTTGGGCTGGATGACAAACACCTCGTAGTCGGCAAACATCTGTGTGAAGCGGTTGGCAAAGACCTCGCGCACCTGGATGTTGAGATGATGCATCTTCAGCTCCTCCTCGTCACAATGGGCCCGCTGCTCCTTATCGCCGCTGGCATCCTCTCTCACGTCCAGCTAATGCGCACAAACATGCAAGTAGCGGAAGAATAACACACAAGATAAGGAATGAGGTTATTGTCGCCGTCGGGTGGGAAACCTTGTATGTCCAAAACTGTTGGAAAAAAGGACCTTTGTGTCTGTTCAAATGGATCCAATGTAGTTACTATTTAGAAACTTGTTAATACATTTCATTGGTTCAATATTTATAAACCCAAAGACACACTTTCATTTTAATTTTAATATTCTGAAAAAGCAAAAATACAGATCTACACGCCCACAAGGCGTCACAATGGCAATTATTGCTACTTTTGCGAAGTACTCTTGTATGAAGTAGCCGGGTATTCATTTCCGAAAAACGTAACAAGATTAAATATGGAGATACAAGGTTTCTGCTTGATAGCAATGAGAACATGTCTGGTGAAGAGAATGACAACAATCAAGCAGACCTTTGCTTTTCTTTCATGTTTTCTTATCTAACTGTTAATCAAAGGTTGGGGGAAAAGTTGAGTCATTTTAGATCCTGTATAAATAACAGCAAACAAAATAAAAACAAAGAAAAGACATGAACCATGGTGTGTTGTGTTGTGTTCAAATCACCACACAGCATCCCAACGAATCATTCATCAACCGTATTCTGATCCCATAATTCAGTTTCAGCTTCACTGAGCTCATTATGTGTCGCAATGTGTTGTGAGTTGAATCTGCTATTTTTTGGAGAAAAAAAATAATATATATATACATATATATATATATATATATATATATATATATATATATGAATTTAGACATAAAGGTTTCCAATCAAGAGCAATGATATAATGCAATGGTGAAAATATGCATTATTTTTTATAAATAAATGATTGAACTACTATTGAATCTCCACGTGGTCTTACCTTCTCCAGGCTTACACCTGTCCTCTTGACAATAGCCTGCAGTCTGGCAATGGTTTCATTCTCTCTCAGTAAATAGGAGTTGAGAGGCGAGCTGGCCAGATTGCCATTGCGCTTGTCAGAGACCATGTCGACAGACCGGAACCTGTATTTGGCCTGGCTCTCACTGGAGTGGAGGTTCCCTTCTGGAGAAATACCAAAGGACATCAGCGTCTCTGATATCTCCTGAATGAACTCCAGCTTGTTGGGAAACTGGGGCATGTCCTCTGGCAGCTCGATGAAATGGTTGTCTATGTCCACAAAGCACAAGTTGGCCTGAAAAAAGGAAATGGTTAAGATTGTTGAGTGTTTCCCACAAATGGTAAATGGTGCCTTTATATAGCGCCTTTATCCAAGGCGCTTTACATAGATTGTGCATTACATTCACCCATTCATACACCAATTGCGGCCGAAGCCATGCAAGGTACCAACCAGCACATCGGGAGCAATTTGGGGTTCAGTGTCTTGCCCAAGGACACTTCGACATGTAGACAGGAGGAGCCGGGATTCGAACCGCTGACCCATGGATCATTGGACGAACTGCTCTACCTCCTGAGCCAAAGCCGCCCCCACAGGATGTTTTGAGACCAAAGCTTGGTGTGTTCATAAGGGCATGAGCTGAACTTAAAGCAAGCTATTAAACACTTTGAAGTGATGTTTGTGTGATTGACTGCAGGCTTTAGCTGTACATTACATGCAGGGTGAACTGCGAGACTGTCCATATAGCGCCCTTTTGCTGTGTTAATAATATCTTGCATGTTCATAACTAGATAATGATTTGATAATGATGAAAAATAAAATCGCCTCATGACTGTCTGGCGGACAGTCTAGTTAATTAGGAAACATGTCACTGCAGCCATAACAGAGTACCAATACAATTAACAAGTTCCTGTTCTTATTCCTGCTGCTGATATTAAGTATTGCAACTATTCAAAAAAATTATGTAAGATGCCTTTGACAAAATAAAGAAGAATGAAAAATCCAACATTGGTGGGGAGTCGGGAACAGTTTGTGTTCTATTTTAAACCACTGAATCCTACTATGTTTAACTACTTTGTTAAGTATATCAACCCAAATGGGAAGGTATAGGTGGGAAAGTTCATTTTATTTTCTATCCAAAAACACAAAGTCAATTCCACACAAAGCAATTAATCATTTTTTGAAAAATGGGAAAATTAAAAGTAGAACAATTACTTATAATACAGTAATTGTTCTACGACCACAATGGCAGTCGGGCTTAAGAGTATAGTGTGCGTGTGTGTGTGTGTGTGTGTGTGTGTGTGTGTGTGTGTGTGTGTGTGTACCTCCTGTGGCAGTTCTAATTTGGTGCGGTCATCCTGCCCATTGGAGTGGAGGCCCATAAGGTAGGGCACAGGGGCGTCCAGGAAGTGCAGGAGTGAGGCAGGCAGAATGGGGACGTAGACATG
Organism: Protomyctophum bolini; assembly: GCF_963924005.1. Lineage (NCBI taxonomy): Eukaryota > Metazoa > Chordata > Actinopteri > Myctophiformes > Myctophidae > Protomyctophum > Protomyctophum bolini. The sequence goes on from NC_137862.1 coordinate 35,097,539, forward strand.
TTGCCACTGGTATGGGAACATTAAGGCCGTGATGCTCTCTGCCACTGTCATCAGCGTCTGGTAATCTAGCAACAAAAAAGGCAATATGCAACATTAGGGCTGCAACTCGCCGTCATCTTCTTATCGATTATTCTATCGATAATGTTTTTGATTAAAGGACCACTTCACCACTTTTCAACGTATCTTCATTTAATTGGTCCTCACTATTGTTCATGATAAAATACCACATTTATTTTCTACTCAGTCTGTCTCATAGGAGGGCTGTGGGCAGTTCAGAAACCTGTCCACTAGTGACATCCGTGTTAAAAAAATATTTCGATTTTGATTATCATGAGAATGATGGCTTCCATTATTGCATTACAACTTTTCAGGAATAGAAAGCCTGCAGTTTCTATTAGCTTGGATTCCCCATCGATGATGACTGCTGCCCACAGCCCTCCTATGAGACACAGACCGAGTAGAAAAGAAGTGTGGCATTTTATCATGAACATTAGTGAGGACCAATTATATGAAGGTAGGTTGAAAAGTGGTGAAGTGTTCCTTAAATTGACTAATCGAGAAGCGGGTATATTTAATTTAATTTATGTACAGTACCGTATAACAATGAATTGACACAAAATTATTCTATTTGACTAAATTATTATCTGCTATTTTCTGTATTTAAAAAAATGTATAACTCTGTTAGTTAGTGTGATTGCCCTGAGGGCAATCATACTATTGTTTTACTGCTCTGTTTATTTTGCCGCGTTATACCTCCCACAGTTTTTGTCGCACGCACTCGAGCCATATGTCAAAACGACGGGCTACATCGGGAATCGTGTGCTTGTGCTTTGCTAAGACATTTGTTGGATAATTTAATTGATATGAATTAATTAGAATTTCCACATGGGAAAATGGGAAAATGCAAAAACTCACTTTCAAGTATTTTTTCCTCTGAGACCGTAAGGGCTATACTTACAAGACTTGGAGGAGAGATTCATAATAATTACTCAAATTAATTACCTTAGAAGTATACCGGTCGGCCTCATGGTGGCGCTATAACAGCCAACTTTACGTTTTTGTGTATAACTCTTGAACCATAGGTCGTAAAATCAAAAAGAATCCTTGGGTCATGACACATCTCCCCATATAGGCCACGCCCATTCGCGTCTAGATAGATTTCCCGCCATTTAGATTTTTGTTCAAAACACACTTTTTGCTCCTCCTCCTACAGATTTTGTCCAAATCTCACAAAAATCGGTACACATGATCTCCGGACCTATCCGATTAAAACAGCACAGTCAGAATTGAGATCTTCTGTATCGTTCGGCCGTAATCGTCTTCCGAAGTTAGGAGGGGCCTATTTTACAAAAAACGCCACAATTCACGCACGGAATGTCCGATCCATCCCAAATCTTAATCACGTGTCGAGGGTGGCTTAATCAACGCGGAGCCAAAAGCGATTCCATTTTCGACGGCTGCGATGTAGGCAATCACACTTTGCAATTTCCCAGAATTGCCTCTTTCTAGTTTAATTTACTGTTGCGACGCTAGAGAACATTATGAATAGAATGACCGAACAAGAAACACAAAACTACGTAACTATATAAACCCCCCCCCCCCCACCATCAAACTGGGCCTTTAAGGATTGTGTACTGCTGCAGAGGTTTTGTACATATATATATGGATTGAATGACTTAACCTCTGCTCTGACTGGCATGATGGTCAAGTTCTTAGGTCATGACTTCATTCAGTAGCACTCATTCTTCATTCTCATGAGATTCCACACTTAAAGTCATGTGTTTCTTATGCTCTGTCCAGTCCTGTTTATCTGCATTCCTGCTCTATCGCAACAAGACTCAGCCTATATCCAGCCACTGTGCCGGCTGTGTTGCTATGGTGCCAAAATAACTACAAGTCCTTGATTGGGCTTTCCGCTGGTCCACGGGAGCATGGGCCTCTTTCTCACTCCCCTCTTCACCAGGCTACCTTCTAAGAATACTAAACTAGTCTGTTTTCTCTCACACCAGGCCTAAATAATAAGAGGCTGTCATCATAGGAAAAAGGAGAGAATCACACACATTTTGTGTGTGTGGACTAACACAGCGATATCCTGTCTCTTCTGGGCGGAAAATCTCTGGGGCTGAAATCTACACAACAGTCTTTGCACATTCTGCGGTGATGGGAGGGATGATGTCACCTCCAACCAATAATAATCATTCTGCATCACTGCCATCCTCCTTGTGGAAGGGTTTCCTAGCAACGCCACAGCTTTGCCCCTTAAGAGCTTCCCCCAAGCCTCTGGCATTTTGTAAACACTTGGCCTTTTCCATGTCAATGTAATGGATCCAATCACTCACTATGCAAGCTCCCACATCCTAATATAATTTCCCTGCTATTCTGCATACTCATGTTACTGCTACAGTATAGACATAAGTGTCTCAATTTGTTTTAATGTTAAAGTGAAGAATGCAGATCAGAATGGTAGGAAATATTGTCAAAGTTTCTAAATCTTAATCTAGCCATATACTGTACATGTATGCTTTTGTATCATCTAGCCTGTGTTGTGTAGGTGCTTGTCATGAATATTGATGGTAATCTGAGGTACTTAACAATGTATCAATAACTGTATTATGGTCTTTTTTTTTAATCAAAAGCTCCTTTGAAAGTATTTGACTTCCGGAGTCTGTGGATTGGTTTTTATTTTAGAGTGAAGCACACAGCAAACAAAGAGGGACTGATGGGCGCTAACACAGTTGGCCTTTCACAGTGGGCTGCTGCAAGCTGGCTTGTTTACCCCAAAAGCTCAAACACACATGCATTCTCACACACACACACACACACACACACACACACACACACACACACACACACACACACACACACACACACACACACACACACACACACACACACACACACACACACACACACACACACACACACACACACACACACACACACACACACACACACACACACACACACACACACACACACACACAGTAGAAGCTGCCTGGGCTGGGTGAAGGGACTAGCATTTATACAAACTGAGTCACGGTGCACTGCTTCAATGGAACCACTCCATAGGTTACATAATCTGATGGTTATATAGTTTCACTATGCACCCCAAGCATGTATCAGTATCAGTGACCCTATCCTCAGATAATATTATGTTCTGCTCGATACAACAACTGTGTACAGTTTCCTATACAACAAACCTTTATTTTTATATAAATGTTTTATCCCACAATTTTGTAACCCATTTTTTCACCGAGTGTCAATTATCTAATGTAATTCTGGGCGCTGCACTTCCTCTGCCAACCTGGGGGGCAGCGGACTGACCTCATGCTTCCTTCTATGCATGAGACGTAGCGCGTGGAAGGAACAGGTTATTCAGACAAGTTCCTTTCCCCTCCATCAGGCGTTCCGGCTGGCCAGGGGGAGGTAGTTTAGAGACCAGGATTACGGCATGTTTTTGTGAGGGTACCTACCCTAGGGGACACGGGGAGAACATGCAAACTCCACACAGAAAGGCCTTTTCTCCAACCCTGCCTCAAGTATGGGCACTGATGACACGGAGGAGGGAACACGCCCCCAGTGCCCACAACGTCCCCAGCGGGAATTGAACGCAGGACCTTCTAGCTGTGAGGCGACAGCACTACCGACTGTGCCACCGTGACCCCATTATACAACAAGCTTTAGGAATCTTCAGATTAGAGTGCAGCGATACTAAGCAATAATGCGTGATGACAGCCGAAAATTGGCCACTACCCAAGTCTATGCATTAATCTAATATCACATAATTTGTTGTTATGATAGCTCCTTTATGCTACACTGGCAAACAACAACATGTTTGGAGATAATAGCAGACACCTAATATAGATATTACATGGGTCCTTTCTCAAAATGTTCTGAAAACACTAACTGTCATCCCCGAAATATTGTCACAATTTTATCAAGGTATTCTATCAATATTCTCAAGTCAGAATCAGAATGCCAAATGTTATGCCATAATCAATACCCTGGTAATAATTGTAGTACATGTCAGGCCATGGTGTGAAGAGACATACAGCTCAGATGTTGAAGAAGACCATGCAAATTACTATATATTTGACATTGCTCGTATTATATTCCCCATTATTTACCCCTTTCTTGAAATGTTGGGAGCTGACCCAGTTTTTACACCTGTAAACCTGTGACGTGACAAAGTTGAATATAAATCTGGGATTGCAGGCAATATTACATTGCATCATGCTGTGTGTGTTTATTTTCCTTATGATTAAATAATTCAAAATGCCTTTTCCTACTAGATATATCCTTCTTAATCATAGTGACAACAATCACTTTAGGTTGTTTTTCTTTTCTTCTGACATGTTAACATGACAACACTTAAAACTTAGCTTCACCAACATGGTGATAATCACACAGGCCCCGCCCCGGTGACTTACGCTGAGAGTAGAGCAGAATCTGGATCTCCAGCAAGGCGCAGGTGAACAGCTGTAGGACATTCTCCACCCCAAGCAGGTCGAACATCTCGCCGATGTGGTATTCAAAGAGCGGCAGTTCGGCCGTGCTCGGCCGCTGGCAGACCACCGGCCCGTAGACGCCCGAGAACTTGAGGGAGCGTCCCGACGGAGGCAGGGGCACCTCGTACAAGATGTTGTAGATGTAGCTCTCCAGGGGCAGCGGAGGTGGCTGAGGGGAGGTGACGGCTTGGTGAAGTTGATGCAGTACCTTCCTGCAGGCCTGGGGGAAGGCCATGGGTGCAATGAGACATATGCACTTGGACACGTACAGCGTGTCGCGGCTGATGTCGTAGGAGTTGAAACGCTGCAGGCGGGAGATGGCGGGAGATGCGTGGAGTGTGGGGTGGGGCCGGGGCTGGGACAGGGCGTGGCGCTGGTCCTGGGGAGCTAGCGGCGAGGTGGGGGTGTGCAAGATATCATACTGCTCCGCGTTGTGCATGTGGTAGAGGGTCTGCATCGCGCTGCAGATCTGCTTGCTGGTCACCTCCTCAAAGAAGGTGAGGGCAAAGCCATAGGTCCGAGAGCCGTCCTCTCTGGTGATAATGTAGGAGTGGAACTGAGGCTCCCGAGAGTCAACTTGTGTCCGGAAGGACAGACCCTTTGGCATACACAGCTGTGGGAGGGAGGCGAAGACAGGGTGCACAGTTAGAGGTAGGAATGTAAAGACTAAAGACACAGAGTAAGGATGGGGCAATTAACCGAAATTTAGAACCAATAACCGTCTCAATCTTACTTATAGGTTCATCGACTGTATTAACAAATCTACAGAAAAGAGTTCTAATGTTAATTGATTAGAACTTGATTAGAACTCCAAATAATAATTGTGATATTGATTTGAAGTTATATCGCCCAGCCCTAGTACAGCAAGTGTAAGAATTTACCCAAATGGACCCTTACTTAAGTTCTGAGAGTGAAATAAATTTGACTGTGTACTGCGAAAACATATAATTAAGAAGTGTTAATGATGTACTGCATATGTTACCATTCCAACTGCATCCTGGTCAAACGGGCTCCACTCAACATTCTCTGGGTAGTGCGCTAGGACTTTGGATTTGAAGGTTCTCCGTAATGGACTCTGCTCAAAATTCTCACCTGAAGGAGAGAATCAGAAGGGGAAGAAAGAAGGAATGGGGACTTCAGACAAATATGCAAGAGCAAAGAAAGTTTAAGACATCCTGTCAGTAGCAGGTTTGAGGTGCAAGACATCTCAAGCGTAAACAGGAAGTCAGCGTATTTTTTGAGAGAGAGAGAGAGAGAGAGAGAGAGAGAGAGAGAGAGAGAGAGAGAGAGAGAGAGAGAGAGAGAGAGAGAGAGAGAGAGGATCTGTATTGCATCATATAAAGCTGTCAACTGCATCCTGTTCTGGATAATGATGAAAAACCACAGAAATTAAAACAACCTATCCTAACATTTTACTTTATCAGGTGGGATCACAAGACTTTACTTGATCAGGGATCACAAGATGTCTTAAAAGTGAATGCACTTTGTGACAGCTTCAATGGCAATACAGACAAAGCAACCACAAAATAATCAACACAAAAGCCCAAATCACGTTCATTTGAACCCAGAGTGAAGCAGAAGTGGTGATGCACACACCAAGGCATGATTGGAGAGTCATTCAGAGTGTAGGGAAGAGAATACACATTGACCAAGCAACACCGGCCCCAGTAGCACTGGGCGTGCATGTATGAGAAAAAAGAGACAGTGACTGTCAAACATTGGCTTGTTGTTCAGTAACTGCTGAAGGATGTAAGGGAGCAGGGATGGGGGTAGAAGAGGAGGAGATAAGGGGGAGGGCTCAAAGGAGTGCAGTACACACACCTGTGAAAACTCAAGGGGTGCTGTGAAACAAAAGAAGGGTGCTGTGAAAGAAAGGGTGTGTCAGGTCTTTAAAGGTTTAAAAGGGCACAAGCTGAGCTGAGGTGGACAGGGGCAGTGCGTTGGCGGGGGTACGCGGGATAGGATGGGTGGGGTTACCTTCTTCTGCACTCGCCAACTTTCCTCTGGCCCCATCTCTGAATTTAGTAGCCTCTATATACTGGCATAAAGCTACACAACAAATAAAACAACAGTATTAATGAAAGGCTGGCTCCAGAAGGGTAGCGCATCAATTGAATAGGTGCATACACAGCATAATGATTCTTTCAGTGGTTCTGTTCTAGAGATGTATAGACAGCCCTTCATGTCTCTGTCATGTCGGTGGCCTATATTAATTCAGGCCGGCTAGCAGTGTGATAACAAACAGTTGTGTTGCTGTGTGTATATCATTATTCCATCTCTTCTGCAGGTTAATCCATGTTGTTCTCATAAGAACAACAAACCTGTATGCAAATAAAATGATACATAAAGAAATAAACTCACACTCTCACAGTGATGGCATATTTTTGCTTATTTTTAGCAAAAGGCATTACATATTTTTGTTAACAATGTATATTTAATTAACACACAGTTAACCTCTGGATAATTTAACTTTAACTGGATATAGTATTTCATGCAAGGATAATTTTCCAACATTTACATTTTTGCTCAATTAATTTTATACTAAGAAAACGCCTTTTGCTTTTCTCTTCATTGAATGTGATGTCAGCTATGCAGTATGCACCACCATTCACAAAGGCATTCATCTTTCCGTCTTCACAGTAAAACAAGCATGCTAAGTTAACTCTCCTTTACTGTATATTCAATCACACAGACACAGGAGGAAAGCAGGAGGGAAAGATAGATGCTTTTTTATCTCTGTTGGCGTGGGTAGGAACTCCTACAGCCCTGCTGTCACAGACATCAGACACAGCATGTTAATTGCGAACGCAGTGAGCACTTACTATGAGACCTAGCAGATCATGTCTGTCTGTCTGTCTGTCCGTGTGTCTGTCCCGGCGCTATCCAAATATGGAGTGTGTTGCATCAGCAATCACTCAGCTCCATATATGGGCAGAAAAGGGGCCAGGTCCACTCAGCTCCATATATGGGCACAAAAGGGGCCAGGTCCACATATACAGTAACATCAGGACAGACACACAGACAGACAGACAGACATGATCTGCAGGGTCTCAGATGCGTTCGCTTCCCGCGTTTGCGCGTCTTACTGGTAAATATTAAGCATGAGCTGTCTAGTAGTGTATACTCTCTCAGCGTTTCTAATTTCACCAGATCTGCTGCAAATCAATGTTGTTGTAGTAGCTGTTGTGCCACTGCCAAGATAGCCTCTCAGATGTCAGCAGGCCAGGGCTCCTTTCTCAAGTTCATTTTAGCCTTCGCTGTTTGAGCTGAGAGAAACTAAGCCAGGTCTAGCTTATGGTTCTATTTACATTACATGTAGACTACTATCACTGTGATAATGACACACAGGTGACAGATGATGACAGGTCCTTAAAATGACCTAAAGGCATTGATATACTATGTTGTGCGCACAGTGTCACACACCAAAAATAGCAATCTACAAGCTCGCAATGCATTGTGAGCTTTGTAGATTTTCTATTGTTAGTTCACGCACAACACCAGTATTCATATATTCAGTATTAAGGCTCTGTGTCTTGACTCCTGTCCGGGCCCCTCCTACGTCTCACCAGGTCCACTCCTGCTCTCACCAGGTCAGTATAAAATCTGAGTTTATGCATGTCTGCTGCGCCCTGGTCATTGTAATGACCTGTGCAGTGGTTGTTACAGAGATACTGTCCTGACTCCTAATCTTCATTAATGAAGACAAATGAGACAAATTACATTTTAACCAAAAATATCAATCGATGAACACAAAAGCGGAAGCATCCCTGTCTCTCTTTCCCCATTTCCTGTCTGCATACTATCAATGAAAAAAATACATGGCGAATTTGAGACAGCAGTCAGATTGTGCATCAAAGTGTGAATGCATCAAAGATGCATTGCGTTTACGTAATCATAATGCTAAGCGTGAACAGGGTTATGTCTGTATACCTATGAGACAAATAAATGACAAATAAACCCAACCTGAATATACTGTTATATTGGTGATAATTTTTCTCATCTCATCTCATCTCTCTGTCATAAAGCTGCCTAGTGCCTATTCGTATGAACACAATGCGCCATTGCATTCTAAAGCACTGTCTGTCTGTCAGTCGGTTGGTGTGTGTGTGTGTGTGTGTGTGTGTGTGCACTAAAGTACCCATTACGGGAATGACTCTCCACGTCCTATGCTGGCAATTTGTGTGATTTTTTAATCCAGCAATGTCATGGTATTCGTGTGGAAAGAGCATTTATGAGAGGTGTTAATACTATTTTTATACTAAAAACTAAACTACTACATGTTTTCATTTTGTTATTATCCTGTCTGTGTGTGATCTCCTACAAGCATTTATAGCATTTATCTACTGTTTTTACTTTTTATTTACTGAGTTGGCAACACATATTGTAATGTTCGATTGTTTGTCTTTTTGCTTTCTGTATGTCCTTGTATGTCATTTCTGTTCATGAAAAATGAATAAAATTTAAGAAGAATATTAAAGGCAAAGGTAAACTATTAGTTATAGTGCTAGGTGTGAACGGCCAAATAAACTTGCTCAACTTAAAATAAAATAAAAACTAAACTACTGTTTCCAAAGATTAATTATACAACTTCTATCCTCAACTCCCTGAGTGAATAGACATTGACACTCTCCTACTCCTATGTTAACTCAAACCCAAACCGCAGTAGTGTCTATCGTTAATGAAGACAAGAAAGTATGGTATACAGTAATACAGCGTTCAATTGTAGTATATAAATGGCAATTAAGTTCAAGATGTCCCAGACAACAAATGACTAGTGGACAGTGGACACTGTCATTACGTTTTTGATTAAAATATTTTTCAATGACGGTTTAATACCGTGTCATGTAAAAAAGCGAATGATCAACTATGAGTCAGTGAATATGAGAGCAAGTCAGTCAACTTCCAAACTGCTCTATTCATTAATTTACTGAAAGGGATTACGTATGAGTGCCTGGAAACCTCAAAGGATGTTTAGCATTTGAATAAAGCAGGCCTGTTTGCATGTACTTATGCCTCGGCTGCCTGTTGTCCAGTGTAGCCTGCAAGGCGGACTGTGTGTGACAGAAGCATCCAGGGGGCTGTGGATTGGGAGGTCATACATATGCTAATGAGACCCTAGTCTGCACTGAAACTGACTGTGTGCCCCAAATAGGGCTTGGCCATAAAGTTTGGAATGTGTCTCATTGTACATCACTGCACCCAATCTGCTGTATTACCTTTATGACGCTTAAGGAATAGAAAGGTATACAAATACAAAGATGAGAATGACCAAGGCTGAATTAGGGGGTCAGCGTCATTATTCAGACAGTGCATTACTCCGACGGTGAGTTGGTCCGACTTGCCCCATTACTAACCCTGTCCCTAACCCTAACCTAACCACACGCAAAGTAGTCTCTCGAGACAGACTGTTGAACTGTTGAATTGAATTACAGTACAGTACAGTGCAGTGACAGTACAGTACAGGGACCCCCTGGGGAGCCCCACGGTAACTCTGTAATTCCTAAACCGTTTCGACGCGGGGCGTCGAAACGGTATATATGCTATATATGTATATATATATATATATGTATATATGCGGTATATATGCTATATGCCACCACCCTGAGTGCGTTCCTGACCCCCCTGGGAAGGAACCCCCACACGGAGTTGCACCACTCAGTTCACACTGGTGTGAAAGCAAACTAGCAAAGCTCAAATCAAATTAATATAAGAAGGTTAAAGCAACCATGACAACTCTCCTGTGTATCCCATTTCCCACTGCACATGATAAAGAAGAGAGCAAAAGGGGATCTGTTTATAAGTGCATTGAGTGTCGCGCCTTGTAAATATTCCATTCAGCCAAGACCGGTACATGCATCTGCTTCTGCTAAAACTCTGATGATTGTGTGTAAAAAAACAAATTACCTGTTTGGTTCATTTTAAATGCACGCAAGCTGAGGAGACGAGACTCTTTTTTTATCTCTCACACTCTCGTCAGACATGGCGCCGCAATTTGAAAGAAAGCTCAGAACGGGTCGGAATCGGACGAAATTGTCACGGATCCATTCAGGTTTGGTTTAAGTATTTGAAAATATTTTCAGAACGGGTCGGAATCGGCAAAATGTCACAGATTAAATTTGGATTTCGGAACCATTTGTTTGGACCTACAGTACAGTACAGTACAGTACAGTACAGTACAGTACAGTACAGTACAGTACAGTACAGTACAGTACAGTACAGTACAGTACAGTACAGTACAGTACAGTACAGTACAGTACCACTCACTTCAGACGGGTCAGATTTAATAAACACTGTCATCATCATTAGATTATATTTTCGCCTCATCACTGTCCCCAATTCTTGTTATAACAGTCACTGACCTAAAGAGGACTCCTTTTAACATTTCTGCTTGTTCATTTGATCATTTCGAGAGATTCAGATGGGCCTCGGCCCTGGAGTACAAAGCAAAATGTTATTTCCTTTAATTATGGAGAACAGAACATTAATTGAACCCCCAATCTGAATCTACTAAAGAGGCCAAAAATGCCAAAAAAAAAGGTGCCTACGTTCAAAAGAAGGAACATTTTTCAGAAGTTTCTTACAGGATTTTAAGTATGTAGAAATATTGGTATGCTATATGCCTGGAAATGAGGGTTGAGGAGAGTCAACCCTCGATCCAACCTTTTGAAAAAATAAAAATAAAATAAAAGCAATAAATTCCTTCGTGAGCTGAAAATGTGTTTTAGGTGACAACAGAGTACATTTTTGAAACCCAATTTTCTGCTCAGGTCAAAAGGTACTTTCCATCCACCAGGGAATGCACATCAAGTGATGATTTCTGAACTTCTGAAACTCATAACACGCAGAAAGTGTAGTCAGCACGAACACTTGTGGCCTATAAAGGTTATTGTAAGTCTATCACTTCTGAGCTTAACATAAAGGAAACTGAGGCAAGCCTGTCCTGTAAACGGTGTGTGATGATAGATAGCATAGGCTACACAGCATGGCTGACCACATAAAAGCTTTTGTTCTTGCAAGAGTTTCCTTCAAAGAACTGAGGGTGGCTTGTCACAGGCTCAGTGCCAGAAGTGTGACACAATAATATCATCATCATCATCATCATCCGTTTTTACTCCTGGAGACTCCCTTCCAGGACAGGATTCAGATGCGCCTCCTCAAGAGACTTGGCCATAATGACCAAGGCATGTGCTCTAACCACCGCTACCCTGACACCATGATGACAGAATTATGAACTATCGTCTGCATCCCATTCATAAAACAAAGAATTTAAATCATAAATCAATCAAACTTTAGAGCTCTCCATTTGAAAATGAAGTATCTAAATCAACCAATAACACTATCACACTGGCAATGTTAGATAGCCTACTGTGTATGTATTAGTGTTTAACCTTGCATCACCAGGCTTTCTGCAGTACATGCACACACGGACCATTTCTGTATCCAACTATCCACTCCAGAAAAGATATGCGGAATGCAAACTGCAAAGCAAATTGATCACAGTCTACTGTTTGTTGAGGATTAATTGGCCTGGCTGTAATGCCCTTGGTTAAACTTTACTGTGGTTGAAGCTCAGTGAATGTACCTGTATGTGCAAGCCTTCATACTATCACAACAATATTTATCTCACAAAATCTTACCATGGAACAATTTAAATCAACAAATACAGATCAGAGCATGCTAAACACAATGGCATGTCTCAAGTGCTGCTCAATTTTAAACTGTCACTTTCTGTATGCATGTGAAGACTGGCATTAGCATTAGACTTTCTTACACAGGGTTCGGGCTGCCACACAAGTAACACAACCCTCATCCGGCCAATATGTCTGTCATTGCGAACACAGTGAGCACTTACTATGTAACTATAACATCTTCGCCAGGCCTGACGAAGATGTTATAGTTCGATCAAAACGTTTAACTGTCTGAGTCTGCTCCAGTGCATATCTGAACAACTCAGTGGCAGGCAACGCACTACATCAAATCCTTGCCGATGCGATGAGTGAGTGCACCAATTATGAAGTCGGTGGGTCAAAAATGTATGCAGTATGCACATAACCATACATGGGCATAGCGGATCTCTCATCTGATATGCCTATATATGGACATTGTTTATGGTTATGTCTGAGTCACAGTGACATGTCTATATATGGGCATACCAGGTTTGTCCATGGTTATGTCTGAGTCACAGAGACATGGCTGTGGTCCTGTCTATATATGGGCGCATTGGGTTTGTTTATGGTTGTCTGAATCAGAGGCCATGGTCCGCCCACCATCCCATTAGCCAATTTTAATATAAGATGAAGTTAGTATAAATTGGGATTTAAATATCCAATGGTAATGGGTAGTTATTGCAGCTTACAGTGTGGACAGCCATACTGTCAGTAATGTTAGCTCTGCTGACTGACAGTATGCTGAGGCAGCAGGAAGTTTGCTCTACCACATTATGCTCTTTCCCACATAGAGCATGTGACTGATACAGCATGTGTTTGCAGACCAATGTGAATGGCATTGCACCAATTACAGTACGTACAAGCACTTTCGGATGCAGAGGGTAAGTAGAAAAATACGCCATTATAAATCTCTTTGCTTAGTTAGTAACTTAGTAGGTCACAATCTCCCAATGACGTAAGAGACAGGAGGCTGGGGTAAAATAGGCAAAATGTTTATAAATCACCAGACTCGGATAACCAGAAATAACATTTAAAGGTGTGTCTGTTGGCTTTCCACATACCAGCCCAGTAGAACATCTCATGGCCTCGCACAGTTTTGCCCGACCCTGCACCCAAAATATCTCTTGTTTCCATAGCACGGTAGCTAGGGTCCTAGCTCTGGTCCATAGCCTTAATGCTCTTGCTGCCGTTGCGTTAAGGCTATGGAACTGGATGATTGACACAGGGGTGAAAAATGGGTTACAAAATCGTGGGATAAAAAATATATATATAAAAAAAAGGCTATGGAACTGATTGGCTTCCTGCCTCGCATGAAATGAAGACCAGCCTCTCCTCCGTAGAGAAAATAAAAAAATATGTTTTACCTACTCACCAATAAAGTCAAGCTATGGACCAGAGCTGTTAGGGTCCCCTCTCAAATCTATAGGTATGCGCAGCAGACTCTGATCATTGACACTCCTTTGCCATGTAAGTATATAGGTCAGTGGCGGAGACTCCGGGGGTGCCTGGTAGCTGAAACACCCACGGTTAAAATAATAAGCCAATATGCACCCACCGTCCCACGTATTATGAAGACTGAATTTCGCCTCCCTTTCCCCTCCCCCTGCTCAAAATGTCACGTAGTCACACACCTTTACGGGGGCGCTTGGGCAAGAGGTGTTGGGCCGCCCAACGTGGGCATTCAAATGCTAATAAGGTGGCTTTTGTGGACTTTGAGCACTCACGATCATTATTGAAACACCCCTGATATAGGTGGAGGTCATTGCTTATTGCTTAACAATGTAACAACTCAGTGTCACATTTTAACTAAATGGATGTTGTTGTTGAACAAATGAGAATAAATCACAGCAAAACCAGTGCACTAAATAAATAAAATAAAATAAAAATGTAGTGCAAAATATCACTATAAATAATAAAACAAAAAATCACAGGAAACTATATACATGATCTGAAGTCAGTAGCAAGCAGTATTACACATCACCCTGTTTGGCATACCTGTAGCTCAGACCACCCCTCTTTACTGATACGCATGAAGTGATGCAGTGCCAAACCAGTATTCCATGGTCAGAAACATTTAACTACAATAAACTCCAAACTCCAAGACCAAACTCAGTCAATAGACACTATGCTTTGGCTTGGCATGGCGTGAATCTGAAGGGACACGTTCTAACGTGCACACGCGTACACGTACGTACAACTGAATACAATTAATTCCGTTTTGACAGGTTACAAAATCATAATCAAATATGATCATCCCCTGGGTCAAGGACGTTTTTCTCAATGGAAAATAACATTGGGTCATCTTAGTGCTCGGATGCCGCAGTCCCTGCCCACCACCACGGAGGTTGTGGGTTCGAATCCACCATGGCGTATATCCAGCTCAGGGTTGGGCGGGAGAAGTTCTCCCGGTGGGGGCTTCTCACTGGCAGGGTAGGATTAGTGACAACACAAATGTGTGTGAGGAGGAATTAATTGGCATAATGACTAAATTGGGGAGAAAAACAGGGATAAGAAAATAATTGACTACTCTAAATAAAAAATTGCGTCATCTTAAAATCAACTAGGTAAGTAGGTAGGTAGGTAGGTAGGTAGCAGTGGTGTAATGGTGATTCTCCCCCCCCCCGGTGGTACAGTATTTCAATGACGACACGTCACATGCATGCACACACCTCCATGTGCATAGAACAGCTGATATAGTGTATGAGAGTCAACTTGTGACAAATTAATTAATTCAAACGACCATTAAACAACATTAACAACACACAGCCAGCCTTTACTAGCACCTTTAATATACTCTGTGTTGACTACTGGTTCCAAAGTGTCAATTTGTGACATTGTCACTTGTAGCAAGTGAGAATTGCACGCACGCATGCACGCACACACACACACGCACACGCACACGCACACACACACACACACACACACACACACACACACACACACACACACACACACACACACACACACACACACACACACACACACACACACACACACACACACACACACACACACACACACACACACACACACACACACACACACACACACACCTACAGTCGCAAGTCACGTCATCGGCCTCTGTAATTTAATTCATGAATCCAGGACCATTATCCAATATAACCCATTCTCTTTTGGACTGCTTCAGGACATCTGACAGTAGCCGATGCCTGTCCTACAGACACACCTAACAGGTCACACATGGACCATTGATATGCACAAGTAGGCAGCTTTTGTAGCTTGTTTAAAGGTGCGATTGGGGCAGCCATCTATTGTTGTCGAAGGAGCAGATTTTATTTATCGCCTCCGTCTTTCAGCAGCTATAGCCTGGGGAAGAGCTATTGACTGGGTCATCGCCCGAGTTGCCCAACAGACACTACACTTCGACTTGGCACGGCGTGAATCTTAGGGGACGTGTTCTAGGAGTGCACCGTACCATGCTGTAGCTGCACGCACGTACGCGTGAAAAAATTACTGGGCCCTCGCCGTGGTACCCCATGCTACAACCAAAACGCCACTGGTAGGTAGGTAGGCAAGCAGGAAGACAGATAGATAGATACTGTATATAAATGTATACCAAGCTAATCAGATGTTTCAGTTCAGATTGGCACCAAAACTAATATAATACTACTACAGCAACATCTTGAAATCACAGTCAACTCAAGTTTGCCTTCAGGGGTGATAACAGGGGTGAAACAACCGCTTACAAAGCGGTTGTTTGTCAGCCTGTACCATGTTTTCCCAATGCAATGCAATCTTATGTAACTGCGCATGCGGACGGGGTTGACTGGACTACATTTTTATTTAACCCATTCTAGACGGGAACACCTTTTGGTGTTTTAACTAAGCATTATGTTATACTTTAGCTGTTGAAAAATAGCAGACCTACAAGCTCATAGCGCGCCACCAAGTGAAAAAGAGAGTAGCCAAGATTAGAAGAGTAATTTTCTATATCTGATTTTCTCCTTCATGATGGCCTAAGACAGCGTTAACCTTAGATGAAAGGCGTTCACAGTTACCTGTGAATGCAGTATCGGCGACCCAACACTTACAAAAAGAAGTATGTCACCAAACCTGTTTTCTTGAACAAGACATACTGTAGCTGTGAGGATACCAGGTGGTGGTTATTTTCTGATCTAGTAATGGATTTTTGTGGATAATACCGGCATGGTTATGTCTAGTCTTCGGAGTAAAATACAATATTTTTTAGAACATGTAGGCTATTTTTAACATACCGGTAACATCCTTCCCATCCTTTAAGTAGAAATGAAGGCTGGGCAAGCCATGGGCAATTTCCCCCTGTGAAGTGCACGTTGTATATATCCAGGTGTTTCACATGAAACTGCTCAACTGAAGCAAAAACAGATCAATGCAGCCTTAAGTTTGGGATCATTTGCTGGTTGTGTGACATTTAGCTATTTTCATGATCGACAACACATTGATCTAGAAATATGGTCATGAATCATGTCCTACAGTTTTCTCTTTATTTACCAATTTGGACCAAAAATCTATTTTTCTTTTTTTCCCCAATTGTTTAGCCTATAACTGGGAAGTAACCCAATACCACTCAATGTAATGTATGTAATCTTGTCAATCTTGTCAAGGTTGACAAGCAACATTGATAAGCAAATTACTCACAAAAACTGACAACCATTTAAATGAAGGCTATATCTGTAGGCCTACACTGCAGATTATTGTTATCAATCTTCAAAAATAATACATTTTAAATAAAACTGATGAAAGAGAAGGAACTGCACAATTTCCATCCCAGAGTTCCAGCTCTCACAAGATGCTACTATTCATATTTCCTATGAACAGTTATGACAAAGTTAGGCTACAATATTTTCTTCCATCTTAATTAGACGTAGTTCTTTTCTGGCTGCATGCATCAACTATGGCATAGTAGTTACATTGTATCAACCATGGAATCGTAGCTGAGCACTGAGCCCTCGCTAGTCGTAGCAATAAAGGCCTAAAGATGAACATTGACAAAAACACATCACAATTTGACCAATATTCTGCCATATCCACATCAGCAATACAAAACGAGTTGCACATGTCTGGATCACACATATATCTTAATGTTTATAACGGTGCTTTTAAGACGTACTACAACAAGCTAACGTTGTAATCCTCTCGACCCCTCATCCAGCTTTACACACACAGCAGGCTGAATAAACACATTGATTGTAGGCCTATAGGACAGTGTCCAATATGCCATATGCATATGAAGAAACGATGGTCAAATATATGAAAAGTTACAGTTACTGAATAGATATTTGAATGTCGTCCTAGTGTGTGGATAACTGGATAATCGCAAGCATCATCCCCCCTTCGCAGGCAGCTACTTACCGGACAGTTCGTCGGGTTCCAGTCCGCTCTCTGTGTCCAGCCCGCAGACGACGAAGTAATCTGCGAACCGACAGGAATTGGAGCTGAATCCGGTGGTCATTTTGAGACTGGTCCGGTGGCAGAACCCTTCGTATCCTCGGTCTTTCAATCGGGCGCATATTAAAGAATGTCGATGTGCTGTCGCTCAGTAGCCATCATCGCGGATGATGCTACGACGATGTGATCGCGGTGAAGACACTCAAGAGCCTAGGAAAAAAATCAGAGTATGGCAGTCGAAATGCATTGTGGTCCTTCCAGTAGTCCGTAGTTCTTCACAGCTGTTTTCATCGGGGGCCTCGCTCGTATCCGATAGGCTACAGTAAGAGCGTTCACCTTCACCTACATACACATTGTGGTGGGCAGTGGGCACCTCCCGTTTCTCTCTCCAAAAATGTAAATAAAGGATTTGGAAGATGGTAAATGTAAAGAAGCCTTTAGTAGGCCTATTACACGATTTGAACAGGCATTGAGATCATGATCAGATTCACTTGCATTTACCAAGGGACCTTTCAATTGTAGGCCTATGCCCAGGTTGCAGGTTTTGTAGCAATTAGTAGACCACCTGACCAACATGGTTTCTATATATACTTTTAATGCAACATAAGGAAGCACCTGTGTTCAAGTCATTCAGTAGGTTCTGTGATGTGATTCTACTCAAACTGTCAGTGATCTCATTCTGACCTTGGACAAATCCAGGATCTCCAAGAAAGGTGCTATATGCGGGTTTAGTGATCATTTTATGAATTTCTGTACCCGTAAAAATAAATAAAACTAAAGTCCGGCTGTCACAAAACACAGTCATTATCTTTTCTAGGGACCTCAAAACCTACTCTAGCAGGCCATTAACCTTGAACTGGAGAATCTGGATTTGTCCGATGAGCGCCGCTCAGGAGTAGTCGAAGAAGCATGGCTTGGCTTCAAAACCAAATTTACATCAGTAGGCCTACTAAACAACATGGCTCCTTTGAGAACCATCAGGGTCAAAACCCCCTCAGAGCCATGGATGAATTTGGACATATGGACTGCAATGAAAGCCAGAGACAACAAAACTAGCTAAGAAACATTGTAACTACCATGACCAAATCCGCAAAAAGAGGAAAACAAACAATCCTCGGGAGCTCTGGAAGCTACTAAACAACCAAATGCTGCGGTCAGAAAAAACAAAACAGGTTAAACAAACATCAAATCAAACGACACCCTCATCACTGACAAGCTTGATGTAGTCAACTACTAAACATCTTCTTTAAAAACATTGCAAGCTGGTTAACAAACTGCCCGTTTTGGTGTAGAGCACATGACATCAAAGCCTTCTACAAAAACCTACAGGTGTTTGTAAAAATGATTTTAAACTGGCAATGGTAACAACTGAGGAGGTACTTAAAAAACTGAGTGCCGTTCAACCCCACAAGGCCACTGGCCATGACAATATTCCCTCCAAATTTCTCAGAGACTCAGCCATCTCTATAGCTCCGCAATAATCAGCCACATAATAAACCTCTCCATCAAACAGGGACAGGTCCCTCAAGATTTCTAACTGGCCAAAGTAACTCCCCTGCACAAGAAAGGGCGCAAATGAACAGGTTGAAAAGTATCTTGCCACAAAAAAAATAATGTGCGAATTTCAATCTGGCTTCAGAACATCCCACTCCACTGACACATGCCTCCTCTATTTGAGCGACCACATCAAACACGAGGTGGATGCTGGCAAATACTGCGGCATGGTCATGCTGGACCTCAAAGGCTTTTGACACCTTGAACCACTCCATACTGGTTAACAAACTAAAAGCAATTGGTTTTGATAGCACATCAGTGAGCTGGATGCAATCATACCTGGAGGGGAGAGAACAGATGGTGGAGGTGAACGGAACACAGTTTCCCCCCCCCCCCTCCCAGTGAGCTGTGGCATTCCACAAGGAAGCATACTAGGGACTTTACTGTTTCTAATATGTTAACGACATGACATCAGCTTGTGAATGCAACTTGTTCCTGTTCGCAGACGACTCAGCACTTATAGGAACAAACACTTATAGGAATGATTGCTATGGGAATATAGAGCTATTCTTAATCTACACGTATTCCAGCATTTGAGTAAACAGCATGTGCTGTATTGACGATATGCACACGGCTGCCATCTTTCCAGCAAGGTGCTAACTATAGGTGCACCTTCCCCAACGCACACAGAGACACAGATAGCCTGTATCGTGGGATGGAGGATCGCGTGTCAGCATGTAGATCGTCTACTTTCGCCATTTGATTTGTCCTAATATTAGTGCTAAATAACACTTTAACTCACTGCCAGAACGGGTGCTTCAGCTCAAAGCAGATCCACATGGGCACACATGCAACTCGAGGACGCACACAGGTTTTTGGCAGAGAAAATTGGATTGCCTTGGCTTTGCTTTTCTTTCTCCTTCCTTCATGGGCCTCCATGGCGCCTGGGCCCCGTTGCTCTGGTTGCACTGTTGATATTTACGCCACTGGTCCTATCTAATTAAATCACGTCAAACTCAACCAACATTGCAGCTGTACGAAACTATCTAAGTAAGACTATATAGTAATATAGTAAGACTAGCTGTCTTACTATCTGCAAAGTGTTTGTTTCATAAAAATCCACCGTAGACATGTTATGAGCTACTTTCTGTCAAGAAATTCCTTGCAGATGATTATTGATTATGATACAATTAAGTGTCAAGAGTTTGGATGCACTCGTTATCAGTAAAGCAACCTCCTGCTGCCTCCTGCATTATGATCAAATTCAAAACAGGTGGTATGCATGGGTTGTTGAGTGATAATCTGCAAGGAATTACTTGACAGGGAGTAAGTAGCTCATAACATGTCTACAGTGGATTTTTATTAAACAAACACATTGCAGATAATTCAAGCTTTCCATACAGCTGCAATGTTGGTGAGTTTTTGACGTTTAGATATTTTTATTAGATAGGACTTTTCTGTTGGGTTGAATGGGCTGTCTATGGGAAGGTGCACCTAGTTATCACCATGCTGGCAAGATGGCAGCTGTGTGCATATCATCAATAGTAGGCATATGCACACCATAGAGTAGGGGGGGATGCGCACAGTTTTCACACAGTCACATTGATGGCGGCTGGAAGTCAACCCTTTTACAGAATTGCCACTAGGCGGTGCTAATGCCTAATTTATACTTCGAGACAATGAACATCATTACTGAAATAAACTTGACTACAACACATTTCAGTTACAAATACAATGACAAAGTAGTATGCAACTTAGCACTTCACAGTCAACATTAATATTCCACTGATTGATATTCCAAAGTTTTACAAAACCAGTATAAAACCAGTGTCAACAAACACACAGTATAGTTGACTGGGGAGTTCCAAGGCTCTATTCTGCACCGATTTCTCTCTGCAACTCTCTGAAATGTTTTGAGAAAAACACTGTTCTTCCGGACTGTTAAAATGTGATTTATTTATGCATTAGCCATTTGAAGATAGGTTGACAACTGTATTATGTAAGATGTTATGTTCAATGGTTTAATACATATAAAAATAAAGCAAATTTCAGTACATAGTTCAGAAATTTACATTAAACTGTATTTGTAAACACAGATCATACTGCAGTACATCACTATTCTGTACAACTTAATACTGTGTTTTCACACACACAGTCCCATTACAAAGAATTATCCCACAGCAGTGTGTGGCAAAAACAAAATAGTTAACTTGACAGAGCCCTGTGGTAATACAAATCTTTTCATTCAGACTGAAAGTAAACTGTGCTAAGAGATAATGGAAATCCCACAAGATGACCAAGATTAAACATTTACTCAGATATGTTTAAGCGGGGTTGGGAACTCGTCTTAGCTAATTTTGTGAATGATACATTCTTGAAAGTTGACTGCATTAATAAGTAATCTTTCTAACTCCCATTCAAACATTGAGAAATACAAGCAGCATGAACAGTAGGCCTAATATATCAGTCTTGCATGTATTCACCATAAACTGCTGCATGCTACAATACATAACACATGTACTCTAGCAACTGTTACATTATCCTTCAACATTTGGGGGAAAAGATGGAAACAGTAAATGTGCCTTTTTGTGCGCATAAGAAATCCTTGGGTTATAAAAGATGTTTTACTGAATATGCAGTGTATGGGCATGCATGTTTGTTAACCCAGAACCCCTAAAAGAAACTGCCAAGAAATAGACAATGGCAACTTTACAAAATTACTGAAAACTAGGGATATATGAATATGTATGGGAAATCACAGAATAGACCAATAAAAACAATGATTACAGTAGGACAGTGATTCTGTTCCTGAATGAAGATGTTAAATTGATACTACAGATACAGTAAGACAGAAACAGAAAATGTCCTACACAAACTGCTTCAAAACAAATGTGCAAGATCTTCAATGATCAGTATTCAGAAAGCCCAAACCGCACCAATGCAACAAACTCATTTGAAGATCAACCGCAACAATGCAACTTCTTGCACCTGCCATTGGGGATAACAGTTGCATGGCTAATCATTGGTGTGGTTTGACTTTAAGACTTGTCCGTGTGTAACATTCACTGCATCAAACTCTTTTACATTGCATGTCTATTGATCAGCAACAATAAGTTAACCATGTACACAAAATAAAAATACAAAATAAATTATACATTAATGCAAATTCAGTAAGCATTTTTCATATGGGACTAAATCAATCAATGGTAAAGCTACAATAGGTCAGTCTGGCATCCAATCCGGTCCGCTTCAAATAACTTATATTACCAATAGGTGTGTCATACAGACATCAGGGTTGTAATTTCTCGGAATGGAAGAGCAGACCACTTCCAACCATTGCAATAGTTAAATTACATAAAAATTGCCCTATTGGTTAAAATAACATGCTATTCATTAATGACAAATATCCTTCTGAGGTGCCACTGTTATTACTTAATACGTCCCAATTTGTAGCTTTACAAACGCAAGCCAAAGTTATTCCTCCGAATGGTATAATTAGCACTGTCAGTCTCCAACTCACACAATCTGTCTGAGGATTAGGCTTTTAGCTATATACCTCACAATCAGTTGGCAGTCATATAAACTATAAAGGACACTGGTGGATCGATCATCCACTAAATGGAGTTCACTTGCTCTTTCACATTGGCATAGTATACAATAACATAGGCTGGAGAGGGATTTACAAAACAGACATGCAGTCACACGACAAATACAACTACAAAACCAAGCATACCAGCAGGTTAGTACATTGGTTTGGCTTATCACTGCCCCATCTACATTTCCTTGATTTAGCATCAGGAAAGGCTGTTTTTCATAAAATAAACAATTTGAACATTACTGATTCACGTTACTCCTTTCCTGAATTAATCAGCATGCCTCTCAATGGACAGAAGTTGATGGATTCAGGAAATGGACAATTATAATTTAATCTTACACACATCCTAGATCTCCAACCTTTCATGTATACTTTATGTAGACACCATTTAAAATTTGTGACAGGGATGGGGGTGACAGGATAAATCTTTTTCAGGACTTGTCTAAATAACCAATTAAAATGCATTTATTCTGTCTCGAAGCCTGCTGCAAAAATAATATTTGATACGATTTTACGCATATCAAAATTGTGAAACTGGCCACACCTGCCCAAGTATTAATCATCAGTTAAGACTTGGAAATTATTATAGAACTTTTCGTGACATAAACATACTGCAGAGGGGAAATGTGATGGGTTGGATTTTTTTTTATTGCATCTCCGATATGCCTAAAAGGCACAAATGTTGTCATAGTATCTCTAGCAAGTTTGTTCTGGCCTTGCATGTTATTAAATTAAGCAACTTGCTGAGATGCTGGACAGACTGGGTGGGGGGTTGGTGAGTCTTGCACAATGTGTTAACTACAGTCCGTTATAATATTTACTGAAGTGTCCAGAACAAAGCAGTAGTAAGATAGCAGCGAGAGATCAACCTGAGAGCGGCTGTCCAACAGATAGATAATGGTAGCCTACATTATATATAAAGTAAAATAAAACGCCTTTCCATGCAGATGGGCATCGCAGACCACTAGGCCACTAGCCTTGGACCTTCAGAGATCCCCCACCTGGGTTACAAATGGCTGTACCAAAATCAGAGTGCTCAATATCAGCAACAGCGCAACTCTCTTCCGAGGAAGCCCCTGACTGCCGAGAGAGGCAGTGGTTCAGGTCTGCAATTAACTATTAAACATGAAGTTTAGTTACTAGTTTTCCCCGTCACAATTGCAATTAAGCCACTGTATAAATTTGCCAAGACAGGCATGAGCATCAAACTAAAAACAACTTCAATTTCAACCTACTACTTTGAGTTATTGCTTTAGAGACACCATAAAAAAGGCTAAAATATAACAAGCACGGTAAAATAAATATCAATAATATTTGGGTTATAAATAGTTTAATCTAGGATAAATTGTTTTGATACTGTATGCTGCTTCTAAATCACTTGTGGCAGACAATCTGATTTGAACACTTGGGTCAGGTGACATTTATAACCACAAAAGGTGAGATATGAGATTCCCAATTAAAAGCAGGCAATAGAGCAATTCTTTGCATTAGAGATACACAATATAATCGGTAGTGTAATCTGAATCGTCCATATCGGCTATAAAAAACACCATATCGGTATTGGATTGGCCTCAAAATAATCCAGATTTTCACCAATATTGATGATGCAATAATAATGTGACCGTCAATGGCTAAATTCTACATTTAATTTGTATACTCATCTCATTCAGGAAAAACAGTATATTTATTGATTGATTGATTGAATACTTTAATAACACTTTGGGCCAAGCTCCTATAGGGCCTAGGCTTGTTTCCATTGTGGTCCTCTGTATAATATCAGAATCGGTATCGACAGGTATGTCCCTGCAAATAATCGGAGATCGGATATCTGTCATAATCATGCACCCCTACTTTGCATTAAAGCAAGTAAAAGAATGTGCTACTTGAAAAATGCAACTCGCAGCATATTTATCTTTGTGACCACCAATATCAAACCCTATAAACAGTGTCTGTTTAATTAATAATTTTAGATATATTTTCTTCTATTTACAAGATGTGCCACAATACTATATAAATATAAAAAACAACAAAAACAAGCAAGGAGAGGCCGGCTTATACTGTACTTGGTGACAGTCATGAGGATCTGACCACAGAGTGCTCAATTTGCCAGTGGTCACAGATTCCGTCTGCTGTATCATCAGCAGCTGTTTGTGATAATAAGGCAAGACAAAGCAATTTGAGTGACAGCTGCATGTACTGTTCCTGAGCCAAGGACAGGGGAGGAGGGATCAGCCGGACAGATGAGGTGCTCATCGTTCTGATGATTCTACTCTAACTTCTGCTGCAGTTTTCTCTGGAAAAGGACAGGCAGTATGGAGAGCACAGCTAGTACGCCCAACACGAGCAGTGAGTTCCAGGACACTGCCTCCCCAGCAGTGGTCAGTTTGTATAGTGTTGTACCTGCGTTGATTGCCACAAAGGATGGTGGCGCAACTCCTGCAAACAGCCAGTAGGAACACAGTGATGTAATGACACAAACAATACTCCCACAAAGATGAAATTGTAGGAAATGACTTGACTGAGAGAAATGCAGAACCAAATACTGGACTTACCAAAGAAGGTTCCAAGGAAGAAGACCTTGAGAGGCACATTTATCACAGGTGAGGTGATGTTGATGAACCAGTTGGGGAGAAAAGGTGTTATTCTCAGGAAGATTATGTAATTGATTAGATGACCTCTATGCTTCTCAACCTAGAAAAAAGGGGAAGAAATTGTAAACATTTGAAAGGAGCAATATCTATAATATCATATTCATAGGAAATTATGACAAAGGGATCTTAATATTGCAGCAATTGTTCCAGTATTGAATTTTCCATCAACGGTTTTGAGACCAACCTGCTGAGACCATTTGTGTGCTCTCTCTGTGAGGTACTTGTAGACCACAGGTCTCCCCACCAGGTATGACAGCAGATAGCAGAAGGAGGCACCTAGTCCAGAGCACTAACAAAACAACACACAATGACTGACTGAAGGACAACATACGATACAACTTTGTCAGCTTGCACTGAAATTTGTTTCGTTTCCATGACGTCACCGTTCAAGATAAAAGATACATTACAGGACACAAATCACAGAAGCAGATCGTTGTTCACGCTCCCTCTAGTATTGTGGCTGTTGCTCACTTTTTAAGTGGTGCAACCACTTCTACAACCAGCTCGCAATGTCCATGTACCTGTTTGTTTGTGATGTACGTCAAATGAGCACGAGTGGTGTGCGCAACTGCGCATGCGTGTCAATGAGCACCACTGGTGTGCGCACGCACCCGTGTGTGTAGTGCCGTGCATGTGCGCGTGCACCACTGGTGTGTGCACGCACCCGCACCCGTGTGTGGATGTTGTTGCTACATAATTAGCGTCAATGCTAACGAGCTAAAATATAGCCATCCTTGCTCTAGAAAGCACCAATGTTTCCATCTAGACCACCGGATTATCAGCAAAAACCTCCGAAAATCGCGCTAATGGACCAAACCATGGAGAGCTCCGTAGATTAGGAGTTATTCAGCTTTTAGAGAGGGGAGTTGCACCACTTGGTTCACACAGGTGTTATTTTTTTTAAGTAATTAGTCAAGTAAGTGGGTACTGAGGGCATGGAGGGTAAAGTTGCATTTTGAGTGTCAAATACAACAGGCATGTATCAGTGGAGTGTGATGTTCTGAAACCGGATTGGAATTCGAACAGCAGATTGCACTCGCTTAGGTAGCTGCTAATAAGTAAATTAGTCTCTCTATGACCTTTGACATAGAACACAAGATAGAAACAGCGTAGTTTCCCGTGTCTTATTTGCTATCTTTTTTGAACAGGGGGATTACTCACACCATTTTAAGTTCCTGGGGAACGTGGCTTTGACTGATGGATAGATTTGAAATGTGGGTTATTATAGGAGCTATAGAGACAGCAGCTCTGAGGAATCTGGTTGGTAGATTGTCATGACTGGTGGCCTTGTTTGGCTGAAGGGCGATTCGTTTTCTAGCACCTCTTCATTTTTTGTGTGTCTACTAGTGCTGAAAAAATGACTTTTTAAAAAATGTAAAACGAAACAAAAAAACAGATGTACAAGCTTGCAGTGCAACACGAAGCTGTGAGCTTGTATATCTGCTGTCTTTGAATAACCAATCCAACACTAAAATTTAAGGACACAGATACTTTCCCAGTTTTAATGGGTTAAGGCTCAAAGTGAAGTCCAATGTGCTTCAGCCAGTTTAAGGTAGAAGGTTCTGTGCTCAACAGGGACAACTTCAATAAGTTGGGCACAAATTACTGCCGCACACAACACATTTATACACGATACACATTTTATTATTTTGCAGGGGTGACCCACTACGGCAGGGGCCGGCAACCCAAGATGTTGAAAGATCCATTTTCGACCTAAAATAAATTCAAAATCTATCTGGAGCCTCAAATTTTTATGCATTATAATGCGGCTTGCCAACTGCCAAGCTTTATTATCTCCCGGGTTGCAACAAAACTAGCAGCAGCAATTATACACGATACAAGTAACAACTGCAATGCACCAAAAAGAGTATGCTTTGCCATTCTTTGATGTTTTAAGCATTATGTTATACTTTAGCTGTTGAAATAGCAGATGTACAAGCTCATAGCGCAGCTCCGGGTGCCACGCTATGAGCTTGTAGATCTGCTATTTTTGAAAAATCGTGAAAATGTGGCGCAAATCTTTGAATATATATTCTTTCTTTGCTTCTGGCGGGCTCCCTGGAACAACATATTTTCAGATGAGTCGGCGGCCAATTACATAATGTTTGGGGTCATGATTTAGAAGGCATTTGTAGAATCGAGCTCAGGTCTAAAATCACTCATACATACAATATTACATATTTTCTCTGCTGTCCATAGTACTCACCAAGCAGACTAAGAAAAGGGCTAGAGGGAAAGGATAGAGATATCCTGACAGGATACTGAGGAAGATAGATCCAGGAATGGCAAATGTCTGAAGACTGACATAGAAATGTTAAGGTGAATAATCAGTATGGTAATCTGTCGAATTTTCATTTTCCAGTGTGTTCATGATTTGCGCACCATCTATGGAACAAATATAGAACCACTGGCTGACTAATGAATACTTCCAGGGTGATTTTTTTTTTAAATATATATATAAAATGTAAGAGTACAGATATGTGATATTTGATTTCCTATTATTTCATAATTATGTTGAAAAATTAATTTAAAAAGCCTGAAAAAGCCTTTTGTGATGATGAAGGCTGCATATTCTATTAGTGTTTTCTGGAGAAGCTTTCAAAAAGGTCAACAACTTCAATAAAAATACTACACAAGCTGTTTATGTTGGGAGATGGGCCAACATTTCAATAACGGTGCATCCCTTCGTTTTGGAATAAAGAGGCATTGCTTTTTCAAATTCAGTGTTTATATGTCTTTGTCAGAATGGACAAAATTAATATATATATTTCTTAATACAGAATGCGGCCATACCAGAAATGAATTATTACAGAAATGTAAAATCGTAGCATCCACATTCTTGCTTAAAGGATACAATATATATGTTGTGAAGTAGGCCATCAGCACTTGGGTGTAGTAAGTGTCTTTGTATTTGGATAGGACGGTTCCCAGTGCTTTGGCATCGTCCATGTCTCTGGGGATCTTAATCTTCTCCATTTCATCACTGAAAAATCAAATCTGTGATCAATTATTTTGTTCTCAGTTTACCTTCAGTTCCAATGGTAAAACTTTTTTAATCGTTTTGCTAAAAACTAAAATAAACATTTCAGTGTCATTGCCATTAGCGTTTACAATACTATGCTGTCTGTTTAAATTTAGAAATCATTGTCAAGTGGAAATAAAAACAGATACAACTTGAAACATCTGTTGATGCTGCATCAAACATTAAGTACTGTATAAAGCTGTGTTATTATTTGGATATAATGGTCAACTGGAACAACAAAAGCACAAAAAACTAACCTTAAGAATGGCATCATGGAAGGGGAGAAATTCCTCAACAGACAATATCTTTATCACAAATGCCAAACACCGATCATGAGCTGCGGTCTCTTACGCTACACTTTAATAACGGCAATAGAAATCTCCTAGTGGACATTCCTGCTGTCATTACCGTATGTCCTCGCTTTGGAAGCGCATGTAAAATGAGTACCGTAAATGACGCTGCTGCGGTCCAGTAAACTGTGGAACTAGGAACCAAATTTCTGTGGCTGGTTCCGCGTGGATGGTAAACAAAGCAACACATGAATTCGTTGGCTATCGCCGGACAATGTCGCCCAAAAGATAAAATATTTTCATGTTTTTGAACAACGTTCCTCCACCCTCAAGCTTATGCTGTAAACATTCCGGTTGTTGTTAAGCATTGCATTTACCCATTTTAATTTAAAACAATCAAGTTTCCATTAAGTAACTTACTCATTTAGCTCTGGGAAGTTCCTGTAGACCAGAAACATTACTGAGGCAGAGCAGGTAAAGATAGCCAGTAGAATGAGGAGAGCCCGGCGTGTTGAACCCGCTACATAATTCTGTGTCCCTGTGGGGAGAACATCATTTAGAGGGTCATTTTTCCTATCTGGAGTGGACTTATCATACAAATAATTCAACGATTTAACCACTTCAATCCGGGACAGCATCTGTGTCATTATCGGCCTCAGATCTAAATTGTGTTTTTGGCATTGAACATCGTCTGTCTCATGAAGAGTTTGAGTTTTTTACCATTCTGGGTCGCTAATACTATCATTACATATATATACATATACATATATATAAAACCTAAACCTTTAGTGCTATGATTGTGCGTGGGGGGGCGACAATTAACACATCTTGCCTGCCTAAAATGTAATTCCTGGAAACGCCACTGGCAAGCAGCCAGTTAGTATTGTGTAATGTGTTGTGACTTTTGCATCACCAATTACAAATGTCTAAACGGAACATGAGACTTCCCCAAGAGGGATTTGATGCAGGCCATAATTTATATAGTTTCACACATATCTATGTGTATAGACATGTAATACTATCATTACTTATAATTAATTTAAATGCACACACCCTTCCTGTAAGGCTGTAACTAATAACAGAAATTAAGCTCATACTGTAACAACTTCAAGTCTTCAATGCTAGTCTTCTCACTAGTCAGAGTCCTATAAATACACTATTGAAAATCATGCCAAATAGAAAGTAATACTTTGGCTTCCTGAGCAAAAGAAAAACAGCTGCTATGCATTGCTTGCACGCACACGCGCGCACGCGCACACACACACACACACACACACACACACACACACACACACACACACACACACACACAGTAATGTAAGGTTAATCGAGCAGCTCTAATATACAAATCTTTTTGGAGGTGGGCAATGATTTAGCTCGGGAACTGGCCTGGAACGCACCCAAGGGCCCCTGGACCTGACTGCTTCAGGACTTCCCTGTATTTACACCTCAAAATAACCTGTTCAAACTGTTCATGCTACCAACACTGCCCGTACTGCGGTTTACTTCTGACCCCCGTTTCAAGTCACTGTACTGTACTCTCAATATGCTTGTCCAGAAAGAGTTGGGGGGATGGGGGAGTGGGTGGGAGAGGATGAGAAAGCTAACTGTATTTGTATGTATGTACATGTCTGTATTGTCTATTGTGCACTGCCTATTTGTGTAACTGCACTGTACTGTATGTAATGTTTTTCCCTGTGTATGGGTCCTGGGACCCACTCTAAAATGAGATGCTGTATCTCAAGGGGCTATCCTTTCAATAAATTCTGACCGCACTTTGAGAAGCGCTGGTCTCAGCAGAAGCTCACGAGAAGACTTGTCTAAGCTCTAGGCCAGGGTACCTACGACCCGGAAGAAATGTTTTATACCTTTCTCTAACGTCGTATCGCAACTTTGACATGACGGTACGGGTAGTGAGAAAGTATTTCCTCCAAGGTGTAAAGTCTCGCCTTGTATCAAGACTATATTTTTTTTTTAAACTTTTGCTTTCATATGATACGAAAGACAAAAGTCAGACTAGGTAAAAAAAAAAATACAAATCTATGATAGTCTTGATCCAACTCAGGCTACCGCTTAGCCCCTCTCGGAACCCTACATAAAGCTTTTATGAAATTTGATTGTCGCATAAAGTAATCAAAGTGTCAAACTTTACTACATTTGGGTTCTGCTTGCGGGGCTAGCTACCGCTTAGCCCCTCTCGGAACCCTCCATAAAGCTTTTATGAAATTTGGATGATCGCCGGGTAAAGTCATAAAAATGTCAGAAACTTTACTACCATTGGGTTCTGCTTGTGGGGCTAGCTACCGCTGTGCTGATCGACAGGGTCACATATGCAGCTATTTAGTAAAACTTCAATGCGTTTTGGCTGAAATTGCCTATCTCGAAGCTCACGTAAAGCTCTGTGACAGTGTCACCACACCAACGTAAAATATACAAATCTGGCGATATTATATCAAAGAGTACACTACCACCCAGGCTCTGGGTCTACCTTCCCAACGCTAACCGGCGGCTATGCTACCGTTAGCTCCCGTCGTTCATTTACCTTTCGGTTCTTCATGTGTCTCGTCGGGATTCGCCTCTTCGTGTGGTGAAGACAGCAGGCATTCTCCCTCTCGTTTTTCTCTCCGTTTCTTGGCCATTTTAGAGCTAGAATTTGTTAATAAATTGCTAAAACCACCGAACCTGTGGTTAGTCCTCCTGTTAGCTTTGCGAGTTTGCGATGACAGAGAATAACCTTTCACCCTAGCTTTCACCCAGCAGCATCATCAAGCACAGTTCTTTCCCCTACGTTTTTCCCTACAGCGGCTCCTGGAGTAAACAAAATGAATTTCCTCGCACAGGAAATAATTATTACATGGGGAAAAAAAATCTTTGTTGTTTTTCCAAACTGTTTAAAAATCGTTATTCGTATTAATCTTGTTTAATTAATCTGAGAATAGTATTGATTTGGTTATCATGAGAAAATATTAAATATTGATGCAGAAACATGTGAGACGAGAGTAAAGATATTTCTATAAAACAATCCCTAATATTGTACAAGATACAGATGCCAACTCAACATTAAATTGACAGTTTTTTTTATAGTTGTTTCCTTCAAATGAAAATGAATCATCTAAAATGCACCACGTCTCTGACTCTCTGTCTGTCTGCGTGTCCGTTTGCCCCACCGGCAACGGTGCCACCGTTGTCCAGAACCACCATAAAAGGTTCTGGTCAGGCTCTGCCAGTGGACATAATGAGCTCCCGGACCCCTCACCTGTGCAATTTCCAGCCTCTGCCTCAGCCAATTGATTAATTGCCATGCCAACCCCACACCTGCCAATTGATTACTTAACCAGTCCACTTTTCACAGTGAGTTTGCACTCTTCAGGCACAGGCAGACAGTCAGATACAGAGATCTTCATATAGCCTACAGTATGGGCACAAAAGGGACACAGACAGATAGTTAAAACGGGTGCTATGACAACGGGTATTATCAGATTCCCAAGTTGCTGGTGGCCGACGCCCGACGGGCATGTAAAGTAGCATTATGAAATAATCAGATCAAAATGTACCCTTTCTCTTCTAGTTTATCCCCAAAATGACAGGTTTTTTAGCAATTTATAGCATTTATAGAAATATTGGGCCTTAAATGTAATTTAAAATATATATTAACTTGTAATGCAGAGAGTGAAGTGAATTAAACACAGGGGTTCCCTTGATTTTATTGGAGGGATAGTTTGGGGCAAGCGAGGTGTGCAACGCTAAACTGTCCTTCAGACAAAAACAACAAAAGCTGTCCCTAGAGCAAAAGCAGCCCCTGTCTCTTCCTGCTTATTCTTCTTCTCCCTCGCCTTTTCCACCCCTTTGAACTATAACCAAAGTACGTTAACCCAAAACTATTCATGCACACCTCCCTCCAATAAAAGAAAGGGAACGCACTTTTAATTAAGTTTAATTAACTCTCTGCATTACGGGTACTGTATGTATTTGGCCCCTCAATTGGACGGTGTCGCATGTCACAAAGAAGGTAGCATCAACTTGTTCCTGTTCGCAGATGACACAGAACTGCTGGTCTCGGACAGGAACAAACTGCAGGTTGAAAAGACCCTCAGCTCAACTCGGTAGAATCTGCACCTGGCTCGCTGATAAAAAACTATCCTTACACCTGTGAAAAACCATTCTCTTCGGATCAAATAGTAATCTCAGCAACTAAGGCAGATGGCTTCTTGGTTAGAGTGGGTGACAATATTATCACACGAAAAGATGAAATTACCTAACTAGGTTCCATCCTGGAGGCTAATCTTTCCGGTGATAAAATGGCCACCAACGTACTAAAAAAAGTCAATCAAAGAACAAGATCTCCTCACTGGTCAACAAAAACACCTTGAAGAACTTAACAGGAGCCCTCGTACAAGGTTTCTTTGACTATGCATGCACCTCTTGGTACCACAGCACCTCAAAGGCCCTTAAAACAAGGCTCCAGACCTCCAAAAACAAACTGGTCAGGCTCCTACTTGGCCTCACCCCCTGAACCCACCTCACCCCTGCCCACTTTGACAGGCTGGAATGGCTTAGGGTCGACGACAGATTACAGTATCTTGCAATGGGTCTGGTCCACAAGATTCGATACACCACCAAGATACCCATGTACCTGTCTAAATACTTCCTTAATGTTAACGAAGTCCACACCCACAACACCAGAGGGAGTGCAACAAACCATATACAAACCAGATTCGGCACAAATAAGGGACTAAATTATTTTCGCTCCTATGCCACCAAAATGTGGAACGCCCTACCAACAGTCATTAAGACATGTGGATCCCTTGACTCATTCAAAACCGCTCTCAAAGGGCACCTACGGACGGCTGCAATTCGAAACTGGCCCCCGTAAAATACTTCAATCAATCAGAAAAAGCCTTGGTTCCAGCTTTTTTGGCAAGTGACACCCAAAAGCAGTCACGTAACCTTGGTGACGCAGCACTCGAGTCATTCATGTAACAGACCCTGTGTGTGTGTGTGAGAGACGGTGTGACATTGTGCATACGAATACAGTATCATCCTTTTTGCATACCGGATTGATTATTGGATATTTATTTCACTCTGAGGTACAAATAACTTTTAAACCTTTTTGGAATTAGTGTTTTTGCTTATTTTACACAGATATGCTGTATTATGACCTGGGGACACAAATGGCACTGAATACTAGGAATGACCCAAAATGTAGAAAAGTACTGGTAGTGGAGTAAAACAGATTTCCCATGATATGTAGCATTGCAAAGTAAAATTGTACTCAGTCTCAAATACAGACAGTAATGCACTTTGTTTCAAGGCACCATAGTGACAATAGAGCCCGTACTGCCAGTACCATGTCATTGTCGAGTCACTCATAAGTTAGTACGAGTAGCTAAATGCCAAAATTGTAAAGTATAATATAATCACATTTTTAAATTACTGGATGCATCTATTAGTGAATAGTTAGGCTACACTGCCTAATTTGTGGGTGCAGTCAAAGTTATACTTTCTTTATACTATTTCCTGTATCTTTTTTATAGAAGTGTATATTTGTACAGCTTAATGTTGATTTGAAAATGGTAGACCCTAATGTAAACAAGTCATGTGCTTATCATGGTTTCGTCCACAATGCAAGAGTTTTTATATTGACTTGTGCTTTCGTTTGAAATGTACACATTTTACATACTGTGAAATAAAAATTTCAATCAATACTGTTCTTTTCAGCGTCACACCACACCACCATCGTATGACTGAGCATAACATGAGCTTCAATGTACTGTCAGTCTAAGTTATATTTTAAGTATGACTTGGAAGATGAAGGTTCATGCGAAAATTCATGTTTCTAAGCGCACCCATAGTTAGACTTGCATCTAGCAGTGCCCTTTCAGAGGCAGTAGACTGAACCAGGGGTTATCAAGTCATGGACCCCCAAATTGACTATTAAGCCACAGATCCCCAAGCCAAACGATTCTGCACTAGTAGGGACCCAAATATCATGTATAGTGATAATATTCAAACATAATGCCTTATAACAATTTTACTTATTTCAAGTAAAAATTTAATTACTCCGTCTCCTGGGGACCCCCACTTTGGAAACCACTGGGCTATGTACAAGGACAACTTATTAATTATGAACTAATACTACAGGGTAAAAAATATTTATATCCAGGTTTGACACTACACTGAGGAAAAAAAAGAAAAGAAAATCTGGAGTTAAATAACTAGAAGACTTTCTTTTTAAGACCATTATGAATGCAAAATAAGACCCATTTCACAATCATACTGGAAAAATAAGTCTGAAAGATAAATTTCCCATAATCACTTGCCAAGTAAATTAATTTAGGCAATCCCGGTTGAGTTTTTAGTCGTTGATTCAATGTTGGTTTCATTTTGCAGTGTGATCAATACATGCGAGACTGAAGTTAATGCAACTTTATAAAAGTATTTTTAAACAGCAACTTCATTAAGTTATATTTTTAAGACCTATCAGTCATATTTAAGACCTTTAAGACAATTTCTCCTCTGGAGTCGGCCATATTTTTCCTTTTTAAACAAAATGTCAGATGGTTTTAAAGACCTGTGTCATGACATCTGTATACTGTATATTCGCTGTACAACACATCCAGGATATGATTAGGTTGCAGATGTGAGTGCACCACTACGGAAGACAATCCCTCAACAAATGACACACAAGACTGGGACAAAATCCATAAATCATAAAATAGGAAGTCCTATAAAATTAAATCATGCATTTGCTATGATTCATAAACCATAACAAAACATGTGTGTACAAGGAAACACTCAAGGGCATTAATTCCCTTAGCTTTTTTAATACGTTGTTGTATATATAGATGGTTCATCCATACCCCAACCAAAAGCTTGAGACTTTCACGATAAGTCCAATTGTACATGCTTCAATGAAGTATCCAATTGTACTTTCAGTGCTCACAATCAAAATGTCCTCCTGTACCCAAAATGAACACCAAGAGCATTCTCTTTTTCCAATCTAGAATGTTTCCGAGGTTGGCAAAGTTATCTTGCATATTTTATCCTAATCCACACCGTAACCAAATACATGTGACAACCAGTCATTACAGGAGAAATTGCTTGCAAAGTAACATTACAGCCATTTTGTTTTTAAATAGTCTTAATTGATTTAAAAAATTTGCAGTCTGATACAGAAGGCTAGGAGACCTGAACAATATGAAAGTGCTAGTCATTAATTTACAGAGATCAGGCATCACATAGTGCTATGAAGTATCCAATATGCTACATATGAATACAGTTGACACCTTACAAATGCCTCTAGCTGTTTTGCAAGGCTACTCGAAAATCAATAACCTTGGCTTGTATGTACATAACATAATTTGTCAATGCAGGAAAAAAAACGTAGATAACACTACTGCCGGAGGTACAATCCTACCACGGCCGTTTGGCCTAAACGGTTATAACGATGAAATATTTAGTCCTCATATCAATTTCAAATTGTTAAGCCCCTAATTTTGTTTTGAGTGAGAAAAAAAAAAAAGAGTTGCCGCCATGGTATCCCGTCCACACAGACTCTAGAGGACGTTGTTCAGAGCTTTTTTTCCTCTCTTGCGTCGTGCTCAAGTTCTTGGTTTGTTTTCCCCAGCCATTGGTTGCATTTGGTTGCTTTCCCGCATCTTCTGAAGCTAGTATATCCAATTTGACAGATTGAAGAATGACTGAGAAGAACCAGTTCTGGAGCCACTACTTAAGGGAACAACACAAGCTTTTTTCACTTCACTACAATCAGTCACAGAGTAATAAAAGGGAGAAGGGATCACTCAATTCATTCCTGGAGCACTGCCTCCAAAATTGAAATTAGTTGGCACCACTGGCACTGTGAACTTGTAGCCACCATGTTTCTCGATCATCTTGGATTCTGCAAGCAGACAACAAGTAAATAGCCCAGGATTCCAAATAAGGCATATTGGAATTCTTTATTTATTTTCTTTACATGCGTCATATTGAAATTCTTTATTTCTTTACATAATGGAGACGACAGCATTTCTTGGACATACCATGTGCTGCCCGTCTCTGATCTGCAAGTGTGCCAATGTCGTGAAGATGTTTGCCCTGTTCCTCATCAAGGGCTTGTGTGAGTGCCTGGTACCATGCTGGGTCACGGGTCTGGATATCTGCATCAGAAGGGGAAAATGTGATCAGCTCTTTCATACATAAATTTTATTATAGAACGGTACGGATAAATGAGCCCATCTCCAATTAAATCTCACACACATTATGACGAGTACTTAAGTCTTCCCAGTTCCCAGGTGATTTAACCTGGGAAGGTTAAATCCATAAAGGGACACTATACAAATATTGATGTGCAGTTCAGTTTATTATTGAAGATTTTAATATTTATATATCCCCATCTGTTTTTGGCCTTTGTGTTCATTGATGCATTTAGCAGGCAAGCATCTAGTCCGGCAGTCGAGGTGGACGGGTGGGAAATTTGGTATATAGTCTTTTTTTATTGGCCTAAAATATTGTCTATATACAATATTTGTCCAGTTTGTATGCACCCAGCAATTGCACCCCGTAGGTCCGTAGTTTGCAATAAAAAAAGTCTTAAGTTTTAATTCACTGTCTCGGAATCTTGCATCCATCTTGGATTTCCCTCCATTGTAAATGTGCAACAGGGCCCCTAGCGGCCAGGGTTCTGTTGCACATTTACAATGGAGGAAAAAGCCAGATTCCGACTACGGGCCTACAGGGTGTGATTGCTGGGGGAACACAAACCGGACAAGTGGGGCAGCAGGGAAAGCAGCTTAGATTTAGCATTTGTACAAGTTAAGTGTTACTTTGAGGCAGGGATATTCCAGAAATAAGCCATATGGTCACTTAAGACTCTCATAGTGTGAGGACGTCAGAATCGATAAATACGCCTAGAGTCTAAATCTTGGGCTAGGCTTTACTAGTGTTTAATGAAGCTTTTCATTGTTAAAAGTGACTTACTCTGTAGTATGGCTTTGAAGATCTGATACTCATCCACCAAGTTGTCTTCATCATCTACAGCTGTAGTGTAACCCTCTAATGCCGTCTCCTCGGCATCATCTTCCTCCCAGTCCTCGTCATCTCCATCCTCTCCCGCCTGCTTGGCCAGCATTTCCAGGTACTCCTGGCCCTCCTCATCAATGTCATCCTCATCGCTACCCAGCTCAGCTAGGGGTAGTGAAAAAACACATTTCACTTCAACACCATTGCATCTGCAGGTCTCCGCAATTAACCTTAACTAAGCAAGCCTTGCCGAGCCATGAGGCAACAGGATCTCCTGTTTCTGTAGTGTGATTTTTATAAATAATCATTAATCAAAGCAAATAATTTAAGAACTGAAAATTCATATTTCAGACTTCCTAATAATTTTTAAGGTCTTAAGTAAAATTAAATTACACCGGCAAGTAAATGTACGTATAGCAGACATTTGCAAAATAAAATGACGTGATCGACGTATGAGAGAATGAACAATTTAACACCTACATCTGATAGATCATTTTTAGGGCTTTTTGTTTTGCCTTTATGGATACAGTAGATGTACAGTAAGTTGACAGGAAACTGGGAGAGAGATCGGGGGGGGGGGGGGGGGGGACGACGACACGCAGCAAAGGTCACAAAATGCTGTCAGCCTAGGTGACCGGATCACTAGACCATCGCGGTCCCACAGCATGCTTCTGGTTGGTTGCTGATGTTACCGATTGTCTTGCTACAATGAGACATTGTTAAAGTTGAACTTAACGGCAGGATCTACTCTCCATAGACAATGCATTGAACCTTGCCGCTTTCTCAGAACACAGTAGCGAAATACAGCGGTGTAACTGATTTTAATACGTTTTAATATCCTGCACAAACACTGAACAGCCCCACCCCTCCCTCAACTGTTCTTGCACGCCGAGAACACACTGATTGAAATACAATACAATACAATACAATGTAGCATACAATGTAGCATTTTACCAGTCTCATCCTCATCTTCTCC
The DNA here is from genome assembly GCF_963924005.1 of Protomyctophum bolini. Lineage (NCBI taxonomy): Eukaryota > Metazoa > Chordata > Actinopteri > Myctophiformes > Myctophidae > Protomyctophum > Protomyctophum bolini. The sequence continues at coordinate 35,136,148 of NC_137862.1, forward strand.
ATCTCCATCATCGTCATCGTCATCATTCTCATGTTCGGCTCGACATGCATATGCCCTCTTCAGACCATTAAAGAGCAGGATAGCTGCAGGTAGCAGCTGGCCGGCCACCTGGTTGATAGCCTGGGGTCTTTGTTCCAGGTCAATTAGAGCACAGAGGCCGAGAACGCACATCTTCCTGTCATGGAGGCTGTTTGAGGGGAAATTAAATGCTTTCAATATTTCCATAATGCATAAACTAGGAAAGCATAGTCAATGTAATTTTTACACTTTGACAGACAGTGGTAGGAGATGAGTTGCAGACTATACAGTAGCTGAGAAATCTTTCATCCTTACATTATCCTGTACAGACATTTTGAACATGAATTAAAATTATGAATACTAAGGTCAAATTAGTTGATTTACAGCAGAGAAAGTGGTCGAGTGTCCTTTTGCCATGTTCACACTAGCGAGGACAAAGCAACAGGCTATTAGTCATTTTCAATGGAAGCTAGCTACAGGAAGCTATAATTTGCTTTGTGGTGGGTGTGATGTGGCACAAATCAAAGCTTAACGGCTTAACAAAAATCAGTGCTCTAATGGTGTAGTAAAGCATCTATAAACCATGATTTAGTTTAAAAAAAATGAATCCATTTCTTTCTCCCCTCACCTGCTCAGTTCTGTAAATAAACAAATTCTTGCCATTAAACATTTTTCTGTGGCATTTAACCCTACCCTTTCCATTCATGAGTTGTAAACAAACATTAAAGTCCATGAACTCTTGAGGCAACACTGACTCGACACGTCGACAGCAATTTAGCAGGACACTCTTGACCGTTCTTTTTGTCACCACTAGGGTTAGGGTGACAAAATGAATGTAGCATTAGGTTGTGTCCACCAATGCATTCCACCCCCCCCCACCCCCCCCCAGCTGAAAACGCAAGACGCTCTTCTAAAACACTCACCCAGCTCCCCAGAGTTGGAAATATTTTAACTCCATCCAGGACCACATAAAAACACCAGGTGTGAATGAGTAGTGCAAAGTAGGTGCTCAGTGCTCGTCACACTGCTGCAGCTTACAAGATAGCGTAAATATGTGGCACTGACAAATGTGGCATTGTAAACAACTCAAAATATACACTGCATTCAGGATAACACACCTCGGTGGACAAAGACCTTTAGTCTAAAAGTAATCAAAAACACTTTTCAAATCAAGGGAGTATACTTGAAACAGGACTTACCCAAGGAAGCAATCAACATCTTTGAGCCACTGGGTAATAAAGTGGTTAGTGATGGGCTCTGTGTTGTTGGGAAAGCGTAGATTCTCCAGGGTGTTGAGGAGCAGAGGGGGGCTATAATAAAGGCCAGCGATGGCAACTTGCAAGCACATAGTCCTCAACTCACTGGTTTTCACTTCCTTTGTCAGCCGCTCCAATGCAGCAGCCACAAACAAGGGCACAACCTGCAAGGTGTGAGTTGTCAAGTTAATCACATTTGAGAGTGAGATTTTATGCCTGCCTAACAAGTCTGATATACTGCATGGGTTTTGCTCCAACAGAGGATTATTTGTGTTCTTGTGGAATGTGCTGACCTGATCGATGCCACGGCCTTTGCACTGCAGAATGATCACCTCCAACAGTTTAGCTGCATGACACTCTGGGTCCTCACCTGGATCCCCCGTCAGGACCTGTGTTCAAATAAACGGGTCAACTTCCTAGTTCAGCACAGTCATTATTTAATAATTTGCAACCACAGAAACTACTGTTTTGTGTTGAACCAAAATAGTATTATTTTACCTTCTTGCACATGCTGTAGATAATCTCAAGGTACTTGGTGTCAGACAGGAGAGTATCTGTATCCACTGTGACATAGTTGTGAAGGAGAGGCATCATATCTGAAACAGACATCCATGTATCAAACAAAATAAATAAAAAGAAATAAATAAACGAAGAAAAAAAAGGGAGAGAGAGAGAGAGAGAGAGAGAGAGAGAGAGAGAGAGAGAAGAAACCCATTTAACATTATATAGTTCCAAATGTTTAGGATATACTAGTTCATTTTTAAGTAGGCAGATTCTTTTCACATTTGCTTACCTGTAAAGTAGTCAAAACCATCCGCCTGGAAGACTTCAAACACAAGGGGAAGGAGCTGCCACATCTGTGCAGACACCTGCTGGCATGTCAGGCTGTGGGCCAGGGACAGGATCTCCTCATAGAACTCTGAAAAATATCCAATAAAAAAAAATGGGTCCCTAGCATGTGTTGACTAGACTAGAAGTTGAACACCACCCAGGTGGAATGTGGCAGTACAAGAGTAACCAGACCTGCTTACCCAATACATGTTGCTGCAGCACTGTACCGATCACCTGTAGACAGATGCCTTCCAGCTGCTGCGTGATCTGACAAAACACAGCAAAAGATTGGAGTGAGTCTGCAGTTCTGATTGCAATGGGATGTTCATTCCATAGTTTTAGAGCCAGAAGGGAGAAGAGTCCTTCCTTCACATGCTGCCGTGTTATGATTAGTGATAGCTCATTTTCATTCCATGTCCCAATCATGCACTGTGGAATAAACTACCTCTCTCAATCAGAGGGAGGTTTTTAAATCCTACTTGTTTTTACTCTCATACAACTAAACATTACAAGCTCTAAACAGTTACTAAAACTGTTTAAATTCTTGTACATTTTTGATATACAGGTTTATTTTTAGTTCAATGTTTGTTTTAAAAATGCCATTAACAATGAAGGGAAAATTTACATCATCTTGTCCCTAACAAACATTAAATGCCATTAACAATAAAGATAATTTACATTTTATTTATGTTTGTTTTATCACCGTTTGTTTTACATCACCTAATCATAGCAACATGAGTTAGACTTTAATATAGTAGCGCCCCTCACTTCACACAGGTGTGATTTTTTTTAAATTACACCTAAACCTGTCAAAACTCTGTCCACCTGGGAATAAAGACTCTCCCATTTGCAACTATGCACTGTACAAAAAAAATCCATTCTTTACAGTAAGAATTGTCCCTGTAATGCCATGCTTAGCCAAATTCCACTGACTGCCTTTCTCCAAGCAGCAGCAGACCCATGTTGCCACAGGACTATTTCTGGAAGCCTCCTCAACCCCTGAGGTATTTTGAAGGGGGTAAAAGAACAGAACGTGTGTTCCTAAGAGTTGGTGGGTGGCTGACGTGTGCTGGCATTAGCATTACAGACGGCCAGAGCCGCCTTTCCAGTGGAAGTGACGTCCTAACAGTGTGTGCATGTGGGTTGTGCTGACCTCTTTGTGGTCCTCCACCACACTGAGCAAAGTATCGATGGTGTTGAGGATTCCCATCGCCGTTACTGCTTTGTCATCACCGCCCTCCTCATCAGGCCCCGTTTGAATCACCTGGTTGAATGTCATAGCCTATTGTGGGAACACAAAGAGATGTCAGCTGCTAAGTAAGTGTGCATTCATAGATGCTATTAAATTGTCTATAAGTGCACTTACCAAGTGCTGTGTCATCTCCACAGCAATGGGAGTGACCTCCTCACTGTATTCACAGATCATCTTCTGTATGACGTTGGTGAGATCATCATTCTCAGTTTCCCTGACAATGTGCAGGAGTGCCTGCATCACTGGCCGGATGAAGGGGACGATGTACTCTTTGGCTGAGGAATACGGTGCAATGGTATTGTTAGCAAGAAAGCAAATGAACAATGCCTTTCGAGTTTCTAAAGTGAATTCATGTTTGGTCATTTCCTGGCTCAGCCCGATATTCAAAGGCCCCAGAAGACTCGTTAAGAACTGGGACAGGGTCTGGGAGATTTACCAGTGGATTACTCTATTATCAGAGTTGCCATTACTGCTGCACAATGTAACACAATATTGAATGGTACAACATCCATATTACAAGAGTTGTTTCAGCCTACTTGCTGACTAAAGGTTTCTGGAGCTGTACATAATTTCAGTTCGACAATTCAATTTCCATGTTTAAAGGAAAGCTTTCATTTTATTCAAAATACATATTGTAACATGCATGCCCTATTTAGTTCTTTGTGCACAGAAAAATACATAAAAGTAAATTATTTCAAAAACACTTCATATTCTATCAATTTTGTCATGATCGGGCAGCCCGTTGCAGTGATCAGTTCAAACAGGCAAAATAGTCAAACACATTTAGATTAATTTATCTGTTTAGTTAACCCATTGATGCCTGAGGCCGAATCTGGGAACGCCTTCTAGGGCCTGACCTAAGGTTTCTGAAAACCTTCACATTTTGATTCATTCTTTTTTTAAATAGTTATGTTGCAATAGCTGATGAGACACAGAGTGCACCGGCATCAAGGGTAGAACACGTATAGGTTGCACCAGGCATCAATGACCTTTTTGGCCATGCAACTACCCCCCCCCCCCCCCCCCCCCCCCCCACATTAAACTATAAATTGCATAAGCTATATAAAGACATGCATTTATATTTTTATCCATATATGCACATAATATGGCATATATATGCAGCATATAGGCTATACTCTGCATATACTTATGGCATAATATGTTAATATAGTTAAAATAAAACCATAGCACCACCTTTAGCCTTTTCATGTCACGCACCCCCTAGAAGGCACCGGCGCACCACAAGGGGTGCAGACGCCACAGTTTGGGAACCACTGAGTTAAGGTAATTAAAAAACATCATGTCATGAAACAGTGTATGCGAGCAGTTAGTTGAAGGTTTCAATTAGCTCACCTTTCTCCTGATTGCTGATGAGGACCTGTAGGGCAATGGCAGCCTCTACCTTAACAGGCATTTCATTGTCGTTGATGAGACAGAGACGTGTCAATTCAAGGGCCGTCTGCAGATTCTGGTCACTCTTGAACTTCACCTCACAGAAGTAATGCAAAACCCAGCAGGCCTGTGAGGAAAAGTCAAAGAGTTGAGAAACTCTGCAGGGACAACTAAAAGGTCCTAATAAAGGAATATAAAGCATATAAAGTATCGCTGACTGAGCTTGTGGTCCCACCACTGTGTAATATCACTTACTCTGGCTCTCATGTAGCCCAGTTCACTGCGGAACAGGGGGAAGACGTGATTCTGTAGCATGAACTCCATCTGGTCCTTATAAATCTTTTTCTGTTTAGCAGGAGTAAGAACAGTCATAAGGCATAATCTACCAAATGACCAAATAATGTGGCACCACAGTGCCATCTGGTTTATCTCCCATTTGCATGGAATGGCAAAATTAACCAACTAACCAATTAACCACCTAGAATAATCATAAAATCATAAAAAGAAAAGACACAAATCTGTTCAAGACTAAGCTCTACTACTACAGTTTCACTGTAAGAATAAAAGACAGTAGAATATAAAAATAACCATAAAATAAAAAGTAATAACAAAAACTCTTTTTTTAAAGGGGTTGTCAAAGAAGCAGTCAAGGCCTCACCTTGAGCAGAATTTCAGCTAGTGAACCTATCATATGGAGGGCACCATCCTTTTTCCTAGGGTCAGAAGCAGGCTCAGTGAGGATCTGGTAGCAAAAGCCCATTGTCTTTTGAAGGACCTGAAACAGAACAAGTAAATAACATACCGTATATTTGAATGTACTCCATCTAAAGGTATCTTTGATCCATAGTATAATTAAATAGCACATTTTCCTTGCATCACAACACAGCACCAGATCCATGCTGATGGACGTTTCCCTCCGAACCAACCCACTTGAAATTGAGGGCAAGTTCAAAAGGTTTACCTAGGGAGTTGACCAAGAATGCCATCAGCTCACCTCTTTCCTCTTGTTGCAGGAGGTAAAGAGGAGTGTCTGTGCTGCTGTGGTGGGGGAGATGAAGTCCTCAAACACATCTGAAGGGATGATTAGATAGATTTAGTACACTAACCCAGCATCAACTCTCCTTGATGCTCTCCAGTCCTGCATCTCCAAATAGCATTCAGTCTTTCAGCTTACCAAACTTCATGCGGATGTACTCATATGGGTCTTCCTGCCACAGTTCCTCATCACTGTCCGTGTAACACATCAGTGGGAAAACCACATCCTGAATGATGCCCTGAAATAAAAACAAGCAAAGCAGAAACGTTTCACTGAAAAGAAAAAGGCACACCGATAGCATTTTCTAGTATATGCTTAAAAACTACTACTGACCTAAGTTATTGACTCAATAACAGTAATTGACTGATAATTATTTCAAGCAAAGTAAAAAGCGTAGAATGACACTCTTATCCATTTTTGTTTGGCTTCATAGACACCAATTATGTGTACAATCAAGTTCTCAGCTTGATATCAATGTCAGCGACACCCATATCACTGTTGATACTGAAGACAACCAGTTTATCCATAAAACTTTTAATCAACCTTTATTTTTTCAGGAATACCGCTGAGAGCAAGATCTCTTTTTCAAAGACACCCCGATTACATAATCACAACATTATACAAAATACAATATAATTTTAAATAAAGTGTAATAGATCTAACACATCCATCCTATATTTTGTATCTACACACGCACAGCATTTATACCTGGATATGAGGCTTCAGGTTTTTCCAGGTAATGGCATGTGCAATGCCCTGGTTGATATAATTAAGTGTCTGTTGGAGTACTCTGGGGGCCACGTATTGCTTCTCCTTGTACTCATATAAAACTTTCAGTAGAACCTAAAAAGATAGAAGATCAAAAACAAGCATGTTTGAGAATGACAGCAGACAGCTTTCAGAGACAATCCAGTCAGTTACTGTGGGGAGAAGAATCATATTGCTTTATGCATCACCTGTCCTAGTTCTTACCTGTTGTGCAGCCACTGCATATCCTTTGAGGAAAAGTTCTGCAAATTCGACATATTCTTTGGTTGTGTTACCTGGGCTGCCATATCTGGGGACAGAATTTGATTTTGATATTTGCACCAAAAACATAGCAGCCGCATTGTTACAAGTGCAAAGAACACTGACTGATATGGCTGGATTAGATACCTCTCAAACAGCCTGGCCAAGATGTGAAGGGCCCACTTCTTACACTTCCACCAGGGCAGCTCAGGCCTCTCTTCCTCATCCACCTGCATGGTCTCCTGTAGATAATATTGACAAGAGAGGAGCAGCCAGGCTGTGTAAAACCATTGAGCAATTTGTAAACAGCTATTTTATTATTAGTATAGAATATTATGTATGCATGCATTTTCTGTCCTCACCGGAGGCACAGCTCTGTCCACTACAGTCTTCAGGATCTCCATCCATTCGGTCAGGTTCTGTCTGTTGATGAGCTCCAACGGGAGGTTGTACTGTGGACACACAACCAGACCATGGTCTCTTCAATATACAGGTCAGAGGGGGATTTTATTTATTTATGATAATGCATTCTGTTGAGGAAATAGCACAGACATGACCAGCAGATGCCTTAAGCTGTGCTATTATTGTACACAGGTCTGCTCCTGTGAAGTAAACGGCTTGGTTTACCATCAAAAAGTGACACCAATTCACAACCCTGCACAGCAGAGCAGCAGAATCCATTTCATACCATTGTGTTTACTCCTGCTGACCGGTAGAGCATAATACTGTCAAAAGAAACGTATAGAAAAGATGGGATGCGTTTGCCCTCAAGCAGCATCAGATGCAAATACCTGGAACAAGGCATAAAGTATCTTGAAGATCTGTTTCTGCACCAGAACAGAGTCACTGGAAGGATCAGGCAGTAACTGGATGAAGCGTTCCTTCAGCATAGGCATAAAGATGTGCATGGCAGCCACCAAGGGTTGGCGCTCATCTGGTTTCTTATATCTGTTTCACACAGAAAAAACACAAAACATACATCTTAACTCATAGGCCTGCTGTAGTGGTGTGTTTTAAGATGTTCAGTTTAGGGATGTCGGTAACGGTTAATTTCCCAGCCGTTAATTAACGGATGTTGATTTCTTATTTTTTAATACCCTGAATGTAATATGCATGTATACATAATTAACAAATGGTATACATTTATCCTCCTTTTAAAAGACAAACTAAAAAGCAACATTTAACAATACAAATAAATTGTTGTAAGCTTAATCATCAATAAACAAAGCATCAATCTGCACGCATGAATCTGCGGGTCTACCTAGTACAGCTATATGGGGTCCAAAGAATAAATAAATACAATGCTGTCGTGTCCAGATCTGAGCAACCTACCTATAAAGCCACTGGCCACTTGGGCTAAGCCTTTTATTTATTAAGGAAGATCAACATGCACATCAACGTGTTCGGTTTGTTGACTTTTCGCTGACGAGAAAACCCTCTGTCCCCATCTGATAAACACATATCTATATTAGCACATGGCTAACTTGATAGCCATGCCACTGCGGGAAGACTGAGAAGGCTGTAAACGTTCTCCAGGCCAATAATGGATTTAATAATGCCAAGTATGTCTCTCCACTTCATTGATACGGTCAACATGTGTTAATCTCGTCTCGCTGTCACTCGCTTTTAGTTTTGACTGCCGCAAAGCTACCGTTGTGCAGAGCCATTGAAGTACGACAGAGAACTTTGCGCCATTGAGGGGGCAGAAAACAGTGCTCGAGTGCTGTTCATGCAGCCCTGGAGTGTGACAAGCTGAAGTTTGAAATACATTGATTTAAACGAGCGGTGCAAATAACAGCAATTTTAGGCATGTGTACAACATGGTAACTGTTTTAAAGTATTGTACAGTCACAACTACAGTCTCTGTAATGTTTATGTTGTACTATTACTAAAAAACTATCTAAAATAAAGGGATTTAAGATCAGAACACGCATTTATTGTTATGCAAATTATCCGTGAAGCCGATAAGAATATTCCGATATTTCTTAACTGTCAGCTAATCGGCTACCCGTTGACATCCCTAGTTCAGTCAATATCTCAAGGGCAATTTGTTTAACGGATCAATCAATGGATTACTAGGTTTTATTTTAACAAACAGAAGTGAAATAAGGCTTGAACTAAATCCTAAACTGAAGACTTACTCATAGTTCTTGACCAGCTGATAGAGGCAGAGCAAGATGCCCAGCCATCCTGCACTGTTGTCCGACTGTAGATAGAAGCCTATCTTGTCCACAATGGTTGTCCACTTGCCAGGGTAGTCATGCTTGATCATGTGGTGGATGCATGTTGTCAGCTGGACCCTGAGAAGGAAACAAGGACAGTTTTAGGCTGGGGGTGGGCAAAAAGAGATTAGGAAAACAACATGGAGTGTGAGTGGGAAGGAACAAGGTAGATGATGAATTGGAAGACAATCCTGCTCATTTCTCTCCACCTCCATTGCGTTACCTGATGCGCTCGGGTGAGTGTATGATGGCCTCCACAATATTGTCTCGAATGAACACCCTGTCCTCCTCTGGGATGTTGTTTGTGACCGGTGTCTCTGTGCCTGCATTTTCTCCTTCACTCCAGTGCTGAGTTATCATGTTCTTAAGGTAAATCACACCTAGATATAGACAGAAACATTTGTTTGTTCATATGCATTTATATTTCCCTAGTAGAGGAAATCTGCTTTTCGTAATTGTAGATTTCATTATTCATATAAAAAATTAATTGGCCAAACCCATTTCAAATAAATTGATTTTTTCTTAGCATATTTTATTCCACCCATTCTCTTAGCATCTTAGCTAATTATCATTAGTTGCGGAAAGGACTGAGTCGAAGACACTGGCCGTGGTTAGTCAGAGGTCTAGGTATGAGGGAAACCATCATAAGATGACAGGATAAAGTCATATGATAAGATGGCACTTTCAGAATACTTACTCATATTTAAAGGAATTACTGAGAACTCAATGTGGTAACAGCAAGGTAGTGCATTAATATGTAGCCAATGAGTTGGTTGGTGTGAGCTTTGCACCATTGGTGTCTGAATGTGGGAAGTGAGGACGCTGGCGTCGACTGTTCGCCGCTTCACCTACCAATGTATGAATGAATTAACCATTGTAAAGCGCTTTGAGCACTTGGAAAAAGCGCTATAAAAATGCAATTCATTATAGCCTTTTTTACTTTTTAGGGTCCATTCACAGTGCACGTTTCCCAACTATCTGTTCCAACTTGTTCATTAGTGCTCTCTGCTCCTACTCCAAGAAAACAAGCTGAAAAGAAACTTGAGGTCCTACAATAACGGATTATGAAACAGCAAGCTCTTTATCTCCATGGAATACAAATGTACCCCGCAGGGTGTAGTTCAGATGCTCTGAATGTAACATTCAGGTGTCAACTGGGCTTAATAGCCACTGTAGGCTTGTGGAGAGCGACATCTGAGGGAATGGGAGGGGGGTGAGTGGGGTGGACGCTGACATCAGACTGCTGACACATGTGTCTATGCCCCTGGCTGGGCAGTCATAATCTTGCCTATCAATGCTGACAGAGCATGCCCCCAATCCCATAACCCAGCACTACCCCTGCCCCAGTGACCACACCACTCCCATAGCCAAGGCCATTATCAAAAAGCTGGCGGCTCATTTTATTTTTAAACAGGAGAAGACAATATCCTCCACATTTTCCAAAACACATGACTAACTTTAAGTCAACGTGACTTATACTTGGGAATAAACAAAACATCCGTTTTAACAACTTTTAACAAATGGGCTTCAGTACTGAACCAGAACCACATGGGAGGATCCCGTAGCTAGCAACACAGCAGGAACTTACTCCGTGTGCTTCGAAGAGGTGTTGAGTTAGTCTCCAAGCACATGTCTCCAAGCACACTCCAAGGTATGCCAGTTATTCTGAGAGTCTCCCCATGAAAACCACTACCACCAAATTGTGATGGAATACTTATTACCGTACTTGTCATCGCAGACCGAGGTAGGCAATGCCCGAAGACTTAAAAATGTCTTCATGTCTAATTAAATATTATTAATAGTGCTACAGTGTACACTGAAGTAAACCCTTCAGTCTCATAAGAAAACAAGAAAGTCTAATAAGTAGCCTCCCTGTCCAATGCTATTGATAAAGTGTATGCTATCGATCAGTGCCACTCATGATGTCTCTTCTCTGCTGTAGGGAGTCAAGCGGTGTTGACATAAGCCAGGGATGCCATAAATTGGTATCTCCAGCACCATTCTGTGGCATGTATTGTCCATCCCGTTACAACCAGTTACACCACACCTTATGACACGTAATGGACACAGTGGGAGCTGTGATTGGTCAGTCAGACACACTTAAGTCAAGTTAAACAATTTATTGCAATGATATTTCATTGCATTTGGAGGTGTGGCCCTGCTCCAATGACACTGCAGATAAGTGTGACAGAACGAGATGACAAAACTCCCAAAGTTGAGCCTAAAGCCTAAACACAGCATTATTACATGGACATGACGACATTTTAGCCCTTCATGGTGAGTAACTTAAAGTTCCAGAGATATTAAACATGATAAACCACATGAATCCACACAATTAACATGCTGACATAGTTAACTAAATGCTATAACAGGAGGAGGCTGAGGAGATAGAGGTAGTTTGATCACTGACAAGCTGCAAGTAGAGGTGATAGTGAGCTATGCTGTCCATGTTCAAAAGACAGCCGAGATTGAACCATTAGGAATGAGGGTGCATGTGTTGGAGATTGAGCCAGGTGTAACTGGAGGGTCAATGAGCATGGGACCACCTTGATTTCCGTGCCTGCCTGAACTACCACGACAAGACATACAGACTAACCCTGTTTGAGGGTCGCTTGGAGTTCAGTTGTGCCATAAAGACTACTGTATCTACGCTAGTTGGATAATCAAATTGAGATTTTTGCAACTTTCTAAAATGATATGGTGAAACTATTTAGATGTCTTTCAATTTGTTCATATCCATCTGTGAGGGGGGAAATCTATTAACTGTCGAGTTAACAGGGGATCATTGAGGAAATACAGCCAGTTACTCATCACTAATCTAATGCGGTCTGGCTGCATTGGAGTCAGATGCACAGGAGATCATTGGAAAATCTTGTTCCTGGGGACAGCTAAGTAAGTAGCTTCATAAGAAGATAAATAACGTCAAACAATGCTACAGACAAGGCAGTAAGTAAGCTACTTGCCCAAGTAAACATGATGAAACATTACATTTTTGTTCAAATACATTGTTGACATTATGAAAGGAAGCGTTGATGATTTCACAAGTCCAATAATACAAAAGCCACGAGAAGACTGCTATTGCAACTAGTTGTCTCTTCCATCATTCAAATTTAAACAATAATGATGAACTCATAAACCAGAGATCCCCGTCACAAAATTGTCCATACAGAGCTATGGCTCTGCTCGGGTTGCATAAATGTGCAAATATAAATAATTTAATTAATCTTAACCAACCCTGCCTACACCCACTATTCTGGGGGGAACATTCACTAGAAATAGCCGATCTTGTAGATTTGGTGTAGATGTGCTCAGAACATAATTAATAGGAAGATATACAACTGTACTTGTCATGTACACATGACAATGGATGAAACCCCCTGATATGTAGCAGACCAGCCATCTGTAGAATTCATGATCATTTCTCAAGGGAGCAGTCAACTTAAAATGCAATGGCAAGCTCTCTGCTTGGGTGTCTTAAGACATCTATAAATAATATTGGCTGTGAACACATCAGAGTTACAAGCACATGAATCACAAGATTAATGCATTAATTATGCAGTCATTACAAAACTTCTGATGGATTATGTTTATGAAACCCAATTTAAAGCGTATGACTCTTTAGCAGCCTTTATAAAGCCGTTTTAATTGTCAAGTGCACTTTAATTTAAGGTTCACTACTTCACTTATTATCTTGTAGAGATTGTCCAAATAAATAATTTCAACATTTAATCTGGTTTATTTGGACTCACCTGCTTGCCTGACAGGCAAATCCAGCTGGTCAGACATGGTCACTCGCAGTAGTGTGGACACAAAGTTTACCTGGGTGTGACCCTGTTGATTTGAAGAATTATACAAATTGATCAATGCAAGTCAGAAAACATTAGTATACAGTTATCTACCTCCCAAAGTGACTGATTGGCATGACAAACAACTATCCTAAAAATACCTTATCAGCCACACGATTATTATAATCAAGAGGAATTGATTCATTCGTTTGTGTAAAACAGCCAATTATGAAGCAATACGACTGAAAGACAGCTGTGTTATTGTCTTGTCACCAGGCTGAAAGGCGAAGACTAGGTTTTCGCCCATGTCCGTGTGTCCATCCGCCCGTCCACATGCAGCTCATTCTAAAGACTTTTTGCAAAACATTCCATTCCAAATGTGGGGACTGGGGAAGGACCCATTTTACCCCAAAAATGTCAAATGGTCTAGTCTAGTGAAACAGGGTTTTGATATTTCAAAACGAATTTGTCGGCGGGACTGCCACAGCCCTGTAAGCCACCCAGCATGGCAAAGACCTGCCCCTTTTCTAGTTTACAATAACATCATGGCTGGGAGATGTTTAGCAATACATATACATAGAGCTGAATTAATTCTTCATCAGTCACATGAAATCAGATGTGTGTAACAGTAATATAACTTATGATCTAAGCGTTGCGTTTCATACATAATGCACTCATGTTCCATTACTTTTACTACTAATTTTCTCGATGCATTGTACTGCGAGCTTCATTTGAGCAGTGTTTGTTATGAACTTGTTATAAAGTACAAAAACAGAGCAGGCAATGGGTAAATGTACGCCTTGTTGCCATCTGTGACTGTGGTACACATTTATCTTTTCTACTACCAATGACCAATCAAGATCCCAAGGATAGCTACAATGTCCCATGGAGTATAGACACCAAATTATCATAATATACCCTTTGTTTAAAAGACAGTTTCGCCTTCTGGCGCATTCTTTAATAATTTCAATTTATTTTCAGCCCTACCACTGGTATTATGACATTGAAGCTAACCTACCTAACGTTAACATACGTCAACTACTTTTCACGTCAACATGAAGACTGACCATTTATTTATATGACACGACATGTGTGTTCATTAAAAACACGCCTGGTTGTCTAATGTTAATGTTTTTCGGTGAAGAAAATGAATGTCATCACTGCTGGATTTGTCACAATGACACGTGAGCAGAGGCGATGTAGCAGGGTTGTGCCAAGCGAGAAGAAAAAAAAGCCCACGGTATCGTCAGTGATGTCACAACTAAGCGTCCTCGAAGCGGAAGTGCTTCCGACTCATGGCCTGCCTTGAACTCATGGTTTTATTTGCTTCAACCGCAAAATTGCGCCGTTATAGCCTTTATATTTCATCACACGCATATTTTGCAACACAATAGATGTGGTCAAGCCGAAGCGACACTTGAGTACAGGATCATAAGATCAAGTATAAACCTTCTGTTCGGGGCTTCATGAAATTACGAGCTACGCACACCATTAACGCTGTTGGTGACATCACTGACAAATCCCTTTGGTATCCATTCTAGGTGGCTGGTTTTCCAACAAGTAGCTACAGCTAGCTTGCTACCATTTAAATTATCTTGCAGCGGCTCATTACTTAACCCCACCATCAACACAATCACCGTACCCCTCTCAGATAATAAAGTACAATCACAATGCAATCTTTTAGATAGACGAATCACGTTTTCAGTACCAGGAAGCAACACTGACAACCTGTGTGACAAGCTAGCAATTGGCTAGTTAGCATCAGCATTAGCGAGATTTCGACATAATGCTAACATATGACGTGAGGCACTGGCAAGCAAAACAAGCTTGTCATCAAAATAAATAGTTCGATCGTGTCCACGTTGATGCTGTGTGCTTTAATCCGTGATTCGGGTGTCAGTAAATATTACAAGGAGACTGTTAACTGATTCAAGTTAACGACAAGCTGATCCTGTCTGCGCGATGATGATCACAACCATCTTGATGTTGTGAGAGAAACGGACGAGGCCTACATTTACCATCATGATCAAACCAGACTTAACTTTACCTCGTTCAGCTGTCTCTCTGCAGCCTCACGCAGGTTTGGGTCCATGGTGCCCCGAAGGGCCTCGACCAGAACCTCGGGATCCATCGCGAAAACTCTGTTGTGGCTCGGATTTGAGTATTTCAGTGGTCTTATCAGCTCCCAGTCACTGCGCACATGGACGCACGGCTCTCCAGTTACCGGCGCGAAAGGAAGAAGTGAATGGAAGTACCCGGATAGATCAGCGCCAAATCTGTAGAACACGAATATCCGCTGTTCATTGGTGCATTATGGGACTTGTTGTTCACTTGGGTGTTGTTTTGTTTTTTAATCTATTTCAGATGGCACACACAGAAATGTGGCAAAAATCCCCCTTCGTTTGGTTTCTATATTGATCAATGAAAAAAATCAAAATGAAAAAGGGTGCTCATGCAGTGCTCATTGCTGAATCACCATCCCTCACTGGAACGCCCTACCAACAGTCATTTAAGACATGTGAATCCCTTGACTCCCTCAAAACCACTCTCAAAGGGCACAAGTAAGGACGGCTGCAATTCGAAACTGGCCACGTTAAAAAGTCTAGCCCCCCCCCCCCCCCTTTTCCCTTCACTGCATGTATATTATCTTTGATTAATTGAAAACGGTGGGCCCTATAAAAACAAGTGTAATGCTTTATGTTTATGGTGTCGTCCAGAGTTAACAGTTTTTATTGAGTTGTGCTTGAAATGTACCCATTCTGCTGCTGCATACTGTTAATAAATCTTTCAATCAATCAATCAATCACTCTGAGAAAGGGAGATTCATCCACATGAACGGGGTCGGGTCACCGCATCAGGAGCGTCATCTCAGACACAGAGCATGGGTTAGGCAGTAGTTGTGCATGATATATCAGTAGCTGACAGGAATATATACTCGGATCCAAGCTGTTAGCAATGTAATTCCACTGACAAAGGTCTGTACTGTAAACAAGTTCTTGAGCTTAGTCCAGGCCCCCTCTGGGGTAACAGTCACTCTAAATCCAGGTCGCCTTGAAAAGTTCGGACCCCTGTTTCGTGAAAATGTGAGAGAGAGAGAGGGGGACGACGACCATTTGTTTCTTTTCTGTATTCCCCCTGATAAGATAACATACTGATAAGATAGCAAGATAACAACAGCACCAGGTGGAGACCACATCATACTGTACTTGGTGAGTTAAGTGTGGTCAGTGCAACAACACGTTTTCTCAATTTGGATGGATTTTATACACAGGAGCCCAATGGAAACAAGCTATATAGTGCTTACTGCTTTCTTGGGTTTAATCCTTTAAGCATCCTTTTCAAATAGAACTATATTTTCTGTTCTTTAAAACAGTTAAAGTATTCAATCAATCAATCAATGGAAGGCAGGGGCTGTAGCAGCTGTTTATGTCAGAGAGTGAGTGTTCTTAAACACAGAGCTACAGGAGCATGTGAAGGACATTGTAAGTGCAGACAGCGAAGAAGATAAAGGAGTGGCTGGGTGGTGGTGATCTTCGCTTTCCAAGACATCCACATGAAATAACCACCTTCACCTCTCGAAATGTAATTGAAATTCAAGATTCAAGGTTTATTTTTCACTCTTTCATATGAGTAGCGTAGTGAAATGTGGTGTGACATGGTACTCAGACTGTGCTATATAAAACAAGATTCAATAAACAAGTATTCCACCTGCCTGTAAAATGTAAACATGAAAACATACTGTACAAACAATCCACACTACCCCCAAAGCAGTATTTGTGTGTTTGCATAGTTGTTATAAATTAAACTTGAACTGATATTGTTTGTTAAGTAGTTGTAATTGGTACTAGTTATTGCCATTGTATAAAGGTTTTGTTTTAAATATGTATTTATTTTTTACATTTATTTTACAAATTGAGGGGCCAAAGACATATACAGTAACGTAATGCAGATGCAGTTATTTAAACATAGTGGGTTCCCTTGATTTTATTGGAGGTAGGTGTGCTGGAATAGTTTGAGGCCAAGCTTAGTTAGAGAGTTCAAAGGGCTGCTTGGTTTGTGCTGGAGAGACAGGCAGACAGCTTTTGTTGTTTGTCTGAAGGACAGCACACCTTTTTGAACTCTCTAACCGCAACGTTAGCCCCAAACTATTCCTCCAATAAAATCAAGGAAACCCCCTGTGTTTATACTCTCGGCATTACAATACTCCAAAATGTTAATTTTTCAGGAAATTAAAAATAAAATATTTTCAGGAAATTAAGTATATTTTGAAAATGAAGCAATATACATATATTATCAATTACTTCCATGAGGGGGGAGAGGTGGTGGAGTTGACTGTATAGCAGACATTTTGAGGGTCCAATGGAAGTTAAGAGGTTTTGTCCCAAGAGTTTTTACTACTTTTCATCGGTTCAATATTTTCGAAACAACACAGACTTAAAGGGTGTTAAAACCCCCCCACAAAATGGAGTTAGGTGGTTTTCTCCCAGCAGCAACGATATATATATTTATATGGCCCAATATTTCTATAAATGCTACAAAAAAATACAAAAAAAGAAAAGAAAAAGTGACAGCCAGTCATTTTGGGGATAAACAAGAAGTACATTTCGATCCGATATTAAATTATACTAATACTGTGCATGTTCAAATTCAAATCATGTATACTTTACATGATTTCCGACCATATTCTAAATCATAATGAATTCATATTTTTACATTTTGAAGAAGAAAAAAGACAAACAGCCAATTGAATGTTATTACTCTTTTTGTGCGCAGTTCGGGGTGGGTGCATGGTCCTACTCCTACTGGTCAAGTCATCTACTGTGACCTATGCGGAGTACTGTTACTGTATATGCGGAAGTGCCACTGCCATTTACGCCTGTGATTTGTCTTTACCTCTGCGTTTTCAACCACGCACAGCTTTGTTGCTGTTTACAGTTTCCCTTTCATGCATCATGCATGATGCGATCATGGATGCGATCGAGCGATTGCTTAAGGTTGGTGAGGGATGCGTTAAAACGACCGGATTAAGGTTGGCGAGGGATGCGTTGCTCCCGTGCTTGCGGTTATGTTTAGGTTAGAGTCAAATGAACACAGCGCTTCCTACCCCACGGACAACCAATCACAAGCAGATCGGGGATTGTTTCCAATAGTTAGATTAAGTATCTCTACTGTAGGCCTACTACTCTCTCACAAAATGTTTCCGCATGGATATTTAATATTCTCATGAGTTGCATTACCAAATCTATATGCCCAGATGAGTAAAACAAGATTGATACGTGTCGCATCTGGGAAAGTACTATGACTGAAGATACAAAATTGTCTAGTTGGTTTTGCTTTATTCCATAACAGGCAGGGCAGTGAGGGGTAAGGGGTTAAATACATTCTCATTCTGGGGCAGGAAAGGAAGGATAGCAAACCAGATAAACATGGACAAGACATAGTTGAATTATTCCTCTTTCAATACAGACCAATTTCTATATCTGTTAAACCAAATTCTGACAATGGTTTATAATCTGCCATAGAGCTTTCATAAGAAATAGATTTGCTTATATTTTTTTTCATTCATTTTTCTACATGTCGATATTTATATAGATTATAATATATATTCATGACCTCATTCTTGTGATACATCTGTTTTCTACATAATTCTATGGAATTGTATTTTACTTTTTCTTTAGACATCTGCATAAATAATTAATTACACATAGATGGTGCTGTACACATCGTGGTGAAAACGTGCTGTAGTGTCTTCCTTCGACAGTGCTTCGTTTTCGACACACCTTAACTCAGCGCTGTCTTTAGAGCAGTTTTTCCCAAACCATGGGTCAGGACCACTTTTTGCATCACAAAACCATTTTGATGGGTTACAAGTAATTTT
Source organism: Protomyctophum bolini (assembly GCF_963924005.1). NCBI lineage: Eukaryota > Metazoa > Chordata > Actinopteri > Myctophiformes > Myctophidae > Protomyctophum > Protomyctophum bolini. The sequence continues at coordinate 35,154,826 of NC_137862.1, forward strand.
TTTTCTTTTTTTACATTTCCTATATTTTACAAATATATATATACACATAGCCTATTATTTCAGAATCTTTTCTGAACTTTTCAAAAATATAAAAATCTAAATTTTCAAAGGAATTTAAGAAATGTTAAAAAAGAAATCGAAACAATTTCACAAATTAAAAAATAACCTTTAAGAAATAGAGAAAATAGCAGATCTACAAGCTCGCATCACAACCCTTGTGAGCTTCGGCTATTTTCATAATTAAATAGGACCATGGTCGTATCCCGGGCACTGCCAAGTGCCAACTCAGCATAGCACGGCTTGGATGCGGCAAGTCATGTGGTAAATGTCAGCAATCCATCCCCCAGGGGTCATATAGCGCATTGTGATTGTGAAACGGGGATAGACCATATAGGGATAGACCATATGGGATAGACTCCCGCTCTCAGGCCGATACTGACAATAAGCCTCTCTGGCTTACTTAAGTGGTTAATTACATTTTTTGTAAGTTTGGGTCCAGCAAATGTATATTTTGGGTCTTGAGCTGAAAGGTTTGGGAACTGCTGCTTTAGAGACAGCTGGGTGCCAGCATTATTTTACTCCTAATGGCCATTTACGCTTGAGCTATACTATGCTGTAAGAAGGTGTCGCGTGCTGAAGATAGCAGATCCACATCACATCTTCAACATGTTTTTGACACGCAACACCATCGTACAACAAAGACTTAACAAGAAGTACTACCACTTATCTCTATGGTCACCCTTTTCTAAATGGCTGTAGCCTATTGTGCCAGAGGTCAATGCCTTTCCTTTTTTAGAGAGCATGTCTCACCACAATGGCATTTTTTGAGAACAGAGCATTTTGTAGCCATGCAATGACACAAGTTCCAGTATTTCTTCACTGGGATAGAAAAAAGTCCACACAGATATTAAATTCTAAAAAAGAAAGAAAGAAGAAAAACAATCTCCCAACAGAAAAAAGCCCATTAAGATCAAACCAATCTTTTTCAAGAGTAATAAGGACACCATCAAATATAGCAATAATTGTGATAACAACATTAATGGTAATAAATAATTAAAATTTGGAGCCAACTATTAAACCCCAACAGATGCAGAAAACTGTATGCCACTTACAGTACTTAAAATGGGTACACTTAGTATGCAATCCCATGTATTAATTGAGTCCAACCCCAAGTGTGATTGAGATTAAAGGGAAGCAAGGACTTGGATGTCCAAAATGACATTTAAGAGAGAGCACCTTGGCGACAACAGAAACGATCTACTTCATTACATTGGGTTTGGTCCAGCCCAGTTTCTTGGGCCTATGTTGTATTTATCAAGGTTCTCAAAGGATTATTTAGAAGGTCTTCTTTACAGCTTATTCATAACCTGATATGACCTGATGGAAAATAAAATGACTTGATTCATTCTAGTTCAGCTGCCCTACTCTTAAGATGCATAATACAAGCAGGCCTTGACCCGCAACAGCCTGGGCACATTGCTAAGAGATACAGTAGTTAATAGAGCAGGACAGCTGTTAGAATGTACTTACTCCAGTAAAATCTCCAGTGTTAACCACTTTCACCTTGGCATCCCTATATTGGGTATGAAATTATAGAAGCTTTTCAAATAATTTCAGACATTTTCAGAAAAGTTCAGATATTTTCAGAAAATGTCAACCGTTTAAAAAAAATCACACACGTGTGAACTGAGTGGTGCAATTCCACCCCCCCCCCTCCCCTCTCTCTCTCTCTCATTAGACACAGCACTACCCCTCTCTCTGTTTCTGGCGCCCCCTACTGGTATTAATAAGTCACATACTCGTGCTCACTTATACAGGTACACAAACATACAGGTACACAAACAGGTACACGGACATTGCTGGTTGTAGGAGTGGTTGCACCACTCAAAAACAGTATAGGGTTTAAGTGGTTAATTTAACTCTGAAAGTGTATACATTAGGAGTTAACTTTTACACTTCCAATGTTAACACTGAGGATATTACTGTATGTGGATTCAGTCTCAAGCATAGGACAGGTGCAAACCATAGAGTTGCAAACCCTTTGAGAGGAGCCAGTGTTGGAGATGAGAGCCATGGCAGTGTTGGAAGGTCAGGATATGTGGTGTCCTCTTGTGGTGATGCTTTAGAATGCACACTGGAATCAGTCTAGTATGGCTGAGGAAACTCCCCTCTGTGAGTTTAGCTTGGCATTTGTATCTAAATTTAGCAATATTCACATACATACACAATATTACATCTCATCAATACATTTGGCAATACATTAAAGGATTTTCTTTTCTTTTTTGGCAAAAGGGGGCGAATTAAGCATTTGGATATGTGCGAGATTATCCAAATGTAAATGCAGGTGGTGTAGTGACAGTTCCTATTTAAAATAAAATATAACCTTGTTCATGCACTAAAAATGGTAGCCAAAAGACTGAAAAACCTCCAGAGGCATCCATAATAACTTTGTCACAATCACAATTTTAAGACACATGAATTCTCACAGATAAAGACTACACAGTAAAATCCTTAATGTTAATTTAACCCAGAGAGTGAACAAAATGTAACAAAGTGGCCCATGTAAAATATTACTGGGAAAGCAAATTATTTGGCTAGGATCAGGACTCACCGGAGTGTGTGCCCGGTCAGAACCTAACCAGTGACGTAACTGTTGATGACTCACAGGATGGCTTTAGGTGACTAGCAGCAAAATTATGGAGTAATATGAGCCTGGATCCCGGTTCAGTCCACTTGGTTACATTTTTGTACACTCTCTGGCTTAAATTAACACAAAGGGATTTTTTACAGTGTAGCTTTCTTTCCACACAGTCAATTCCTGATAGACCTGAGGAACCCTCCTCTGACTGACCGACACTTCATTATCTGTCTTCACATTCCTGATATAAAAGCTGGACATAAATCTGAAGCTGCTGAGGATGAAAAGAAAAGTGTACACGTACATATACTAAGATGATGTGCCTATATGCTAACCTCTTCTACAGTAGTTTGTTTTAGAATCCCTGCTCAGTTAATCTATTCCCCGCTTTAAATTAGTTTATGTCAGTGAAGGCGTGTAATGCTGATGTGTCACTCTTATGAGTGATATAGCGTTTGTTCTGGAATGACACCATGAAGCTACAGTAAGTTATAATTCACCCCAAAAGCAGCACAGCCCCCTGGCATGCAGACAGAGGTATCTTTTACAGTCATTACAATAGTTTGTGAAATTGCTATTCACAGCATTGAATTGGGACGACCGAGAGATGGAAAAAAAGTTTCCCAATCTCGATCACACGTTCATGTCACTGCTGTCTCTGATGAGTGTTACTGCATGGCAGACTGCATTCCTTCGCATGCATGTTCTGTGATATGTTTTAGAATATTGGATGGATACATATGGAGTGTAATGGTCCTGGGAGAGCTGGGTGGGTGTTATTTAGAGCCCGACCGATGCCATATATTTGCGTCCAATGCCGGTCTGTATTTGGTACAGTAAACGATTACCGATGTGTTGATCAATGTTGTTTTCATCAATTTGAAAAACTTGGTTAGATTAAATTTCAATTTGACAATAATTAACTACGAGCTCTGATGCGTTGACTAGGGATGGGTATCGTATAGGATATTTGTGTCCGATTCCGGTTCTGCTTATCGATTCTGGTTCCTAAAGACTCCCTATTTATAAAGTGGTATAAAATAACTCAAGTGTCTATTTAACAAAAAGCTTTATTCTTTTAAGCCTTAGTCAATTTAACACATGTAACGAATAGAATAACATCCTCCCCTTTATTCAACAGTTGAGTGGATAATACAGTGAGCTGGACATTATTTTTTAATGTATCTATTCTGTATTTACCTAGGGCAGTAGTGTTGTACTTCTCTTACTACTACTGACAATAACAAATATAAAAGCCTGTCTGAGCCCCCCCTGAGGAGAGGGGGAGGGGGTGCGGCCGTGTATGTTAAATGCACTGAGAGAGACGTGCAGCTCCTCAATTGAACAGTGTTTTATGCATTTTACTGTTAAATAAATAAATACTGTGTGACTGCTCGTTTAGGAACCGATATGCAGAAACTAAATGGAATTATTTATATGGGTACCCGGTACTCACCATTTGTTATTCGGTTCCTACTTGGAACCACATTTTGGTACCCATCCCTAGTTGTGACCTAGATGTGCTATTAAAAACAAAAGAATAATGGCCGATATATCGGCCAGACCGATACATCGGTCGGGCTCTAGTGTTATTACACCATAGATGATAGTGTGTTTTCTTCAGGACAGTGACAGGGGCTACATGTTCGTAGCGGGTGTGCGGCCGGAGGACCACCGTCGGCAGGGGACAGGTCGTTGATCTCCCCAGAGGATGACAGAGGGTAGGAGGGTGACAAGGAGATGCCGGAGGAGGGGTCTGCAGATCCAGCAAAAGTACGTGGGGGCTTAGGGACCAGGTTAGGCTCCAGTGTTGCTCTGGCCAGAAGCTGTTTGTCATCAATCTGCTGTCCCTCCCGTAAACCCTCACCCTGACCGAAGGACCCTCGCCCTGACTCGGACTCCCCGTCGGACAGGTCCAGTGGTGGCGAGCTGCTGCTGTCCAGCCTAAATAGAGAGTCCAGGTACTGGGCAAACTCCAGTACCGCCTGGCTGGGGTTGCCGTTGGACAGCTGGGGCGGAGGCACAGAGGCTGCTGACTCAGTTTCCACCCTTGACCGTTTCCCTGCTGTCTCTGTCGCTTCTCCCCATTCCTCCGTTCCCTCCGCCAACCTAGCACCAGTTTGCGGGCTGAGAGGGGGTGGGGTGGTCCCCGGGCTATAAACAGCAGGCATCTGCTGAAGCTCATCATCGGGAAGCATTTTCAGATCAGTGTGAGGCTGTGCAGGCCGAGTCAAGACGCTCTGGCTCAACGGAGTTGGAGAATGGGTTCCACTGTAGCAGGGCGGGGTGGGAGAGAGAAACATGGGATAATCAGGGGATTCGGATTCCAGTGGTGTGAAGTAGGCCCCGGGTTCTCTCAGGTGCTCTGGAGTGGCCTGGCACAGGCAGTCAGCAGCCAGCAGTTCAGTGCGAGAGCTGAGAGATGGGTTCTCCTCGGGAATGGGTGCGTCCAAAGAGAAGGGAAGGCAACCCAGCATGGGTGAACCCTTTAGTGCAGCGGAGGAGCGTCGAGACTCCAGACTGTAGAGGGATTCAGCATCGGAGAGATTCTCCATGACAGCTAATGGAGCTTTGCGGTCCCTCAGCTCCACGGCCAGACGCTCCCGTGCCCCCCGCAGCACCACGGGTACTGGGGGTGGAGGGCACTCAAGGAAACCTTCTAGAGATAACTCTGAATGTGTAGAACTAATGGAAAGGAGAGGAAAGAACACAATGGGAGAGGGGTAGAGGAGAAAGGGAGAGGTGTGGTTTAGAGTAAAATAGCTCATCTACAAGCTCCCGTGTTGCATTGCGATGCGTTGAGTTTGTAGATCTGCTATTTTCACCAAACGTTTGCCCCATATTAGGGACACTAGGGTTCACGTGGTTCATGTGTGGTTGATCAAGGAGCACATTCACAGGGAATAGAGCATTGGATATTGGAACCACAGGGAAGTGTAAGAGATAGGTGAGGAAGGGCTAGGATCATACATACTACTGCTTAAATAGTGTTTAATACAGGAGCAGTTACATTCTGAAGGCTACGCTGGTGTTCTACAGGGGCTAAACCAGAGAGGACGAGGAGGGAACTGGATACTACCATACGATGAAACTGCTCTGTAGCCAGACGTGCATGTGTGCGTGCATGAAAGAGGGACAGAGATAAAGTGTTAATGATCTCATGCTATGCTTACTGTGATGCTATCAGGCTTTTATGTTTTCAGATAAAGAAAATATGGCTTTAAAAATGCTACAGTATATTCTTCCTGACATTTGCTTTTCCATGCTTTTTACTTTACTCAATAACTAATGGAAGATTTGTCTCATCTCCCAAATGATGCAGAGGGGTAAATGAATGTGTGTGTGTGTGTTCTGATTTGATCTGTTTGACTTCAAGCTGCCTGCAGGGTTCGGCAACCACTCACGTGTTGTTGTGTGTACTAACCGAACGCTGCTGTTCCTGCGATGGTGGGTGGTAGGCGTGGGCTGCTGAGAGTTTGTTGTTGCACCAATGAAGATGGTCTCTGGATTCAAGTCCACCTCAGTGGGGCTCACCATGATCTTGGCTGCCGAAAGCAAAGCAGTTTTCCCTTTGTTGAAGTTCTCTAGCACCTATAACATTCAAACGCACAGAGACACACACAGTGGAAAATAATACGGTCAGTAGCAGCATACTTGCTTGCCTGGTGAACTCATTGCTTTAAAAAAGGAGTGAAGAAAAAAATGCTAATTAAGAGAGAAATGTGAATAGTGGGAGATATAGTGAGAATATTGAAGAAAGAAATGTTTAATGTGGAGATCAGCAAGGAGTAGAAGGCAAATTCTGAAAGAAAAATCACAGCGCTCACCCAATTCGTGAAGATTAGAATTCTATATTTGTGTGCGGTCATAACTATGCTTAATCGCATGTAATCAAAATGGTGATTTAATATGCAATTGTGAAAAACAGCAATAAATTCAAACAGTGAATTTTGGTCAGCTGACATTGGTCAGCTGTTTCACCATCACCTTGTACAACCCATCTTCTCACCCATCAGGGTAACCAAGACAATAAAAGGCCATTACATAACATATCATATGGCAACAAGGCAATGAGGAAAATTATCAAATATGTTCTCACAAAAATAAATGAAATCACCCATAATCATGACCAATAATCCTTATTGCAATATTAAGCAAAGAATAATCAGGATGATCATTTAGCGAATGAAAACAAAATGTGAATTTCAAATAACCCTTAACCTTAATGCATTCAATCAGCAATGTGCGTGTATATCTAAAATTGATTAAATCTCTTTTTTGTGTGTACGTGTGTTTACGGGTGGGAAGCCGGCAGGGGATTGTCTCCTTGTTGCTGCACAAGCGACTCCTACTGTATGGCCAGGGTACCATTACAGTATATTGCACTCTCCCTGTGAAACTCCTCACAATAAGGTGAAAGGAAGGAGCAGGTATGTGGTTGATGTGACGAGACCACCCTCCTCAGGTTAACAGTGGGATGAAAAACACAAGGACTGGAGTACACATAAACAGGAAGTGGCACAGACTTGAGAGAGAAAAAATAAAGTATAACCCTCCCAATATTAGTTGAGAATGCTTGAACATCAAAACACAGTGATGTCAGTGAGGATTGTGAAACTTCAATCGTGTCATGTATGGGTTAAGTAACAATAAACGCAAGACAGACAGATGGACACAATCCACAAATGGCTGGTTATACAATTAACCAGGCCCAGGACATATACTACATTGAAACCTAAATCTGGAATGATCATTTGATCATTATATTTTACTGTACAGAAGCACTACTGTGACCAAGATCAAGATGTAGCTTGAATATATCAAAGTACATTAAAGTAAAATAACTTGGACCTACTCTGACATTCAACACCCACAATGGAGTCATAGATGTTCCAGTGGGATTCATGCAAGACCTTTGATAAAGAACGGTGAGTGAAACTGAAAACATGTTATGTAACTTCAAAATGATCACTAATATCCTAACCCAAGAGAAATATGAACTCTGTTGTCTATTATGTTGAATAAATTGAACACTGCAAACACAGATAGCAAACCACATCAACACAGTTACATACAGTTGCTCATCTTTAATGAGTTAATACATGCTGGAAATACAATGATATAAATATAAATGCAAAAAAATAACATTGTTATTACAATGGAACAGAAATAACTGCAAAATGGCATATCCTATTATGGTAATAAAAAAAAGAGTGTAAATGTTGTTTAAAAGGATAACATGGGTACAATTAACAGTGTTATGTGTTTGAGATGGAGAAGACTGAAAAGGATGAGAAAGAAAACATGGTGATCACACCACAACATGCAGAATCAGATGAAACGGTAGAGAAGGCCTGGTCAATATCAAACCACATTCCCAATAAGATGAGGGGCCAATAACAGCCATGCAATTAAAATGGGGGGAAATGAGACGACATACTGTGAGCCCACATCCCACCCAGAAAAGACTGCTGTCAAAGAGACAGTAAAGGTTACGTGCTTTATCAGCTGATATACTGTACCATCGTTGTTCTCAGCAAACACAATGCCATGGGACCTCTTACTGAAGGCCTATATACTTCATTGTATGACGAAAAGCATTAATAGCCACCTAGCTGATAAATTAGTTTAACCATTTTCTTTTAAAAATTGCCTAGGCTCTGTATCATTTGATAGATTGTCTATACATGAGGATACGACAGACTGGCTAATCTGCAAAGACAGACAATACTGAAAAAAACATATGATTTATATTTGTATATTTGAAGATCCCTAAAAGACAAGTTTTATAGTAACATGTGTGTTGCTCACTGGACATTAATTAAGCATTACTATGCCTCTATCTGCTGCATAGTTAGGAATAAATAGAACTTTTCTTTTTTAAGGGCAAAAAAAATCATGCTGATAAAAAGTGGAGAGAAAGAGCAAAGAATTGTTAGGAGTAGCACAAAGAGAGTTTTGGAGCGATGGTCAATAGGAACCCAGAGACAACCCAGCCAGGAATGAAGAGGGAAGAGTTAGTGTGGAAGAAATGCAGTTGTCATGGAAACCTGAAAAATATAGAAAAGAAGATAGCTCCAGTAACACGTGTAGCGAGTGCATGCATGCTGGAGTGCTTGACCTTAATCTGCATTTGGAGGGAAAACAGACGGAAGCCAGGGTTTCAAAGACTTTTTTTTAGCACTGAAAAGAAATAACATGTAGACTATATCAGGACGTGTTAAAGCTATTGAAGGTTCACTGTCACGTGTGATGGCAACAAAAGCAGCCATATACAAAAAAAGACAGTGACTAAAATGAGTGAGTGAATGAATGAGTACAGTGTGTTCAAAGTACAAGGCATGGAATATATCTGTATTATATTATTCACAGCAGGGTGTGGTAATGGTATGTATAACCCTAAACACTGTCGTAATTCGTAAACAATTCATCTCTTCATAGACAAGGAAGGGTCCAGGTGTGTCTGGACTGATAGGGACTAGTGGGTTATGTATCTCAGAGTAGAAAAGAGGGCCACAGGTGTCATGTGTTACTAATCTGTGTCATAAAAACAAGTTAAAAAGAGTAAAATGATTTGCCAGTTATTTTGCCAGTATGATTGTCAACCACATTCAACGGTTGAGACAAGGGAACCGTTGGTTCTCTTTATCTTTCTACTCTGTGGAGTTACTTGTCTAATGTCTATAAGACATGTAGTTTGAAAATTAGCAAAATGTGTGTCAAATCTGCAAAACAAATGCTTACCACTAGCTTTCTTCCCAAATGTGTTCATAAAAGGTGTCTACAATCACATATGCATTTGTTCCAACTAAACTCCCTTGGGAAACCTTGTGACAGCTGCTGAAAGTTGGGGTACCATAAACATCCAATATAAGGCAACATTCCCAAAATCTCATTATGCTTTAAGTAGCATGTGACATATCAAACTAGGGGTGCTGAATCCATTCCAAGCATTATTATTATTATTTATTTATTTATTACTTTTTTTTTGGTGCACAGGTGGGGTACATGTTGGGCATCACAGTACATTTCGAAATTGTTACAGGTCATTTGTTACATTTCTATCATTAACTTTCATGGTGTAACCGGTCTTACAGTTCCAGGAGAGTAAGGGACCAAGCATTAGTTTTGCACGAAAACACAAAACTAATGCTTGCAATGGATTCAGAATCATGAAATCCCTCTAGTTTGACATGTCACAATTCAATTGTCACATGCTACTTGAAGTATAATGAAATTTGGACAGCTGTCACAAAGTTTCCCAAGGGAGTTGGGTTGGAACATTCTTTTCTGTGATAGTAGACACCTTTATGAACACATTTGTGAAGAAAGCTAGTGGTAAGCATTTTCTTGCAGATTTGCCTCACATTTAGCTAATTTCCCATTAATAAATGGGGAAGTGCTAAATGAAGGGGTAGACAATAAAATCCTCAGCGTTAATTTAACTACAACCAAATGGACCTGTAAGGGTCCATTTGGTTCCATTTGTACACACAGAGTTACAAATGGATCAATTAACACTGAGGGCTTGGCTGTGTAGTGCACAGGGGATAGAAGCAGCACGTGGAGCTACGGGGCCGGGCAGCCTGAGAACAGGAGGTAACGTCTACAGCAAAATTCAAACTTTGTCGCACATCAGTGTGCAGGTCTTAAATAGCCAGTCTACAAGCTCACAACGATGCTTCTAGGTCTGTCATTCCAGCACGCAACACTGTCGAGCAACTATGCATAAATTACGCTTAACGGCCAATGAGGTATTGTGCCACAGACGGGAATACATGGCAGGGCAGATCTCTCTGGAGAGGAGGAGAGGTGCTTCACAGAGAGGTAGACTCCTTAGATATGCTGTCAGACCGAGAATAGCCAGCCACAATCTCTACACGAGGAGGACAGCTGAGGTTGTCTAACTGGACATGGAGTGGACTATCTGAATCAGGCTCAACGGAGACGGCTCCTGAGGGATTAGACGGAATGTTAGAGACAGACGCGGTAGACTCCAAGCCGTGCTCATAGACAGAGGTGTCCCCTGAAAGAGGAGGAACAGACCCAACACCTGCAGGAAGAGGAGAGCAAGCGGCGGCGGTTAAAGGGATCTCTGAAAGAGATGATGGAGGTGTGGAAGAGTCTTTGTGTGGGACAGAGAGGACAGTGCTAGAGGGTAAATGTGGGGTTAGGAGCAGGGTGACGGTGCGTGTTGGCTGCTCGACCTCCATGTCCACCGTCTCCACCGAGTCTGCTTGCTCAGACAAGGGGCAAAATGGTTCCAGCACCTGTAAAGACACCAGAGTTGTCACACGACAGCCAGCACCACACACACACACACACACACACACACACACACACACACACACACACACACACACACACACACACACACACACACACACACACACACACACACACACACACACACACACACACACACACACACACACACACACACACTCTCTCTCTCTCTCTCTCTCACACACACACACACACACCACACATCACAGACATGTTTACATAGTAATCCTTCTCTACACAAACCATGGTGCAAGACCCTGGCTTGTAGTGACACACAGAACATGCACAGTCAGAAACCTTGGCACATTAATAGAAAAACCTTGGTGCAACCTGGACAGAGCATCACATGCATGCACACATCTATACTGCCTGGTCTTGATCATGGTGAACAGTATGTGTTTATGTAGACTTGGCCATGACTCATACGCTCATAGATGAGCGAATCCCATGACTCCCACCAGGAGTGAACATCCCCCATGCTTAGCCACTGGACCAACATGAAGAGAAACACGAGTGGTTAGTTGGAAGTGGTTAGCTCCAATGACTGGGCCACATGCATGAACAAAACATCAAAAGTGGAGATTAATATGACAGCTTGCTGGAAAGAAATCATTTTGAAAGGACATACCACTGCATTTGCTTAATTCAAATATGTTTCCTATGTACTAAATAAGGTTAAAATTGCATCTCTGGGGTGATTTTCCTCACACAAGTGCCATCAGCTGGACATTTATTCTATGTGTATGTAGTGTTAAATGTGGCTTTGTGAAAAGAAAATAATACAATGGCTTAAAACTACTGAGGGTCACTGCTGGGTACTGTTACAAATTACAGAACAATGTCTTGACTATGCATGCACAAAATCTTATCAGAACCAAATGGAGTGAGGTGGTGCATTTTTGTACTCAATGACACTAAACTGTAACTGTGTGGAGACCTTAACAGTTGTGAATTCTTAAATTGTGGTATTTCCCTTTAAGAACAAGTTAATAAAGTGTAAATATTAGTGTCAGAGACCAATTTATTACTGACAACTATACAGTAAATAAAGTTTAGACCCACCAACCTGAACACGTACACGTCCAAACATTTATGCATTATTTTAATTCAACAAGACACAGAATTTATTTCACCCATTTCTTCAGTGTATTAATATTTTTTATAGTAGAAACAACCATGTCTTTGCTCATGCATAAAGATATATCCACATACCTTGTTAAGACCCTCCAACACCATGTGAGGCATATGTTCATTGAGCATGGCAGGTGATATGATGACCTCGTCAAAGGCCTTGTTGTCGCCCCATAGAGCCGAGTAGTTGGGCTCCTCCTGGCCACAGCTAGAGAGACATCAAAACATTTATATTTGTAATGTGTCACTTTTACTGCCACTTTCACATATTTTTAACCCACAAGGGCCTGTAACACCATCACTGTAGCATTAAGAAAGCCAAGCCACTTCCAAAATACAATATTTGGCCACCAGATAGCGGCATGGGTTTGAAAATTACAAGACAGCTTGGCTCTTTTCAGTGATTATTAGATCATAAGCAAACAACTAATGACATGTGATCAACCTCACATAGCTGGAGAGAGGCCAGGGTATTACAAGAGGTTTAGTTTGACTCTCTTAATTACATTCATATCACCTGAACATAATGCTGGTATACAGCTCATAATGACAGCAACTTGTCCCTCTCACCATGTCTCTAGGGGGTGGTTGTGCACCACATGGATGATCCTGCCAGGGGGGAAGAGAGGCGTTGAAGCTGACAGGGCAATGCTGAGGTCACTGGGGTGGAGCCACAGTCGGGTGCTGGGGGGTGCCGTCGGGATCACTTGGGGATCATCCTCGACAGGAAGCTCTGACTTTGGAATGCACTTGGTGCCCCCAGCAATGATCCTCCACTATTGCAGAGGAAGTCATGTCTTTGTGTGTTTTATACATTTCATTGCATGATGACACAAGTACATGGCCTATATGGCAGCTTGTTACTATAACTGCACTTGAAAGCAAAGTCACCTTTGGCTTGTTACTCTTCTGCAGGACTTCCAGCAGGTGGCGTCGAAAACCCTCCAGTTGTGAGAGGCCAATCCTATGAGAGATCGGGAGAAATGGGTTCGCTGTTAGTTTGTTTTTGTCGACAACAATGAAACATACCGTAGAGAGGTTGAGAAGACAAAACTGAACTGTACCTTGGGACCAGGTCTTTCCCCAACACCACAGAGCTGACAAAGTCTTTGGAATACTCCATAGCATCCTCACTGGTGAAAAGGATAGGAAACGTGATGTCATTTTTAGGCAGAGGGTGGTGATAAACAGTGGGAATATATCAAATATATTTCTTCAATGAAATCAAAACTAAATTAATACAGATTTCATGAAGTCACTAGCAAATTGTGATGAACAACAAAGTCCATCAGACTTGTTTTCATTCATTTTCATCCCAAATGTAGTTATGCCAATTCCCTACATGTATATAATTCATATCACTGCCAACACCTACTGTTGGTCTTGGGGAGGGTGTAGTGAACCACATGTCACCTCCGATACACATAGAGTTCACCAGCTGCTTCTTTTCACCTGATAGTAAGGAGTTTCACAAGAGGACATACAGTATTGTGTCTGGAGGAACACGCTATCCCTCCCAGTTCCATTCCCTACAGACCAACCAGTTGTGATTGATTCCTTCTGATGGCTTCCCACCCGCCTGAGAAACGATTCTACTAAAAGTGCAATTCTGGATAATTGAAGAATTAGCAAGGATTAAGGAAAGCAAATGGAAAATATTTGGTATTTTGGAACTAATGTACCCAATTATGTAAAGACAAAGTCAACAAAAGTACCTGTTGGAGTGCTAGAGGGGAATGATAATTTTTCCTGAGAGACACAGCGAATGGTTTCAATTCAGGGTTTTCTTCTGGCATTAAACATCAAGGACTCTGGTGAGATCCCTTGTTGTTGAATTAAAGGTCCGTTTCCTTTCCTTCACTCTGTAGTTTTGAGTCACCCATACTAATGAATGAAGTGCATTGTGTAATTAAATTAAAAAAATATCTGCAGATGGACATGCTGGAAGCCGTTTCATTGAGGAAATTATTGATTATAATACTGATCGTCTTAACTGGTGCTGATGGCATACCATAATTATTCCCTGCATGACATGCGTACATACAGGCTATACGCTCGCGTGTGGTCAATGGACGAAATGATTAGCAGACGATATACAGCAGACGATATATATATTAAAAAAAACCTTCAATAACAATATTGAAGTTATTAATACACCACAGGTCTTAACTCATAATCTGGTGTTATCCTTTGTGAATTAAATGAAGAAAAAAGTGGAATGTCCGCACACGATATAATTATGCTCCCTATCCTTTTTATTTCAACCTATAATAACAACGTTTCGCCGCGCCAGGCTTTCTCAAGTGCCTGGAGGGGCGAAACGTTGTTGTTGTAGAAAAGAAAAGATATTGAACATTTATGCAAGAGGTCACCCTGTTCAGGCTTATGTGGCATTTTCCCAATGCAATGATGTTCCTTTTTCCTTTGCATAGAACACACACAGTTATAGATGCAGTATGCACTCACCTGAGCAGGCCACCAGGTGGGGAGTAGGAGTAGCAATGAAGTGTTGGGTACTGAGGTCTCAGCAGAAAGGAGAGGATAGCAGCAGTGCCTGCACCAAGGGAATGCCCTACTATCACCAGCCCATAGTGCATGGTGCCCTTACCCTGAGAGAGAGAGAGATAGAGACAGACAGACAGACAGACAGACAGACAGACAGACAGACAGACAGACAGACAGACAGACAGACAGACAGACAGACAGACAGACATTAAATCAAATCCATGCACAATTGTACTAAACCCTAACTAACCCCCTGATTGTTATAACAATGATAAAAAAGGTACCGGGCTAGGTTCCTACTAGCCTGATAATTGCTGGTTAAAATATAACATAACAAGACATATTAGATCCATAGCTACCAATACATCCAATACCAGACATTGGTCATTATTCAGATCAGTGAATTGATGTACCAAATCTCTTCCAAAGGCTTGTGACAATATCATTTCCTGTTCCAGTCTCTTCTTAATGTATTCTGCTGATTTAACCATCCCCTAAGAGTGGGAGAAGGGTAGTGGGGAGGAGGAGGAGAAAGAGTGGGAGAAGGGTAGTGGGGAGGAGGAGGAGAAAGAGTGGGGTGGAGGAGGAGGAGAAGGGTAGTGGGGAGGAGGAGGAGGAGAAAGACAGGGACAGGAAGACAGTCAAATTAATCTCCTCATTAAGTAAAAATGCTGCTGGTGTTTCAGAACTGTAAGTGTATTCATTAGTATTCATGTGTCATGGGATAATAGGAACTTATAGGCCAGTTACTAGGGATGCACAGACTTGGAAATTCTGGACAGATCCAATACCAATGTTGGCAAATGCTTTCGCTTTTGTCCGTCTTGCGCCGGTCCAAGAATTTCACCTCTAGCAGCGCAATACGAATGCCCCCGGACGTCCCTCTTAATCATGGCCCCAGTTCAGATAACAAAACCCACAAAATAGAACCGGGTCCTATTCCATTATTCCTAGCTGCGGTATTCAGGCGACTCGGCCCTGCTTTGAACACTATTTTTTTCAAAGTAAACGCTCCGGACCCCAAGCACTCAGCTAAGAGCATCGGGGGCGCAGGTGGTGCAAGTGATATTGTTAAAATAGCTCTATATTCTGATAGTGATCATTGCTATAGACTTTCTTTTCAGTAACCCGGGTCTCCCCGTCTCTCAAGCAAAAAAAGAAAAGTCAGTGACCGATGGCAGTCAACAAGGCGAGTTTTGACTGATAAATCGGTACATCCCTACCAGTTACCTGTAAAAACCTTTCTGTATATTCTCCATCATTTTACAGTTATCCAAGTAAATGTTGCGGGGAAACTCAGATTGCCCTTAGAAGAGTACCAATACAATTCCAGGCAATTAAATATGTTACATTTTACAGTAATCCCACAGCACCTCCTGGGTTGGCACTTGGCAGTCCCGAGAAACCTTATTTTCCTTTCCAAAAATGACTTGGTTAATGTCCAGGTGCCTGGAATTGATACATTCTGAAGAGGATGGTAATATGTGTCAACTCCAAACCTTGCAAAATAAATTGTTTGTCGATTGATAATGTTATATGTAATGGAATATGTGCTGTTTGTCTCCTTGACAGAATACCATTTTGTATAATCAAATTCCTTTCCAAGGGTAAGAAAGTTGATTGAATAGTTTGTTTTATTAAGTGTTTGTGCTACTGTATGTCATAAGTCATAAGTCTGTTATATCAAATCAAGTCCATCTCTGCGTCAAGTTCCAACCACAACCACAAGGAAGACAAAATTGCCCATAATGCCAACTTTCATGCAGACTTTGAATAAGCTCATTCATTACTCTCATGGCTCTTTAAGAGGTGAAACGACCTCTCAGGCCATTGGATGCCATTCGTTATTATGAAGGGAGAGCAGAAAGCACACAGAACCATGGTCAAGTACGTCCAGATGAACGTATACTGTTTAGTAAAGCAGAGTGGTTGTAGACTGAATCTCACCTTGTGGCCCAACCAGTTCCCATGTTGCTCCTCCACTGGCAGACGCTCAGAGTCCCCTGTCAGATCAGTCAGGGCATCCTGACACATAAGAGGACAGGTTAAACATGCCATTCTGTCATGTCATGTGTGATATTTGTCAATACATGGGCATGTAGAAAGAACACAAATGAAAACACAAACCGAAAAGATAAACTGTTTTCTGAAACATGTGATGAGCATGTGGGAGTTTATGGACCGGATTTCGTGTCAAACCTCGAGGCCTTTGATTACTCTCACAAAAGGCACTAGAATGAGACTACAAACAAGTGACTACTACACTTACTATGAGAAGAACACGAACAGCTGCATCTCACCTTAGGTGACAGGGTTCCTCTGATACTGAGAACGACTTTCTTTTTGCCATGGTCAACTGCCACAAAAAATGGTGTCTCGTAAACCTTTAAGAAGTACACAGACAGGCAGAAAGATATGGGGAAGAAGTCAGAGAATGACACTAGAAACTTATATTCTAGATTGAGCTGTAACAAGGGATTCAAACACCTCGCATCCAGACTTGACAAAGAAGGACTTTGTCTACACACTTTTCTCTGTTGGGCACAGTCCACATTCACTAGAACTCTGGCACACTGTATGCTCTGGGTTTATGGATGGAAACTGACTAAGAAACATCTGATTTACAAATTATAGTCATTGACTTGTAGTCATTGACTTGCACAAGTGTTAGCTGCTATGGAAATTCAAAAATATAAATAGTACATGTGATTCGGAAACTATTCGAGTGACAGCAATGCTTGATTATGGATCTTGCCGCAAAAGAACAAGGAGGCGCAGCCTTTGCACTTAGAGGCAGGCCCACGGCCGTCTGTTAAAGCCACAAGCACGATGCGTTTTTTTAACAGAATAGCGTTGTTACTTCGTATTTTAATGCGTTTTTAACAGAATATAGTTGTTACTTCGTATTTTAACGGCAGGCCCTTGCATAAATGACATTACACAAGCGATCAGTTTTTAACATAACAGTAGAGTTGTGCCAGAGTTGTTCTGGCATTAATGACGATGATTGACCCAAGGCCATTATAGTGACCCACCTCTATGCATTGGCATTCCATTGAATAACAAATAGCTGCAAAAAAGATGACCCAGATCTTATCTATCTATCTATCTACTTCAGCATGTTATCTATCCATCCATCCATAAATCGGATCCATCCATGAAAATATGAAGTACACCCTAGCATGTTAATTCATTACAAAGATTGTTTCATTCAATCTATCCATCCATAGCCAAAGCGGACCAAAGTGCTGAACAGAGTAAAACAAGACAGTAGAGCATAGCAATATAAAAAAAGAAAAGAGAGACAATAAAATATAAAACAGAGCAGGAAAATTGTACGTTTGAGGTCTGAGAGGCTAAATCTCATCAAATGGTGGTCTGTGGCTAAATGTGAATTGTGAATAAAAGTAGTTCTTATAAAATGTGTGGCATCATTATGGGTTTTACACTCTGATGTATATAATGTAATAATCGAACATCCAGCCATAACGTGTGCACAGCTCAGCTCAGAGTGTCCGCCCTGAGACTGGGATCTGAGACTGGGTTCAATCCCCGGCCGGGTCATACCAAAGACTGTAAAAATGGGACCCAGTGACTGGCTCTACAGAAACAGGAGATAGGCTCCTGCCCTATGGGCCTCATGGCTCTACAGAAACAGGAGATAGGCTCCTGCCCTATGGGCCTCATGGCTCTACAGAAACAGGAGATAGGCTCCTGCCCTATGGGCCTCATGGCTCCTGCCCTATGGGCCCCATGGCTCTACAGAAACAGGAGATAGGCTCCTGCCCTATGGGCCTCATGGCTCCTGCCCTATGGGCCCCATGGCTCTACAGAAACAGGAGATAGGCTCCTGCCCTATGGGCCTCATGGCTCCTGCCCTATGGGCCCCATGGCTCTACAGAAACAGGGGATAGGCTCCTGCCCTATGGGCCCCATGGCTCTACAGAAACAGGAGATAGGCTCCTGCCCTATGGGCCTCATGGCTCCTGCCCTATGGGCCCCATGGCTCTACAGAAACAGGGGATAGGCTCCTGCCCTATGGGCCCCATGGCTCTACAGAAACAGGGGATAGGCTCCTGCCCTATGGGCCTCATGGCTCCTGCCCTATGGGCCCCATGGCTCTACAGAAACAGGGGATAGGCTCCTGCCCTATGGGCCTCATGGCTCCTGCCCTATGGGCCCCATGGCTCTACAGAAACAGGGGATAGGCTCCTGCCCTATGGGCCCCATGGCTCTACAGAAACAGGGGATAGGCTCCTGCCCTATGGGCCTCATGGCTCTACAGAAACAGGGGATAGGCTCCTGCCCTATGGGCCTCATGGCTCCTGCCCTATGGGCCCCATGGCTCTACAGAAACAGGGGATAGGCTCCTGCCCTATGGGCCCCATGGCTCTACAGAAACAGGGGATAGGCTCCTGCCCTATGGGCCTCATGGCTCCTGCCCTATGGGCCCCATGGCTCTACAGAAACAGGGGATAGGCTCCTGCCCTATGGGCCCCATGGCTCTACAGAAACAGGGGATAGGCTCCTGCCCTATGGGCCTCATGGCTCCTGCCCTATGGGCCCCATGGCTCTACAGAAACAGGGGATAGGCTCCTGCCCTATGGGCCTCATGGCTCCTGCCCTATGGGCCCCATGGCTCTACAGAAACAGGGGATAGGCTCCTGCCCTATGGGCCCCATGGCTCTACAGAAACAGGGGATAGGCTCCTGCCCTATGGGCCTCATGGCTCCTGCCCTATGGGCCCCATGGCTCTACAGAAACAGGGGATAGGCTCCTGCCCTATGGGCCCCATGGCTCTACAGAAACAGGGGATAGGCTCCTGCCCTATGGGCCTCATGGCTCCTGCCCTATGGGCCCCATGGCTCTACAGAAACAGGGGATAGGCTCCTGCCCTATGGGCCCCATGGCTCTACAGAAACAGGAGATAGGCTCCTGCCCTATGGGCCTCATGGCTCTACAGAAACAGGAGATAGGCTCCTGCCCTATGGGCCCCATGGCTCTACAGAAACAGGGGATAGGCTCCTGCCCTATGGGCCCCATGGCTCAGAAACAGGGGATAGGCTCCTGCCCTATGGGCCTCATGGCTCCTGCCCTATGGGCCCCGTGGCTCTACAGAAACAGGGGATAGGCTCCTGCCCTATGGGCCTCATGGCTTGGCAAGGCTACTTACTTAAGGTGTGCACAGACTGACACTACTGTAGAAGAACAGCATAAGGTTATGATGAGATCGTATTTCAGAATTGTTTTGTAAAACATTACCCAATGACACCAATGTTAGAAGAAGGTAATGCGTCATCTAACACAATCATATTGCTCTGTTTAAAAAAGATGTATGTATAATTGTATATTACTTTCTAGCAGCAAATGAACATTAGTGGTTTGGTAAGTTGAAATGTGAGATAGCTCTGTTTACACATTGGTGTACCCCCTTCAACTCTACATGCTTCCAAAGTTCAAGGTTCAAGGTCTTTATTAATCCCCATGTATTTATCTTTTCTTAAATTGTTTTGTTATGCTTCTGACACTTGCCAAAGGAAGCAAGTTTAGCTATGATCTGAATCAAATAAAAAACCACTGAGTGTAAAAAGTGTTTGAATAATGTAATAATGAATTACATTCACAATGGAACATTAATGAACTATTCACAGTGGTGGCAATGGCATCATCAATCCAGAGTTTATTCTAGATTTGTGGTTTTCCAGTAGACTGCTAAAAATCTGGGATGCACCCAATACATAGCAATGACATGAAATAGCTATAGCGTGTCACAACCAGCGTCCGTTCCAATTTAAGGTGAAAATTACTATTCCTGACATCATGTCATGGGCCCAACACCCTGCTTCCCGCCTTGTTATTCCTTGTTATGAGCTGTGACTGCTGGGTTACTTACGGCATCGTGGCAGGAAGTGTAGACAATGTGAACCTGCTTGAGATCCCTGTCCAGGAAGTGCCTGCGGATAGCCAGGACATTACAACCACAACAGTTGTCTTCCTCTACTGTCACGGTCTGAGACAAGCGAGAACCAGACACCGACGTGCAGCTAGGTGAGGGAAATGCAGAAACATGGCAGAGGTTATTTGAGGAAAGTAGGACACTCGAGATGGAAGTGTAGACTAAAAAAGGAAGTAGAAGGTCAGTAAGAAGGAATGAGTAGGGCAAAAAGACACAAGATGACAATGTATGCTCCGTCGTGCACCGAAAATAGCAGGCCTACATGCTCACAATGCTGTGAGCTCGTAGGTTGGCCATTTGAATCTGGCTTAATGCAGTGCCATTAAGCTGGCAATCTGCCCAAGAGTGTTTAATTCTATATAGCCTCTGTGGGTGTGGGTAAAGTGGTATTGTCTCAGTAGATTCCCACTTAGCGGTCAGTTAGAGCTCCAAAGATGGTAAGTGAATGTGTGTGTGTGTGTGTGTGTGTGTGTGTGTGTGTGTGTGTGTGTGTGTGTGTGTGTGTGTGCTCACGGGCAGGAACTGGCCAGGCGACATAGCCCACAGGCAGGCTTCCTCATTAGGTACATGGGCCAACCATATGCAGCCAAGGCAAAAAGCATGAAATAACACACATCCTTGTACATGTTCATCTCAGCCTGGGAGAAGAAAAGACACAAAGAGTACTGTATATGAGAGTTCTGTCAATTAACAACCAATGAAGAAGAACAACACATTCTAACTCCCACTAATGCAACATCATCATCTTATCCTGAGATGAGATAATGCAGCGCACACACACACACACACACACACACACACACACACACACACACACACACACACACACACACACACACACACACACACACACACACACACACACACACACACACACACACACACACACACTTCAATCTAAGGCCTGATGTTCTGTATGAAACACCATATGGAAGATAACGATGGGTAGATTAAGATTAGGTGTATTACATGAATGTAGCACAAAGACGAATTAAGAAAAAAGTGGAATGTCCGCACACAATATAGTTCTGCTCTCCGTCCTTTTTATTTCAACCTATATACAACGTTTTGCCCCTCTGGGCTTTCTCAAGTAGCACAAAGACATGCAGCATTTTGTTCCTTTTAAGTGGGTAAACCAAAGTATTTTGATATTCTATTCAGCATTAGCAGAAGCAGAAAGACAGATACTCACTGAAGTCTTAAGGTCCAGGTATTTGGTTTTGCGAGTGACAGGCATCCCAGATAAGAAGGCTAAAATATCATTGTTGGCCTGAGGGGAGTAAAGGTTATAATCATACATTATTCCTGTAACAACAACACTCCTGTATGCTTCCCCGTTTTTACTACCCTGTTTCGCACCAGTAAGGGGAGGGAGGGGCACGGGGCAAGGCGACGGCCCTATTTACAGTTAGTTGAATCTTCAAAACTCCTGCATTTGATCGTCCATTTATTCCATTCGATTTTAGACCAGGCATAGACCATTTTATAGTTTTATCCAGAATGAAAACATTCTCTGAGATACTCCTATGGAAAGGCAGCAGCTATATTATTTTATTTAAATTGACCAATTAGTATAATTTAGTATAGCCATTATTATAGTCATTTTATTTATAGGCTACTGTTGTGAAAGTTTATAATAGTTTGAGAAAGTCGAAGTTTCAACACCAAAGTAGTAGTAGTAGTTGTGAATTAGCAAACTGGACATTTGGACTGAATGTTTCCTTTATCCTCGTGTTGGGCTTCTGTTTTTATTTGTGTTGTTTCTTTCAGTCATAAGCGCAGGTCCTTTGTGCTTTGTGACTGTGGGCTAGCCCCTCCCTCCCCTTACTGGTGCCAAACGAGGTAGTAAAAATGGGGAAGCCTCCTCCATACACTCACTCACACATGCATGTGAACACTTGCACACATGCACAGAAATGGTTGCAAGTGATACCTGGTCCAGGATGGCAGATCTCTTTGACCTCTGTCTCTGGCGGAGCAGAACCAGACCAGCAATAATGTCACTAGGCACAATGTCCAAGTCTCTGAAGAACTCTGCAAACAGGCTGGCCACCTCCGAATAGGCATCCTAAGAAAGACAACTTCTGATATCAGGACAAAGTTCTATGGTAGATGATTGGTGACGGAAGCATTCAACGTATGGTCTGGTTCTTGTGTAATACTTCAGATATCAGGTATTAAGTATTAACACAATCACTCACTGCCAGGTATTAATTCATTCATTCTTTCACCCCTGCCGAGGTCTATTCAGTCTGTACCTTAGCTTAAGGCAAAAAAAATCCCCAGGTCCGTGAACCGAAGTGAAAAAGACCTACCGTATGTTAATTTAAATCTTTCATCTTTTTTTTATTCACCCGAAACATACATTTTGTAACCGTGATCAGCGACACTGTAGTTATCGAAGTGAATAAAGCTTGTTTTTTTTAAAAATCTCAGATAAAAGCATTTGATCTTGGATCCCGGGTCATTGCCCGTTTACTGACCACATAGCAACCCAGGGCTTATCACATACGATTAGGATAAAAGCAAATGTGGCTAAATGTGTTAAAGGTCCATAATAGTGGTCATTGACCACCCATTCACTATATCATTATATACTTGACATTACCATTTTGCGTGGAGTGTAGTGGAACACACGGCAAAGACTACAGTTAAGTAAAATACAGTAACTCTCCATACCAGGAAGGGGCAGTACTAGAGTCTGTATCAAGGCAAGTACGAGCCAAACTTTAAAGCAGAGATGACTGGCTGTTTTTCTATAGTCTATGCCAAGAACGCACATTATTTATTTCCCATACAAATAATACCATACAAGTTGCAAAAACAATGCTACTATGTTCAAGGCCGACAATGGCTTGGTGTGTCAGGGACTTTAAAAGGTCCATACCGGCGGGCTGGCATCTTTAACCCACTGAGCACGACTTAACAATTTTCCAAAGCATAGCCAGCCTACAGTACATCTTTTAGTACTGTATGAAAATCTACTTGAAAAGAAACCAGCTTGAGATAGCTAATCCAATACAATACATTTCGATGCACTATTGATTTAGAAAGTGTAGCTGAAAATAGTACCTGGAGAAAAGATTGATTAATGAACAAATTTCATATTGGTGACTTCCTCATGACGTGTACCTATTTAGCTAAGTTTGCTGAAAATGTAGACATTCACAAAATATAAAATATACAAAAAATAAAGCCATTAACAGAAAATAATTTCTGTTGAGTATGTAGTACTGCCCATTCACCAGAAACTGCCTTTTTATTTACGGTTTATTTATTGCAAGGGAGGTTCACAGAGCTCGAAGTAAAACCTGGAAATTGCCCAGTACAGCCACAGCCAGGGGCGAGGGAAGGCTGAGTGTTAGTCATTTACTTCCTCGCCCAGGTTTCCTTTACCCGGTGAATTGAACAGAGAACGTTTTGGTCACAAGCACGCTCCTCTAACCTTTAGTTTAGGCCACTGCTGCCCCCGAAAAATCCTGTAATAATAATACTAACTGGAACGGTTAACAGGAAGTGTCATAATTCTCTGTTCTCTACATTTTCCACTTAACAACAGAAAGAAAGTCAGTGTGAGGGAGCATGTGACTCACTGATTGCGTATCCTGGGCTCTGGTACAACACATGAAGAATTTAAGTCGCCTGCTCCAGCTGCTGGCCTGGCCTTCCTCTAGTCTGTGTCTGAGAGAGAGACACAGAGCTATGTTAAGATTCAACTGGTGCGATAGTGCAAGTGATGTGTGACTGGTATCGGTGTTCTGTGCTTCTGTGTTCTGATACTGTCATAGTGAGAGAGAGAGCCAGATATATATTGAGCGAGAGAGAGAGAGAGAGAGAGAGAGAGAGAGAGAGAGAGAGAGAAACTACTACTAAATGCTAGAAATGTATTAAAAAATCCACTTTTTAATAACTATATAGTCAAATGTGTCCCATTCAAATATATGGTGGAATTTGTTGCTTATAAATGCAACTATTTATTTGTATGGGACATAATGTGTTAATTATACTGTAGTTATTAGAAAATTACATAATGGAGCTATAAAAACTAATTGTTTGAGGGGACAGGGGGAAGACAGAGAGAGAGAGTAAGTACCCGTTAGTAAGTACCCGTTAGTACCTGAGTGTGTATGTGGTGAGGTTGCGTTGGCGTCGGCGGGTAGCTTTGAGCTTCACAAAGGTCCTTCCCGTGGGATCAAAGGTGCACATGAGGGTAAAGCACACGCTGAAGATGACCAGCCAGTTACATGCAACAATCCCTGAGGAGGAGTCATATAATCAATATTGGTCATCCTAGATGTTAAATAAATACAGAAATAGTGATCAAATTCAAGGCTGCAATTAAATATTCGGAATTCCTTTACTTACCCAAAGCCAGGTTTTTGGCAGTGACATCAGAGCATGGTTGGTAGTACTGGACAAGCCAAGCAATCCCCACCACAGCATACACTAGCTCAACCAACAGAATGGCTGGACAGGAACAGAAAGAGGGACAATATCAATCAATATAATCTCAAACTGTAAAAAATAAATAAACTAATGCTGGCGTCAATAAGTGGAGTCAATGACTACAGGTAATCCTCACATACAATCTGTGACAGAAAGGTATTGTTGAAATATTACTACCAACGGGCAGGCTCCGTTGGTAGTAGTGTAGGGCCTGCCCACTGACTTACCCAAGCATACAGTATACAGTATAGAGGACATCATGTGTGTGCCCAGTGACTTACCCAGGCGTATATAGATCACATACTGCACAGCTTCCCTGGGCTGTGTGTAAAGGATGCTGCCTCTCATGCTCAGCCACATAATGGCACTCTCACTGATGAGGCAGCTGACCAGTATGCCCAGATAGCCTCTGCCATGATCCACCAGGGTGATGGAACAGGACTGAGTGAAACCATGCGGCAGGCCGAACAAGACCACAGACAGGACCACCAACCTGAGGACACATTACACACAATACATTAGAGGAAATAATAGATACATACAAACAAATAGGAAAATACAAATAAAACGGATGGATTTGCTCACCAAATGCAGTGCAATATAAAGAGGAAGCAAGCGGGTAGCACCAGGTCATCACTGCCAACTGACCAGCGCCGCCGAAACATCACCATGCCCGGCATCACTGCCCTGTGTGGACAAAGATTTTAATGTTTGTTAAAGCAGCTATAACATGGATTTTAAAACAGTTTTTAATATTTAATATAATTTTGTCTATGTCCCTCAAACTTATTTCTAATGGTTTGAGCCTCAATCACCATTCTGATTTAACCAGTCCATGGCATTTATTTTTTGCTTCTGAAGCTGTTTTAGCTGCAGTACCACAATGTCCTGAGGTGGTGGGAGTGCTGATATTTGATATTTTATGTCATTATAATACTGATGCTAGATAAATTCAGGCTTGATTCCATTGCATGCCAGCTTGGAAAATCAACAGTGGCGGACATTGTAAACAAAGTGGAAATGCAAATTTGGAAATGAAGACTGAAGAGAGGGAGGAATTATACAAAGTAGGGTGACATTGATGACATCACAAATACGACCAAATCAGTTGAGCTGTTCCTGAGAGCAATTTCCATAAAACCCCCTATATGATGAGAAATCCTGATAGTTCAAAATTGCATATTTGTGGGTATAGAAAATACACAGGGGAGCTAAAAAACACCAAAAAATTGAAAAGGTTTATCTTATAGGTCCTTCCGGAAGACATACAATATATAAACATAAAATAATAATAGTGAGAATGTAAACGTGGACACATTTACCATTTACCTAGCTGAGCCAAAAGGACACCCCCCCCTCTTTAATAAAGAGAAACAGCAACGTTTCGGCCGTTATTAGTGTTCAAAACTTGCCTTCCCAGACTGAGCGATATGATGGTCAAATACAATATCACAGAGAACATTTCAAACCTTTGCCATTACGCACCGATACTCCAATCCACACCAAACTTGTGAATAGTCACACCAGGAAAAATAACGAAATTACAAACATAAGGGTCACTACAGGCGTTTATCATTTCAAGTGGCCAATAATAACTGTGTGAGATTTGTTCTGATCAGTGTAATATAGGACTAGATCTGAAAGCCATGTAAGTGGCCTGAAAATCTAGCATAGTGAAAGATTAAGTCAGTTATTGGTTCTACATATCGGTTAATTGCCCAGCCCTAGTTGCCACTGAATAAAGTGGTCTGAAAAGACCTTTCAATGTGACAGAATGTGCCCAAATCTAAGTATAGAGGGGAAGTATGTCTAGAAATAAATAAAGTAAAGTAGGTCAGAATTAGAAGCTGGGTACAATACTTTAGGGCTATTCTATTGTCACCCACTGACAGCTCTTCAACAAACACATGCCTAAAGTTTTCCTCCTGTTAATCATGAGCATTGTGCCGCATCCACCTTGCTTCACCCTTCAGAACTACAGTCACTGTAAAGGCTCATACATACTCTAGTTTTTGGTGATAGCTTATCACCGCGGTGTAGTTTTTAAAGGGTTGGAAAACTACACCATTACTTCAGTTGCGGTGATGATCAGCTATCACCGCGGACACAGACCCATCTCTCCGTTTTCACTCTGGAGCCATCACCACGTTCACTGATTGGTCTAGAAGTTGGGTGGGCGGTCCCCTTGGATTTATGTAAACCACAGGGGTCAATCCTTAAGGACATCACTGTGAGTATGATGGCCTCAACTCTTATCACCGTTTTAGGTGATAAGCTATCACCTAAAACGGTGATCACCAAAAACTGGAGTATGTATGAGCCTTTAAAGTCACATCACACTGCTTTTGTGAACTGCATTTCATTAACATGCTTTACACACTATTCCCATTTGAGATAGAGATAGACAATCATGACATTTTACTTGATGTTCAATGTTTGTCCTGATGAAGGTCTAAGGACCGAAACGTTGTTTGGTAAAACAAGGCCTAGAGTTTAAAGTAGACAGTGTCTTTCATTGTTTTATTTTGTCCTATACACCTGTACTTAAACGACAACTTTAGTTTTTTTTTCATGTTTTAGGTGTTGGTAGAGAAAGTAAAAGAGTGTAATTTTTTTTTCATTGGCTGCTTTTAGTTTTAGCGATTTTAGCTTTTTTTTTACAGGGTAGCGGGGGGGCATTTGAACTAAATATGTATTTATTTTACAAAATTTGATAGCGATTTATTATTTATTATTTACTATAGTCCTACTAGACTCCAATAAATTACATCTGGTCACAAAAGATCACGGGATCTATTGAATGTGAAGGGGGAGGTGACAAACATATTGAGCCTACGAGACACAGTATCCCCCCAGTACTCTACCTTCACATATAGATCGCGTGATCTTTTGTGGCTTACTGGGGTCTAGTACTATAGTCAATAATAATACAGAAATCGCCATAAAAATAATAGTGCTGCCGGGCGGCAGGGCCGGATTAACACCTCTGAGGGCCCCTGGGCACTGAAGCTCGAAGGGCCCCCCTTCATGCGCGCGCAACATTTTTGCTGTTTTGGAGCCGTTTTGGGGCAGTTTTATGCCGTTATATTGGCCTATTTCCGGTCGGTTTGACCTGAGGTTTAGGCCGTTTTGGACCAGATCGAATTTGGATGAAATGTAAGACGGCAGGTCACCCAGAATGGCTTTATAAATGAAAATATGCCAATGCTGAAGCATGTGAGCTGCCAATGAGAACCAACCGACTGCAGCATACAACGTGCAGTGATGTGTTCTGAAAGGTGCATTTGTTATGAATCTCAATGCAGCATGGTACAGGGGATCCAATTTGGTCAAGGTTGAGGAGCAGGCAAACCTATAAATGGTATCACCATAATCCAATTGGGACAGAAAGAGACCAATGACCAGTTTTTTTACGAGCTGAACAAGCAAAACAAGCCTTCAATCTGTTTTTCTTATTTTATTTTTTTTAGGCGCCCGTGGTGCCCAAGGGCCCCTGGCCACGTGCCCATATGGTAGATCCGGCCCTGCTGGGCGGGTCTTTGCGCAACCACTCCGTCATTTAGATATACTAGCCCTTACCTGTTGTGAAATGGGTTTCCCCCCTTTGTGGCCGCGGGGGGTACTGCGCCCTGGGTGCGTTTTCGCATTTTTAATTCACTAATAAATTCACTATTCATTTATAATTAGTTAAATTGGAAAAAGGGCTTCGTTAAGACCTCCATATTATTATGGTCAATGCCTGTGTGAAAAGGGAGTGATTGGTGCAGGCAGTGAGAAGCTACAGCAGTCACAGTGACAGACAGACAGACACACACTCAAGACATTGACTGAATTATAGTATGATGATGATGATCAATCAATTGTAACAAATAATTGTGAATAACAATCCTGTTTGGCTTTTAGCATATGCACCCAACTGCAACGCCTTTTTTCACTTTCACAAATTGAACGCTTTTTATTAGCGTTTTTTGGAAACTCTGTTAACTATGAAAAGAAAAAAATATATATATATTATTGAAAAAACTATGACCACAGTTTTTTCTGTCGATCACTCTCTGCTGATTTCTGATCGTCTGCACCTTTGTTAAATTGACGCACACACGTACACACACACACTGTCTCATGTCGCGCAGCTGCATCTAGATTCTCCCAGCGGATCCTGCCGGGAGCTGCCTATGCCATAGAAAGCATAGGTGGAAGTCACTGATAACTGGAGTAGACCTGCATCATGTGTGTGTTCGCCCCCTGTGTGTTCTTCACGACGGATTGGGGGTGCATTTGTTTGTTGCATGTTAAGCACTGGTATAATAATAATAGATCCCTATTTTTGTCATAACATATCTTCCACAC
Source organism: Protomyctophum bolini (assembly GCF_963924005.1). Taxonomy (NCBI): domain Eukaryota; kingdom Metazoa; phylum Chordata; class Actinopteri; order Myctophiformes; family Myctophidae; genus Protomyctophum; species Protomyctophum bolini. The sequence continues at coordinate 35,184,138 of NC_137862.1, forward strand.
ATTTCAAAGGATTTCAAAAATTGTGAAAATAGCAGATCTATGAGCTCACAACGCATTGCGATGAGACACGCTGTGAGCTATTTTCACTATTATTGCATGACACTTACCGTACTTGCATTATGTGCATTTAATTATAAAAGGGCTGAAGTAGTAAATCGATTAGATATATTAGGGCTGCACGATTCTTTTCTAAAAGGCACAAAGACCTGCACACCGTCTGCACTTACAAACAATACAAACTTTATTTATAGGCAATGTTTCGGTCAAAGACCTTCTTCAGGCATCTGCTGATAATAGGTAGCAACATAGCTATATACATACACATAGATACACAATTACAACTGTGGTCATGAACTGTTCTTCAGAACCGGTCCACTTTGAACAGCCACTCGTTCCAAAGGGCAGCCATGCCCTGAACGTGCATTAGTCTGTCAACAGCCAAAATAGCACATTGAATGCCATAAAAAGAAAAACTATAGTTTATAATATATAGTACAGTAAGTAGAGTTTAATAATTTGAAATAAATGTGACAAATTGAACTGATGACCTTCTGATTAGCAGACTCTACCCATGAAAGCAGCAAGCTATGTAACCTACCCCGGATTTGAACCCAGTTTCCTGCGTAAGAACTGTCATTTTTACCACTGAGCAAATAGAGCTTATATTAGGCTTGGCTTAGGCAGCGTTTCAGAGTATGAAACTCCCATTGGCTTAGGGGAAGCCAATCATGACTAGGTCGCTGTTAAAAAAACCTCAAATCTCATTTAGGCCTAATCAATCAGGCTAATGAAGTGTAGCAGGAGAGTCTGACTGGACCACTAGGGACAGTGTTATCAGTGCCCCCCTCTAGGCCTAATGTTACCAACTCCCTACAGGGACTTCACATGTGGAAATTACATTATAACTTTAATTGGGTACAATTAGAAATTATCAACCCAATCTGTAAACTAGCATGCCGCTCCCTGCCCTTGGAGCGATATTCCACTTTGGTAGAACTTTCTTATTTTTCCTACTACATTGACATGAATGAACACCAAAAATAACTTCTCTGGGTACCTACAGTACAAAATAGTCCCCAGTAAGACGCCCTAAAGGGTAGGTCGTGCTGAAACAACAGAGCTTCTAGATACGGCACAGTAGAGAAGCAGAGTTAAACTATTAATCTGGCGTAAGTGAGGTCAGATGTAGAGGTGACTGGCCGGCTCCATATATGCAGATCTAGTATGTCAAATCCATCCAGGGTTTGATGAGGTCAGTGTCGTGATCTTCATATTTGGAAATCCAGGTAATGATAGTCAGCTCCACATATGGAGATCCATTTGTTGTACCAACTTGGTTCATTTGCAAGTGTGACTCGCGTCACGAGACGTGATGTCACAACTCATGAGGCGTAACTCACGACATTCCCATATATGGGCTTAAGTTATAATTGATGACATCAGGGAACTCCATATACGGGCATAACAGGGATTGTAGGTGTGACGTCACGAGGCATGACGAGGCTTGATGTCATGAGGCGTAATGGACTGGCAACCGTATATGGAGGTGTGACCGACTGAAAGACTGACGGGTTTTACAAGTTTTCATAGAACAAGAACAAGTACCTTTGAAAACACCAGTATCTATCACAAATGAGCTGATATAATGAATAACATTGCCCATGTCCAAGTTCCAACCTTTATTTGCCCTGATGGAGAGTACTATAAAAGGACAGAGAGGTAAGCTTGCCGATTGGTCAGTGCAAGCTCATACTGTAAATTAGCATCTGAGGAGACACCGAAGTTTATCCATTGTTCAAAGGAACTACAAGACAGGCCTGGACAGTTAGCTCAACTGTCTGGGCACCTAGGCTGCTGAGCCAGCCTGATGGCGTGCCGTGGGTTCGACTCCCGATCCCAACGGCCCTTGCCGTGTGTCTTCCCCCCCATCTCTCTCCCCATTTCCTGTCAAATTACTTTCAACCTATCAATAGAGGCTACAAGACAGAGCAGAAAAGACCAACCTTTTGACAATGACAGAATGGCTGCATAATGTTTTCTGAAAACTCGGTCTCCCCACTGTCCATAATTCCAGTGCAGCTACTATTTTGTTAACTGGGGCAGTTTCTAGTTTACAGTTAATTAAGTTAATTGACCAAATCCTATTTCTATTTTTTTTTATAGAATAAATAACGCTATGGGTATTATCAAACTATAGGTAAAGTCCCCTCAGGGCACAGGTCTCCACCAGGGCAGGTCAGGTTGTGGCCTCCTGGTGGCGCTATAATAGGCCAATGTGAAAAGGTTGCCATTTCTTCTTAATCCTTGGATGGCAATTGGATGATTCGTTCCAAAAATGTGTTTTGCAAAAATCCACCTGTTGGTGGCGCTATAACAGGCCAATGTGAAAAGGGTGAGATATATTCCTCAGCCTAGTAGGAAAGTCCGTGAAAGATTTCACGTAAATTGCATGCACGCTGCATTCATGATTTGAGGTTTTTGTTGAAAACGGGCCAATCCTGCAAACTTTGAAAGCCAATGTTAGCCAATTGGGATGGAATATGAAATATCGGACAGATCCGGCTTGAACACATGTCTATAGAGATAGTGTGTGCCCTGGGATCCGCGGCTCTGTCTAATAGGGGACAGAACTGCTGTCCCTGGCATATCTAAAAATGATTTCACTATTATAAAGGTTGGACTTGTTACCGCTGCCAGAATACTGTTGCGTCATTGGAAGGTCCCCAGAGCACCTGGGCTTAAAGAATGGAATTGGAGAAATGATCAAAATAACATCATATGAATACATGTTGGGCAGGGTAGATGCAGAAAGCAAAATGAAAGAGACATGGGATGAGTTCTGGATGTATATGAACCTCAAATGACCATTCATTTCCTTGCTGTTATTTTTCTTATTTAAATTTTTTATTTTAACTGTTATGTTTCTTGGACTGGCTATTTGTAAGGTTTGTAATGTTGATGCTGCTTTGTACTGAACTTTGATCTTGTAAGATTTTGAAAAACAAAATAAAATGTTGAATTATTTTTTTTAAAGGCGGCCTCCTGGGGGCGCTATAACAGGCCATTCCGGAAAATTTGGGGCATCATAAGGTTCATCGTTGGCCTCCAAGGAGTTTGTGTGCGAAATTTGGCATCGGCCGGGTTAATGGTGCCAGAGATTAGCTGGTAACAGACGGACGGATGCACGGACGGACGGACTCACACACACATGGACGGAGTGCAAAACATACTCTCTCTACCCATGCCTTTGGCCTGGTGGAGACAACTATGACCCAGCATTTGTCGTAGCCCATGTTGAACAATGGTGTGGTGACTGCAGGTCCTGTGAACAGTAAATACTAGTGGTTTAATGCTGTGATATACTCTATATGGTCAAGCCTCTTTTAAACGTAGTACAGATATACTGTATACTATAGCATAGTATTACTGCGTATAATGTATATGTAAACTGACATACCTACATGTACATACGTACATCACATTTAGCAAATTCACCACAGCAAGATCAGTGTCAACATTCAGTTGGCCTCACTCACTTCAGGGAGTCATCATCAACCCAACAAACCTCTCAATAGCACTGTCCTCCTCAAGGGCATTCCATCCATCACCCTGGCCTGGGAAAACAGCGCATTAGTAGTACTGTTCATCATTCTACAGTATTACTGAGGAGGACATTAGCAGATTCACTTAGGCACAGCAGGTTTAATTTGCAGATGCCCTCCCTTTGGAATGCACTCTCTGACTCCAACCACATCAAAGTCGCCCTTCCTAGAAACCGCCCTCAAAACCCACCTCTTCAATACTGCTTTCTCCAGTCAAGTTCTCAACTCCTTGTTTTACGGTTTACTCTTAGACATTTATTGCGACTGTAGGTTGCAGATATGCAAAACCTGTCAGCCGATCCGTCCAATATGGTTGTCAGTCCATCACGTACACATACACTCAAGACACTGCCCCCGCTGCCACCCTTAGATCTCCTATGGAGCTGACCTGTTATGACATTCCATATATTGATCTGACCTCATCAAACCCTGTACACTCAAGATACGCTACATTAGGGCCAGACCTCATCAAACCCTGTACACTCCAGACACTGCCCCCGCTGCCACCCTTAGATGTCCATATATGGAGCTGACCTGTTCTGACATTCCATATGTTGATCTGACCTCATCAAACCCTGTACACTCAAGACACGCTCCATATATGGCCAGTACAGAATTAATTCCATATTGATCTGCCCCTCCATGCCAAAGCACCAGCGCTCGCCCAGCAGTCTGCTGTCACCCAGGCGGATGCGTGCATGCGTCACGCGACCTTGCCCTTTAGGGTGTCTTACTGGTTTTATAGTTTGGTTTATTTTTCCTAATAAAGTTTAAATAGTTTTTGTCTTAACAGTGCCGGAGATTAGCTGGTAACAGACGGACGGACGGACGCACACACACTCACACACGGACGGACTCACACAGACACACACACACACACACACGGACGGAGTGCAAAACATACTCTCTCCTCATGCCTTCGGCCTGGTGGAGACAATAACAACAATCCTTGCTTTGCTGGTTTTGTAGATGTTACTTGTAGAACTACAGCTCTTCTGGTGACAGTGAACCATTGTCACAGAAAGGCTTTGGGCTGAACAGAGCTACTAATAAAATGTGCCCATCGTCAGCAAGCACATCTAGGCTGTAGAGCGATGCGATCAGTATTCATAGCACTAATTTGACGGAGATTATCAATCTCCGTCTCGGGCACATGACCGTGCACTTGAACTTGACAGTGATTTACGTCATGGTGTTAATTGTTATCATGGTTTTTTTGTGTTTGTTTGTTTTTATCTTTGGAGGGCTGAAGGTGTTTGTGTGTATGGGTTGGGGTGGGGGGATTGGGAAATGTTGAATGAAAAAACATATTTTTTTTACATTTAGGTTTTGGGGGAAAAAGCACTCTGTTTTGTGTTCATCAACAACTAAGGAGCTAAATATTTGTCATCACAATAAAACAAATCAATTATGCTTTGTTATGTAATGATAATGTTAGATGTAGCTCAGGAGCAACAACAAATCTTGTCATATTGATCAAAAATTATTTACCATGATGTACGGTGGTATAGTAGAATAGATGAAAATCAGTTCAGGGCACATTAATCACGTACACAATCCAAGGACATCTAAAAACGTATCCTCAAAAAACATTATCATATTGAGCTCAAGGCAAGCTCAAATGCATCAAGCTGCTTCACAAGCACAAACCAGATCCGATCTGCTTTATTAACCTCGATTTAAAACTCTCCACATACAGTAGGATAGAATACTAGGCTAATGTGTGTTCTCCCCGTTTTATCCGCTTCATGAGTCATAAACTACCCACACAGCCTGCCGTTTAATCTCTGCATCTGACATGTGTTTTATGGAATGCCTGTGACAAGTCACTGCATGTGAGAAAACGCTTTTGTGCTCGACACAGTGTGCTGCTGTGTGGCAGGACCGTACCCATGTGATGTAACAACAACAATGATGCAACAATGACAGGGCTTCCATTCTGCCATCATTGCCTTGTCTTTGGACAGACCCACTGAACTGCATCAGACCAGGGCACGCGCATCTGACACAAGTCATTTAATGATGACGAAATATAGCTAAGCAAATTATGCTGCTCATCCCCTACAGCAGTGCTGCTGAGATATTAGTCCTGTAGCAGGTTGTCTGCAGCAACAGCATATCAAGTCAGACTGCAATAATCTCAATTCTGATAAACAGCTGTCAGCAGGATCAGGAGTATGTTAGCCTTCTTTCATCGTATTCTTTTATCTCATTTTCTTATCTCATCTCGTATCTGTCACTTTTTTGTGTAGTGGTTCTTGTTGCACTTTTGATTTGTCCAAATGGAGCACAATTGATCTGGAAACAAGACCATGGCTTTATGTCATTCACAGTTGTAGGCTACCGTCTAAAAAGTATTGAGTCAATGAAAAAGGTACACCTACACCTTTTTTGTTAGCATGACAATTTGGCTAGTTGTTTAACTTAGTTAATTCTGCAAGTTATTATTAAGAATGTGTTACACCTGAATTATAACCGTTAGATCCTTTGCTCAGTATGAAGTTAGAAAGGAACTAATTACACAAGAATAGTAAGTACTGCAATTTCTATCATAGTCTGTGCAAGACTGTCATGTTGTCACCCAGACAGTGGTCATAGCATCAGCATCTTTCTTACTTAACTTGTACAAATAGCCTAGGTAGGCCCTACTTTATCTGCCTTAGTCAAATAAACCAGATTATAAAAACCAGTTTGAAGACACACACTAGCAGCAGGAAAGCAAAAATGCAATTTAACGCATTGAACAGCAATGCTATGCATTATTGTGACCAGCTCAGTGACCTTGTGGTTATTGAAACTTGGAGGTCAGGGTTCAAGCCCCCAGGATGCCTGGGCAACGTTGAGGCCGTCTACTGGTCAAAACCTGGAAGTGCAGGCGGGCTGGGCCCAGGTAAAGTTTATGCTGTAGGACGTGGCGTAGATGTACTACAAGAACAGCGCAAGGGGTACTATGATAGGAGCCAACCAATCATATCAACGCTCGAGGGGTACTACCCGGAAGACTTCGCCATTCTTTCCGGGTCCTTCAAAACGCCACTGAGCAACTTCCATTGAAGTGAATAGCTGTCGCTCCTCAATCTGTTCTCTAGATATATTATAACTCTATGGTTCAATCCCAGGCCAAGTCTTACCAAAGACTATAGACATGGCACTCATGGTTGGATTGGGTATAAGTAACTGCGACATACTAGCATTATGTTCAGTGTAGGGATGTCAGGGGTTAACCGGTTAACCGGTTAGCCGACCGTTAAGAAACATCCGGATATTTTTATCAGCTTTAACGGTTAATTTGCATAATAATAAATACGTGTTCTGATCTTAAATCCCTTTATTTTAGATCGTTTTTAGTAATAGTACAACATAAACATTACAGAGACTGTACTTGTCACTGTACAATACTTTAAAACAGTTGTCATGTTGCACACATGCCTAAAATTGTTCTTATTTGCACCGCCAAGCTTAATTGTCACACTCCAGGCTGCATGAACAGCGCTCTGGCTCGGTTTTCTGCCCCCTCAATATCCCAAAGTTCTCTGTTGTACTTCTGGCTAGTTGGCTACAAGGGTAGCTTTGCGGACTTGCGGTAGTCGAAATGTAAGCGAGTGACAGCGAGACGAGATGAACACATGTCGACCGTATAAATGCAGAGACCTACTTGGCATTATTAATTCCATTATTGGCCATTTGGCCTGGACGGAGAACGTTTACAGCCGCTGCCGCTTCCTCCTCCTATCCGTCTCCCCACACTGGGCACTGGCACGGCTTACGGCTATCAAGTTAGCCATGTGCTATCGATGTTTGAGGGATTTCTCGTCAGCGAAAAGTCAACAAACAGAACACGGTGACATGCTTGCTGATCTTCCTTAATAATAAAAAAAAGGCTTAGCCCATGCGTCCAGTGGCTTTATAGGTAGCTCAGATCTGGACTGGATTTATTTATGTTTTGGACTAGAACTGGCGGACCTCTGTACTGTAGACGCGCATATGCATGCATCATGCAGATGCGATGCATTGTTTATTGATGATTAAGCCTACAACAATTTATTTATATTGTTAAATGTTGCTTTTTTGTTTGTCTTTTAAAAAAGGAGCATAAATAAATGTATACAATTCGTCTACCAACTTTAATTATGTAGCCTATACATGCATATTACATTTGGGGTAGCCTATTAAAAAAAATAAAAAGATCAACCACTATCCGTTAATGACCCGGTTAATCCTGTCGGCTAACCGGTTGGGAAACTATCCGTTACTGACATCCCTAGTTCAGTGGTTTACAAGGCAAGCTGCCTCATGCTACGGAAACAAGAGATGACCTGATGTCCTGACCTAAGGGCCACATGGCCCAAGAACGATGCTTAATGATATTAATTAAAATGAGTTTTGCCAACATAAATTCTAGAGGAAGAAAACATTTTGTAATAAAGCAGTTTGTAATGAAGCGACCATATGTTTTTCAAAACGTGGTCGTTTTTTCAGCACAAATAAAATCACCAACCTGTATGAATGAGGCATCACCAAAATAAAAGTTTGATGTGAGATAATCTTGTCTGAACTAATTTCAAGATAGAAGATCTTGTTGCACCTGCATGTTTGCATTCTTGCATTGTAGTCTCAATGGCAGATTCTCAGTATGCTGCCTAAATGGATGACTGGTGGCATTTCCCAGCTGCACCCGTCATTAAATATCTTTGCAGGCACTAGTCATATCTTTGCAGGCACCCGGGTCATACCAAAGACTGTAAAAATGGGACCCAATGCCTCCCTGCTTGGCACTCAGCATCAAAGGATGGAATTGGGGGGTCAAATCAACTAATCAAATGATTCCCGAGCACGGCACGGCTGCAGCTCACCGTTCCCGTGTTTTGACAATTTGTGGAGTCAGTGATGTGGCTGCAGGTTGGGCCTGTCTCTCTCTGTCTCCTCTTCCCTTGGTCATGCATTACCCCCAGCTTCAGGCTTATCCTCTGCCTGGGTCAGTGTCAATTCTCACCTCAGACCAGATTGTGCCTCTCTTCCTCCCTTCTCCTGCCTGACCTCTCTCTCTCCATCCATACTACTATCTACCTATTCTACACGGTCTGAATTCTCTCCCGCTTAATCCCATTTCTTGGTTTCTTTCGGTACATGCTCTCGTCTCCTCCCATGCTCTGCCCACACGCTCATTCAGTATTCATATTTTCGGGGAACACTTATGAGCATGAAACGAGCAGCATACTGTATATGCTACTGCACCATTTCAAGGCTGAGGAAACCTATGCTGTATGTTTTCTTCCATCCTCCGCTCTCCTCCTCTCTCTTCTTATCTAGCTAATCCAGATTCTCGTTTTGGCTTCGTGTTGCTCTTCCATTTTTAGACTGAAAGCCATGTGCCACTCACTCCCACTCTACCTCTGCCACTTTCTCCCATTGCCACCCACTCAATCCCTTTTTACCTCTTCCCACTCCAATCTCTATCCTGGCAGTTGGAGTGATATTTAAGCAGAGCACTATAGCAAATATTGTGTGGATTCACATTAATCAATATTTTATCATTTAATTGCGTAAAACAAATAACAGCTGATATGGAATACCGGTATTTGTTTTGGTGTGTTCAAACCAAACTTTGAATGTGTGTCTGTCTAATCACAGAAACTAGCATTCCACTTTTCGTGTACACTGCTAGTACAGTAGGCCAAGGAAGATGCTCCACAATTTTTTTCCCAAATTGGTCTCATGGTGGTGCTATACCAGGCCACTTAATCCACCTGGATTCCTTGTATGATGACGCTCATTTCCGCCTGTGTTTGAAAAATAAACAAATCATCCAGGTTGCTTCACTCATATGGATATGAAGAATCAACTAACTGAGAGAAAACGCTATTGTTACTGCTACTGAATTAGTGACTGTCGCAAACGATACAGACACCTCCCTGACAATAACGCAGAGACAGCTTGTTTATTTTTGGACCATAACATGTATATGAAACGATTTCAAGATGACCCCATGTTATTCTCCATAGAGAAATTATTTCCGTGAACCAGGGGAAGCGAGCGGATGGGCGAGTGACGTCAGGACTATGGCGCTCTATTGTTTCCGCCGAGACTATGTTTTGCACCCTGTTCGTCTGCCTGTCCATCATCCGTCCGTCATTCTGTGAACAGCTAATCCATGTCACCATTGACTTGATTGCTGTGATTGTGAAACTGTGTACACAAACTCCCTGGTTTGTAGGTAGGTGTTAGGTAATTGGGGGGGGGGGTGGCTTGTGTGGTATAGTCGTGTTATATTAACAAGGATACTAGGATAGATATTAAAAAAGGTTATGCCAACTCGTGTTCTGACTTCTGAGCCGGTAGTAACGTCGTCGCATTGTCATGCTTTCAACTAGATTGTTGTGGTTTGAATAGATCCCACGGTGTGAAGGGATCGTATCTAAGAAACACTGAAAGTGCCAACTCCCATTGGTCATGTCATGAGTAAATGAGCTGCTGAGCATTCTCAGACACCAGGTTCACACAGCTCAAGCAGTACATTCCTAGCAACAACAAGGAAGGGGACTGACCAGACCAGTTAACTGACGCGATGGAGAAAAACACCACGGTCGGTCGGTGGCCAAAAATAAAATCAAGAGCTGGATCAAGAAACTCTGGTGGTTCTAGCAACATGATAATTTGGCTAAATTCTTCAGTTTACAAATGTGTACACGTACAGAACCACTTCCATAGTTTTTATTTATATTGTGATATCATCAAGATGTTCGTCATTTCCATTCACAAAATATACCTTAAAATATTTTTACATATTTTTTTATTTCCATTTCTGCTCCACACTGTATGATGGAAGCATTTTAAAATTGTGAGAGGCAACAGTCTGGCTCACGAGACTAGGGTTAAAGGGATATTTCACTTGACTTAACACATCTGTGGGGTCATTTCAACGTCTACTCAGGAGTTTGAGTGCACCCCAGACAGTTTAGATTGTATTCCCCTCCCCTTATAACACAACGTTCATTCAACATTTGCGATTGTGAAAAACGCATGTACACACTAAGGACATGATATCCAAAGCTCTCCCACGCTCATAAAGCTTTTCCGAGGACACAGCTCCTAAATCAAAGTTCTTATATAACTTTAGCACTGTCTGGTACTGCTGCTGTTCTTCCCTATGTGGCATTGTGTGTGAGTGTGTATAGTATACTGTATATACTATAGAGTATAGAGCGTCGCAGTCCCACCCCCTTTCAGAACGACGAGTGGCCCAGGAAATTAATCCAAATGCATTTTTCCCATAGGGTTTTCTTAAAGTATTTATTTAAAGACGCTTACGCCGCGGACAAAGCCAACTCGGATCGTGACAAATCATGACAATGAACACAATATTTTGGGCCAATCAAATCATTAGAAAGAAGAAAATAAAGGCAGGAGACAACACTATTTGTTTTATTTTTCTTCTTATAAATGATTTGATCGGCCCAAAACATTGTGTTCATTGTCATGATTTGTCACGATCCGAGTTGGCTTTGTCCGCGGCGTAAGCGTCTTTAAATAAATACTTTAAGAAAACCTTATGGGAAAAATGCATTGGGATTCATTTCCTGGGCCACTCGTCGTTCTGAAAGGAGGTGGGACTGCGACGCTCTATACTGTAGCCCCGAGAGGTAAGTCCACCCACCGGCTGGTACAGTAACCGTGACAACCGAGCAGATCCCATAGCCTGCAGGGTTCGTAACCGTGACAACAGAGCCGTTGTGGCGTACCATATTACTCACCCTAACCCAAAAAAACGCTGATCGAGTTTAACATTTGGAAAAGTGAAAAGCGGGCATCATATGGCAATTGTCAGTGGTCAATAATGCATAAGTCTGATCAGTGAAACCACTGAGAGAAGCTCGCTCTAGCAGACAGAGATTCACACACACGTCAATGATGCTTTTTTCACTGCAGTGCACACGTCTATGCTGCACACACAGACATGCATACACTACATCTTTTTCGGTATTGGTTAAAACATAAATAATAATTAATTAATGTGTTTTTTTATCGGCTCTTAATATTCGGTCTCTGTGATCACCACTAATCGGTATCGTTATAACAGGAAAATCGGTCGATCCCTATAGTGCAAAGTTACTGTAGTGTGTCTGCGCGAGTCTGTGTCTGCATGTGCGTAGTTTACTTCAGCCAACAACCTTCTGGTCATGCAGTCACATTACTCATACCAATATGAAATATCTCCATTATGCAACTATAAAGTACAATGTTGTATACATTGTTGGTTAATAATGGGTGAATGTTTGTAAAGCCGAAGCTCCACTGCAGCCACCGGGCAGCACGTCAGCGTCAATGCAGGGAATGTTCCATTTTTAAGGGTGCTCCACTGCCGACATTGCGTTGCATTTCGCAGCATTTGCCCCAGTTCATTTTTTACGCTGTCCCAACGCAACGCAACACAGTATGTGGAGCTTTGGCATAATGCAGCAATTGCTGGGGGTCAACTACTACTACAGCTACTACTACTTTGGGGTGTTCAGCAATGCATGTACACACACACACACACAGCACACAACACAAACTCTGAACATACTTTGGGTATGGCCTTCACAGGGCAGAATGAGTCACCAGAACCAGGCAAGTACGGGTGTTTTTGATCAATCTAATGGAGTTTGAAGTTACAATGGGTTTGTATAGGAAGGGGGCATGTCTGATAAAAAATGAATATCAGATATCTCAACACTGAATCGAGCCACTGTGGGGTGTTCACAAAAGTTTGAGTAGATGATAAAATGACCCACTTTGGATTAATTTCGAAACAATTTTTGTCAATATCTTTCAGATATATATTTTTCACAAAATGTAACTCGCACCATCGCAACTGGTGGTCACACATTGAAGTATAAAGCGGCACTATGTAACTTTTTGTTTTATTAATTCATTTAATTTTACAAAATAACTTATACAAATGTTGTCTCCCTGCTCTATCGAGACATTTAGATCATGTCAAAGGTCTTGTCTCACCTATAGACACGAACTTTGACCTGATGGTCAAGATTCAAAATTCATCCCCTGAGGAAGCAAGCAGGCTCTATTAGTTCAATGGTAAAAATGTCAAGGTTCAAATCGGGGGTAGAAGAAGACAAGAAGTAAGTTACACAGTGCAGTTTTAAGTGAAACATCCCTTCAAGTATAAAATAGGTTAATCATACTAATCATCACTTTAGTTTATTATTTTAAAGAAAAATCTATAAAATGTTCACGTGGAATTGTTCATATATAAACATTTAATAAAAGAGCTTCTCAATTATTTGATTAATAGAACAAGTAATCAATAGAATAATTGCTAACAAATAATCTATAGCTGTAGGCAGCTCTATAATAAAAAAATGTCCAACTGACACCTAACTTTATTTCGGCTTCATACGGGATGGCAAATCCAAGCATGTTTGGGGCGGATGAAAGCATGTTAAATTGCCACCGAACACTTCTAAGTTCTGAACACCAAACCTCCTACTCAGTAATACTGTATGCCCATACAGTTCAATGAATCTGCCTAGCAACACCATGGCAACACAGTCGGTTTGCAGTTTACAGACATAAGCAGTGGTTTTAATACCAGTACAAATTTATTTCATGTCTGACCAACTTCTGACCAATGAATCAATCACAGTAGCTGAACTATTATCGGCTAGTCTTGGAGGTACAAGATTAGCCCAAATAAGTTAGGAGAGGCCCCACCAAAGTTCTGAATTATGTAATTTTGTACTTTGGCTGTTCAGATGGACTTATTATAGTCGGTCACTGTCACAAAAACCACCGTGGGAAGATTAATCATTGGCATGAGCAGAACCATGCTGAAGACAGTAGCACAGTGGAAACAACACAACTGATATTTACCTCAGCCTAAATGACCCTTTAAGCCCTAACAATACCAAAGGGTCACCATGCAACTCCTTGGGTCCAAACGGTTGCGGAGTTAACGCTAAAACCGTCTCGACCCTTTGGTGTGGTTTGGGCCATTGAATTCCATGCGTTGGGTCAACGTGCAACAAGACATATCACACCGCAGGGACAACGCTAAAACAGTCTTGACCCTTTGGTGTGGTTAGGGCTTTAGACTGATAAAATTAACATTTTCGAACAGAATCGAGCGTATTTTATCGGATGAAAGGAAAGCTACAAGGTTTTTATCATGTGACAACCTCAAGCACAATACTTTAAAATCAGACATGTCTGAAGTGAGTGGTGCAACAAGGAAGGCAATTATGTTTCTGCACTAGGTCTACATCTATTCTTAGATATCATCCTAACCCAATTTGTGCCCAAGACCGTTTCGGACGCGGGGCGGCTCGTCGGAACCGGGCCGGCACACTGGGCGCGTTCCTGTGGGTCTGGAAGTTCGGGGGACCCCCCGGGAACCCCCACACAGAGTTGCACCACTCAGTTTTTATTCATATCTGGCTGAAATCCCATATATGCTATTCTGAGAAGTAATCGTTCCCCTTAGTTATCAATATTATGCTATTTCACTGCTCAGTCACATCAATAAGACTGGTCAACTGCAACCGTGTGTGAAGCTAATTCTTGTAATAGGAACATTACATTAAATCATATCACAAACAGTACGGTATAAACAAAAGGTTTATACTCTAAACGGTATGTACAGATGGGTAACAAATTAAAGAAAACCTGGATAAATGAATGGAAACAAATGCAGATTGTTCGTTACAGATGTAATGCATAATACACAATTTACTTCCAATAACATTCTACCATGCACTGTTTTAACATGTATAAAAATGCTGAGCAGGCCGACATGACCTTGATTTTGGATCAAGACGGCAAGAGAAAAAGTATTATCTAAATTATCAAATATCTAGGGCCCATATAGGAATTAATTTTCCTGTGCATAGCTCAATACGATATGTTAGGTGTACGCCCTAGGTGTACGCTACTCAGCTACTGTATTTTAACAGTAAAAGAAAATCTGGAAATATTTGGCACACCAAGTACTACCAGAGCAAAATATTTTCTGTGATGGTATTTGCTGGAAAAAGGTTGAGAAGCACTGATCTAGGTTCATTCCTCCAAGGTTCATTATTGGGGCACAGATGGCAGGTGCTTCAGTCACAAAGTCTGCTCAACTGGCTGCTAGGGTTTCAATAGGAAGGAACAGTGACGAAAGTGACATATGCAATTTTATCTATAATGGACAGATATCAGTAAATTGGATCAACGAATATCAAGACTGCTGGAAGACTCACATTCGATGACTGTGCATATACTGTGCATTCATACGATATGTAAGGAAAAACTGAGTAGAAGAGCAACTCTTCCTCAGGTGACTGAGAATGTCAATACAGGACGATGTGATCAGACTGTGTCAGAAGGAACAGTCCGTCAAGCTACATTCTAGGATGTTATAACAGGGTCGCAGTGTATAAACCCCTCATTGCAGAATACCTTATAGTTTGAGAGTTCAGTGATAGAAAAACCATAGGCAGGCGTGTGCAACGGTGTGTGTCACTGTGTGTGTGTGTGTGTGTGTGTGTGTGTGTGTGTGTGTGTGTGTGTGTGTGTGAGGGGGGTTGGGGTCCATTGAACTTTTAAGGGAAGGGTCACTGCAAATCAATACAAAGTTACTCTGAGTGATCATCACCTTTATCCTATGACCAAACATTTGTCCTCATGGGAGTGGTCACTTCCAGGATGACATTGCACCACGCCACCACCCATCCACAGGGCATTTCTGAATGGGTAAAGAGGCCACCTGGGAAACAGAGGGTCCCAGGTTCAATTCTGTGCCTCAGCAATGTGTCCTTGTGTCCCTGAGCAAGACACTTAACCTTAACTGGCCTCTACAACCGCTCACTCAGTCTGAGTACTTGAACAGCTAATAGGCAAGTGAAGCCGAAAATTGAATTTCCCCCACAGGATCAAAAAGGTCTAATTTTTATGACTGAATGATTTGACGGGTATGCAAATGATGAATCATATGCTATAAGCTATATGGCCTTCAGTTTCCCGATATCAACCCAATAATACACCTATAGGAGATTTTGGACATTGCTCCTCACCACCATGGTCAAAACAACAAATTAGGGCCTGGGCCATGGCTCAGTGGTCCAGGCACCTTGGCTGGCAATCCAGTCTGGCAGTGTGCCTCGGGTTCGACTCCCGATTCCGACGGCCTTTACTGCATGTCTTCCCTCCCCATTTCCTGTCAGCCTACTGTCTGTCCCTCCATAAAAATATATAAAATAAAGGCGAAAGCCACACAAAAAAAATCAACAACAAATTAGGGAATATTTCATTGGTGTTCCTCACATAGAATTCCAATCCAGATATGTGTACAATGCGGTTCTGGCAGCTTGTGGTGGCCCAACACATTAATAAAACATGTTATGTTGATTTGCACTTTAATTCATCACCTGTCTTTTAGGCACACAGGTGATTGATTTTTATTTTTAAGTAATAGGTAGTACACTTACAACATAGGCACTGCCAGTGTAAATTAGGTCAGTCTGTGACATTTCTTTTTCAAATTCACTTTTTGCAAAAAAGATTATCATATAATAGACAACAGAGGTGAGGGTCTTCTTTCTGCAGAAAGGATATCATTTTGTTGGATACTATAGGCCTATACATACACCCTGACCCTGTGCTCATACTAGTATTATGATACATTCCACCCAATTGCCATCTCTTTCAAATTATATCATGAAATATACATGAATAGGTGAACAAGGCACAAGCTTGACATTATCTGTGGACAAAATGAGAAATGGGTGTGACATTTCGTTTCGTGGAATCTCATTAGCAGTCCTGTCAAGTCTGCATATACCCTAAGACTAAGTGGACTACTCATATCTGGGACTGTGTACAATAATACAAATAGTTCAAGCAATAATACTGGTTGATGGATGCAGTTCAGAAGGAATTTGTCTTAAATATTGTCAAGACGTTAATTGACAACAATTCGAAAGCCCCGTGGGCTGTGGGTTGAATGAAAATCAAATCCATTTAACAGTTGCTTTAGTGACCTGTAAAGTTAGGCCTTGTGGAAATGTGTCCCTCGTCCAAAAAAAACAAACACTATGAAAATGAATTTAACAGGTGAAAAGCCATTCACGTTTAAAAGATACACAACAAAATCCTCATTGTAAATGTATACATTTGTAACTGCGAGAGTAGCCTGCAAATGGAATCAAATTGGCCCTTCCATTTCAATAATGTCGGAGTTTAATTAATTAATTGGGCTATAGTGCAGAGCACCACTGTTTCCCTCTCTCTCATCCTGCTGCTGCTGCTGCTACTCACCTGTATTTTGACGATGCCTTGCCAAGACCCACTGCATCGGTTCCGTTCGCTGTCCCATATCCTTCTTCTCAACCTCGTTTATCCCTCCTGACACCAACACGGCAACCAACCCGCTTCGGAAATGTTATGCCGATGATGACACGATTTGACTTATACAGACGTCATGTCGGACGGCAGAGCACACAGGAGGACCTGTATAGATCCGTCAAGTACCGAGCATGAAAGAAATCAGGGTTCCACACACACAAACAGTGTGATGTGCCACCGGGCGGGTGTCTGTCAGCACCGCACCGACAAACCACGGCTCAATCTCTGCTAGTCTTTTAACGAGGCGTTCGGTTCCCGTAGTAAAAATTGCAACACGTCGTCGGTTGTTGCAGGTTTTATTTCCCGTGTGTCTTTTTAGCATCTGTGTCCGAGGAGTTCTTCATGGTGTGTGTGTGTGTGTGTGTGTGTGTGTGTGTGTGTCAATAGGAAAGAAGAAGAAAAAAAGACAAGTCCGTCGCGGTGAATGATTGAATCTTCCGATACTGATAGTGATACACCCAGTAGAAACAATCCGACACTACCGGGACAACCCGGGACAACTCCCGAACCTCCTCAGTGGCGGCAGGCAGACGGGCAGGTCCCGAGCAACTGGCCCACCTCCTCTCCCTGGACTAAACCTCTCTCTCCAACGATACGTCGTTTCAATTCCCATTCCCACTGACTCCGCTGCTGCGGCTCAAACATTTTTTTTTGCTCAAACATAGAAAGGCTCACCACTGCGCAATATGCGTAGAAAATGTACGTCATTGGAATTTGCGTTGTTTACGTAGACCTGTGGCTGTCCTGTTGTTTAGTACTGTTGATAAAAGGGCTGGGATTCTGCGTTGGAGGCGGTTAAATGGCTTTGTGAATACCGCGGAATGTCCGGGTCTCAGGGGAGAAGACCCTATCCTTTATAACTCTATGCTATGGAGAAGACCGGACCTCGGCCATACTCTGCGCCGATTTCTAAAAGGGGATCCGTATGTAAATTAAAATGGCCTCGTTTTATAACCTGTCGCTCCTCATTTTGTCAGGCTTTTTAGTGGGTTTGTGTGAAATGTGGGCTCGCCTGGTTATTCTGACAAGCTTTGGAATCTTATGAACTAAAGAAATAATATTGCTCCAGTTGTACAACCGTCCATCACGTAACGCATGCGCATCATATGCATGTAAAATTTGTCTGACAGTGAAGTTTGTTACCATGGTGACACCACCAGATTTACAGCGAAAGACAACAATTTCTTCTCGTGAAACGAACATTATTGAATCTTGCTCAATTATAATAGTGTATTTTGTGCCTATCAGTGACACTGACACTTACAAATATAGGCCTATAAGCAATACATATTGGCTACATTTATTAAAAATAGATTTACAATTAAGACAAACTGTTACCTACAACAGATGTAAATTATGTTATTTAATTATGATATTGAATGATATACCGGTAGTTGATTTGCAGTTCACATGCAGGGACCAGGCCACTTCAGCTAGTCTAGTGATGAGGATATGTTTTCCTTGGAGAAAGATGACATATATAGATTAATGTATGTATGCTGTACAAGACAGATTGACCCACTATTATACTACTATTATACTCTAAGCGCAACTGTAATTAAACATTGAGCAGCAGATAGGTACACAGGAACAGGCAGGAGCTGAGTCGAGAGAAGAATACTCCAAAAAATACCCCTGACATAATGTGGTGAACCTACAGAATTAAATGGACGTAAAGCACAAAATAGACACCCCTCTCTTTTGAGGATACGATGGTACAACCCAGGCTCTCCTCCCTCATCCTTCCATCCTGTTTCTGTCCCTGTCCTCCATCTCTCTACCTCCTCTCTCCTCTCATCTGCTGATCGTATACGGACATTCTGAATCTGAGCTCCAGCTGCTAGCTTTGCAGTAGCACCTTATTCATCCTTTCTTCTTGCAATCTCTACCGGGCTGAGGGATAAGTGAAAAATTAAAGGTATGTTGTAGCCATAATTCATCCTATAACATTTACATTATTTGGCATTCATTTATTTAATTATGGCCTCTGTAGCCAAT
Source organism: Protomyctophum bolini (assembly GCF_963924005.1). Lineage (NCBI taxonomy): Eukaryota > Metazoa > Chordata > Actinopteri > Myctophiformes > Myctophidae > Protomyctophum > Protomyctophum bolini. Next base: position 35,203,118 of record NC_137862.1, read on the forward strand.
TATTCTGTCATCCAACCTGATGTGACATCGTTGCATTATATCTGTAGTTTTCTCCACATTTTCCTTCTTCACCTTGTCTGACTTTATTACCTCTATTGCAGTCACCTTCTCTCCTCCATCTTGTCCTCCTTTTATAGTTCATGCAAATCATACCTCATCATACTGTGTGTTTTGTGATGGTACATACAGATTTGAAACTCATAACGTCTCTGTCGGGTGAAAACATATCTCAAACTGTTACTTTTCAGGATTCAAATTAAAAAATAGCAAAAGTAGCAGATCTACAAGCTCAAAACGTGTAGCTTTGTGCCATTTTCCCACCTTGCAGTTCTATTACTTTTGGTGCTTTTGTGTGATGCTGTAGTGTGATCAAGTAGAGCATTAATTTACAGCAACAATATACTGTACAGTCATTTTCAACTCAAGTATGACACTATATGGCCATTTGCAGATGCAGTGTACTATAGTCCGTTCCTCCATTACAAAACTAGCCCCCCACCCATGAGAACGCTCTACATGGGACAGTGTTGTCCACACAGCATTTTCTTCCAAGAAAGTTTATTTCACAGGTACTCAATATAAACTAGTCTTTTGTACCTAAGCATGTCAGGAAATTTCCAATGTCATCTTTTTCCAAGGTCACATAAGGCCTTGCAAACTCAAGACTGATCTGTGCCCATATGGTCATGTGCATTTGTAAGGCTCTTTTGTATATCAATATAACATAAAACAGATAACATTCATTTGTGAGCCTAAGGTAATTATGTGCCTTTGTAAGGCTCTTTTGTATATCACTATAACATGAAACGGATAACATTAATTTCTGAGCCTAATCCAGATAATCTCTCTATAAACTATGTAATCTGTCTGTCTGTTTGTGGTGCATCCTCAAGTGAAGCGGTACGCATCCTACCTTAGAGGGGCTGCTCCTGACCACACCACACCTCTGTTCCTGGTTCCATTATGGAATCCAAAGCCAAGAGCGGGGCACCAGTGCCCAAGCCAACATCTAAAGCAGAGAAGAAGGAGCCAGCAACCCCTCGTAAAGCTGACCCTGCCCCAGTGGCCCCAGTGGCCCCCGAGCCTGAGAATCCTCCTCCACAGGACGGAGCAGCTGAGGCCGAGGCTGCATCAGAGGCTGAGGAGGCTGCTGCCTCCAGTACAGACTCTCTGGAACACCTGAAACCCTTCCTCATCGGCGGTGCTGTAATCGCTGCAGGGGCCATCTTGCTGGGGGTTTTGCTACTGGCGAGGAGAAACTAAAGCAACTCATATATCCAGAGATATTTATTGGCTGATGTTAATGGTTGGATCCTAGACTATCATGGTAGAGATGGGCACTGTACATTGTGTGTCTTTGCAGCTTGACTGCCTAAAGTAAATTTATTTACAGAAAATTTGTGTAAGGCTCATATGGTACATAAATATACATAGGATATGCATGAGTTTCCTTCACCACTAAGATTGCACCTAATCTGTGAAGAACATTCACAATATATGGAACTGAGCTTATATCCTTAAACAATCTAGAGCAAGTATGATTACTAACTTTAAATTGTTTATCCCAATTTGCGCAAATCCACTCAATATTTGTGCACTATTGGTTTCTTGGTTGAGTTTACCTGCAGTTGTTTAAAACTGAATTCATAATTCTGAGATTTAATTTGACACTGACAGATATTGAAACTATAGTTAAGAGGTGAAGGAAGGTCATATGATGTAGTCATAAAACATGGAAAAGCTAGACCTGCACATAGTTGAAACTGTGCTTTATGATGTAAGGATTTTGGCTAAATCAATACTTCTATCAATCCTCTTCTTCTTGAGTTCAGTGCAGGAGCCATGTAGGCCCGAAATATAAAATTAGAGACCTGTACATTTGCAAACAAATGGCTGATGGTTCAGGAAGTGGCATTGTAAGTGTTTGAGGACAAGTGTACGTATGTATGTATGTATGTATTGCAAGTTTTGTGTCAGCACTGACTGTGGAGTGATAGCTTTTCATGTAACGGCAACATTTTGTCACATATAAATCACAGAATATTATAGAGTAATGGCTGGTTTAAACTGTTGACATCTTAGTTATATATCTTTGTTTCAGCCTGACCAGTCAGTCAGTCAGTAGTAAAGTAGTTAGATTCTTAAGCTATTGCCAAATATGTGGTTCAGAATAAGCCTGGTTATTTTGTGTTTATATTGCAGTATGGTGTTGTATAACTAAACAAAGATGTATTTTAAAGATACTAAGTGGAGATTTGTATTTCAAGTATTTCAAATGTTGTTGGAAATCCCCAAATCCTAATTACAACAATTAGAATGGATATCCCATCCACAATAATTTCTCTGATTGGTTTGAAAGGCAATTTGGGATGGTTTATTCTTTTTTCCAGAGTGGTTGGAACTACTGCTCATTCACTTATATTGTAACAACTAATGAAAACCTTCAATCCATGGTACTACACACACTATAATATAAACAGGAGATTGTTGAAAGTTGTATAGTCAAGAAATCATACCCATAATGTACGTAGCCTATTACTACTGTACATATATCCTATAGCTAGCAAAAAAAGCATGCCATACTTCTGCATTGAATCCAAACCATCAAGAGCTTTAGTATAAAGAGAAATGTTTTCATTTTGTGAATGGTAGTATGTTTATTGGTCGGTGAATAATGGTAGATGAGAGAACGAAAAGTTAAAATTATTTTTATATTCAATACAGGCTACCAAAAGATAACCCCTCTGAGTTGTTATCTAATATATCTATGGGATTTATGTTATATTATTTTGTCATTGCATAAATATTGCTTGCACTTAAATAGCTCAATGTAATATCTCAGAATATAGATTAGAAAGTGAACAAGCAATAATTTAGATGAATACAATTGCTTGGTTCTTGAAATAGTTGTCAGGCGACAACTATTTCATCTATTAGAAGATTTTCAACACATCAGTAATTGGAAATCTTACTTCAGACTAGCACCACAATAGACACCCCCAGTAATTATGTCAAATATTTTACCAAGTGACAAAATAATATTCACCTTACATGTACAACAGTGTACTGAACAGAAATCTCCTATTTATTTTTGTTATTTCAACAGCGTATAAATGCAATAATTCAGATAGGACTCCTCATTTTAGCACGTGCTGTAGCAATTTAATTGACATTACTGTCATGTTGATGATGGTGACTGATGATATATTCTTATATATATCCCTGCAACATTTTCCCTCATGCACAATCTCTCCTCTGCCCCTCTGCCACCAAAGCTCCTAAATGTAAAATAAAAAAACCCAATGGTTCCAAAAAAGAAAATAAATTGTTCCAATGTAACCTGATCTATATTAAACACAATGAAACAGCCCAAGTCAGTGTTTTATTGATGTCTTTACTCTAAATGTAGGGGAAACATCCTGTTACCTATCCACTTCGTGCCTTGTGGCACATAAGGCCTTCACAGAGCGCTTCCATCCTTCACGGTCAGCTGCTGCCATCCTCACTTCAGACCATGACCTCCATCCTGCCTCTTGTCTTTCTTTCTCAACAGTGCGCCTCCAGGTAGTCTTTGGTCTTCCTTTCCTTCGTTTCCCTTCTGGTGCCCATGTCAATGCTATGTCATTGTTGTGGTCCTGTCGTAGTATGTGTCCAATCAGCTCTATACCTCCTGAGCCACAGCCGCCCTGCCTATACTGTAAGCTCCTGTTGTACTGCAGCTGCATAAAAAGGCTTACCACTCCAAATATGAACATTATAGAAATTATGAACTACAAATGTATACCAGACATTCCTATAATATTTGTATGTTAACCAATTTTTTACCAGAAGTTGTTTTCTAATATAGATGACACTTTCATCATCCACATTGTTGAAATTTCACTACGAAATCCAAATCAAAACATATTATGAATATTATAAGAAGAATGAACCTCCAAGAGATCAGGTATAGACTTTATACTAGGTGCTAGCACATGTAGGGTTAAGGGGTGGATGAGTTGGGCTTGTTTGGTCTTTACATAAAGGGAAATATTGAAATTGAATATTGCTTTATTTTAAGGTTGGTGCACATACCCTGAAGAAGGTAACTACTAACTTGTTTGTCGAAACGTTGGTAACAATAAAAAGTATTTTTGGCATCGGGACTATACGAGCTGTGCGACCTCTTCTATTTTAAAGGTTGGTGCACTGAGCATAAAACAAAACACAGGATACAGGACATGGGACAAGACTCAAGACACCACACTCAAGTCACAAGATCCAAGGCACCTCTTGGTACCACAGCACCTCAAAGGCCCTTAAAACAAGGCTCCAGACCTCCCAAAACAAATTGGTCAGGCTCCTACTTGGCCTCACCCCCCGAACCCACCTCACCCCTGCCCACTTTGACAGGCTGGGATGGCTTAGGGTCGACAGAGTACAGCATCTTGCAATGGGTCTGGTCCACAAGATTCGATACACAACCGAGATACCCATGTACCTGTCTAAATACTTCCTTAATGTAAACGAAGTCCACACCCACAACACCAGAGGGAGTGCAACAAACCATGTACAACCCAGATTTGGCACAAACAAGGGACTAAATGATTTTCGCTCCTATGCCACCAAAATGTGGAACGCCCTACCAACAGTCATTAAGACATGTTAATCCCTTGACTCCTTCAAAACCGCTCTCAAAGGGCACCTACGGACGGCTGCAATTCGGGCTGGCCCCCGTAAAATCTGAATGCCCCCCCCCCTTTTCCCCCTCACTGTATATGTTTATTTTCCCTTTTTGCTTCCTTTATGATGAATTCCTGTTCTGTTCTTTAACTATATAGAAGTGTCTATTTGTACGTCTCTAAATGTTTTGATGAATTGAACATGGTGGACCCTGTTGTAAACAAGTGTAATGCTTAATTGGATCGTCCACTCACAGTTAACAGTCTTTGTATTGAGTTTGTGCTTGAAATGCTCAAACTCAGAACGGATCACACTGCGATGCGCTATGAGTGTAGATCAGGGGTGTCCAAAAGGTAGATCGCGATCTACCAGTAGATCACAAAGGCTGTGCAGGTAGATCACATGACATGGCCCTAAAACATATATAATTTATATATAAAAATATATAATTTGGCATCTGACACTTGAATTAAGGTGACTTGATTGATTGACATAAAAATGGCCTGTTAACCCATGAACTTTGTTTTCAAGAGTGTTGAGCACAAAGATCAGTAGCATATAGAAAGTCACATACAAAAACTAAAAGTATTTCCATTTCCCCCTCTATATTGTGTTTGTCATGTTCTTTAAACTATATTCATATCATATTTTTTGGTGGGTAGATCTTGTTTCACTGGTCATTTTTAAAGTAGCTCTCAAGTCAAAAAAGTCTGGGCACCCCTGGTCTAAAGACATTTCTTCAGGGGAAAGGCACTATATACATTTCAGTATCTTAGAGTGACCAATTTGAGAGACAAATGTTGAATTATGTATTTAATAGTTATAGGTATGGGTCCCTACTTATTATCGAAAGTATAGGACTATTTGCGTTGAATAATTATGAGACAAGTAGGTGGCGGTAATGCACGAATGTGTGTGCCAAACCCAATAATAAACCCTAATAGAAGAAGAAGCTGCACGCAACATTGCAGTGCATGGCAACCGCTAAAACAAGATTGTCCAGTCTTGCAGATATTTCGTACTTCTTTTCTAAAATTACTTACACCACGTACTTAGTTCTGTGTTGACGGTGAGTAAGACATTCACTTGATAGTAGTTGATATTCAAAGTTATGCCTGCCTCCAAGTTACTGCTCTAGCTTTCGGTGTATTAGAGCTATGGACCAGAGCTAGCTGTTAGCTAACCTTAAGCTATATTATTCTTTAATGTAATGTTAACTTACACTTGCTTTTGTAATATCTTGAATAATAGTACATATTTGCTAACGATGGTACAGCTAGATAAGCTAACAACATAACGCGTTAAATCTGTTAACGTTATTGTTATGGGACATCATACACGTGAATTAGCGTTAACCTGCTAGCGTTTGGTTAATAACCATATTTGTGATTACCCTATTTTATATTTAGGCTATTCGAAAAAGGCATATATTATATGGCATATATTCTCCAAAAAGGGACGTCACGTTAAAATGGTCATTATACCGTTAGAGAAATAAATAGCTTAATGACTGAGAAAGAAGTACGAACCCGAAACCACCCGCGATATTGCACAACAAAACAGGAACGACTGTTCTATATCCCTGTGTGGGCTATAGTACAACGCAACAAAACGGGTTTTTTTTGTATTTAGTAAACTAAATATTGATTGAATACAAATGTGGTAGTACAGTCAAAGGTTATGCTAAAAGGATAACACAAAATGCCCCTGGGTGGGTGCTCCATTGTGGTCAATGCTAATTAATTGCATTGGTTGTGGTAATAGTTATGTTGGGCCGACAGATGTCATGGGAGCTCAGGGTCAAGGATACAGGAAAAGTGGGCACCGGCTATTTTTCCCCAAATGCAAAAAAATAAAAACTTAAGATGATTTGAACATGCACAGTAGGCCTATGCCATTATCCCTGACCTAAATGTAACCAGCGCCGCTCTGAATTTAACTACCCTTAAAGTTCTTGTTTATGCCCACAAATTGCCACAATGACTGGCTAGCCATAGCCGCAATTTGCAACTCTAGATTCTTTTACAATGGGCTGAATCTAGAGTTGCAATACCCTCCATCCACTTCCTATTCATGTTTTTTGGTTTGTGATCTGCTGGTCTTAAATGACGTTAAACTCACCAACATTGCAGCTGCTTGTTTTTCATAAAAATCCCCTGTAGAGATGTTATGAGCTACTTTCTGTCCAAAATATTCCAAGAGTGACGATATCGAGCCGCCATTTTGATTTTTGCAACGTGCCGTAAAACAAGACGTGAGGGGGAGCGCTTGTTTAATAGAATCTTACCTGCGCAGGTAAGACACCCAAAGAAGAGGCCGACGCCCTAGGGAGGGAGGGACGCTATTAAACAAGCACTCCCCCTCACGTCTTGTTTTACGGCACGTTGCAAAAATCAAAATGGCGGCTCGATATTGTCACTCTTGGAATATTTTGGACAGAAAGTAGCTCATAACATCTCTACGGGGGATTTTTATGAAAAACAAGCTCAGCCGATTGAAAGAGGATAATTCAACCTTGGACTGCAGCTGCAATGTTGGTGAGTTTAACGTCATTTAAGACCAGCAGATCACAAACCAAAAAACATGAATAGGAAGTGGATGGAGGGTATTGCAACTCTAGATTCAGCCCATTGTAAAAAAAATCTAGAGTTGCAAATTGCGGCTAGGCTAGCCACAGGTTTTGTAGCAATTGTGTAACCCTGATTGAATCATGCTAATGTTATATAGAGCCATGAACATTATGCCTAATTATACTTTTGACACATGCCTTAGTATAAATCAGGCATTACACAACAGACAACCACAAGTGATACTATTGTGCTATTGTTACAGGAGATTTCACAATGATCATCCCAATTAGATGCTTCACCTGTGGGAAGATCGTGGGAAACAAGTGGGAGGCATACCTTGGATTACTTCAAGCGGAGTACACTGAGGGGTGAGGTGTTTATGCACAGATGGATAGTACCTGCCTGCTTTGTCGGGCCATGTCATGTGCTACTCCATCACTTATTTTATTTTTTAAATCAATTTCCAATGTCTCCCTCCCCTATTGCAGTGATGCCCTTGATGCACTGGGTTTGAAGCGGTACTGCTGTCGGAGAATGCTCCTTGCTCACGTGGATCTTATTGAGAAGCTGTTGAATTATGCTCCCTTGGAGAAGTAATCATTGATGAAGCCATTTCCGAGAACTGTCAAGGATAGACTCAAATGCAATGGACTTGTGCAGACTGACGAGAAAGAGAATATGGAGTTACAAAGTTGACCACAGTGAATACATTTGACATGCTTTAGTGGATCTTACTACACTTTTCAGTTTTTTATAAATAAAGCTTTCAAATTATATCCTTGCTTATGATCCATGATGTATTTTTTCCCCACTAGTAGCATGAAGGTCTCAAGAAGAGCCTGACAATATGTTTGAGGAATAAAAGTTAACATACTGGTACAAAATCACACACGAAGATATTTAATGGAGCCAGGATATTTTTGTACTATAGTTCAAAATGAGCAATCAGTAAAATGCAGATGATGGATGGAGCCCGCACATCACAGGTACAAAAAAGACGTTCTTTATTGATAATTCTGACATTTTTATCTATTTGATCTCATTGATTTCATCAGGTCAAATTAATCAAAACCTCACTGGGAATTTAAATGGTCTAAAGCATCTTTCTGCATTGTTTTGAAAAGAAACATTGTATACATTTTCACCCTCTGTGGTGGGTGAATCTGCATGAGCAGCAGGTACAAGCTGCCCTAATTTGTTCTGGAGGAGTTGGCCATGACAGCCACCTCCAAGCTCCTTTAATGTACTCACCTCTGGCACCAATCCTGCTTGAGTATGTGATGTAAGCCCCCCCAGCTCAGCCAACATCTGCAGTACAGCACACAAGACCTGAGCCGCCTCAGGAACAGTTTGCTGTGGCTCATCCTGTAGTTCAGGTGTACACCCAGGAACTTGGTGTCCACGACCCCCCATGGATGGGGCTAGGCATCTCTTTTTGCTGTAGCAGTTTCTGGAGGTGACAGTGGCAGTAGTAAGGTGTTTGACATTTTGTCCCAATTCTGAGCTTTCCTAAAATCAGTTACCGGTAAATCAATATAACCAGTTTCAGATTATTTCTGATAGTTTCTGTAATGTATTGTGATTTATATTATTTGTATTTTATGTCCCATAATATTTTATGTCCCATAATTTAATGCACAAAATGTATATGACGGTTTGTTTCAGGAAAAGCCATTACTAATTTGTTGAAACATGAAATTTGGGTCTAATGCAAAACTAAATACAGTAAGTGTGTTCCATGTGGTAGTGACTTTGAAGTTTCAGCCAGTCACAGGTTACTTATTTAGGCTGCATATTAGACAATGGAGAGTAAAGCACTAAACATGACCCAGTCCCAGATAAAAAAAATAATAATAATCTAGCGAGAATATCCATTATTGTAAAGATAAATGCTCTTGAATTTTTGGCAGGGGAAATTGCACCTGGTACACTAGCACCCAAAAAAATACCCTAAAGAGAACTACTTCATCAGAGAACACATCTTGCTAATTTTATTTTAGCCTCAAGAGTGGAGGATACTATCAAATTAAATTATATAAAGGTCCACAGGATTGTAAACAAAGTCATACACAAATATATAACCAATTAGGAATTACTTTTCAATTAGGTAAGCCTTATTGAAACTCAAAGTCCTCCATAAAGAGCTGCCTGAATATCAGCTGTACCTACCGGGATAACCATTAATTAGTTGTAGCAGGTTCCAGTTATGTTTAGCCATTTTGGTGGTTTAGTACAGGGGTCTTCAACGTATTTTCAGGCCAAGGACGTGTTCTATAGACGAACAACAGTTTTAAATCCACACTAATTATCCATAATGTATAAATGATGGATAAGGGGTCAGGACAACTAGGCCTTTTCGTGGAGGGGTCAGAATAAAATTTGGACTTAAACTGTTATCTCAAAGTAAAGTTTCAGTCCAATCTTAACAACCGTGTGTTCTTTACACCAACACTTCAGGACCCTTTAGCGGAGATGAAGCAGGGACCGCCACTACATATATACAACTGTGTTGCAGATTAAACTTTGGTAGATTCCATAGATCACTTCATAGACTTGTTCGACAGCACTGTGATCAGTGTTCACGTTAATGTATTTTCAGACATTTAACCACTTAAACCGTCAATACTTGACCTTTCACTCTGTACTTGGTCTTCTCTTTTTTCCCCTCTACACCAAACCTCTTTGCCAATCTACAAGCTCACAACTCGTTAAAGTTCTCAGAACAGGGATGCTGTTGAAGACCCCTGGTCTAATACCGGTAATACTGGTAATTGTATGAATGCATTTGATATCATTATGTCTGCTACCACACAAAACACTCGCATATACACATTTACACTCAAGGACCACAATAGAAATAAGCTCTAGAGCTTTTTAAAAACATGTTTATTTATATAGCACTTGACATGCTGCACAAAAAAAAATCAATATACATGTTAAAATAGCAAAAGAACTCCACAATTGTAGAAATATGCTAAAAGAAAAGTTAAAATAAAATAAGCAATTTAAACAATGAATGAATATTGAATATGAGGAAAATAACAAATAATAATGAATGCTTTTCGGAACATATACGGTATGTTTTTAGAAATGATTTGAAAGAAAGTCATCTCGTCGAATAGACTCAAATAGGGCGTTCCAAAGTCTAGGAGCTTGGACAGCGAAAGCCTGATGACCATTAGGTTTTGACGTTTATATGCAACACTGTATATGTTATGTATATGCATTTATGTCAAGAAAGACATCAATCATTAAAAGAACAAATTAGGCAACAATTATGTTTTCAGATGACATGTTTATTGATACATATTTACAGTATACAAAAATAATGAATACATCTACATGTACATGATCTGCTGTCCATGCAGGTATGGAAAACAAAAACTAAATTTAATTAAATCACAAAAGTGTTTGTGGGCCAGTTGTCCTTAAGAGATGGCTATGGAACAAGGCTGTGGGAGATTCCAGATACCTGCACAGAATGGTGTGGAAATCAAATCCTGCTTTCTCTGCTTTCCTAAAGAGACCATGACCAGGGTGTGTGTGTGTGTGTGTGTGTGTGTGTGTGGTGGGCTTTTAAAAGGTTAATTTATACCATGCAAAAAGTAAACAAAAGAACCCATTAACCCATTTTGGGCGGGAACCCCTTTTGGTGTTTTAAACATTATGTTATAATTTAGCTATTGAAAAATTGCAGATCTACAAACTCATAGCGCGCCAATATTTATTTCAGAAAACTGGAGGATTTATAAGATTCTTTAAAAAAATTGAGGTCAGGCCTAAATAGGTAAGGTTTACTGAAATATCTGGATAGATTAATCTGTGAATACATTTTTATTTATTTTTAAGTCAAAAACATGACTTTTACTTTTATAATATGGAACCAAAAGCACTTTCACTGTGGTGAAGTTGCAAATACAACATATCATACATATTGACATTATACATCACTAAAATGATTATTCAATAAAAAATAAAATAAAAAAGGTTTAAGTAACTGTTTCATCACCTTTATGTTTGTACAAACATAGATGTACATAAAAATGAAATTGCAATGTCAATGCTGTAGAAATAGAATAATACAAAACACTTAAGAGTCTAAAAGCCCCGTTAGCTCCCCCCTAGAGGCTGTGCTGCTTCTGGGGGTCACCACAATCCGTAGCGTTTATTCTGCAGTTAGCCCATTTAGATTATATCAGATATCTTGTGTGCAAAGTTGAGTTTTTAGCTTGAAGTTGGTGCTGGAGGCAAGGCCATGGGGTCACTCAAATGCATAAGTGTGCTCAGCAAGTTTCATGGCAATCCGATCATTACATTGTGAGATATCTTTGTTTGCAATTGCACAATTTGGCTTGGTACCAACTACTAGAGAAAAGGCAATGGGGTCACCAAATCACTCTGATCACCTAGGGTCCACAGCAAATTCCATGGCAATTCAGCCAGTACTTTTCGAATGATCATTTTTGAGACCATGCCATCTTTAAGAGCCCTGCCACTAACGGGGCTAAAAGTCAGGAGCAAGTAAGACAGAAATGCCTTCATATTGATTGTTCGGATTAGAAGTACTCAGGAGAAGGCCTTAATGTTAACAATGCTCTTCATTTAAAAAAGGGATAACGAGTAGGATGTTTCCTAAAAAACAATGTAGACTCATACCATTCCCTGTATTTTCTTTTTGGCATAAGGTTACAGTAACACTAGACTAGAGCAATGTAAAGAGAGTAGCGACAACGGAAGTCTAAAATGGTTGATCACATAGACCTCTGATCGTTCCAGATACATGTTAGGGGGGATTCACACTGAGTCTGTTTGATTCAAACTGTTCCCGAATACTGTTACCTGGCCATGATTCACATTGGCCTCGATTCTTCCACAGCGCACCCGAGTACACTTCATTCAACTGTATTTAATGCTTTCACATTGCATCGATCCGTACCCGAGTACACTTCATTCAACTGTATTTAACTTTGAGAGCCCGTTATCTGGTGTCATGTCTAGGTACTACCATGCTTGACTTTCACTGTATATGAGCCCCGCTTCCGTGTGTGTCACACACATCACAGAGATGAAATCAAAGGCACATTGTAGTCTAGCAGCTGGTGATGTTGTTTATCTTTCGCCACAAACGGTAATATGTCGGCAGTGCTGCGATCAAAAATCACTATTCACTGTCTGAACGCCGGATGGATTTGACAAAAAGACGGACCTTGGAGTATTTTTCAGAGAAAACAGGCAGGAAATAAATCATAATGAGTTGATTCCAATGGGGTGCGTGCACATTTTGCCTTGTGCCTGGAGGGACATAGCAACCTGCCTAGCAACCTGGGCGAGGTAGAGGTATGTGTTTGGCTTCTGCCGGTGAATTTTTATATAAAGCGATTAACCGCAGGTTCGGCTATGATAACCCGTGGTGGCGCGGGTCATGGCGAGTTGCTGCCACTCTTGCTTTACACTGCTCTGGTGTGTGCTATTGGTGTCGTTTAGGCAACTTTTAACAATGCGTTTACAAACCACAACCAACACATCCTGCTACTTGTTATAAATCATTTTGAATTTATATGTTTAAGAATGTATATATATATATATATATATACACTTTTGCTGCTGAACTTTTACAAGTTTTTACCAAGGGTGCAAACAATTCTAAAGGTTATTGTCTAAGTTCTTATAGACATAGGGTTTACCATAATAAAATGTATAGATGATGATTTGGATTTAAATAGAAAGTTTTTTATATAACAATGTGGAGAAAGCTTACCTAGCTAGCGGTATCGGTCTCTGTGATCTCTACTTGTATGCCTCTCCCGATCTCGCATACGGTCTCTGTCCTCCTCACTCCAGGAAGGTTCTCTGCGTCTACGAGATTCAGAGGAATCTCTGTGACGTTCTCGCCCTCTGTCCCAGTCTCTCTCCCTGTCCCAATCTCTCTCTCTTTCCCGGTCTCTGTCCAAATCTCTCTCTCTGTCGCGGTCTCTGTCCGGATCTCTCTCTCTCTCCTGAGAATGTTGGCTGTTACTACAGAAAAAATAAAAAATAAAATAGTAATGAATTATAGCCTGGCATGGAAAGACTGATATCACTGCGTAGACATAACTTACTTTAGTGTGGAAGATTTATTTCCAAGGGACGGGTACAAACAGATTCCAATGTACTGTATGTCACAGCAAAAAAGTGTCACTTTGAATAGTGGGCTCTGATTGGTCACCCACATCTCTGGGGTGAGCGAAATGTAATTTAATTCAAACGTTTTTCCTGTGGCAGATTAATCAGGATTCCAGGCTATCTTAATTACACACTGGGATGAAATAGACTTGAATATTTTTACCATTTGTATGTTCTACTTTGGTTTCTGGTGTGTTCACAGGCATAGAAGCAATACATATGTGTTAAAACAAGTACTCTAAGCAGTCATAGCAATACAAATTAGAATGGACAACAAAATGCATGAGTATGGGAGTCCAGAAATAAAGTTATTCAAAAACCTGTTGTTGTTGTAGTTGCCCTGGATGGAAACTAGGCAATCTTTGAGAGAGGTAAGCAAGGTCTGGCAGCGTTGATCACTGTACACTCTGGACTGCTTAATAACTGAAATGGCAGTTAGAAGTGTCTCCATGGCCAACCGCAAGTCTCCTGCATTAACAGACACATTAAATAATTTCTTCAATTGTGACAAAATACATGGTTTTCTTTAAAGGAGTAGTTCACCCAAAAAAAGCCTTGGATTCATGGAGATTTTTTTGTTTTTGTTGCATTTCTAAAGGTCGCTTCAGAAGGGGAGCAAGTGATGTGGGTGTTTTCATTTGGATCAGCAGGGATCGCGCAGTCTCATGTGCAGACGCAGAGTGCTTTGGCAATGTAAACGTATGTTTTCTCATGCCAATAAAGCCCTTTGAATTGAATTGAATTGAATTGAATTGAAAAATCAGACCCGTCTGAACTGAGTGGTACTGTACTGTACTGTACTGTACTGTACTGTACTGTACTGTACTGTACTGTACTGTACTGTACAAGCCCTCCTCTCTGGCCTCTCTATGTGTGTGTGTGACAGTGCTCAACAGTGCCAGAAGAGGTCTTTAAATATGTGGCCTAAGGTTGAACTCTGTCTGCTAATAAACAAACCGCAATGATTTACGTTTGGACACTGACGTTATGTGATGTCTGCACGATTGTCACGTATTTCAGCAGGTCACCAATTCCACCGTAACACCATGCTGGAGTGAACGAGTGCGAGTGAGCGAGTGGCCGAGATTTGGGCTATAAACAAATTCAGAAACCGGTCTCATGGTCACAGCGAACGTATTTCCTGTAGGCGGAGACGACATATCTGCGGTGTAAACAGCCAGGTCTTCTACTACATTGAATGGTAGAGTGACTGATGTTAGTCTGCTTAAACGTTACGCTTTTACCTGCTTTTTACTAAAACTAACTTTACAAAGATGCCCAGAACATCGGGATGAACCTGTGTAGTTTATGGCTGCTCCAACAGTGGTGGCAACATTCAACAAGCAGTGAAAGGTCCTGAAAGATACATAACGTCAGTCTTGCCCAAGGCTGCTGTAATTTATACTAGTATAAAAAGTAGGTGGCTAGCGCACATCCAGTTCCTGTCTGGTGCTGGACTAAGGTAAGTACAGTGAAGAGAAGAAAGTCCGCACACAGATTAGCTCCACTGGTGTTTTCTTTTATTCAAAACACCATGAATAAGACATACTGTAAGTGTCTTAAGTGTCATTATTACGTACTGTCACACCAGAAATCATCATATATACAGTTAATATGTGTGTGTGTTAGGCTGCACAACAGTGACACAAACACTATTTTCGTGCTCAGACACAGCCAGACAGACAGGGACACAGCCAGCCAGGGACACATATAGCTATCTATAAGAGTGTTTGCACCACTGAAAAACATGTGGGTTTTTATAAAAAAAACAAAAAAAGCGGTGTCAAGTTTTTCCTCTTTTGTTCTATCTATTATTATGGCAAGATATTGGGGTTATTGATAAATAGCACATATTGGAGTTGGCCATGTCATTACATAATGTAGCAGTAATTAGGACATATTTTAAGGGATCCTGATAAGAATGTTGTGCCAACATGACTGTTGTCTTACCAGTCATTGCTCCAGTTACAGCCTTGGTGATGGCACTACTGGCAATGGTTCGATTTCTGTTCATTTGCTCCTCAAAACTTCCATCTTGAGATGGAGCTGTGTCTCTGTAAAACAGTGAAGAACTGTTGTCAGTTGATTTAATTCCCCACTGCTGTAAATATAAACTACAGATTAAACAGAAGAACAAAGCAAGTTAACAATCTTACGTTTGCTGGCTGCTGCTGTGGCTGCCATGACCAGGGGGAAAGAATGCGGGATTGATATGAAGACTGGGTGGTGGCTGGCTGGCAACCGGGGGAGGCTGACGGGGAGGCATGTACTGTGGTGGTGGTGGGGGAGGCATAGGCATCATGGGTGGGAATGGAGGAGGCAGCACATTCGGTGGAGGACCCATATGCCTGAAGAAAGGGTTGGGCAACGGATGGAGCTGGCTAGCAAACTGTTGTGGAAACGTGGGGGGCACAGGCTGAGGACTATACTGAGACAACAATACAGGGACTTTATCTGTAGAAATGGATCCCTTATCATCCTTTTCAACGCGAAGGGGCATACCTGTAGAGAATACATTATTGTACATCAAATGGAGCACAATCATCATTGGAAATGGAATACATAAATAATTCTGCAACATTAAATATAAAAATGATATGGTGATTTTTTCTTACATTTGTTGGCTACGGCTTCAAACCTCTTCATGTTTTGGGAAGTGGCAATGCGGCAATCTACAGTCACCCCATTTAGTGTACATTTAGGTACTTTCTCCACCAATTTCCACAATGAGTCTTCTGTTGACAGTATGATTTCGGCATAGCTATATTTCAGAGTGAAAGGAAGAAAACATTCCTTGCTGTTAACACCATTTCATAGAAATTTAAAAAAAATTAAGATCCACAATCTAAATGTCAGGCCTTGGAAAGGAAATTAGAGATTGCTTTTAAAGTTCTATGATCTTCTAATACATATAAAGACTGCAGTGAGGTTCTGAAGTCCATTTGCAAGCATTCATTAAACATTTAGCTTGGACCAACTGTTCAGAATCAGAATCAGAATATCTTATTGTCATTGTACGAGACAACGAAATTGATTTGCAATCCAGCTCAGTGCATTTAAAACAAAAGACATAATACTCTATATAAAATACAAAATACAAACATTTAACGCATATTGCACAGTAAGTCCTTTTAGTCCATAAAGTGTCGAGTGTCAGAGTTATAGGCCCTCATTTATCAACCGTGCGTACGCCAAAATATGGGTGCACGACGAAATTGCCGACATTTTCGACATTTACCATTTCCGGCAAAGCTTGAAATTGAACTTGACAACGTTCAAATCCCACGTCTGCTCGTGTGCTGGCTTACACTTGTTTTTCTGTCGTAGAAAGGCGGAGCAGCATTGTTTGACCAGCTGAGAGGCTGCCAAAGGCATGAAACATATGTATTCACTCCTAAAATGTTAATATAAAACTGTATATGGGCTACACATAAAAAAAGAAAAGAAAAAAGGCATAGACCTACAAGATGTGTCTTTGTGTCATATGAAATTTGTAGGAGCTTTCCAACTTTACAATTAAAATCGCGCTTGATTTAAGCCATTTAAACAGTGTTTTGCATGAGCGCATGCATGCGAGGATTTGGGCTGTCTGTGCTGGAATATTTCCATGACGTTGGAAAGTAGCCTATAGTGCAATGCAGCTGCGGAGGGTCCCAACATGCATGGGTAGCCTATATACTGTACTGTAGCCTAATCTACCGCAGGCCAACAATGTCTTTCTGGAGTTACGGTATATGCAATATCAGTTTGTGCTTAATCAAACAGTGCTTTACTGGCCTTGTTATGCAAGCGCACTTGTGAGATGATTTTGGAGCGCATGCGGTGATCCGGCATATATGATATTATAAAAAAAGGCATAAATGGACTGCACGCCTTTATTTCCAAGTGACAATGACAAGCATACAGCTTGCCTATTTGTAGTAAGTACTAGCAGGCTGTAAGGCAAGGGGCTTAATCATTCACCATTTAAATAAGTGCTTAGACAGGTTTTGACCGTTTTGACAGTTCAGATAAAAGCGAGATCATTTTCGGGGGTCGGGAGGACGGGACCGCGGCGTGCGTCGCCAACACATACCAGCACACATGCAAGCGGCAAGCCTTCATCCATATGTTTATGATTCGTTCATCAATGATCAAATCACTACATAATTACATAAACGTTGATTATGACTGCCTTGACGACATGATAGCCTATCTCTCATGCAGGCATCACTGAGTCATTCACAGGACTTTAATATCACAGCAGTGCGCAGTATCACGCCTTCGCCGTGCACTGCGCACGAATGGGTAAAATGTATATAGGCCAGCCTATACAAACTAATTCCATTCATGGCGATGCGATGTCGATGTACGTGTCATGTAGTTGCGTGCGTGCGTGCCTGCGTGGACATGACAGCAAGGCAAGCGAGGTGAGAGGGAAACAGACAGGGTAGGCCTACAACTTTATTTAATTCATGCAAGGCACGGGAGAAACTTTTTTCCATGGTTTCCATGGTTCCCACAGGTCGTATTTCATGTGTTCAGTCGCAAAAACAAGGGCGAGGCTTGATTTCATAGGGCGTGCCAGATAGATTTCAGCCGTCACATTTATTAACGTCAGAAAGAACGAAATTAAGGAAGGATCAGCTGTTTGCGATCACTTTATAAATGCCGTGGCGCCGTGGGTGTACTACGAAACCTGCACTCGAATCTGTGGCAGATTTTACACTCGATTGATAAATGAGGGCCATAGTGTCAGTGTTTAGAGCTATGACTGCTCTGGGGTAGAAATTGTCCTTCAGTCAGTTGGAAACTCTCACCCTCTCGACTGGCCATTACTTCGGTTCTCAGCAAATTTGATTTCTTTGATGTCCTTCACTCCCAGAGTTTGAGCCATGTTAGTGAGGTCTTTATCAGATGTCCACTGGAGGTAAATGATAAAAGTGAGAGCATGAGGAAAATGTGTGGAAGGAAAATCACCAATAAGAATTATTTGGTAACAAGGCTTCATATGTATGACTCACCCAGGAGAAGTTTCCAATATACACAGAATATCTCTTATTGTCTTTTCCCATAGTGCCACTTGTTATCGCTGGCGCTGGTTTAGCCTCTCCTTTAGCTTTTGTCTCCTTAATGGTAGGGGTGACCATTTTCTTCTGACTGACTGAACCGGTAAGAACTGCATCATAAAGATCACTTGCCTCAGCTGTCTGGTCAAAATCACAAACCTATAGGGGATAAATTTGCAACAGTCATTAGTATTACTTAAATAAGGTCCTGCTCATTTTGTGAGCACATCAGTAACATTGTCAGAGCAAGGAGAATAATTTCTACTGTTACCATCAGGCGTTGACACTAAGGGCTGTATTTTGCGTGTCTTAAGTACCAGGTCTTATTACCTAACTTGAGTAAACTAAAGACCTGGAGGCGTGGTCAATGCCATTTGGCTATTCTGAGTGGCCAAAGAGCATTGATCACGCCTCCAGGTCTTTAGTTTACTCAAGTTAGGGAATAAGACCTGGGGCCTATTTCACGAATCTTGGATTAACTAATCCAGGATATAGGCCAAAGCCAGGCTTTTTAAATCCTGATCTTTACAGCCTGGTTTATTCCGTTCCACTAAAGCCAAGCGAGGCTCAGAATTGGCGGATTTGGCGAGCCGGGATCAGCAAGCCTGGCTTAATAGACAGTCTGGCTTGTTGTCTCTAGACCCCTTCTGTGGATCAAAGATTTACTGATCCTTCTTCTTCATGGGGTATTAAGGCAGTTTGCATCCTTAATAGTTGCATTACAGCCCCCTTCTGTATATCTCATTGTCTTTACTATAATCTATTCAAGACCAACTGATACAAGGACTTAAGCTTCTAAAATAAATACTGCTGCTGTAATTAAAGAGAGAACATACTCTCAATAGTGGATAGACTGAATGATTAACTACCCCAAAAATATAGTTTACATTTTACCACTACTATTAACTTAAAACAGAATTCTTAATATTGTAAGCATAATGATATTGTCGCATTGTGATATTTGGCCATAACTCCCTCCTCTGAGGGAGCTACCTTTGGGGAAGGGGGTTGTTTTCCAGACAGGGGCCAGACTGGTGAGGGTCATAGGTTCATGGGTTAGCATGCCAAAGTTTGTGCTATTGCCATTGAGAATGCATTGGGCGTTTAAGTTACATAACTCCGAAACTACAAAACATTTCAAAGTAAAAAGTTCCAGCATGTGTTTCCACAGTAAGCTGAATTTTACAAAGTGTGAATGGAGTTTCTAGGTGAAAGTGATTTTTTGAAGTGCCACTATCTGCCTATAAATGTCTCAAATTTGAAAGCACTATATTTCTAAAACTATGAAACATTTCAAAGATTCCTTTTCAGGCACACATGTCCACCGTAGGATGAACCTAAATAGGTTTGAATGGGGTTTCTAGGTGTAAGTATGTAGGACTAGTAGTGGGTGAAACGTTACAATATGTTGTAAAACAATGAGTAATGGTAATATTTGTTTTCACTTTTACAAAGAATAATAATATAATATAATAATTATTCTTAACCGTGCACTTGCACGACAGCAAACCTATTCATGGGGAACATTCACCAAAAGCAGCTGATCTACAAGCTCACAAGCTGTCATGATGTTGTGCAGCCTATATATTTTGGTTATTTGATTTTATATAGTGCTTAAATTAGTCCTTTAATGCAGACCGATACAAATAAGGCAACATAAACCCATAATAATTAAATACATCTGGAAAACATCATTGGTTTGTGATCAGTTTGACTGCTTAATGAACAGTAAAGACATCAGGATTAGGTTAAACCTGGCTGTTAGCCTGGTCCGGAGCAGGCTAAGTCCAAAGCATAAGTTCCCATGGTAACTAATGTAGCATCACTTTCATGAAACCGAATCAAGCCTCAACATATCCAGGTTAACTGGTTAAGTTAATCTGGCAAAATCAACCAGCTTTCATGAAACCGGTTAAGCACTGATCCAGGATATATTAAGCCAGGATATGTGTTAAAGCCCGGCTTAATCTCTAATCCAAGTTTCGTGAAATAGGCCCCTGGTACTTAAGACACGCAAAATACAGCCCTAAGGGTTGCCCACCTGCCCCTAGCAGGTAAATACAACTTTCTGGCAGGTGCTCGACCGGGCAAGTCTTAGTGGCACTTGCCCTACACGTTTGAGAGTGGATGCAACCGTCTATAAAACATAACACAAGATATATATGTCTAAACATCTGAACGTGACCGCAGCGCTTTCTTCTGGTCTGTGGAATGTAAAGCACTGTTTACCTATAATGTTCTGTTTTCACTGTTGCTACACGTAAAAATATAAAATAATAAGTGTGAACGCATTACGCATAGTCATATGACATGTTTTATTCGCACAGCCCCAGAACGTTAAGTGTTAAATTGAACCGTAAATAATACATTTTTATTTATTTTTTGCCCGACAGGCAAGTGCTTCTGAGACCTTAGTGTCAACCCCTGTACCATGGTAGTTTCCACTGTTACTAAAGTTGTGTTTCATACAAGGGTATCCTTTCATCATTTGGCACATCCTTTGTATGCACAGGTGTCCCCTGGTGGTGCAAGACTGCAAGTTGACTCATGTGAGCACAATTCATTTTTATATAGTATATTTATTTCTCTTGCACAAATAATAAACATAATTTCTTGATAGCTCATTGCAATTTAACTTCTATACAACGTTTTTGAAACATCCCAATTACATGAATCACACAATTGTAAATAACAAGGGATAGTGCCACCAAGTACCATGTACCTTAGCCCCGCAAGCAGAACCCGAATGTAGTAAAGTTTCTGACACTTTTAAGACTCAGCCCGGTTCGGTTCGGATTGGGCTGACCCAGGGGGTTCCGAGAGGGGCTACATGTACCTTAATTGTGCATCACTTCAATTTACATTGCTGTGATTTCGCTCCGCAGTCTCACCAAATCAATCGCCAAACACATCGGAAATGCGTTTTTACTTTTAAAAAATAATAATAATCATCGGTACAGATTTATATATCTTAAATTTACATTTGTATCCAATAAAATCTATTGTTCAAACCACAGACTAACCTCGCCATAGAGATCCACGAAAGTCTTATCAATGGCTGCAGATCCTGTGGCATCCATCCTGTAGGCTTTAATGATCCTGGATGATAAAGCCGTGCAGTTTAATTCATAGAGGTTTAATTACCGTAGCTATATTTCCTGGTTTTCAATGTTATGATAAATGACGTTAACTGCTCAGTGAAGCCTCTCCAACCCTGCCACTGCTAGGCTCCCGTGCTAATTTAATGGAGGATGCGAGATGTAAATATGGTGGCCAAACTAAACAAATACCATAACGAATAATGTCCAATTATTTTCTTCGGATGAAAATAAACGAGATGCATTCACGTTTTAATGTATATATTTGCTTTTAATTTAGGTTGATAATATGATACGGATACTGGTAACTGGTCTGCTGCTGCAGTGCTAACCAAGCGCCATTGATTGTGCACTAACAACACTATCCGCAGCAACAGGAAGAAGCCAAAGCCGTAGGGTCCATGTGTGTTATTTTACCGACTAGCAACAACCGTATCCAGAATATAAGGGTTCCTTGCCCCGGTTGCCACAAGGCTAATAAATATCTTGTGCAGCGAATTAGTGTTTGAAAAAATAACATATTGAATACGACTAACACACTGGCTCGTTACATTACATATACACTATACATATAGACATACCGGTAGTATAGTATATGTCCACAAATACATTGGCTATTTACTGCGCGCGACACCTTCATACGACGAACTAAGTAATCGCTGGGCTTCCTGTAGAGGAGGTGGGGGTTTGTACTTGTGCGTGTGCAGTGTACAACTGTACATTGACATTCTCTGCCACCTTGGTACACACACCACCCATATGCCGTGTACAGAAAGATACACACAAACATCAGTGTATAGCTGCATTTACAAGAAAGACGTTTAACATGTTATCGTCTGTCTTAACGAAAAGGGTAAGTAAAGTCTTGTTGATTTAGTCAGCGTTAAAGTCGTGTTGTCATTGTCAACAACGCTATAAAGCTACGTAAGATCTTTCAGTGCTGTAGTGGTAATTTGTCTATTATAGCCCCAATATCAATATGTTCCCTCAGTCCCTACGCTAGTAACTGTCTATTACAGTCTTCCTTCTCAGGCTACTATAGCCCGAGAATGGCTCTTTGTATACATACAGTTTGTACAGTATACTGTATGTAACATACTGTATGTAACATACAGTATGTACAGTATACTGTACAAACTGTATGTAACAACAAGAGACATTCTAGGGCTAAGGCTACTACTTGGCCTCACTCCCCGACCCCACCTCATCACCCCTGCTAGCCCCGCAAGCAGAACCCGAATGTAGTAAAGTTTCTGATACTTTGTTTACTTTACTGCATTGGGTCCTGCTTCACGTGGGGCTGTCGCCAGTTACGCACAAACAAATACAATGTAAACACGGCATGAGACGGACTTCTGCACGCTTTTACCATGGTTATTCATGTATTTACTTACGAATGTGCGAACTATAAGTACCTTACATACCATACCGACACATCTCCTGTGTCGCGGAAGCCGTTAAGTATTTTTAATCCATGATTGATTAAAAATGTCGCTTCTTCCTACCTTGTTTATTGACACCTCATTGTACCGCCTATCTGGCTAGCTAGTGGTGCTATAGCTATGACGGAGCAGATCAAAGGCAGGGACGTAGCCGCGAAGCCAACCGCACATCGGGAGGCGGTACAATAAACGGTAAATAAACAAGAAGAAATCAAAGCGACATTTTTAATCAAACATGGATTAAAAATACTTAACGGCTTCCGCGACACAGGAGATTTTATCAGAGGTATGTAAGGTACTTATAGTTCGCACATCCGTAATCAAACACAATACAAAGCGCGGTAATAGCGAGCAGATCGAAGAAAGGTTGAGTTTTTTATATCCGCGTTCCAACAATCGCATTGGAAAATCTTAGCATGACCAGGGACCCTACGGGTCAGCCCGGTTCGGTTCGGATTGGGCTGACCCAGGGGGTTCCGAGAGGGGCTACACCCCTGCCTACTTTGACAGGCTGGAATGGCTTAGGGTTGACCAGAGCCATCTAATAGAAGAGTCCCCCACCCACCTCTTTTCCCCTCACTGTATATGTTTTCTTCCCCTTTTTACCTCCTATGATGATTTCCTGTTTTTGGCTATATAGAAGTGTATATTTGTATTTGTATGTCTCTAAATGTTATGATGAATTGAACATGGTGGATCCTAATGTAAACAAGTGTAATGCTTTATGGTGTCGCCCACAGTTAACAGTTTTGTATTGAGTTGTGCTTGAAATGTACTGTAATTCTCCTATCTGTTAAATACTTCAATCAATCAATCTCAGATAGATACAGTGTGTGTGTTTATTTTTGTGTTTATTGCAGTGGTGTAATTAAAGTACCCGTAAGTACGTTTGCTCAAGTACCGTACTTTAATACAGTTTTGAGGTGTTTATTTACTTTACTGGATTTTTTTCAAATTTCTGTACTTTTTATAATTTTTCGGCTTAACGTTACTAGTTACTTTGTAGATTTTGAGCATTTATTACTAAACATACATTAACCACTTCAGCCCTATATATATTTCGGCCATTTTAATATAGCTGATCTAAGCTTGTAAGAGCTGCTATTCAAAAGATTTGTATACATTTTACTTTCTGCAGAATGAATACTTTCTTTTGGTATTTTAAGTACATTTTGATACCAATACTTTTTTACTTGTAACAGAGTATTTCTGCGTTGCAGTGTTGATACTTTTACTTACTTTAAGTACTTTTTTTGTTTTTTCGCTGGTCAGCTCCTGAACGCGGCATGCCAGGCACGACCATGGAGACCAACAGTGACGGGGATGTTGTCAGCTCGTGGTTACCGTGGTGAAGCACCCGAGGACAACAAGGCTGACCTAATAGAGATCCCTTTGCCCCCATGGGAAGAAAAGATAGGAGAACCCATAGACATCAAGAGACGACGGTTGCTCTACTCGAGTCGAAAGAGGGGCATGTTGGAGAACTGCATACTGCTCAGGTTTATTTTTATTTAATTAAGTCATTACCGCTAAGTGTATGTTTTTATTGCAAACAAATGCCAGTCGTGTTGTAAAAACAAAAAACATTTAAAAGCCCAATCAGGTCAAAACAAATACTCTGTCCCAATTTTGAAAGTTTTGACTTGGAATTTGGAACATTAAACATTTTACATTTGCCTACGTTTATACTAATTCATGTGAACAATCATTTTGCTATTGGCGTGTATACAATCAGTATACACAGAATTGCAGATAGCAGTTACAGTAGCTTGATAGCTTTCAACTTGTATCTGCTATTTTCTCTTTTCTGTCTCCCCTGACACTCTTTGCAGCCTTTTTGCAAAGCGCTACTTGAACACAATGACAGAGACCCAGCTGCTGCAATATGACAGGTTGATTAATGAGCCGAGCAACGATTGGGACATATACTACTGGGCAACAGGTAAGAGGAACACTCGTTATATTTTGGTCAATATTATTTTGACCTGTACAGTGCTTAACAACCTGGGGCTTTGCACACACAATGGGCCTGATTCACTAAGCTGGACATAAATAACGTGTATACTAAAGGAGGGTGTATTTTCTCTAAGCCATATATGAGCAACTGGCGGCCCGCGGGCCACATGCGGCCCCCACCTTCACTTAATGTAGCCCTCAGATTAATTTCGGAATACTGATATGATATTGATTTTAGTTATTTTGTTATGCATTTTTTTCTGAGAGTCATAGGCATGTTCACGTGGAGAATCATTTGCCTTGCACCACGCCCCATTTAAGACCATAAAAGTCAACCAGGAACATCGTATGTCAGAAGTGACAACGTCACCACTTGTAGAGCAGCGCAATCGAACATTAATAAAGTAATAGCCAGCTCTCACATGTAATGAGAATAAGAAGTTAGTTTACAAAGTTAACCCTCATGACATAAAACTGCATATAAGCCCTTTCTACTGAACAATTGCTAACTGACCTTTGCCAAGGTAAAAAAAGATGATTCTGGAATCTGCCAATATTCGATCATTTATATCAGCGCTGAGGGGAATTTGTCCTTTGGAGAACGAACCCTCCACTGTCCGACTCCTACATCGGAATTAGAAATAGAGTAATGTCCACAGGCAGCTAAGGCTAGATTTCATTTATACTGTATTCTCATCAAGGTAAGACTGCATTCATGTGATGTGATCAATATTATAAATTAATAGCATGAGATATGGAGTTTGCATGAAAATCCATTGAATTTGTAATTTTGTAAATCTATAATATGCATAGAAAGATCGTTTGACATGTGGTTTCTTTCTTGTTGGGCACATAAATATTTAATTTAAGAGGTTTGGAACTATTGTAATTGATTTTGTATGAAGAATGAAGAATAATGCATTCTAATGACATACGCAAGCGTTTGTTCCATAAGTCATGCCTCCGAGCAGACGTGAGCACAAGCGGCCCTCCCGCAAAATTCACTACCTAACTGACCTAAAGTAGGAATCTTCGTAAATCCCGGCCCCGTACATTCAAAATATGGGCGTAAACAGCTTAGTGAATCATGCAGAATCATTCTAGAGATAGCGTCCTCAAAATGAAATGTGTCCTCAAATTGTGCGGATGGAACGTGTCCTCAGATATTGCGAGCTGTGATTGGCTGAGCATCGCATAGGTGTGCCACATGAACCAATATAAGTGGGGCGAGAGAAAGAGAGGTAACCCCCTAACTCTTTCTCTCACCCCACTTCTATTGGTTCATGTGGCACATAGGAGCACGAAGGGAGCCCGGGGTGCGGGGGGAGGTAGGGATTGGGTATGATATGAATTCTATTCATTGTCTCTAGATGCCCATCATTAGTTTGGTCTCTAATATGTGTACTACCATGTTTTTAGGTCAGTAATGGTCCCTTGTTTATATAAATTCATGAATTAAATGGCCTGGGCCGGCCAGGTGGTCCAGGCAAAATATAATAATACTTAAATTAATGATTGGTTGATCGAACAAATAAACACTTTATTGAAAATGAATTCAAGAGGATAAAAACCCAATAAAGCCCAGTCTGACTAAATTATCTCTTTTTCTCTTGTCTTTGCTGGCAGAGGCCTATCCCACTCCTGATGTTTACCAAGGAGAGGTCATGGACATGTTGAAGGAGTTCACAAAGAATCGGGACCAGGAACAGAGGTTGGATGCCCCCAATTTGGAGTACCTGGACAAGGAGAGCCAGTGAAGTGGAGGCCTTTTCAACCTGCTGAATAACCGATTATACTGTAGGTGGTGCATAGAAAGCAATGTCAATATCATCCACCTTTAGACCTTTAAAAAAGGCTATTAACTGCTCTATGTACTGATTGTACACAATATTAGGAATACGTTTCCATGAAATAGACTTGCCAGATGAATCCAAGTTATAATCCTTCATTTATTTCACCTATTAAATTATCTTTGGTCTTGGAGGACAGTTTTAGGGCCGATTCATACTACCGCTGTAGCACCGAAATGATTTCGGCTCGTCAGAAATTTTCAATAGCACTGAAGAGACGACTTTAGGACGGTACCCCGCCCACCCGAACCTCAAATGACGTCACATTGTAGGCTCTACAGAGCCTAACCGACTTTTATTCGGCTCTAAAATAGGAGTATGAATCGCGCCTTAGAATGAATACTCAAGTCAAAAACGGAATCATCTTTTTAGATGTCTAGCTTAAGCCAAATTCCAATACCCAAAATCCCGGCCACTCGCTCACTCCCACTCGGTCACTCCAGCGTGGCAAATTATGGTGACATTTGTGACCTGCCGAAATATGTTACCATCTTGTGGACTTCACACAACTTACATGGAGGTCTTTAAATATGTGGCCTGAATACCGCTGGGTTGAACTCTGTTAACCCATTCTGGGCGGGAACCCCTATTGGTATCTTACCCCCTAAGGCCGGGCACCCATATTTGGGTTCTGTACAGTATGTACAGTATTCAAAAATGTAATTTTTTTGATGCTGCTATATAAATATTTGAAGTTTTTCAGAAACCTTAGGTCAGGATTTAGAGGCGTTTTTAGAATCGGCCTTAGGGTTAATGAACAAACTGCAACGATTTTCATTCGGACACTGACATGTGATGTCTGCAAGATTTTCACATATTTCAGCAGGTCACCAATTTCACTGTAACACCACCATGCTGGAGTGAGTGAGCGAGTGGCCGAGATTTCCGTTATTGGAATTTGGCTTTAGTCTAGCTTCAGACCATAAGGGAAATCCTGAGGTTCAGTTCGCACTGCAGCCTTTTGTCTTTTTTTTTAAATCCTTTATTTACCCAGGGTAGTAGCTGAGCACAAGTGCTCATTTTCAGCAACGCCCTGCATATGGAGACACACAGACAGACACACACATTAGCTGACCAGTACAACCACAGTCTAATGCTGTTGGCCACTAAGCAGCTCCACTGGAGCAGTTGGGGGTTCAGTGCCTTGCTCAAGGGTGTTGGGTGAGTGATGACAATCACTTCCCGACCCAGATTTCTCCTGCCCGTCCGGGGAATCGAACCGGCAACAAGGGTGAGCTAACCCTTAGGCCACCACTGCCCTCGTCAAATTTCCTTGAGCAAAACATTGAGCCCCTGACTTCTCCTTAGTCGTAAGCCTGTCTGTAAGCAATATTATATAACTCAGTATTAGCAAAGTGTTCTTAATATTCTCTACGCCTTATGTAGAAGGTTTTCATCTACTTCTGTATATACTGTAAACGTTATCGCTGTACTCTCAGAGTCGATATGACAATTGCATGTACTGTAGACAAATATCTACACACAGTTGCATCTTGTTTTTTGTTGGTTATTATTTAATAAATTCTGATGCCATTTACTGTGCTTTTCCACTTATTGTCTCACTTTCTTAAACTATTTTACCATATGCCCTGTTGCTTCATCCTATTATACATTTGCCTAAGGATCACCGCGTCCCGCACAGACTATATTTCCCATGCATTGGGATGTTGCCACTGCAGATCATTCAGCCACCAGATGTCGCACTACACCTCTTGCCTTTTGTGGAGTGGAGTGGAGTGAGAGCAGTCACACAGGCTGTTAGACTCATTGCAGGGACAACCATGTTGTCATGCTTTCAAGTTCCCAAGCAATGTTGCTTTTCCATGGGCAGATCCAAAACACACCTGGTACTTGGTTGATTTCACATAAACAAGCATTCAGGTCTATGAAACGAGATACTTTGGCCTGGGTTACCACATGCCAGATTCTTTACAAGCACAATCAATCAGGTTAACATATATGGGCATGACTGTCAACCATTATTGTCCAATGTTTTACAGCAGTGGCTGACCACACTTGCCAACACCTGCAGTGCAGCTTCGACAGATCCACAAGCTCACACTATTACATCTAAGGTCTTTAAAAAGTTAAATCTGACTTGCCTAAACATGCAGATACTCTGTTACATAAACTACAGTACAGTATGCACTACACATACTAATTACGGTGGGTGTGCGTGTGTTTTAAAATGGAGTTGAAACAGAAAGTGGAGGCTGTGAAATCCTGCAATTTCCTTGTTCCCATTTGTGACGTGTGGCGCTAGAAGTGAGCGGGCTGTAGTGTAATACATTTGTATTTGTGTTATTTTACACAATAATTGACATCACATTGACTGTAGTGTAGTATCAACAAATTTGCACCAGGTGGAAGCACAGTCTTTTTGTTTTGCCATCAGCTGCACCACACCTGCTGATCACTAATCCCTCATGGAACAGATGGATTGCCCCCATGTAATTAATTCAGTATGCTATATTTGGCCGCTATGGATGGTCAAGATGTTTATCTGATCAAAATATTTGTAATTTAACAACAACCTCAGCACATTGCTTAGGAGTAATAGTTTTATGGCTTAGGTACAATATAAATTGGCTCTGAAGTTGGTAACACCACACCCACCTGTAGTGTGAAGGACAAAAAACAACCTTGTTATTCACGATTGTATGGGTCCATGCACGTCAATGGGATATGCAGTGTGCATGAACTACAGTACTGCATGTTTGCCCATCTCAGCTTAACCCTGGCATCCCAATTTTGGGCACGATGTTTACAATTTTCCGGAAATATTTCCATCAATATCTTTGAAAACGTTCAGGTGCAGCAAGATATAAGTTATATAATGTCTCCATGTGATGCTTTGTGCGTCTGTAGATCAGCATAGGTAGTTAAATTCTTTTGCCCTAAAGTAGGCCTGCAGGCAACAGCATGAAATTAGGAAAACATGCAATATACGAATATTAGTATCAATACATAGTTGAATATTGCGATGATGCATGCATAGTTTAAATGTCTCTCTGCCTTTGGTTGGCCTAGCTACCAAAACAGTGGCCACCAATGCAGTTTCTCACAGCTCTAATCCAGACAAAAACATACTTTTCACCTAGATTGTTGAAATGTAATATGTACTGTATATTGATTTTGCGATGTGTATATTGTGCATGTTCATATTGCAATCATTGAAATGACTATTTGTTTTACATAATTGTGCAGCCCTACCCTAAGCCAGGGATACTCAAATAGATTTACCTGTGGGCCACATTACAAAAATGGCAAGGGGCCAGGGGCCAGTAGATAAAATTACGACATTAATGATACTTGATAACTTCTCTCTTTCAATTGCTTTATTTTCGCAAAATGTATCAAAGTACAATGTGCATGCACACAATATGTAAATAAATAAATGTGTTACATTTTCTTGCATAAACACAAAGAGCTGTTTCCATAACTGCACAAATTATTGCACATAACATGAGTAGCTGTTATAATAACATAATAACATAACATGAGTAGCTCTTTGCCTGCCTGTCTGTCTGCCTGTCTGTCTGTCTGTCCATGAGTAGTTATTTTTCTGTCTGTCAATGAGTAGCTGTCTTACTGTCTGCCTGTCTATGAGTAGCTGTCTGCCTGCCTGTCTATGAGTAGCTGTCTGTCTGCCTGCCTGCCTGTCCAATTGTCCATGAGTAGCTGTATGTCTGCCTGTCTGAGTAGCTGTCTGCCTGCCTGCCTAATTGTCCATGAGTAGCTGTCTGTCTGCCTGTCTATGAGTAGCTGTCTGCCTGCCTGCCTAATTGTCCATGAGTAGCTGTCTGTCTGCCTGTCTATGTGTAGCTGTCTGCCTTCCTGCCTGTCCAATTGTCCATGAGTAGCTGTCTGTCTGTCTATGAGTAGCTGTCTGCCTGCCTGCCCAATTGTCTATGAGTAGCTGTCTGTCTGTCTATGAGTAGCTGTCTGCCTTCCTGCCTGTCCAATTGTCCATGAGTAGCTGTCTGTCTGTCTATGAGTAGCTGTCTGCCTTCCTGCCTGTCCAATTGTCCATGAGTAGCTGTCTGCTGTCTGTCATTTCCAACTATTAATGGCAGCTGGGTTTCATCATTCAAATAAAATAGAATTCTGTCCGTTTAGCTATAAAATTATGTCAGGGAATAGGGATACACAGTATATGTCTTTCATTTGCATTGCATCTCCCCCCCCCCCCCCCCCCAAGCTTTTATTTTCGTTCGAGTAATAGTACAACTCTAATAGTATTACTTATAATAATGTAATTAAAGATAACTTCATTCAGATTTATTTATTTTTATTTCATTTTCCAGATTTTCTTTTCTTCTTTTTTTTAGATTTTCATTGGTGGGCCAGTCATAATGGTCCCGCAGGCCTGATGTGGCCCGCGGGCCTGAGGTTGAGTATCACTGCCCTAAGCCATATAAATAATTTCCTATTACAGATCAGAACATCATGTGACAATAGAGAAAATAGAAAATACCTTGATTATGTGTTGCCAATTCAGTTGACCCTTGACCTTAGGATGTGCACAGAATTTCAACGGAAGGAGACAAACCCACCCTCTGGCTGATGAATATGACCAATGAATTGGAATGTAGATACTAGCCAGTATCCAATCAATTTGTTGCGAACAATGTGGGCCAAATACAAACGTCAATGTCATTTAACACATTTTGGGCGTGAACCCCTTTTGGTGTTAGCATGATGTTATGCTTTAGCTATTGAAAAATAGCAGATCTACAAGCTCATAGCGCGCCACCGAGCTTGTAGGTCTGCTATTTTTGAAAAATCTTCAATATTGAGTGCTGGGCTGTGTCAGCCGTATCTGAAAACAGCACACAGTGATGTCAGGTGGGTTGCCCTCTGTGTGCTTGCCATCTGTCTCAGATCAAATAAATTCTTCTCTGTAAATTGCGCCCCTTATTTATTTTCTGTCTGACTGGATCCCTATGGCAATATATTGGAGTGTGCAAACTATTAGGAACATCACCATCTTTCATGAGACTGAACTGAATGTGGGAATAATGCAAAGGCTATTCAATGCATCAAATAAATAACTTTCAGAATGTACACTGTGCAAAAATAAAGTACAGTACCTGTGGATGCATGCTCTCATGAGCACCACGATTCAATCAATCTCTGAAGTTTGTTTCAAGAATCTATTCATCAGTTGCCCATGAATACCCACTTTATCTACGTCTACATTACCTGATCTAACTTCTCCCCCTGGAATTTCAACTTCTCTCATCTCCATCTCTCCTATCATGTTTCTGTATCGGAGCTGAGTGAGTTGAGCAGAGTATGGCCTAAAGGGAAAATAGAGAATTGCAGAGATTCTCTTGTTTCTGTTCTGTAGCAGTATAGCCAATTTCCTCCATCACTTTCAACCTGGCGTCCCTATTTGGAGTTTTTAAACACTCACAATTTATAACAATAGTCAGAAATAGCAGATAGGGAGTGTGCATACAAAGTTTTACAGAAATCTTTGCAGTTCTAGGTAAAAACACGAATAGGTCAGTTATAGCGCCACCATGAGGCTGAGAATTTTCAAGTGGCATTTCTTCCTCTGCCTAATGGGAATGTGCATTACGTAATTCGCACACGGTGTGTTCATTTGCAACATTTTGTTCACTCCTGCACTCCTGGGAACTTTGGAAGGCAATCTTAGCCAGTATGAAAAAATGTAATGATCCATTTTGTTTAATGGCTATAGAGATACTGTGTATCAATTTGCGTGATGTTTGGACAAAATCTGTAGGTGTACAGTCAAAAAATGTTCTGGTGGCGCTATAACAGGCCCATGTGAAAGATTTGGGGCAGAGGTTCAGCTCTGGCAGCCAGGGAGTGTGTGTACAGTCTGGCTGCGATCAAGTCAACAGTGCCAGAGATTAGCTATCCACAGACGGACAGACACACGGATGGACGGAGTGAACAACATACTCTCCCCATGCCTTTGGCCTGGCGTAGACAAAAAGGACAATATCGGACATGATCCCTACTAAACCTCTTTCACTTCTGCCCATAGGGGGCTACACAAATGTGAGCAGTTGCACGTCTGGAGATCAGAGGAGAGCACATTTCTAGTTCTGACTGATTGATATGTAAGTCAGTTACATCTTAATGTAGAACACTCCGTCCCCTACTATGACAGTAGGATCATTTACAAATATAAGGGGAATAAGACAAACACACTTTAGAAATATTAATCTCAGAAGTGTCTTTTATATACACATTTATGCATCTATATACACTGTACAGATTTCAAAAAGTAATATCTAACAAACATTGTGCACCCCAGTGATGTGTGACAAAGAGAAATTAGGCTGAGAGATACCAAGGATAGACAGATACTGACACCTCCAGCTAATACTGGTGAGTTTTTACATACAGTACAATTCACTATCACTATGTTAATGAATCATCGTTTGCATGTAGATCCGCCTCTATCAATCATCCAAGAGAATCCCTTCATCAGAAAATAGTGTGTTTTACACTTTAGTATAGTGTAAAATAAAACAAAACATTTAAGTGAAGAGTGTCTTGGACATTTCTTGCTCAGTTCTTCAAAAGGCAAAAAGTGACAAACCCTGACTATAATAATAATTATTCAACCAATAGTATACGTTAAAGTACGTATACATCGCATGTGTCGTAGCCTATACAACTTATGCGTTGTCTTGTCACTGAAGCGCCACAGCGAGTTTTAAGTGACCCAGTGGAATTGAATTGAATTGGAATGGAATGTTTTGTCTGTGTTCAGAATGCCATGTCGGCACACAATGGAACAGTGGGGAGAAGACTGTGTTCCCAGTTATTTCAGGATGCTCTAAAACCTGAGACGCAGCTAACAGTGATGCAGAAGAGGTGATGATCAGCTTCTGTCTCACATTTTCTCCCCGAGCATATGGTGTTATAAGCAGGATTAAGGCGCACATGGAGCACTTTAGTGCCAAAAACATATGTGCCCGCAGCACGACGAGCCGCTGAGGAAACGTCAGCGGTGATGTTGAGGAGCCGCCTCCTTTTTATGTCACGATCTCAGTGGGTTGGTGGTCCTTGGGTCTGATAATCTAACTAGAACCTTGTGTCGTTTGTGTGTAATTTCTAGCCTCTACATATCATATGAATACATTAGGCTATAATATTTTATATACATGTGTATACAATATAAATATATACACATACACGCACTGCTGTCGGGTGGAAACCTTGTATGAACAAAAGAAGAAGTAGGTTGGCTTATTGTCGGTATCATCCGGTAATACGCGGTATATACGAGTCTGTCCGCGTAACAATGTGCTAGACCCCTGGGAGATTGCTGAGGTGGAGCGCCACACCTACCATCAGCTCCCAGTACTTCCTGCACGACTTGCCGCACCCAAGCCGTGCTACTCATACGCTGAGTTGGCGGTGCCCGGGATCGAACCCATGAACTTGTGGTCCAAAGCCAGGCAAAAGCTCTACCGACTAAGCTAACCGGACACATCATGAACAAATCCATGTATTCGTTTTATAATAACAATAACCATGTAAAAGAAAGTTAATTAGTGAAAATAGCTGATCTACAAGCGCACTGCATCGCGCCACATTGTGAGCTTGTACATTTTATATTTTCACTACTTTTGTGCAATACTCTTGCATGATGAATTAGGGCATTCATTTACAAAAAAAATTAAGTTGAAATATGGTGATGAATATGGTTTCTACCCAATAGCAGCAGTACAGATATACAGTATAATAGCCTAAGGACAAGATTTGTATGTTTTATCTAGGGTTGTGCAGATCAAGCTCCTTTGAAACATTTTGCCTACTATTCACACAGTGCTCACCTCTAATAATAGATTTGCCACCTCCCAAAACAAGCAAACAGAAGCTAAAGCTTCTATTAACGATTTTCTTTTTGTCCAAATCACTGCTGCTTCCTGTACTTAAATGACAAAAAATATATACTATATTTCTTTGTACATCTGTATAACTTTATACAGAATAACAACAGTAAACAATGTTGTTCCGTAAAACGGGCAAAACAGAACTCAGTGCAGATATACACACACAGGGACTCACAGTAAATACATACAAGCACACAAACTAACATTCAGATATTGACACTCGTACACAAACACACATACATCCAAGAGACGAAAAACAAACAATGGAATGTCATTTTTTTCCCCAAGATATTATTACTCTTGTATACTGTCATTCAGCCACTTAACAAATGTCTTTGAGGCTTGGAGGAGGTCACATTCACACTCTGGATCAATTAAAACAGACTTACAGAATGATATCTGTTGTGTTTAACCACTTAAACCCTATATCGGCCCTACTGTACTTAGTTCAAATCCATGAACGACAACTATGTTATTTTGTTGAATTTATTGATTTGCTACCTCCCCCTCCTATAATTTTTTTTTAAATTAAATCTGACTTGTCATATTAATCATTAGTACTTAACCTGGTGACCTCCCCAAGGCATTATTTTTCTCTTTGATACATAGAATTTTAATAAAAGCTTATTTTCACTACTATTTTCAAGGGAAGATGATGCGTTCATCATTATTTTAGCAGTGCAAGCCCAATAAACTCACACGAGAGGCATTTCACACAAACACAAACTTTCAATAATGCATGTACACTTTCTCTCTCTTTCTATTTCTCTATTGCCCGCACAATCACACACATACATATGTACACATGCATGTGTACACAACTATTTTCTACAATCTATGGTACACACACATGTACACGTCATATGCATGTGTGCGACGTGCGTACACACACACACACACACACACACACACACACACACACACACACACACACACACACACACACACACACACACACACACACACACACACACACACACACACACACACACACACACAAACCACTTTTGGAAGCTGACTTTTTGCTTATTTTGTCTCTGGAAGAACATGTTGATTCTCTTTAAGTTCTTTTAAAAACAAAAATATAACACAACATTAATTACTTTACTCTTTACTATCCTCAAGGGATTCCTTTCCCTGAAAATAGGAATGTCTTTTTTTGCCATTGTTCTCATTTCATCCTTTTTTGTCAAAGAACTTAATTTGGGTTTACAGCACAGCACCCACAGCACGCACAGACAACAAAGGGTTCCAGCCAAGGGAGAATCATTACAGTGGTGTCAGGGAAATGAAAAAAGAAATAAAGAAAAAGAGAGTGATCAAACATACAAGCTGTCTGGGAGGAGTGACACAGTCCAATTCAAGTCCGATTCCACTGTAAAAACGGACCGTCACTCTTCTATTGCGTGACGGTTGTCTTCATTTTTCAGATTGCATTGTGGGTAATAGAGGAGGGAGAACATGAAACAAGACTCTGAGTAGTTTGGCAGTGGTAATAT
This sequence comes from Protomyctophum bolini, assembly GCF_963924005.1. Taxonomy (NCBI): domain Eukaryota; kingdom Metazoa; phylum Chordata; class Actinopteri; order Myctophiformes; family Myctophidae; genus Protomyctophum; species Protomyctophum bolini. Next base: position 35,239,291 of record NC_137862.1, read on the forward strand.
GGAGACAGAGAGGAGATGGATATTCCTGTGAGTCAATGGCTTTACTCAGGTCAATACCTGTCATACATATGTATTTGAAGGCTGTCCCCTCACCCCTTGTCACCTCAGAAGAACAATGGATGGTTATGACATCAGTTTGATCCTGTTTGGTTTGGTTGTTTTATCCATAGATAACAGTTGGCACTGCTGCTCAGAGCAGTTAGAGCGATTTACAGGACCTGAAGAGAAGAGAAGAGAAGAGAAGAGAAGAGAAGAGAAGAGAAGAGAAGAGAAGAGAAGAGAAGAGAAGAGAAGAGAAGAGAAGAGAAGAGAAATAATAATGTGTCCGAGGATTGTGAGAAAAACGATTTTGTCTGTGGCGTGTGGCACAATAAAATGGTGGTTTTGGATGACTGTCCTGCAGCCAGCAAATCAGTCTTCAATAACGTGAAGAAGGGGGAACTGTGTTCAGGCTCAGGTGTGATAATGCAAGTCGCAGAAGTCCAAGATTTAGGACTCAACATAGTAACAGAAAATGTACATGGACTAAGGGCAAAGGGGCAAGAAAGATGCCTGAGAATGTAGAAATTACAGTTTGTAGCTCCAGACTGTAATTTGGGGTAAATACAGTATGTGCTGAGGACAGGGACTGAGGGACTGATGCGTGAGTTTAGAGGGGACGTACTGTATTCTAGGCAGTTGTTGCTGGGGTCTCTCAGGCCTTGAGAGAATGCCATTGGGCGACGGCAGAGCGAGGACGACCCATCATATCTTTCCAGTGTTTCACCTCCGCAGGGCCACTCTTCCATGACAGATATATCTAGCAGAAAGATGGAACGAGACAGAGAGAGCATGAGAGAAAGAGATGTAACCATGATCGATGATACAGAGATGATTACACTTCTAGAAAAGCAGTAGGTAAAATAAACTCACTTAAAGTCTGACGTCAAGTCCTGCTATCACCCGTCATTTAACCTAACGTGAAATTTAATTATCTAGAGCAGGGATGGGGCAATAGGTGGGAAGAATATATGTAGAATCCTATATAGTTTTAACATACAGTATAGTATGATTAAAAAGCAGCTATGTCACATGGCTCGGCAAGGCTTACTACTCGGTGGCTAATTTAGAAACTGACATACAATATGTTACAAAGTGTATTCCAAAGAAAAACATGTTGAGTGCCTGGGAGCCAGTTTAGATTACTGTATGTTTTTTGTGAGGGTACCTAGGCTAGGGGACACGGGGAGAACATGCAAACTCCACACAAAAAGGCCCTTTCACCAACCCCGCCTCGGGTATGGGCACTGATGACGCAGAGGAGAGAACACGCCACCAGCACCCACAGCGTCCCCAGTGGGAATCGAACCAAAGACCTTCTAGCTGTGAGGCTACAGCACTACCAACTGTGCCACCGTGCCCAAAGGAGCAATTCCTGATCAGCTCAGTCACATGTTCACTATTTAAACCTCCCTGACGACTGCTCATTCCTTTTTGCTGCTGCTCTGCCATCTTGCTGCTCTGCTGCTGCTTTTGTGCTCTGCTCTACTCAATGAACCACCTCCCACCACCACCCATGCTGGGAAAGACCTACGCTGTAGTCTATAGTATAGGCCTATAGTCTGAGTCAACTTTGAGTTTGTCACTTTGTCTACATACTAAAAGAGTGAATTTTGAGAGCTGTTTCAGTGTACAATGTCAATGAGGAGCATATTTTGAATGATCAATTTCTAATCAATGGAGCTATTATTTTTGGTTTCTTGTCCACATTTTTCATTCATTAAGTATGCCTGGATTGCCAGCTGTAGTTGTATGATAAACGGGGAGGGGTTAGGGGAGGGGCTGATAGTGTGGTGTCACTATATTACTGTTTACTTCATTGGCCCGTTTAACTGTCAAGGGTTCAGCCTCCAGGAAGAAACCCTAAATACAAAGTTAATACACCATTGCACATAAAAACAACTCCAGGGTGTCTAATGAAGTACTGTCACCTCATAGACAAAATTGTGGCACTCCATCTTTAAGTATGAGTGAGCATATGTGATTATATGGGCACATTTCCTAATAATGATGACACAGGCAAGCTAGTACACTTCCCCTTCTTGAGATTCTAACTCAGTTTTTTGTGGAATTTCTTGACCTCAGATTTTCCAGTAACTGATAACATTGACGCATCATCATAAGTCATCATAAGTCACCAGGGTTATTTTGTCACTACCCGTATATTCACTTTCACGGAACAGTGCACTAAAGTTCAGTGCACTGTTGAAGAAAATAAGCAAAAAGGCTTGCCTACATTACTAAATGCATGGTCAGGGACCAAATTCAATACATTCACGGACCACCTGTTGAAAACCCCTGTTCTCTGTATGATTCCCTGGGGGTCTATTTAATTCCCTGTAAGATCCCAATGTATGAATGAATCACAATGGACGATTGTAAAGCACTATGTGCATAGAAAAGCGCTATGAAAATGCAATCCATTATTATTATTACCTATTTGGGAAATAATTTATTATAATATGCCATGTTTACAGGGAATTAATTAAATGAGACAGAGCCTTGACGACAAATATGCCTATGATTATGAATAGTTATGATAAATATATTTATATTGATGCTAAATATATTTATTCAATCCAAGAGTTGTCTGACTGAAATGGTACCTTTCTTCAAAGCGTTTTACAAGGTATATTAAATCCACCCATTCAAATGCCTCATTGATCATTGGGAGCATGTGAGTGTTCGGTGTCTTGCTCAAGGACACCTCAACATGCAGCCAGGAGGAGCTGGTGTGATCAAACAGGGAACCTTCCGAGCCAAGGCGGTCACTCGTCTACATCCTGAGCCACTGGCACACAAATGGTCTATTCATGCATACATAAAGGTGCAAGGCCTTCTACCAACCTATGGTTATATAAGCCATTAACCTTCACATTCATATTGGGCACTAGGGACATTCTAGACAGAGAACGTGTGCATTATTGCATAAATAAACAAGTAGCCTGCTTCATGCATCTACTACAGTAGCCTATATTTAATCAACGTGCATGTTTCTGGAGAGCATTGCTATGTCTGTGTGTTACCAGCAGGTGTCAGTGTAGACTGGACAAGGGATCAGGTGGTGGTGGTCTGTTCTGGTGAGTGAGCAGACATAAAAAGAGAAGGAGTGGAGATGGAGAGAAGGAGGTACCTTCCCAATGACATCATTGCGACTGAGCTTGTCCTTGTCCATGACGGTGATAATAATGGTGGTCTCCCTCAGCACGTGGGCGGGCACGTCGAAGGGGAAGGACTCATTGAAAACGGGGTTCAGACAGCGCTTCATCACCACTGTCTTTTTCTTCTCCACTTTCTTGTCCTTGTGCATCAACCACAACTTAACATATGGGTCTGAGGGGAGGGAAACAGGGCTGTTGCATGATTATACCATTTACTTCACACAGCTGGCCATTACACAATGTAGACTCAAACTACAATATTCTTCTTACCACTCCCTGTCTATGAAAATGAACATACTCTCTAAAGTATTATAATTTCCTAACTTTTACTTTTACCATCGTATGAAAAAAATTTATGTGCAGACTAGAGGAAACAATAAATGTATGTTTGAAGTTGAAGGAGCTTCTATACCAGAGGTGCCTCCGATGTCCATGGCTTTCAGATTGCGGGCTTTGATAATGCTCACAGTGATGATGTTGGCTGTAGGGTTGTAGCACAGAGACACCAGAAGATCGCCTCGACTCCCCTAAACCAAATACACACAACAGAACATTAGGCCTATAGTCACTATTCTCAAATGCTTCCTACTTGCTTGTGTTAATTGAATAATTCCTTCTCATCCTGGCTGTGCTCTCTCCATCTATAGTCCAACCAGCCGCCTCCTCTCTCTCTCCCCGCATTTCTTCTCATCCACTTCCATCTCTCCCCCTCTTCTTTACTCACACTGCCATCACTGCATGGTTGGAGCTCCTTCCAGAAGGTCTGCATGTTGGCCAGGTCCAGTTTGTTGAGGGGGATGGACACCTCTCCTATAGGATCGTTCCTGCTGAAGCGGTCGTAGTCCAGAACTTGCAGGTACAGGGTCCGCTGGACCACTTTGTCATAGGGGAACCCTTTGGGAGAGATAGACGACCCACTATTGTTTAACAACAGTGCTATATAACTTCAACATGGTCACATCTATTAATGCCAGGGGTGTGTGTGTGTGTGTGTGTGTGTGTGTGTGTGTGTGTGTGTGTGTGTGTGTGTGTGTGTGTGCGTGTGTGCGTGTGTGTGTGCATATCAAAAAGAGAAAAACCTCCCAAGGAAGGGACTGCACACTCCAGGGAACAGAGACGGACAACTTACTGCATCAACTTATTTATTAGCACGATGCGTTTCGCCGTGAGCTTCGTCAGGTGCTATATATATATATATATATATATATATAATATAATATTAATTATTTATAATTATTTATAATTATTTTATATATATATATATGTTATTTTTATAATTTTTTATTTTATAATTATTTTTTTCTAAAAGTTCAAACAAACAATATATCACATCTACAATATGTCTGCATCATTTTGCAATGTGGTCCGCAGCCACAGGTTATGGCAGTTGGCAGAATCCCAGTATTAACGCATGCCATAATTACAGAACAGCTTACAGCTCAGTGTGTCTGCCCACGGGTCTGAAGGAGTGCCTGTGCCTTACACATCCATACCGTGGTATAATCATAAATACAGTATCACACAGCCTTGAGTTTATAATTACTTTTATAACAGTTCCCAGTGATTACAGTAGAAATAACATTCACCCACATTTATACTAAAATCTCTGTGTTATGCATGCAGTGGGTTATCAAGATTACACAACTGAGAACATCAAGACATTACAAAGGGAAGGTCCAATCCCACTACGGTATATGTACACAGTAACATCCTATGAATTTACACACGCACGCGCACACACACACACACACACACACACACACACACACACACACACACACACACACACACACACACACACACACACACACACACACACACACACACACACACACACACACACACACACACACACACACACACACACACACACACACACACACACAACACACACCACCATTACTATCAGAATGAGCTATATCAGGTATATTGTAGTGAGTAGGATACCAAACCTTCAAACAGGAAGGTCTCATTCCAGTGGGGATTGAGGTTCTTTCTCTTGACCTTGGTCTCCAGTTTATGCTTCTTGTCAGGCAGAAGGTAGAGTTTGACGAAGGGGTCAGATGTGCCAGAGAAGTCTTTAGCGGGCAAATCTTGGCCCTTGAGAACCTTGACAGTGAGGGTGGATTCCTGGAAGTTGTACCCCACACTGAACTGGATACGTCCCAGCTTCTCTACCTCTGGACCATCGTCCTCAGAGCCAGGAGACAACTAAGGACAGATAATAAGTGAAGATATTATTTTTCTTCATTTATTTTATATATTCTTTATTTTTTCTTTATAGTGAAAGCCGCTGACTGCCTTGTGATTTATGACGTTATGTCGTTTTCATGTATTAACTACAGGGAGATTTGCAACCACTATGGCGGAAGCTAATAGAGTTCCAATAAACGAGAGAGAGAGGCGGGTGGGGGGGTGGGGAGAGAAAGAGAGAGAGAGAGAGAGAGATAGAGAAGACAACTTTTAACAGCATCATTCCATATCACATTGCCACTGTTTTTCTCAGACCTTCTTAGAGCTTCATGGTGCAGGAAGGCTAGAACCTCCAAGAATGAGTGTCACCATGGTGAGCTCAGATATGCCATTCAACAACCCACATAATTACACATGGCTCATCTCCATGCCTGCAATATTCACACAGAACAGATTGCATGTTCTTCCACTGCTAATTAGCCACGTTTGCTGAATAAGGCATATACAGCGTTTCACCCACTCTGTGTCATTCCACAGTGATAATTATGTTTCCCTTTGCTAAGATATTACCATTAATTCTAGGCCTTGTGTTGCTCTAAGGCTGCATCAGCTGAGGGAGGCTGGTGATAGACGGCCCACTACCTAGATAGACGTAGGAGGGGCGGTAACAATTCAAGTAGCCTCTTCATAGGATTACAACTGAAATATATCATGCTGGCACAGAAATCCTTTGCATACTATATTTTCCAGAACCAGCACAACATGGCATACAGATAACCTTGCTTGCTTAGCTGATGGCTTTATACTGTATTATCATGTTAATGATAAAAAAGTAATGCTTCAATCAAACTCTTTAGTGTGCCCTAACTTCTGTATTATCCGTAGTAACAACAAACGTATCTCTCTCTGTTTTAGCACAACCACTTTCTCTACACCAGCACAGAAGGTAAACAAGAGAACAATCCCATAACTCCTTGCCAGCACATTCAGCAACTAAAAGGAACATACCACCTGTGAATATAGCATAGGGTTACAAGTAGGAGTACGGCAGGCGCGTCGCTAAGGGTATGCACAATACGCATAATGCATAGGGCAACACGTCGCCAGGGGCAACACAATGAGCGGCAGAAAACCCCTTTTTTATTTTTTTCACGTGTTCCTCCTGCAACGCTACGCTGCGTAAGTTGCGTGGCTCCACTACACCACGGTGCTCTGCTCTGACACAGCTGTAGTTGCCCCTCCCTCTCTCTCCCATCTCCACCTGGTAGTAGCAGAGTCACATGTGTACTGTCAACATTATTTTGTTTTGAAACTAAAGAGCATCCCCGCCGGTTACAAGAGAAGGAAATAAAATGAAGGAAACAGACGTTTAGAGAGGCTCCAGCATGATGCATCACTTGCAAATGTGCAGGTATGTTGATGTGTTCAGACAGACAGTGTTGTCGTTAAGCAGCTCAACCCAGGTGACAGGAGTGACGCTGTGGGTGCTGTGCTGTGCTGTGCTGTGCTGTGCTGTGAGTAAACTGACAACGCTTGGCTTTCTGACATCCCTTTCTCACAATCTTGTGTCAAATGTATGTCTGTATGGCTGATAAATGAATAAATGAACACATGACGTCGGTGGGAGAGGAGTTATTGTGTGTTTTGGACAAACAGCGTGGTGTTGATTTGTGTCAGCTTTGAAGCTTCATGTGTTTGTGTTGGAGCGCCTCGGTAGAGGTCAACCTCTTCCAGAGAGAGATGGAGACACTAAATCTCAGCTGGAGAAACATGTTGTTTGCAAGCATGCATCGCTGCCTTGCATGCTGTGTGCTACTATGTGTTGAGTCTTTGAGTGATTTATGGCGTTGTCTTTCTGTTAAAATCCTAAAAACTATGTTAACTTAATTAAGAACTCTGGACATATTAGGACATTGTATATTAACTGTGCACACATGTATTGTATGTCAGACTGTATGTCTGTCACAGTCACAGACCAAATTTTGTTATCAGTGATTATAACCAGTTATATTTAACTTTAATATCGTGGTGGTTTCTAAGTATGTGTAGCCCAGGGAGGTAGACATTGGCAATCTTGCATTATAGAAGGGTCGGGGAAAAAAACTGTCCACATTTTGCAGGTGTGCGAGGCGGGGGGGGGGGGGGGGGGGGGGGGCAAAAACATCAGCTACAGCCCTGGAGTATGGTATGGTGTTCATGTAGGCCTACCATGAGCTGTTCGCTGGTGACAGAGTTGGCCAGATCAGACACAGAAGAGTTGGCGTCATGGCTCGGTCCGCGGCGGCGTCCTGTCTCTTCAGGAGCCTGACCCTTAGGGCTGTTGCCTGGCTTGTTACCTAGAGTCCTGCTATTGCTATTGACCGTGTGAACGCACGCACACACGCGCACACACACACACACACACACACACACACACACACACACACACACACACACACACACACACACACACACACACACACACACACACACACACACACACACACACACACGTAACCACCTGGATTAAAGCTTGGTTCTCCTGCATGTGAAATAAAACATTTACTCCTGAGTCAAAGGGGAATTCCCCTTGGCCAAGGAACATATTAGGCTTATGATCTTCAGACTCTGCTACATTTAAGCCCCTTTGACTCCCCTCCACTGAGAAACCCTGGTCTAGTTCATGGCACACACTCGCGAGTACACGCACACACACACACACACACACACACACACACACACACACACACACACACAGGAAACAATTACCACTATTTGCACGTGCGCGCGCACAGACACACACACACACACACACACACACACACACACACACACACACACACACACACAGTAATATTTAAATCATTATGACATAATCAGAGAGAAAGAATGATGTAAAATGTGTTAAATAAAACACATTCCTAGACCACACAGCGAACTTAACTTGTGCCCAGGCTTGGCGAACAACTGGGGACATGCAAACAGCTGACACTATGCTGCTCACTAAGGCACTACGGCTAAGGCTCAGAGAAGGGAGACTGAAAGAGATAGAGTGCAGAGAGGTGAGACACACACAGAGAGAGAGAGAGTGACAGTGCAGGTGTAAAAACAACGGTTGAAGAAGTAAGATTAGGACAGGGCAGAAATTATGATCTGAGGAGGAGAGATAGATGGATAACGTCTGTGTGAAGGAAAGGATCTATCTTTGAGGACTAATAGAATTAACAATGTGAGGTTAATGACAGAAATGAATGTGAGGTGGAGACAACTAAGCCTGATTTTTGCAAGAAGAAAGCTCTAAAACATAACAAGAAAATAATTAAGTAATGAACACAAAAACCAGCAAAATAGAAGGAATCTGGTGAGGGAGAAAATAAATGATGGATAGAGATTATATAACAGTGGGAAAAGGGAACTAGGTGAGTGAGGTAATATGGAGAGCAATGGTAAAAAGCAGCCATTATGATTCCACACTTTTCTTTTCTTCTTGTGATCTGTCGTTCACGTTTCAACACAGATCAAGAACTGGTACAAAAATATATACATACCGTATTGTTGTATATCTTCTGACAACAATATCAGAAGTTAATTTGAAAAATGGATTCAACAAGTCAACTAAGAGCTAAATATTGTAATAAGAAGGCAATGAGGCAATCTATCAGAAAACAAAAGTTACATCTGATTTTTAAAACTGCTCCGATAATTTCTCCTGACAAGGAAATAACCCTATCACCAGGGGCCAGGGCTGCTGATTAATGTGTCCTTGCGCAAACATGCAGTTAATTATGTTGTTATAAACCACTCTTAGCTTCATATTCTGGAAGCAAACCAGTTGTGTGAGATCCGGTACATCCATTCCCCTTCCAGTACAGGTTCAACTGCATCCATGCCCTTTTAAAAAAAAACGTTAGCCACTTGCTTTGCACAGTAGATAAATACATACTTGTCAACTGTGTCACTCTCTTACGAGTCCATAAATGCTTCACAGCCTGGCAGTTCCTCCATTATTTACAATAGAGCAACATGCTCTAGGACTACGCTATAGTGATCGCTTGGCAATATACCACCAGCTGAACCCAGTAGCACATGCAATGACTGGCACAGTTCACATAAAAACTGGAGTCCTCTCTACTGTGTGTCTACAATATATTATGCATGCCCATTTCTTGTGCAGACACTGACTGCATACTGCAGCATACAGAGGATTATATTTAATTGTCACATCTGTCTGTGGAATAATTTCACCACATAATGTCAGAGACACACAAAAGCTTTATGGAAGCAATATAGAAGCTATATGGCACTATCTAAATGGAATACAATAGACAGAGTTGAGTTAGCAGTTAATGCAGAAATCGATCATCTTATCAGTCCTGTCTCTTCAAGATCAGACAGACAGACTTTCAGAGACTGCAGACAGGGACACAGGCACATAGATGGAGGGAATGCAGTATGACATATAATGAATGCTAATGAAGGCAGCCAGTTGGTCAATCGGTCAAGCAGGCAGCTGAATGCAGTGATCCATCAATATCCTGAACAGCCAGAGAGACGATTTATAAATAAGAAATACAGGCCAAACATAACCCCTTACATTCTGGTGAGTGAGCTATACCCTGAATATGAATACATTATTAACCCAGAGTGTACACTGTATAAAATGGTATGAACTGGGTGGGTATGTAGCCTAATGTATAAATCATCTCATCTTTATTCAGTATGAAATTACAATTGTATTTATTTATAATGATTAATGAAACATATCTTTTTTTTAATTCAATATGTTTCAGTGTTGATGTTTGTCCTTAACCACATGAACTCTATAGCATCCATGTTCTGGGCATGTCATAATAGGCGAACATATTAGGTAAAGATATTCTGTATTTTCAGAGTATTTTCTGTATATAGAGTTTAACCACTTATATAATTACTTTGTCAAAACACGTACAGTAGGGTTTAAGCACGATTTAATAGTAAAAATAGCCTATCTATAGGCTCACATGTAGCTTGTAGATCTTCTACTTTCACCATTTCTTAAATGTCTTATTAAATTTAGCCACTGAAATTATCTTCCCTGACCCAACAATGGTAACCTGGAATCCAGCCAGGAACAGGGGTCTAACTACAGGAAGGTGTCCACTTGTTAGTGGTCCTTCTGGCTCAACGACGTGACATGAAGCTACCATGGGAGGCATAATTAATTACCTACTGACTGTGTAGGCAGCGCGCGCGCGCACACACACACACACACACACACACACACACACACACACACACACACACACACACACACACACACACACACACACACACACACACACACACACACACACACACACACACACACACACACACACACAGGATTGCAAAACCGCGGCAGACATGCCTGGCATCAGTGGCATGACACAACAGGACGGAAGGACGAGTGACAAGTGCAGGTGGGGTCATCTATGTAAATCCACGCACGCACGCACGTACACACATTTCAGCATGGTGTATCCTGTTACCTTATTCCAGGCCAGAATGGTTTGTGTCAGGTTGGAGAGAGAAACAATAGCTCCCTTCCCATCCCCAAAATATCGTCTCCTCACACCATTTGCCATCACTAAAATTTGATGACACACTCAGTCCAGCATAGCTGCACAAATATGCAAAATAAGGCATATTAACACAAACAGCAGATGTGCATACTGTACTTATGTGCTGTTCAACATCCATCCACCACCCATTACTTATCCACATACACACTTTGAACCGCAATGGTACAGAATTCATGTACAGGTCACAATGCAGCACTACAATAAAGAAAACTTTAGAGGTAAAGTATGACAATTTGGTAAGAAGATTGTAACCACTGTTCTCTTTATTGCCATGGTGACTACCTAAAACACAAGAGTTACATAATTTATCCTTTAGGGGTTGTAGTAACCATGGCTACTGAAATGTTCATTTCTGAAGGTTGTACTGTCAATGATCACGTATTTTACTAGGGGTAACCGTAACCATGGTAACTGGAGTCTTGAAGAAAAGATGGGTTGTTAAAAAACAAGTTGAGAGTCTAGTGTCGCTTACAGAAAATAAGTTCAATCTTTTTTTTTAATGCTTTTAGAGCAACTTTTCCCCACCACTGTTAATAGTACCATGGAGTTAGACACCACTACAATGGTGAGCACCCACAGGGCAAAGGGCCCTGGAGTTTTGAACCTCTCGCATCAGGGCTCGTTAATTTCCAACAGACCTACTGTAAAGTCCTCCTTCCTCCCCAACATGCTAAATGTCCTCCTGGGCATGTGATCTCATGCTAGAGAAGGCTGATTCACTATAAATGCCAAACTCTATAGAAGAAAAGTGCATGACAACCTCAAGCCATGCTGTCACACTCTAAACAACAAGCAAAATCAGCATCAGTATGATTTCTGCACTGCCCCTTTTCTCACTATTCCTCACACGTCTATCAGCAGTTCAGGTATTAGATGGGACATGGTCTCACTCCTCAGGACATTAAAATACTTAAGATTTAAACACTGACTGGTGACTTCACACTATACACATGCAGACACACACACACACACACACACACACACACACACACACACACACACACACACACACACACACACACACACACACACACACACACACACACACACACGTGCATGCACGCACAAGGTCCAACACAACAACCCCAGATAATTGACCCTTTAATCCACACTCACACTGTTTAAATCTGAACCCAGACCTCTGACTTCATGACAAGGACTACGGTACCATGTTCTTTGTAATCAACCACAACAGCTGTTGGAAATACATTCCCTCACATCCTTAGAGTAAAACACTGTAAAGAATGGTCTGCATTCCTTTTCCTACAGTGCATCCATAGCGCTTTACATTCACCCTGTCACACACACATTGACACACTGACGGCAGAGGCCTGACAGCAGAGGCAACCATGCAAAGCACCAACGTGCTCATCAGGAGCAGTTACTGTAGGGATTCATTGTCTTACTCAAGGACACTTTGACATGGAGGAGCCGGGGATCGGCTACACTGCCTCCTGAGCCAAGACAATACTAGGTGGAGAGAATGAATCTGAACACTAAATCTCCCTACAGTGATTTGATTGAAAACACTAGGTCTATAGGTAAACATAACAGTTCCATCTACCCTTCTGTCATGAGTTAAGTATTAATTTACAGGCGGATGTACTGTACAGAGCCCTGCAGTGGCCATTTAGAGAGATTTTCTTTGTTATCTCGTGATCTCGAATTAGTAACTCGTGGCCTCGAATTATTAATTTGAGGCTACATGTTACTAATTCGAGATCACGAGATAACGAATTATTAATTTGAGCAGGGCTATATGTGCGTATGATAACCATGGATAGAGATAACTTAATCAAGATTTTCTTTGCGTTTTGCATGATTTAGGCAGACATTTTGTCAACACTTTTGCATGGGATTATTGTTAGTTAAACAAGGATATTGAGAGCATGGGTTATGTCGTCTGCGATATTCTGACTTATTGATGCCATCTACTTTATAGCTGGTCAATTGGAAGGCACTGGTAAACTGCATGGATCAATATAGCCTACCGGCTCGCCCCAAATTAAATTCAAAGTGTTATACAATCTTCCACTTCCACGTCTGAACTGTCGGGCTTTCATTAGACTATACGCACGCCTCCTCTGCAGTTTCCGACCGCAAAGCGATTGCTCTAATTAAAGGTATATTCAGTGATTTCACTCAAAAAACCGTAGGTTTAGTTTTTGGCTGGGACCCAAAGCCTTTCGTCCAATCAGGATAGAGAGTAAAAAACGAAACCGTTTTTTGACCCCCAGGGGTTAACTGGGGACAGGGAGGAACTCCTTATATGGTCAGCACACTATATAGTAGAGAGGATTATCACAAGAAAGCAAAAAAATAAGTGATATTTGAATTAAGTGAAATCACTGAATATACCTTTAAAATTGGGATTTAAATTGAAATGTATCTGATCTACAAGCTCATAATGCAACGATCAGCAACACATTGTTGTGAGCTTGTAGATCTGTAACACTGACGTCATTGTATGATTAATGACATTAATTATTATTATTACCCTTATTATTATTATTATTAAATAACTTGACGTTGTTGTATCATCATCTGCACCACAGAGATCGAGCAGGCTCTGCATGCTGCATCCATGATATCAGCCTAGGCTACAGTATAGGCCTATATTATGAATGAATTATTGTCATGTCGTTGTCATCATCATCATCATCATCATCAATGGCCATATCGGCCGCTGTTGCAGAACGTGTTTGTCTGCCGTGGTGCAAAGACGCACAGAGCGTGCAAAGGCTCCATGGAATCACTCTTTAGTCTTGCTGAGAGAAGAGAGAGAGAGAGAGAGAGAGAGAGGGGGGGGACATCATTTGATGACATACAGTACAGCGCATTTAGGGATTCAGTTCTCTCCTTTAACCTAGAAGAATAACTCACCCAAATCTCAAGACGTTACAATAGTTCAATGTTCTCTATAATCTCTTACGTTACTTCTGTGTAGCCTATCAATTATGATTTGATTACCACTTATTACAATGAATGCGCATGTTGAAATGTAAGTGTCGGGTCAGCCCGCATCACGTTGTATAACTTTGCTGCCCAAAAATAGCTGATCTACAAGCTCAGACCGCTCACAGCATGACGCTTTGTGAATGAAAGGAGATCAGATATTTTCAGAGTAGCTCTATAGGAAATAGGAGACTATAATTAAATTTCTAAATTTGTAGAGGACAGCTATTATCACAGATCTCTCCTCAATAAAGTAGGCCTATTATGCGTAGGCTGTTTCTATTCTACTCGCATCTCATGTCTGTGAGTCTGTCTCATCATCAGTCATCAGCTTATTCCCTTATTTCCCTTAATTATCTCCCATCTCTCTCTCTTTCTCTCTCTCTCTCTCTCCCTCTCATGATGCTCTTTTAACCCAGCACCCCAACAGCTGATGTGTGCATTCTATCGACATTTTCTAATCAAAAGGTATAGGAAGGAAAATGTTTTTGCTGTCCGCACTGTAAGATCATTAGGCCTACCTCTGAGAATGTAATACAGGACTATATGTGTGAGAAATAGTTTTCTTAACACAATTCATCTGGAGATGGCACTTACAAATCTATGTCTTGTTTTCAGACAGCGAGGGGGCAAATAATATCATATGCAAAGGAAAGTACTGTTCAATTGCCAGAACATTGTCACATTCTAGGTCCAGGCTACATTTTAATAGGTCCTTTGACTGACTCAGAATCTAAACAGATAATAATACACATCCTCTGAATTAATGTTATAGAGGTCTAGTGTTACAATAGATGTGGCGTTAATGTGAATTAAATTTATATTATGTTATGTTTTGATGATATATAAAAAAAAAAAATCAGATAGATACCTTTATTGATCCCGCAGGGGGAATTCAGGTGCAAGAGACAGTACAGAAGTAAAAGTTACAGATAGGGCGAAGAAGTACAATAGGTACAGTGAAGAATAATAACATCACAATATAAAATATACAGATGTAAACACTATATACAATCATCCTGCATGGTCCTGCATTGTGCAGAACAAGAGACACCGTCAATAAATATAAAAGTATACAGACGTATACTTTAGTTTACACTATACAATGATAAAGAATAGCATGGTAAGCCTAGTTAGGACATCAGCACAGACCACATGTACCCTTAAGGTGACAACAGATTTTGCAGTAGTCACACAATGTCGTAATGCTAATAAGTCACACAATCAGTTATCGTTGTCCTTTGCATGACTTGTTTTACATTCTCATAGCAAATGGCAAACCTTTGACTAAAGATGCTGAAAAGAGTACGGTATACTGTCACTAACAGGCCAGGCGCTGCCTAATTTATTGCTTGTTCATTAGTCAATAGATCATTCAACAGGGAAAACTAGAAGCTTAATTGTAGAGTGCTAGCAACTATCATCCATTTAGTTCTCTACCATTCTGTTCCAATAATAGCACTGTCAGTTAAAGTGGTGCATGTCCTCCTATTTGTCTTGTCCTGTGAATGCAACCATCCAGTGGGAGTAAGTACTCACAGCCAATTGTTAATGTGAGCAAACAGACATCTTTTAATCTATAGACAGATTAATTGCTCTGCCATGTGTCCTATACTTAATGATGGATGAAGTGTTTTTCTAGTACCCGAAAGTTGCTTTAAATAAAAGGAGGGAAAAAAAGGAAGCAACATCATTAATATTCATTAAAATTCAAGTTCAAATTAACCAAAATCAAAATCAAGTAACAATAGCAACTATCATTTTTGATAGTGTGATGAGCAGATTAGAATTTTGCTCACCTCATTCAGTACATTTTTCATTTGGTTTGGCACAAATTACCACTTCGCCTACTGTAGCTCACACACTGTAGCTCACACACCAAATCAAAGTAAAAAAATTAGAGAATCAGAAGTGAGGGGCACTTTTATCATCATACATCATCACATTCCGGCCAATCACAATTGGCCTCCTCACTTATCTGTCGTCATTTTTTATCCTCAAGTCCACAAGTTCACATTTTGAATTTGTGAAATGGGACATTCTGTTCATTTCGGGACCCAGTGCCAATGTGATTGAACAGGCCTGACTTAGGAGTTAGGATATGTGTGAAATGCCATCAAAAAGTGAATACAACCATATTTTCCTTTCCATTTGGCAAAGACGTACGTGACAGACAGAGTGAAAGAGAGAAAGAGGCAGAATGGGACAGAAAGAAAATGTGTCTGTGTGTAAATGAGCAGTCGCGACAATGAGTTGCATTGCTGAGAGACAGTAAGCATTCATAAAAAGGGCCATTCTACCGAATTGGTTCAAATTGAAAAACACATTAAAAAACAATTTAGTGCTCAGACTTTTCACTGTAGTAATGTCCCAGTATGGTCGAATTTTTCACAATACATTCATTGAGATAATATAAGATTTAATATATAAAAAAAACATCCTTTATATGTTACTTCCTATTGTAAGGTGACTGTCCCCTAAATTTCAATTCATGAAAAAAGTACTTAAATGATTTTTGTCACTTTCCTAAATATATATTTTTTTAATACCACCATTTGATTAATTTTATAGGGAAGTTGAAATAATTTAATTGATTTTGTAGATTTCTTTTAAATTAAAAAACTTTATATAAAAAATGCTGTCCCATCTTTTCATGTCACTACCGAAACAGAAAAAGTTTAAGTCCATAGATGGAACCTGGTTTAAGCCACACCCCCACACTCTTCACCAATAAGTGACATAGACTTCATGTTCATCATGGCCAAATGATGCCTGAAGTTTACTTCAGTCTGAAATTAATGTCTTCCAAAGTCTGAAAGTCTGTGTGTGGTTTTAAGGAGTGTCACTACCGAAACACATCATTTCTCATAAATTATAAACTATTTTGTTTCTATCCATGTATCCATTGTAGAGTTAAGCTAAAAACTAGATAAAATTGTCACTACCGAAACAGTCACTACCGAAACAATTAGTCACTAATTAGTGACATGATTGTTTCGGTAGTGACAAAAATAAATTGGATGTTTATGCCTTTTAATGTACTTAATTCTGATTTCTATTTCATCATGTGGTCCAAAATACCAAAACAAAATGTAAAAAGTGTGGCAGAGAGAGACTGAGAGTGAGAATGCAGGCAAAAGAAATGGAGAGGTTTGTTGGGCTTCCACACGACCTACAGTAGCACCGAAGTGATCAGGCAGTAGTAGTAGTTTAGTAGTATCTTGAGCAAATGTAAAGCATCTTATGAGTTAATATTTAGCAAAATAGTTAAGTGACTATGGCACCGCATTGTAAAGACAATGCTGTGGTCACTACCGAAACAGTGCAGTCACTACCGAAACACTGGTTGTTTTGTCTAAAATCAAAGATAGTGAGTTATCAACCAATATTTTAAGATCATGATTGTGTATGTATGTGTAATGTAACTACCAATAATGCTGAAATCAATCAACTTTATACATCTTACAAAGAAAATTGCGCTTTGATTTTGATTACTCTCAATAATTCAACATATATATTTTTTTAAATTTAAATTTAAATGTATTTAATTGTGTAACCACCTACCTAAATTCTTAAAATGGTCTGTACAGGGGGGGAATTGAAATATAAGTATCTTTATTCGAAGGTAAAAGTCTATGTTTTGGTAGTGACAAATGTTGGGAGAGGAAAGATATTCCAATACATTATTAAAATACAATATGATAATTGACTGTGCCTTTACTAAATATGTGTCCCTTAGATCTGGTGCAACATGAATATGAATAAGTTTTTTCCAAAATAGCATACAAATTTCACACAATTTCCAACTCTGAATTTGAACCAATTCGCTAGAATGGCCCATATAAGGGTCTAGGATGGTGCTTGTGTATAGGCACATGTGTTTGTAGGAGCTGCATGATGTGCACGTGTGTCCAGGAAGAAATCTCATTCCCTAACCCTGATATTCAGCGATGATGCTAATGTGTCCATGTGCCTGGCTGGGCTGACAGTCATTTACTTTAACAGCGGCGTGCTGCGCTGACATCATCCCATCTCAACCACAGTCAACAGTCACCCAGCACCCCCCTTCGCACAAGCCCCCCCCCAGGGGACACGGGATTAGATGAATAAAGAGATAGCGGGATGGTAGAGAGCATAGGGTGGGGGTTGGGGGTTGGGGGGACTGACACAAGGGAGAGAGGAAAGTAAGGAAAAAAGCCTTAATAGATAGTTTCAATAAAACACGGAGGAGAGGCCCAGAGAGATGGAAGATGGATCAATGTAGACGATGCATACGACAGGTAAGAGACAGGAGGAGGAGTGGAAAGCACAAGGTGAGCATCAGGGAGGTTGCGAGAAAGGGGGCAGGGTGAAGTGCGATGGATTGATGAGCGGGTGGTTTCTCACAGAGCAACGCAGCCGTACGACAAAAGTATAAATTGGGCCTAAGAGCAGGGCCCGGCTCGGTGGCGTGTATCCATAAACACTATACATGTAGGGGGACTGACTGATCGCACACTGCCCCAGGAGACTGTGCAACACAATATAGGGTTCCTGCTGTATGATGGATGACGCCTGGGTGCCAGTGTCAGCACACTTGCACCTCCCACCGATGGGGACAAATCACTCAGCTGCCTCCCCATCACGAAACGCAACCCTAATACAACTAATGGAGTCATCTACAATACTTGTCTACGTTCCTGGTTTTTGAGCACACTTCTCCGGCCTTGTGCCACTGATTAATTCATATCCACTGGGAGTTCCCTGCGATTTGAAATCTTTCAAAAGCTCTCTTTCTTGCTCTCCCACTCTGTTTCTGCAAAAAGAAGGCCAAGAACAAAGTCGTAGACAAGTCATACGCTTTTTGTAAACAAGACAATAGTGAAAATATTGTTTAGAATTTTCACTACTGGTTGTGTTCAATCTCTCCCATCCCTCACGTTTCTTCAATGGGTTCTCTCTAATCAGCTTTCCTGTTCTCAGCCACTAGCCTTGGCCAGGAAAATGGTCAATGAGCTCCAGACATAGATCTGACAGTTGTTTAAAAAATGCCTCCTTTGTGCTGACCTACATCGCTGTTCTTTTCCAATCATCTCTCCTCTTGTGCCACTGCCTGCTCCAGTGGCCACCTTGGGGACCAGTTGCCAGCCTGGAGAGTCATTAGGAGGCTCCAGTTATTGTGATCGCAAGCCCAGACACACACTTTAATGGTTTGGCTGTGCTCACTGATAGAGGGTGGCAGACATTTCCTGCTTTGTTTAGACCGTTCAATGTTGTCGTGTGCTGTGCAGCTCAGTCTAAAACTAATACGGTAGGAACAGAAATGTGATGATCCCAAATGTAGCGACCCCTATCCAGATGTATACTGTTCTGAAGATATTACAAAGCACTTCTGAGTCTCTGCAACAGAGTACATTCTAAGGCTGCTCTCTGCCATCCAGTACACAAAGGTTCTCTCAGTTAGTAATGATTGTGATAGCCTCAGAGGAGTTTATGCAGTTGATGACCACAGGCAGGTGATAAAGTCCAGTCAATTGCACGATTACTGTCTAATGAAATGCCTCAAAACCATTGGTACAGTAACTTAAATAGCTCTGTGACCTCAATCTAAACAGCTTGGGAGAGCATTCACATGAGACACAGATATAATAACGCTTTAATGATGCTCTTGAACATCATTGTTCAAGAGCAGACAGACAGAGCTCCTCCTTATGCTGCCAGTAACTGAACACAAGAAGCTAAATATCAGATTGTTTCTCTGCAGTATGATCCTCATGCAGCGTGTGATGATGAACAGGTTTTCATAACTAGGTGCTAGACGACGCTGTCTTTCTGTCAACAACATGTTACACTCCCTCTCGTTTGGTAAAATGTTTATAATCCATGAAAAATACTGCATAACCTTCAAGACAAAATAATAATATCTGTTCTTATATCATCTTTCATTGGATGTGGTGATACTTATCTAGATCATGTGAATGAATATTTTTTAATGTTCCAATTACATGTGGGAACAATGCCGTTGCATCTAGCCATTGTCGTGTATATTGCTGTTTATGCCATCTACCTGCTGCTGCCGAGGGCGCTGACGTTAAACACCGCTGAACACAGAGCCACGGGGGCCACCTGGTTCTCCGCTATGGCTATATGGACAGCTATGTCAGCTGAGGGAATACAGCGACCGTGGCAACTTTCCACTTAATGTACTGGAGGAATGCATGAGGAGAGATCGCCGACGATCACCAACACGGAAAAGGGGTCGAAGAGGAGGGTTGCGGCGGGGAGTTCGCAGCCGCGGCTCAAGGCCACTCTGCCGACAAATTACAATACTCCTCGCAAACGTGCGCTCTCTCCCGCAGCAATACGACCAGCTACTAACTGAGGTGAGGTACCCCTCTGAGTACAGGGAAAGTTGTGTCGTTAGTGATTCCATCCATATTCCAGGGTTCAGTGAACCTATTAGACTTGACCGAGACCTTGAGGTAACGCAGAAAGAAACGGGAGGAGTAGTGTGTATTTTTGTGAATGAACGGTGGTGCAGGGATTTATAATTTATGACGCGTACGGTAGCCACCCAAAAATGGAGCTCGGGAGCGCCGATCACAATGCGGTCCACCTGGTCCCACGTTACAAACAGAGACTCAAAGAAGTGAAAGACATTCTAAAGTGGAGTGAGGAGTCACTTAACTGTCTTAAGGGGTGTTTTGATTGCACTTAATGACATGTGTAATGACACATGTGCTGATCTTGATGAACTTAACTCTGTTGTAATGCAATACATTCAGTTTTGTATAAATAGCGTTATCCCATCCAAACGGATCAAAGTGTTTCCAAATGATAAACCATGGATGAATAAGGAAATTAAAGAAGCATTATATAGGAAAGAAATTGCTTTTGAACAAGGGGACCTAATTCAAGTGAAACTAATTCAGAAAGAGATCAAATGGATGAACACAACTACAAACTTAAGATTGAGAGGCAAATGAGGGATACAAATGTATGTCAAGCTTGGAAGGGGTTGTATACAATGGTAGGAATAAAGGAAAAGAAAGAGGTCATCAACACACGATACTGTATGTCTTTTGCCAATGAGCTAAATACCTTTTATGGCAGATTTGATACTTCAGATTTTCCCACTGAACGTAACTTGTTAAGGGAACAATTCAGCAGTAGTGAGTCAATTACTATTACAGAGGAGGTGCGTAGAACCCTCAAGGGAATTAACCCACGCAAAGCACCGGGTCCCGATGGGATAAGGGGTTATGTGCTTACGGAGTGTAGGGAGCAGCTCAGCCCTGTACTGAGACACATGTTCCAGTTATCGCTAGATACACACTATATTCCAAAAGCGTGGAAGACCTCGCTTATACTAGTTCCAGTGCCGAAAATGTCAAATCCCAAAGTCCTTATTGACTATTGGCCGGTTGCCTTGACAACATTGTTAATAAAAAGCTTGGAGCGCATTCTCTTAAATAACCTCCTTAATAATGTGCAACATGAAATGGACCCCTTGCAATTTGCATATAGAAAGGGGAGGGGTACTGATGACGCTCTTCTTCTTATGCTTAAAGATGGAGTGCCACAAATGTTTTCCACCCTAAAACATGATCATCAGGTATTATTATAATATAAGGAGGAGGAACTTTTTCCAAAAAGTGTACAGTATTTGTTAAAATCATGCTTTTATGTGGACACGCCCACCAGTTCATTAAGTAGTGGTGATTCACCTGAACTGAAGCCGCACCCACAGCTGTAGTTGTATGATAAAGTGGGAGGGCTTAGGGGAGGGGCTGATAGTGTGATGTCACTATATTACTGTTTATTTCATTGGCCCGTTTGACTGTCAAGGGTTCAGCCTCCAGGAAGAAACCATTGCACATAAAAACGACTCCAGGGTGTCTAATGAAGTACTGTCACCTCATAGAAACATTAAAAACTGGAAAAATACAACAATTGTGGTACTCTTTAGTAAGATCTACTACCATCTAGATAAACCTCAAAAGAAACGATATGCGTTTAACACAATGAGACCTCATATTTTGAAAAAAATTTGATATGGGTGTTAACACCAATATCATCAGGTGGGTGGAGTCATTCCTAACTGAGCGGGTACAACATGTCAGGATGAATGAATATCTCTCCACATTACGACCAACACGGGGGCTCCGCAAGGGAGCGTGATTTCACCGGTATCGTTCACGCTGTACACAAGCGACTGTAGGAGTGAGTCAGACAACACCTGTATTGTTACATTTGCAGATGACACAGCTATTGTTGGTCTGATTGAGGATGATAAGATAAGCTATCGAAGAACAGTGGATGAGTTTGCCGGTTGGTGCAGGCAGGAGTAACTTCCTTCAGCTGAATATCAAAAAAACTAAGGAGATCATATTTGACCTTAGGACTGGTGCTCATGCACACCAGGAAATAATCATTGGTGGCGATGGGGTAGTGATTGTGGAGAAATACAAGTACTTGGCTACAACGATTGATTCCAAGCTGACATGGAATTCCAACACTCATTCCATCTATAAGAAAGGTCAGCAGAGGCTGCATTTTATGCGCAGGCTGAGACAGTATAACGTGGGAAAAAATGTTATGGCACTTTTCCATCGATCCTTTGTGGAGAGTGCATTGACATTTTGTTTTGTTTCCTGGTATGGCTCATTATCATTGGTTAATAAGAACAAACTCCATAAAATCATCAACGTGTCCAGCAAAATAGCTGGGGTACGATTTGAGAGTATGACCTCAATGTATGAGACCCGGGTACTCAGAAAGCTATAGGGACAATACACACCCGTTACACAGCCAATACCATCTTTTACCATCAGGGCGACGGTACATGGTACCTTCTCTGCAGGCTAGGGCCTCAAGATCGTTTTTTCCTATAAGTATAGGACTTATGAACAAGAAGGCCCCATCTCAGTTCTGTTCATAAAGTGTGATTTAATGCCTCTTGGAACTATGACTGGTGGCCTTCTGTTGGCATTGTTTCTTTATTGTCTATGTACTGTGTGATCTGTTTGTTTGTATATGTTTTCTGTATCCTGATGATTGCTGTGCACAAGACAAATCTCCGAAAGGACAAATAAAGTATCTTTAAGTAAGATTTTGAATATCTATGGCATTGGAACATTTTTCTTTGGCAGATTGAGAGTGATGGTGTTCCAATTTTCTCTATATGTCTCTCTCGGTGTCTGAAAGTATCTGTCTGTTAAGATAATGTCACCATCCGGCAGGAACCTTGTATCTGCATATTTCACATTTGTTTTTTCATGAATGAATTATATTTTATAGCACAACAGTGCTGTGTAAAAGTAGTGAAATGCGTGCGTGTGCGTGCATGTGTGTGTGTGTTTGTGTTTTACTATACAATAATTAGATGCCGGAGAGGAGAGAGAGGTAACATCTGTCTGTTATATAAATATGAAACTATGAAAAGCATTAACAAGAGCTTGTGACTAAATAATGACATACAGTACAAGGTTACCGCCCCAACAGCAAAGATATATCCATGGAGGGATTATCGGCCCATCATTCTCAGTCTACTGGGTTCTATCAAAAAGGTTTGGGGGGGGGGGGGTTGTGGCAAGCAGCTGGGCATACCTCAGGGACCTTCGCTGGTGTAACTAGAGAGACAGAGCGATGGACAGAGATGATGATTGAGAGTTGTTATTAGCTGTGGAAGGACGCTAGACATCTTGGCCATGCAACCCCTGAGGGCAGTAGCTGGCACTGGCAGTCTGTGATTAAAGCAAGGCTTTTGACAGGCCTCCAGGGAGGAGGAGAGAAGGATTAGGGGGGGGGGTTGTTAGGGGCGAAGGAAAGCCTCACACTACACCCCAAAGTGCACTGTGGGCATTTCAGGCCTGTACAGGCCATCGCCGTAGCTTTTAACAATTCAACTCACCTCTTCCTCTCTGACTGATTTTGCATTCATTGTGCGTGAACAGTTAAAGGCGAATACCACTAATTTTCAACATTTTACTATGTCATTAATATACCTTAGAGTGGGCAGCGGTGGCTATGGGGTAGAGTGGCTGGATGGTAACCGCAAGGTTGCCAGTTCGAACCCGGGCTCCCCCAGAGTTAGTGTCGAAGTGTCCTTGACACTGAACCCCTAATTGCTCCTGTGCTGGTTGATGCCTTGCATGGTTTCCCCCACCATCGGTGTATGAATTTGTGTGTGAATGGGTGAATATAATGCACAATCTAACTTTTTACTTTACTTACTTCGCACAATCTAAGGCGCTATATAAATGCACCATTTACCATTTAGAGCTGTGTTTAGAGCTGGAAATAATAAAAAAGTGTTTCCTAGAACTGGAGGTATGAAAAAAATCATACAAAATCTAATTTGTAAACGCCATTAACAATAAAGAGACAACATGACGTAATGAGTTACATTATGACGTAAATTTTCCCTTCATTAAAAATGGCATTTACAAAACAAACATTGAACTAAAGACAAACATTAAACCTGTGTATACGCCCTTCAAAAATCATTAACATTGTGAATCACATCTTGATGATGTCATCAAGATGTGATTCACAATGTTAATGATTTTAGTTCAAGGAAACACAGAATGGGGGGACTTTTCTATTATTCCACACAACAGCTCAAAGGTATATTAATGACATAGTAAAAACAGAAACACATTTAATTCGGAAAATCAGTTTAGACAATCTTAAACCAACAGCCCTTTGCTAACAATTTTGAGGAAAGTTCAGTCCTCTTTCCTGCTGA
This sequence comes from Protomyctophum bolini, assembly GCF_963924005.1. Lineage (NCBI taxonomy): Eukaryota > Metazoa > Chordata > Actinopteri > Myctophiformes > Myctophidae > Protomyctophum > Protomyctophum bolini. The sequence continues at coordinate 35,263,947 of NC_137862.1, forward strand.
AGCAGGTGTCAGAGCAGACAATTCCAATCAAGACTCATCATGCAGTCAGGTTTAGTGCAATTACTGAGCCACAAAAGCCTATGGTGTAGCTCTGGAAAAATAGCTATATCCACAAGCTCACAACGCATTTCATCACAACACATTGTGGGCTTGTATATAGACTATTTTCAGCAAGTGAAACCGACATATGATGAAATACAAAATACACATTATTTTCTAACCACAAGAGCTGCAGTTGTTGTTTTCCTCCAGCAATGAATTGACAGTGGTTGTGGGATCACTGGCAGATAAGGAGTTGGTGTATTTTTAGGGCTTTTAATGTGAGGAACCATTCCCCTGAATAATGAGCATCCTACCACTACCACTGCGCCCTCACAGATCAAACCCCTTTTGAGCTGGTGAGGAAGAGTGGGAGCTAGACAGACTAACGAAGGAGTGGATGGATGACATGAAGAAGAATGAGGGGGCATGAAGGGTTGAGTTGGTCAAACAGAGGGAACAGAAGCGAAGAGAGCAGGAAACAAGGATAATTAGGAAAGGTAAACACAAGCATGAGAAATAAAGCCACTCCCATTGGAAAGATGGAGGCATGTTTACACAATAAAAGAATGGTGGAGGCATGGAAGTGAAAAGGCGAGAATTATGTCACCAAGACCCACATACAGAAGCGAAAATGTCTTCTTTTTTTAGGATACTTTCTAAAGATGGTAAAATGTTTAGGAAAGGGGCTTTTCTTTGTAAGTAATTAAATAAATAGGCAGTAGTAATTATAGGTATCTGTAGTAGCTATGATACATTGTAGATCATTGCTGAAACAGCAGAGATGGTAAAAAGGTTTACTTATTGTACCTTTTCTGCCATTTTATACGAAAAACAGATTTTTCACCTATTCATTGCACTCCTCCCTCTCTCTCCCTCTCTCTCTCCCTCTCTCTCTCTCTCTCTCTCTCTCTCTCTCTCTCTCGTCCAGTACCTCTTTTCTGGTGAAGTCTGATTTTCCTGGCATGCTGGTGCTTCCTGGAGATCTGGGAGGTTGGCAAAGTCATCCTGTTCAGCCATCCCAATTGCTAGAGACAAAACAACCATCTTCCCCTCACTGGGCACACAGACACACAAGACATACGGATATAGGCAAACAGACACCAACATACAGACATACAAACAAACAAACAAACAGACACGCACACAGACCATACCACGCACACATGCGATGCAAGTACACAAAGAGAGTAGGGAGAAGTTGCATTATTTTGAAATAATAATAGCACAATCCATTCCAGTGTGTCTCAACCAGTGGAACAAGGCACACCACTGTGCTGTGGAATGAGCTCAGGTGTGCTTTGGGATTTAGCTATCATTAAGGAAATCCATGCCAAACACAATTACTACTGACTTACAGTGATTACATCTTGGTCTCAATATATTTTGGGTCAAATCCAGCAGTGCATGTGTTGCTTGGCCTTTTGTTTACAAGCCTTGTCATGCATCATACAAGCAATCAATAATTCTGTGCCTTGGAAATTTGTTGCTTTACCAAAGTGTGCCTCAGCACCAAAAAGGTTGAGAACCACTGATCCATTCATAGTTCTATCGTCCTCTGTTTTCTGTTTCATAGACACAGAGAAGTGTATAGGGAGTGAAAAGAGAAGAGACAATTGAAATTAACTGAAAACAACAACAAACTACAAAACAGGAAATATATATGAATAAAAGGAAAGTAGATTCAGGAAAGTTTAAGCATAAACAAAAGCAAAGAAGCACATCCAATTGATTTGTAATTATTGTTCTCCAGCCTGAAGTAATTTAAATCACGGTTTACTGAAGTATGCTGCAATGTGAATTCTACAGGCTGTGACAACAATGACCTTAACGAATACGCATTTACACGCCACCAATGTGAATTCACACAATAACTACACATGCAATGCATTCTCTCACAACACACTCCTTGGGACCTGAGCTCTGTCCTCAGTATTTTATCAAGCTGGAAAGCAGTACAACAGTCACTGTAGAGATTCATTCTCACAGTTTCTCTAGCATCCTAGCTTTTACCTCACAAAAGCCTATTTAATCATCGTAAAACATTGTCGCTGGCTGGAAATAGAAGTATAATTTAAGCGATATTCGCACTGATCCCATGCATGTCTAACATACATTTACCATGTGTTTATTCCTCTCACTTCTTTATTTATCATCATTGTCATGTGGGGCTCTTTCAAATACACATGTCGCCGACATGTGTATTCTCGCTGACAATATGTGTATTCTCGCTGTTCTCTGATAATACCGACATGATGTCGGTATTGTCAGAGAACAGCAGTTACAACAGTAAGTGTGTTCAGTGTCTCACACTATGGCGTGAAATGTAACTCATATTATCAGTGAACTGGGATTATAAAAGTAACCTCTCAAATACTTGTTTCAGTGTCTCACTACGGTAAGATTCGTGGGGACGCGAATGGAAACAAGGACTTTATTGTCATGCTTTTAGACCAAGTCCTTAAGTTGAATGTACTCTGTTTGCATTTCTGTCTAATAAAGTATTCAATCAATCAATCAATGCCCTTTGCACGAATAATTTTGCCCCCATAGCTGTGATTGACATCTCAGAGCTCACCATTCGCAGAACTCTTTCTCATCGTCATGGGCGGATTTATTGGGGGGGCAAGCTGGTAATAAGAAATGATAGATTTCCCCACCCAAATTTAAAACATAACATTTTAGATTGAAAATGATGTTGATAATGATTGTGATCCACACTGATTATAAAAGGTAGATAGTAGTGCAAGCCAGCTGTCTGCTTACCCACTAGCAGCGGTATCAGAATGGTTCAAATATATGCCTGACGCCAGATGTGAATATCTTTGGATGTGACAACCAGGTTCACTTCCTGTCCCCGGTTTAACAGTTGTCAGTTTTCTGGTATTACTTGTTAATCATTGTGGAACAGGGCTCGCCACATTACGTGTGACCAGTCCATTACGCACAGCTGTGCATATTTATAGCTTCCAATTAATCACATGTACATCATCCTGAGTGGCTTCAAATGATTATTAATCAGAATCTCGTTATTTTAGCCTTCTACCTGTCATGTGATTCTATGAGCAACATACTGCAAAGTAAAGAGGATCTCTCTCTGGGTAAAGGCTGGGATAATTGAAAGCTGTTACAGTGTTTTGTAACAATGTTGCTTAATTGTCTCGTTGAGATGGGATAAAACAGCAGTCAATGCCCGTTTGTCAACCAACAATATTGTAATATTACAATGTATAGCCTACTGTTTCGATATAATTTATTTCTAATACAAAGTTACAAACCAATCTTGACTATACATGCCTGGCTCGGCATACTAATGACAACGATGGGGGTGTGGTTCCCAATATTGGGCTGTGTGGTTACTGTTGGTGCAAAAGCCTACACACTGGTGAGATACCTGGCTCATATTATTATAAGAGAACAGGGATCATGAAAGTAATCTTAAATTCCCTTTCAAATACTCTTTTCATTCTGGTGCATATTATCAGAAAACCAAGGCTAAGAAAGTAACCTTAATTGTCTCACATATTCCCCAATGTCCTCTATTAGCCTGAGGTTTTGCATTACCTGATCATCCTTGGCTGTGCATGTTAACAGAGATTTATCCATTATATCACCCATTATGAAACGGAAATTATTTCTATCACAGCACAAAGCTGTACTTCATCCGAATATTAAAATTGATTAGCGTAGCAGATGGGTTTTCCTCTAACACTAAAATCTTCCTAAATCTTCCTCTGACCCATATACATCTTTCATCTTTACTCCATTGATTTTCTATCTCTTCACACTTATTATCCCTTTCCCAGTTTGTATGCTCTCACACTCTCTCTCTCACTCTCTCTCTCTCTCTCTCTCTCTCTCTCTCTCTCTCTCTGTTTCTTCACTCTTTCTCTACCCTAACAAAGGGCAGTCTGATGGCTCTTTACTGGTGACACAAGGAATTTGGTAACATTTGAGAGACAACAGCCCACCAGAGATACATTAACGGCACCAGCTTGAGTTTCATTGATTGGGTCGAACATAGAATGGGTGACCTAAAACAAGGGTGTACTTCAGCTGGGGGGATAATCATTACCACCTACACTAGTCACATCGATTAGAAATGTAATTGGGGGTGGTGGGGTGACTGCACAGTGTGACAGGCCTGCAGACATGTGGTCGCTAGTTGGATAATGGAATCTGTTTGGCTGCTCACACGCCAATGATCCCAAATATATAAAATGGCTCTTTTTCTTTCCAATTTGTGTTTGCTGTCAGGTGTTTGGTCTAGAGAGATTCATGAGCACTGGGACAATGCAGGACGAGGCCACCGCTCCATGCTCTACATACAGAATCTGCTCTGCGTTTATTGAGCCATGATTCACTGAGTAGGGAGGTCACTGGCCTAATGGCCTAGACTAGACGAAAGTATAGGGGTTAGAACACACCGTTAGAGTGTGTGTGCTACTGTAGGTTCGATTTGACGGGGTGATAGTGGGGAAATCCAGGATTCTGCTTTTGATATCCCCCTCTGGTTATTCATTTTTGTCTCTGGTGGGATATGATTTAACGCTGATTCTGGTCAGATTGAATTTGTGTAGTTTTGCCCATGCAGAGCTAGAGCTCCTGCCTTTGGACAACAAGTTGATGGGTTCGATCCCGGGCACCGCCAACTCAGTAAATGAGTAGCACGGCTTGATGCAGCAAATCGTGCGGGAAGTACTGGGAGCTGATGGTAGGTGTGGCGCTCCACCTCAGCAATCCATCTCCCAGGAGTCTAGCGCTTTGTAACAGGGATAGACCTCCACGTGTTACCGGCTGATACCGACAATAAGCCACTCCCACCTACTTCTTCTGAATGAAATACATGCATTCTTGCGGTTAATAGTGATACGTTTTATAATTAAGTTAAATAATAATATCCCAATTTAACAATTTATTAAACAATACAATAAATGATACCTGTACTGCATACTACCTGTACTGCACACTACCCTGCACAACTTTATTTAAAGAAGTGAAGCAACTGTGACCAAGAACGTTGCTTAGCTTCTTTAACTTAAATAAAGCTGTGCTCCAGTACCATGCAGGCTGGGAAGCGTGTGGGTATAATTATTATTGTTGATGATCGCTGTATATTTGCCTACACACCTGTCAAATACTCCAGCCCAAACCGTTTTCTTACCTTAATAATGTTATATCCATGAACAAGTGGTACAGGTGAACAATTACATGACTCCCTCCCGAGCCCACCGCATGCCATGACACTGCAAAGCCTGGCAGTGCTGGTGCCATTGCTATCTATCAGTGTCTTTCATATAATGTCGCATATCTCTTCATTGTGTGTTTTTGTCCCAAATGGGCTGCCGTAGTGGGCAATCTGTCGTTAAACCAACCGTGCACGGTCAGGGGGTTATGTAATTCTTCACTTGTACCACTCATTCTTGGATATAATATATTAAGGTAAAAAATCGGTTGGTCCAGAATTCTCATTTTGGGCAAATTTGCAAAAAAAGAAGATGTATAAGCTCATGTAGATGCATTATGAGTTCATAGATTGGCTATAGTTTAGCTATTTTTACAAAGAAATAGGAGGGCTTAAAATTAAATGGTTAAGAAAATGTCCACCCCTCTGTTTTTGTACAAACCGAACCCTGTGTGTGTGTGTGTGTGTGTGTGTGTGTGTGTGTGTGTGTGTGTGTGTGTGTGTGTGTGTGTGCAGGTGTATGTCTGTATGCTTGTGTGTAGTAGGCTGTAAGAGATGTGGCGCCGATAACCTCCAGGCTTTCCTGTGGAGCACATCATCTATAATCTATCATTCCACACACACAGTAGAAGCAAGCTGTCAGGGATCTTATAGGGTTGCACCAGTCATCTGTGAATCCATTTGTAAATCCATCACAGTCCATATTAAGATCTTATAGTAAGTTAGTTTATTTTAAACACGGTGATTTACAGTAAGGGTATATGAAATAGCATGGATGCATGCATTGCTTCGTGCATTGCTTCGTGCATTATATAAATAACCAGGAATTTACATAAGTACACACTACACAGTGTCATTTATGTCCTCATGCCATTAATTAGTTAAAGAATTAATTAAGAGAATTTTATTATTAGGAATGATGACTTATTAATCATGCATGATCAATAATGAGTTATTCTTACTAGTTCAGAAGTAAACGGAGTACAGAACTAAAGCTAACCAACCCAGCACAGAGCACATACAGTGTGTCACTGTTGGGTGTGGACTACAGAACTAAAGTTAACCAACCCAGCACAGAGCACATACAGTGTGTCACTGTTGGGTGTGGACTACAGAACTAAAGTTAACCAACCCAGCACAGAGCACATACAGTGTGTCACTGTTGGGTGTGGACTACAGAACTAAAGTTAACCAACCCAGCACAGAGCACATACAGTGTGTCACTGTTGGGTGTGGACTACAGAACTAAAGTTAACCAACCCAGCACAGAGCACATACAGTGTGTCACTGTTGGGTGTGGACTACAGAACTAAAGTTAACCAACCCAGCACAGAGCACATACAGTGTGTCATTGTTGGGTGTGGACTACAGAACTAAAGTTAACCAACCCAGCACAGAGCACATACAGTGTGTCACTGTTGGGTGTGGACTACAGAACTAAAGTTAACCAACCCAGCACAGAGCACATACAGTGTGTCACTGTTGGGTGTGGACTACAGAACTAAAGTTAACCAACCCAGCACAGAGCACATACAGTGTGTCACTGTTGGGTGTGGACTACAGAACTAAAGTTAACCAACCCAGCACAGAGCACATACAGTGTGTCACTGTTGGGTGTGGACTACAGAACTAAATTTAACCAACCCAGCACAGAGCACATACAGTGTGTCACTGTTGGGTGTGGACTACAGAACTAAAGTTAACCAACCCAGCACAGAGCACATACAGTGTGTCACTGTTGGGTGTGGACTACAGAACCAAAGCTAACCAACCCAACACAGAGCACATACAGTGTGTCACTGTTGGGTGTGGACTACAGAACTAAAGCTAACCAACCCAGCACAGAGCACATACAGTGTGTCACTGTTGGGTGTGGAACGCTTGTAAAAAAACAAAAAAGTAACTTTTAGGAAATGGAAAAAAGGACCTGTGTTCCAATGCATCTAGTGTACTATTATTAAGTCATAAGCTGTTGTTAATACGTTTCATTTGTTAAATGCTTATAGAACCCAAAGACAGACTTAACCACTGTCGCGCTGGCATCCCTATTTTAGCAAAAAAGTCCCCAAAGGATCCAAAATTATTTTTTTCCCTTTTTTTATTTGATTTATTATCTACAATTCTGTATAAACTACAAGAAATGCAATTACATTTTAGAATGTGCCAGGAAGAGGCAAGACATCCAAAGGGCATATTATATCTGGTGCTTGTACTGTAAGTCTAAATAGAAAAACTAAATAAATTGTCAGTTTAGTTTTTCAATCAGTCATTAAAGAAAAAAAATTCAATGACTGAAAAATTCAATGACTGAAAAATTACATTACGCAACTCACCCTAATACTGTAGGCCAAACCCATTTTGGCATTCAGCAATAATTTGATGATGTACTTTAGTACCTTAGCAAATGCTCTTTTAAATAAACAGTATTAGCCACACAGTGAGAGAGCGACACGAATGGCACACAGCTAACAGTCAAAACGAGGGCACACTGAAGAAGGCATTTTGTGCTCATGGTATACCCCCGAACCATTGGCTATTGGGTCGTCCTATACTTTACTGTATAGCTAATGCTTTAATAAATGTGTTGTTCATGCATGATTGAGGACATGAATGAAGCACAGTGAATTCATGTACATTCCTGATTATTCATGAGGTAATAATGCATGAAATAATGCATTGGCATACATGAATTCATGTCCCCATAGCAAAGTGTTGGTGTTCATTGGTTGTGCTATTAAGTCAAGTAAGTAACATAAAGTGTTACCGACATAAGTAATAATGGGGGCGGAACATCCTAGTTCTTGCATACTGATGAACTTGTAAATTTTCTTTTATTGTCCAACTATGCCTGTATGTCTGTGGGGCATGTGCACTGACTGACAAAGGACAAAATAAGGCATATACTGTATAAACACTTAACTTGAAAACTGGAAATTAAGGTAAAGAAGACATGTGTCACTGATAATAAGTGAAAGTTGAAATACGGCTGGATGCATACCATCTTGCAAAGTAAAAAAGCAGTAGAAATGCAGAAGAGAATACATCATGACACTCACAGGAAAGACTTGACATCCAGACCTCTGTTACGGATCTGTCCCATCACGTGGTCCCAGCTGCCTGGGTTTGACCTGGATCGGCCCGCCCCAGCCCCTCTATACCGCGAAGCTCCGGCCGGACTCCCCCGGACCCCCCGTGGGCCTCCTCGGTGGCCCCCGCCCCCTGGGCCTGTGTGTAGTTGGCCCAGGCTCTGGGAGGTGGCCGGGGGGTCGTTGGGACCCGGCGGGGGCTGGTGGGTGAGGGGCTGTTGGAGACTCTGCTGCCGCACCAAGGGCCGAGGGCGCGCCACAGCTGAGGATGGAATGTGCTCCAGAGTGGAGGCAGAGGACAGGGAAGCGTCCCCAAAACTGACAGTGGAGCACCAGGGAAAGAGGTGGTAACGACGAGGGATACAACAGGGTTAAAGATGGAGAATGAGATATGGAATGTAAGGAGGGAGAAGGATGGATAAAATAGTGACACAGAAGTGATACAGAAGGGTCATGATATGAGGATCAGAAGTAGAGAAGATAAAGAAAGTACCAGCAACACAGACGATCAGGTGAAGAGGAGATGAGAGAGAGGAAGAGAGAGAGAGAGAGAGAAACAGAGAGAGAGGGGAAAAGAGCAACAGACAAGTGTCCATCAGCTATAGAGCCAAAATAAGCAAAGTTGTTGTACAGTAACAGTATGGCAGCGTGCCAATGGGCTGGCATAAAATATGCAAACAGCAATACTATAATATAGGGATTTGGTGCTGGAGATTGACCTCCTCCATGAGCAGAATGAACTTCAAACTGGAACTGGAAGTGCCGGTCGCTGTCCTCTGAAGCACTAAAGTGTTTCTCTACACTATCTTTCTTTCCAATCTGCCTCGACCTCTTGCTATACCTCCCTCCTATATCTATCCCATCGCACATTTCCCTTCCATCAATCTCTCCACTGTCTGCTTCCACTCGGCCGTACTTCTAACTCTGTGCTCCTGATCTCAACTCGTCTCCATCTCATCTGCCCATTAATCTTTTCCTCACCCTTTGGTTCAGCCCTCCCATCAATCTATCTTTGCACCACCTCCAAACCACCGCCCTCAAACCCTGCTCTGTAATCGCCCTGTTGTCTGCTCTTACAATCGTTTAATAGTGCTTCTCTCCCTATCCGCACCTCAATCTTTGCCCTGCCTGATTACTGTAAGCTGGTGCTAAATAGATCTGTCTGACGCTAATGCTGGGCGGGAGGATTTACTGCCTGCTGGTGTAGTGGCAGTGGATGTATGGGACGTAGGCTGTGGTGGCCAGACCCTTCAGTGAGAGCTTGGCTGCAATTCTACTGGAGAACAAGTCCCTGAAGTACGCAAGTCATTGTGATCAAATAAATACAGGGGCGTATTAATACACACAGACGCGCAGTCGCGTATGCACGTATACAGTATATGCACACACGCACGCACACACACACACACACACACACACACACACACACACACACACACACACACACACACACACACACACACACACACACACATCTCACATACGCACCATTGCGTGCACCATTTGGTGTTTTATTTGGTGGCGGTTTTGATGAGAATGTGTGTGTACAATGTAACCACTTGTAATGAAACAATGCATAATAATGCATAATATGAAAGGGAGTCGATGCGTATCTGATGAGCAACATTCTGCTGATGCGTTTCTGTTAGGTGAAGTGTTATGAGCAAGATGTCAAAAAATATATCATAATTATGTTGCTTGCAGTTGGACTCTTCCTCCACACATAACGTCTATGACAGAGGTCAAGGATAATGATGAATGAAGATGTCCTTGAAGAGTAATGAACATAGTGGATGAGGGTGACCATGACTACAGTACACTATACTCACTGTTACCTGTTAGTCCAACAAACATTTTATCATAACTGACATCATGATGAATCGATAAATCTGGTTGGATTCACTATACGGCTCTTGGCCAGACATCTGGGCAGCCAGTCACTGTGCTAATACATTTTCCCAGTCTGCTCAGTGTCATAAATTTGGCTTGGGGCTTTTTTTCTGCTCATTCTGAAATATACAGAACTCTGTCAAACAGTGTGCCCAGCCATATTGCTCATTGTTTTCTTTGGGCTATATTGTAAATAAATACTAGAGGCTCTATTTTCATCGGTGCCTTTACCCACAACGCTGCTCACAAGTCAGCCGCTGCCAACAAATTATGGGTATAGCAGCTTGCACTGCCCCTAAATGGTATTTTGGTCCAGCGTTACCCACTATCCATTATGCCGACACCTTTACTTGCTGCTAGAGGTTATGCTGGACATGCTTTCCCCAAAATTGCTATTTTGGCCACACACATTTGGGAAAGCTCATAGCGGAGTTTAAAATCACCCATAAGCCGTAATGCCACGTTCGTTTGGTATAGTGGCAGAAGTGAGTGTCAATTCCTTGTTTCCATTGTGTTTATATAACTAGGCCTTACCCGTTCTGAATATATGATTACCAAGTTATGTACAGTGTGGGTAATGCGATGTAATAGATCACATTACTGATTGGGACGGAATTGGCCTGTCTCGCTATAGCGCACGTAGGCTCTGCTATCGCAAATATAGCGGATTTATCCCCCAAAAAGCATGTTTTTGCAATAAATGTTTTAAAATTCCGCATTTGCGGCGCCCCCTATGGATGAAAATGGAATTGCTTTGGGCTTATCTGCTTAATTTTGTTTTTTATATGAACGTATAAAAGCATATAAGTATGTGGACGTCTCTGACGTTTATAACAAACCAAACCGTTAGAAAATCGGTTGAAAGTTATGCATGTTATGGTTATTTAAAAGTACATTCCCCATAGACACAATGCTATGCTACCCCTCGGTAAGATGGCCGCCACGTAGCAACAATAACTTCTAGATAATAATAACTTGACTAGACACAATGGACACAAGGAAGTGACAGGTCACAGCAGGCACTCACTTCTGCTGATTATAGGAAAATTACAAAGAGATGTGTAGGAGCATAAGGAGAGATGGAGCAGCCTGACTCCGTGGACATACCAACATACCGCTCTATACCAAACTAATTTGGCATACAGCTTACAGGTGCTTTTAAACTCCACTATGCGCCTTCCCAAATGTGTGACCAAAATAGCCATTTAGGTGAAAGCGTGCCAACACGCCCATGACCACACTTCTAGGTGCAAATACTGGTGTCGGCATAATAGATAGCGGGTGAAGCTGGACCAAAATACCATTAATTCTTGGGCAGCGGCTGACTTGCTGGCCACGTTGCGGGTAATGGCGGCGAGGGAAATCGAGCCCCTCTTGCCTAATGCTAAATCCCCAAATAGCGGCTTTAGCAATCTCGGACCAAAATAGAGCCCTAGATGAACCAGGATACAATTGTTACAATTGTATCCTGTGTGTTTTGTTGTGTACATCCTAAAGTGTATGCTGACTGTGCCTTTCAGAAGAAATATTATCTGCTTCATCCCATCACTGACTAATGGACATTTCTGATACCTTTAAAGTCAATTAGACTGAATAAATACTAGAGTGATTTGTAATTAAAGGACCATGAGGAGCAGAAAAACAATAAGACAGAGGCAGAATGAGAAACAGAGTTTGTGAGAGAGAGAAAGAGATGGGGAAAGAGAGAGAGAGAGAGAGAGAGGGGGGGGGGGGGGGGGAGAGCGAAGAGAGTGAGAAATAGAAACCAAAAATAGAAACCAATTCCAAGGGGAAATGGAAATTGAGGTAGATCTGAAAGGGGGAGGAAAGCAGAGGAGTGAAAGGAGTAGAGTGTGAGAACTGATCAGTAATTCAGATGAAGCCCAAATTCTCAGATTGTGTTGTGAAAGCCGTTTAAAATGAAGAGCAGTTAAGTGTGTACAATTTGGTTCAAGAGCATTCATCAGGGTCCAATGAACCCAGATGAAGGCTCTTGAGCCAAAACGTATTGGTCGTTTTTTTGTTTGTGGAGCGGTGCCTAGCCGCTCCAATGCGAAGCTATGTGTGTGTGTGTGTGTGTGTGTGTGTGTGTGTGTGTGTGTGTGTCCATTTCAACACGGACAGCTGCAGTACCGCTCTGTGACCTGGGGTGGCACTGTTGGGCGGCTAGCATAGTTGCACCGCTCAGTTCACACAGGTGTGATTTTTTACTTTGCCAAGCTAAAAGCCATGACTAAACTAAAGGCTTTTAAAAACTCACCTGTTTTCTCATACCGCCTAATGTCAGCCTACTACTACAAGGGAAGGACCTTTTTTACCTAGGCTACACTGAATCATATCCAATGAGCACCTGTTTTCAGTTTCTGATAATTACCAACCCAGGCAGTGCTTCCTCTTTTTTCGATGTCCTTTTGACACTTTATGGTATTTAAAATGATTATTATTACTATTATTATTATTTTTATATAACAGATTCTTTCACATTTTTTGCCTGAGAAGTTTAGATTACCAGAAGTTGCAACTGATATTCATACAATGTACGCTAGCAGCAAGCCTCAGCTCATAGCGGCATGTATATGCTAATGTTTCTAAAATTATGTTTTTCTAAGCACATTTTACAAAAGACAAAGTATTTTGTTTTCCGTTTACCTTTGTAAAAATAAATGTAATAGCCATATTATTTCTAGCATCTAAAATAAAAAATAATCATCCAAAAAGGAATCTATTTATAACTAAATGTGCTTGCTGTGTCAGAAGAACTCTCACAACTGATGTCTTTATACTTAATGAATGTTGTGAATGAGTTTTTAGAGCAGTGATACACCCTATGAATAGAATTGACAGCTAGAAGGGTGGAGAATGGAGGCATGTGTGTATGAATGACGTTCTCTTTAGTCAGGGCCTTAAACCATGAAAAACATGTTTATGCATAAAGAGAGCAGTTACATGCTCCAAAATGCATTGGTTCTCCTTCAAGCAATCCTAAAAAAGTCATCTTTTCCATATAAGCACCTCTTCTTTCCTTTAACTGTAGTTAAGCAGTTGGGCTCTACTCTGCACCACTGATACAGTACAGTACAGTACATGCATATCATTGCAATCAAGGTGCCCTTGCAAACAGACGTTTCCCCTCTGCGTCTGCTCCATGCCGCTGTAGTGTACAATGCTACTCAACATGCATGTCCTCATGCCCATCACTGTCACTCATCTACATAAAACTCACTTGCTAGACCGCAGACCTCCGGCATGCATGTGGCTCTGGATCGTCTGCCACCGCCCAGCTTTGAGGCCCCCAGTCACCATGCTTCGCAGGCTGTCACTGCGACTGGGCCCTGCCCCAGTCTCAGAGCCAACGTACCCACCCCTAGCCTCAATGGCCCCCGGGGAGGCTCCAGCACCTCCCTGCCAACCCTTATTCACAGCCCCACTGAGGGGGGGAGGGAGACGCAGGAGGGATTACAGACATAAAAACACAGACCAACGACGGAGAGAGAAAGAGAGACAAAGGATGGAGAGACAGACGGACAAAGAAAGAGTTGGGAGAGCAAAATAATTATTAGTGATGTTAGTCAAACCAGCAAGTAAAGCATTTTGCAGAGATAGAAGGAGGAACTTATCCAACCACAGGGGTCCAGTATATATTGCAGCAAGTGAAACGGCTGCCAGCCAAACATCTAGCATTTCAGCCAGTCAGTCACCAACTTGTGAATGGCATATGTTATCACTGCAGTGAAGGTACAGTATGTCCTTAGATTAACTGTGCAACCATGTCACTAAACTGAGAACAGATTTGTATTCTTAACTTTGGATATCAGACACACATTTACATCTTTCAAAGTAATAGCAGTAGCACCCATATCAAAATAATAAAATAATAAGATCTTCTGACAGTTAAGACGCTGCTTAGAGTGAAAACAAATATGATTGTGATTCAAATGTTTCCAGAAAAAGTGTTAAATGCTTTTGATTTTTAGACGGCACACAGTTAATCTTTTTGATACATACTTTACTCTTCGACCACGTGACCTAGGCCACCCAAGCTTAGCTAACCTAAACCTCGCATCACAGAGATGAGGGCAGACAACATTGTAACTTCATTAGAGAGGCACTTCGTTCAGTGAAGACCGACGAGACAAGACAACGGACAGGACAGTAATTCTTAATGACAAATCCACATAGACATTCAGACTTCGGATGTGGTGCAGGAAAGAGGATCACTTGTGGGGTTTCTCTCTAAAAAGTAGCTGGTCTCTGTGCTTATCTGAGAGATCTCTGCTGGCTCCATGCAGGTGGATCTACAGTAGACTGCTCTGGCATAATAGTGTTAGTGGTGTTATTGTAATTGGCACTATCACAGCATTCTCATTTCCAAAGTAAGCAATAAAATAAAATAGAATTGCAATACAATATAAGATTGAAAACGGTATCATGGTATCTAAGAGAATGGATCCAAATCATGCAAACCAACGACTGCATAAAAACTGACAATACTGTATATTCTTCCATCATTTAGTCTTCAGGCAATGTACTGTACATGGCTTGATATCATAGAGGCTCTGTAGACCAGACTAATGAGAACTATAAGGATGCCTTATAGCGAGCACAGTACCATGGGTGGCAGTGTCAAATAACCACAGAAACTCAAAGTGAGTGGAGGGAAGGGTGTGAGAGAAAAGAACACAAAAAAGCAACTCCTTTACGTTCACTTTCAAACAACCACAACAAGACACCCTAACCACACCCCCGTCCCCCCCGTCCCCCCGTCCCCAGACAAAACAGCAACAATAAATAACCAACGGTCAACCCTCTGTGACAAGCCTTACAAAGTGGAAAGCACCGAGGTTGGGGCACACATGGTGGTTAATTGTGTTGGGTAGAAGATCGGGAGAGGGTTAGCGGGTGAAAGGGTTCTGCTGAGGGTTGTCCGTCTCCATGGTAACGCTCCATGGGCTGCAGGTGAGACCTTACAGGTTAGAGGGCTTGATCAAGCTGGCAGGGCTGTAGGGAATGGGGCTATCCGACCTTATCACTGGTATAGCCACTACACACAGTGGGAGAATATCAACCAAAATGTTATCAGTTATCAGTTCTATGAGTGTTTGAGTCATGACTCATGAGGCTTACTGACAATTGTATTGCACTGTCCATTAGGATGATTCTAAAATGTAATCATCAAAATATGATTGGTTCCCGTTGGAATCTTACAATTAAAATTTCATATTTTGGGAGCAGTTTTCAATTCCACAATTGTTTACCGAACAGGTTTTCTTTAACAAGAAAAAGCAGCAGGGGAAAGGCTTGCTTTTATAGGTAGAAGAGATCTGTTGGATAATGGGCACAATTACTGTCTGCAAAAGTCAGATTAGGGCTGTCATAAAGATCTAAACATCACTGAGAATGTTCTGTACACCTCTGTTAGGTCTTGCGTGGCCGGCACTGCATACTAGACACAAATTACACCTGTCAGTAGAGTTCATCTAGGATGAAAACAGATGTTTGCAATACGACAATATTATGTGAACTGGATTGTGTTACAAAAGAGGTACTTTCTTCCCAAAATGATGATTAGCTGTGTTGTGAAGTCAAAAACTATAGCAATGAGGCTGTCTGTCTCTGTCTACAGTTGTGTACTGTATGTGTGTAGTGTAGTGTACGTATGTCATTTTTTCCACAATGGCTCTGTATCATCGTCAAATCTCAAAACAAGGCCATAATACTTGATATAATTAGATCTAACTCAGTATCTGACTTTAAATATATTTTTATATAATTTGGTGGTAAACGGTCAAGGTCAAGTGGGTAAATTGTTAATTAACAAATTGTCCAACTACTCACTGTAGAATGATAACACTGATTACATTTGAAATCTTGTCTCAAGTTATTTAACTTCCCTGTGTTTCCTAGATGATGTAAGAATGATCTTATATCATCGTTGTACACGGACGTCGAACTTTGGCTTTTTTGGTTCAACTTTGCAGTTGCTCATTCGGTCATCCTTATTTTTCCACAGATTTGTAAATAACCACAAATTGTCCCTGGACATTGATGAGCTTCCATTTTTGGCATTGTATGGCTAACTTTGTGTGCAATAAAGAATAATTGTATAATGCTAGCATGTCAACCAGAAAAGGTGTGTGGTTAGAAAGCCGGGAGAGACGCATAGAGCTCAAGCCCCTCTTCATTACAGCCCTGCCAAGAGAGAGGGGTCCCTTACCAGCCATGACCGAGACTCACTTGGGCGTGAGGCGAGGGTCTCCGTAGGGAGCATAGGGAGACATGTTTAAGAGGAACTCCTTGGGTGGGTAGGAGCTCCATCTCTGCTGCACGTTTCTGCTGTCATTGTTATTCCAAAAGTCTCCGTCTAGATCACTGTGGCCGGACAGAGAGAGAGAGGTAAGATAGGTAAGTGAGAGAGGTGATACAGACAATGTGGGATGTATACTAGTTGCGTGCAGGAGTCACGCACCGATAATAACGGATCTACAAGCTGACAACGCGCTGTGCTTCGACACATTGTAAGCTCATAGATGATTTATATTCGGTGCACGACACAGCACACAACCATGTGTAAATTAGGCATAAGAGCAGTACAGAACTGGTCAAAAGTCACAACAGAGCAACATGGTTCATGTGTAGGAGTCAGAACTTTTTTCCCCCACAAAAATAAATAATGAATGGCCGATTGTTCAGTTGTAGCTGGGAGGGAATTCGTGAAAATCGTGCACATAAGGTTTTCAAAAACCAATATTAGTAGTATGTGGATGAAACCCCAAATAAATGGATTATATTACTATTGGGTACGCTAAATAGCATATTAAAAATGTAATATGTAAAAAATCATAACAATTATGCACTTAAACACAAGTTTTGGATTTTTGGCATGGTTTTAGGTATGGGCATAAGGTTTTCAAAAACCATTGCAAACAAGTTTGGCTCTCCCCCTAGTGGTCTGTTTGCAATGAATCAATATTAGATAAGACTGTATTGAAACCCCAAATAATTGATATGAGAGATTTTTCAATAGATTACCGGTATGTTACTAATGGGTATATGTGTATGCTAAATAACATACTAACAATTTAAGAAAATCTAAGTTCTGGAAAAGCATAATTTTCAACATGGCGTCCATGGCCCATTTCCAGAATGTATTAGTATGTTATTTAGCATACGCATACCCAATAGTAACAGAATCCTGTCTTCTATCTTCTAAGTCTTCTATCATTTATTTAATAATAATAATAATAATAATAATAAGGAAGGTCCTATTTGGGGTTTCAACCATATACTGACCTATCTAATATTAGATTCATTGCAAACAGACCACTAGGGGGGTTTTTCAACTTCCATTGAAATGAATAGCGAGGGGGCGGGGCTGTCGCTCCGCAAACACGCACGCACCCGTGCAGAGAGCGGAGGCAAAGAGAAAAGACTGGAGCCCACTGGAGTTGGAGTTGGTTAAATAGATGGACGCTGTGTAAAAGCCATGAAAAACAATGCAAGAAAATGTAATATCCAACACGGGGGGGAAAAAAGAGAGAGAAGAGGATGGACTGTCCATTATAAGGCTCTGGGCAGTCTGCTTGCATCCATGAAGGAGGTATATTAATAACATGGCAACTATCAAACACGGTTCACCACACAAAACCATCAGTTCAGAAAATGTACATTACATCCACTGCAGATGCACAGTAAAATCCTCAGTGTTCATTTAACTCTGAGAGTATCACAGAGTTACAAATGGATAAATGAACACTGAGAATATTACTATGTAGGAGAGACAGTAGCTGTATGTATCCACCCAGTGGGAGCAAAGAGGGAAAGGTAAAGTGATACTACAGCAAGCATTATTCTCTTTAAGAGTACTTTTGAAATAGCTTGGCTGTCTTGAATGTCTGACAGTAATATGACAATATGTATGCCAAGAAAATGGTTAAATACACAGTAAAATCCTGTTAAATTAATGCCACACACTGTGTGTTTGATGGCCAAATACACAACCATGCTGTCAACTGCTTCTTTTGGCAAAGAGAGGAAAGACACAGGAAAGAGGTATGAATTTGAAATATCTGCTTTTCCTTTCCTCGAATCCTACCTCTTTTGTGTGCCATTTGTTAGTGACCCCGGCAATAAATAAATAATAAAGGTCTTTGACTGGGTTTTCATTTGCTCACAATTCACCTGCCCAACCTGTGCAGGTTTCCCCATTGGATTTTCAAGGCATTTACATAAATAGACAAGGCAATTATATTTCCCTGGCAATTCCCTGGAATTCTATTCATTCCAAAATGAATTCCACTGACGTCCCACTGATGTTTGATAGACAATAAATATGTATTGTAAATAGATACATGCAACACTGTCTTCGAAGCATATTTCTTCAGCACTTCATAACATAAAGTTAATGGTACATGAGCTTTGTTGATGTATTGTACAGTAGCCTATATGAGGTATCAATGTATGAACTGTGAGTGTCCAAATGTAACCATATATGGACCCTTAATGGTCCATATATGGTAGCACATATTGTAACAACATTTGCAAACATTTGTCCAAGTTAAATTAGCACTCAGAACTTTACGGTGCATGTGCCCTCCAAAACACCCAATACTACCCAGTCTGACACCTACTTGATGGCTTTGTTTTCCCCTCTGCCTCTCACAGATTCTGGAGAGCTGGCAGGCTCTACCCCAGGCTTATTCCTCTTCCCCTTGTGAGAAATAGAGGGGGTGGGGGGGAGAGAGAGAGAGAGAGAGAGAGAGAGAGAGAGAGAGACAGAGGAGACAGAAACAGAGTAAGAGTAAGAGTCATTGAGGTACATCCTTCTGAAAACATTTTAACAATTGACATTCTCATCCTAATAAATCATCATAAATATGATGAATATTTTACATTTTACATTATATTACATTATTCTAAGCACAAATAAGTGAGTGATACTTTGGATGGAGGCCACAAGGCACAGCTTTGCACTCAGGATCAAACAGTGGCCAGCGACCACTCCATTACAATGAAATACAAAAATATACTCTTACTCCACACTCACTCACGCACGCACTCACGTATGCACACGCATATGCAAATGCACACGCACAGTATCGGATGAGCTGTACAGCAAACACATGTATCAGACATAATATCATAATTATTCTGTTGCTAACCACATGTCTATTAAATAGCCTACTCAAATAACATACATGTAATATGCAGAGAGATAAAGCAACTTTATTCACAATTTAATTGGAGCTGTCACAACACTGCTTATCAAACTCCTGAGACATGGAGGTACGCAAATTAAAGCTGGTGTCACTTTTCTTTTCTCTGCAAGTAGCTTTTTCGTCGCATTAAAAAGTGCTTTTGAAACAGACTTAAGAATGCTTTTGTGAGCTTTTCTGAGGTTGATCACACTGACAACCACTTTTTTTTTGTTTTTTACTTTGCAAAGCAAAGTGCTACAAACCAAAACAACAAGGGGTTGAAACTGTCGTTTCCAAATTACAGGGACTCAAAGTGACAACATTGCAAGTAGTAATGAATGTGCAATCAGGTGCAGCTCAAAAAACCTTCAAGAATGACGCCAGAAGGGAAGAGCAGGTACGAAAATGAGAGGCTGTTAGTCACAGGATTACAGAAAGAGAAAAGATAAGTTTAAAAAACTTTAGTGCGCATGTTGATGGAGAGAAATGTGAGGAATGACAAGAAGATGGAGATGGTGTACCGTGTGAAACAGAATTGAAAAGAGAGGCCGCTACTAGATTACAGTCAGTGTGGGAGTTGAGACACTACAGTATGTGCAATGGAGAAAGAAAAGCAGAATGATGAGAGAGAAAGAAGAGAAGCAAGGGGGGGAGATCAGAGGAGAGCATTAGTGAGACATTGGAATCTCATCACTCAGACGGGAGGGCACTGCTGCCAACCTTTCCCTCCAGAGTCCTGGTGTCCTCATGTCTGTCACACAGAGGTACTCAACACCCTTTCTTTGTCTGTCTGTCTGTCTGTCTCTCTCTCTCTCTCTCCATCCTCATGTCCAAATTCCTCCCTCTGCATTCTGCGCTCCTATTTCACCAACTCCTCCCTTGCCTCATTGTCGTTGTCCTCCTCATCCTCCTCCTCCTCGACCACAGAACAGTCAATGGCATCAGACCAGCTACAGATGTCTTCATCTTCATTATCATCATCTTTGCATGAACAAACGCTGTTCTCGCTATAGTCCATCCATCAGAGGGCTTCTGAATCCAGGCCACACAATCACTCGCTGAATGATGCTATGATGAGTTGCAGGTTATTAGTTAAATATCTGCAACAGTACATGTTTGCAAATACAATCAATCAATAATCATATTTCCATGTTGGCCATCGGCTTTACAGATGATTGTGTTGTTTAGTTAAAATTCCATGAAGCAAGGACGCCCGCACGACTCCAATCCGTCTTAGTTTCTCTGAGAATTCTTACCGGGTGCGCGTCGAGAAAAGTTAACTTTACAAGAAAGTCTCTAAGGAGAGAATACCAGCACTCACGGTCATTTGGTTTAAGGTACTTTTTATTATTTTATAATTTGCACAGTATGCTGCAGAGCAGACAGCACAACGTACGCGTTTCGGCGTATAGCCTTCGTCAGCGTTGTACTATGCTGATGAAATTCCATCATACGACATAAGAATCTGAGCTTAACTGGAAAAGGTGCTTCTTGACAATTAGAAAGGGGCACAACACAGAGCATACCGGTATATCTCCACCAGGCTGGCTGGCGTGAGAGGCAGCATGTGACATTGGCAGGGATGATGTTTGGCTTTGCATCAACCCAAAAAGCTTGTATGTTGATATATTATATCATGCTTAAAGCATGCACTTATAGTAAGACCATAATACATTGTGTTAATAAAATGCCTGGGTATGTCATCATGACAGGAATTGCATTAATCTGAATCTGTACTAGGCATAGGCATACTGTATGTTGATAATGTGTTTTTTAAGTGATGCAACCACTTCCTTAAGTAGCTTTGTGTGTGCCTGGCTGGGTGGCTGGCTAGATGTTGCATTTGCATTTGGTTGGTTTTCAAAACCAACCAAGGTTGGTGTCACTGTGTCACTGTTGTGCAGCCTAACACACACATACATATTAACTGTATATATGATGATTTCAGGTGTATCAGTACAGTACAGTACAGTACAGTACAGTACAGTACAGTACAGTACAGTACAGTACAGTACAGTACAGTACAGTACAGTACAGTGACCCCCTGGGGACCCCCACATGGTAACTGTCATTTCTCAACTGTTTTGGACGCGGGGTGGCTCGCCGGAACCGCCCCCCTGGGCGCGTTCCTGGGGGTGTGGATGTTCCGGGGACCCCCACACAGTAACTCTGTAATTTCTCGACCGCTAAGTACGCGGGGCCGGGGCGGGGCCCCTGGGCGCATTCCTGCTGGTCTGGAAGTTCCGGGGACCCCCCGGGGACCCCACACGGAGTTGCACCACTTACTTCACACGGGTGTGATTTTTAGATTAGGTGTAGTTAGTATAAAGGATGGTATAAAAGCACAATTAAGGCATCAGTTCCAGCTATCAACATCACAACAAGCATTGGATTGGATACTCTAATGAACATGTGAAGTGAAAGGCTATAGGAAAGATCTCTTACCTTCAGATTCCGTAGATTTATTAAGATAAAATTATAATTATATTTTATAATCTTTTTTTTCAATTATTTAAATAGTGGTTTAAAGTTAAGGGTTAAATACAAATTAATCTTGTGCTTATTCCTAAACTCATTTCAATGATGCCCCTTTTAAAATTCAGATTCATTTTGAAAATTCAGATGTTTGATTAATTATTTAATAATTATTAATTCCACTGATTCCACTACAGGATTAAACCCATATGATTACTACAGTGTGATAATATTGCCCAGCCTATATCAAAGCAGCATTGCTTGAGTAACGGAGACAAAGCAGTTACAGAGTGGTGAAATAAATACCATTGTCACAGAAGCATTAGATGGCTGAAATTATACTGTATTATCGCATGTAACAAAATTATATAATGTTGTTCCACACAGCAAGGACCAGGAGACGCCCGAATAATACTATTTTATGTGATGAGTAATGCCATTGTGATTTCTCTCTTCCGCTCTCTGCCCCTCTGTGTCCGGTGCACGTGTACCTTTATAGATGTGTGGGGTACTGTATGTTGGCATGTTGTCTTGTCACATTACATGGGCTTTACCTGAACGCTGCGTCTGTCCTTATGTATGCACATGCATGCATGTAATACTGTACAGTAGGTGCTGCGGCCTCTTTATCTCTGTCTCTGTGTGGGGTGCGTGTGACTGTGCAAGTACATCGTAAGGGGGTATGATGCGAGACCCGAAACCCAGATGACCTTGGGATACATAACTGAGAATACTGTACGTCTCAAGTGCATCCGTGCAATGTTTTTTCGTTCTAGTCATTCTATTTAGAGTGACTCATATAGGAATAGACTACGTGACAACCAGGAATAGTCTGGTGATCACCAGAGAGACGGGTGACAACCAGGAATAGTCTGGTGATCACCAGAGAGACGGGTGACAACCAGGAATAGTCTGGTGATCACCAGAGAGACGGGTGACAACCAGGAATAGTCTGGTGATCACCAGAGAGACGGGTGACAACCAGGAATAGTCTGGTGATCACCAGAGAGACGGGTGACAACCAGGAATAGTCTGGTGACCACCAGAGAGACGGGTGACATCCGGAATGTAGACTGTAGACGGCACCCGGGAGCAGTATAGGTTGGCGCCCCAGCCTGTGTCTTCCGTGAGGAGGAAGCCCAACAAACCCACGGTGAGGCCTTTATGGCTTGTACACACTGCCCCATATTTCCCTCCAGCGCCGCTAAAAGCGCTCGCCGACGCCTCCCCGACCATTTCTGAATATCTAGCACGTTTGATATTTGACTTGGTTGCGACTGCGCCCCGATAAGGCCTGTATTACAGCCAATGAGAGCACACTGCTCACAGCACTGTCTGTCTGTCAGTGTCTGTCTCGTCTGTTGACTGCATCGATAGATGATAAGATATATAACCTTCATTCCGTTGGTAAATCCCTGTCGTACATATTGGTATATTAGCCAAATATTGCCGTTACGCATTTCACTTGAATAACGTTGATAAAACCTCATCGGAATTAACAGCGCAGAGCAAACTTTTGGACCTCGTGCGCTGTGTGTGTTTGTTTGTGTTGCGCCCTGTGTGGGTCTCGTGCTTGTATCACGGCATCCTGCACGTGCATGTGTGAGATGTCAAAATGAATTGGAATAAAAAACGAATTATGTAGAGGGTCTATCGGGTCTACTCTGGATCGCATCTTGGTGAACTCTTGCAGTGCGTGATCCCTAGTCAGCGATCAATCGTTTAGTGTGAAAGCCACAAAGATAATATGAAAAAAAGAAAATACTCCTGTAGTGTGAAATACATAACGATCTGATGACTAGAGGCCATTAGGAGGGCCACTCAAGCCGCAAGCGGAGCCTGCAGCACCACCGTTGCCCAAATGAATGAAGTGTCATGTGCTGGGAGTCTGGTAACGCACCGGGCCTGGACCTGGTGAGAGCAGGAGTGGACCTGGTGAGACGTAGGAGGGGCCCGGACAGGAGATCTACCTCCCAGTAGTTCCGGAGCAACAGATTCTGTGGCCCTGGTCTTTCCCTAATTGGACTAATCGAGGGTAACAACTGGGACGTAAGTCGAGACTTGATCACCCGGCTGGTTCACCTGAGTGAGGGGTATGACGTTGCGAAAGGTCAGTGACATTCTCACAAGGATTAGAGATGGAGATAAAACAGAAAATGGACAAATACATGCTGTGCTGTATAAACATGGAGTGAGATAAACAGAATCACATACATAATGAGCGTGAACAAAATAAACCATAGGTTCTTTTTTTGGTTTTTTTTATCCCACGATTTTGTAACCCATTTTTCACCCCTGTGTCAATCATCTACTGTGATCCTGGGCTCTACACACCCTCCGCCAACCTGGGGAGAGCAACGGACTTAACTCATGCTTCCTTCATGCTTGAGTGTCCAAGTTGCTCCTTTACACCTGACAGGGGGAGTTTCCCTGGTTGGACGTAGCGCGTGAAAGGAACACTTTATTCCAACCAGTTCCTTTCCCCTCCATCAGGCGCCCCGGCTGGCCAGGGGGAGGCAGTAATAAACCATAGGTTAATGGGTTTGCTACCGCATTTAGTAAGTTCTGTGCCCACAATGATGAGCATGCATATTTCATCTTTATTGTCTCCGCCCAGCGATTTACATGAAATTTTGCACACACCTTCCCACTAGGACGAGGAAGAAATGCCACTTGAAAATGTTCAAATCAGCCTCAAGGTGGCGCTATAACATGCCGATTGACAATTTTTCCCTAGAAGCCAAGGAAAAACCTTTGACCTGCATTTTTCACATAGACCTGGTCCAACTACAGGGAGACAACCTCAAAGAGACTGACATATCTCGGGAGCATACTGGGCAAGGATGGTGGATCAGACGATGACATCAAAAGCAGAATAAACAAGGCCAGACACGTTTTCACCACACTACGACCCATCTGGAACTCCAAGGCACTGTCCCTCCATAATAAAATCAGAATATTTAACACCAACGTCAAATCAGTTCTCCTCTATGGATCAGAGACATGGACAGTGACAAACACTACCACCAACAAACTCCAGACATTTGTCAACAGGTGCCTAAGGCGCATTCTGAACATCAGGTGGCCTGATAAAATATCAAATGCCAGCCTGTTGGAGAAAAACAACCAAAACTCCATCAGCCAGGATGTGAAGAAGAGAAAGTGGGGGTGGATTGGACATACCCTCCGAAACCTACTGACAACATCACTAGGCAAGCACTGGACTGGAACCCACAGGGCAAAAGAAAAGTGGGGAGGCCAAAACAGACCTGGAGAAGATCAGTGGAGAGTGAGGCAAAATCGACTGGATTATCGTGGGCCCAGCTGAAGAAAACTGCTCAAAACAGAGTCCGATGGCGGGGTGTGATTGCGGCCCTATGCTCCACCTAGGAGCCTACAGGAATAAGTCAAGTAAGTCTGGTTTTATAGTGCCACCAGGAATAGTGGGTTGTGTGGCCGCAAGATAACGTTTACGCACAGTGGAAGCTCCTAAATGCGTAATTCACGGAAAATGTTTATTACTTGCGGATAAAGAGAAATTTGCAGGATTGGCCCGTTTTGAACAAAGTGCCTACAATGAACGCAGCATGCAATTTTGCACACATATACCTAGTAGGCTGAGGAATAAATCCCACCCTTTTCACATTGGCCTGCCAGGCTAGAGCACCACCAGCAAATGGATTTTTGCAAAAGACATTTTTGTAACAAATTCCAATTGCCATCAAAGGCATAAGAAGAATTGGCACCCTTTTCACATTGGCCTAGCCCCATAGCGCCACCAGGAGGCCACGATAATTACCTACCTGACCTGACCTGTGCTCCGAGGTGTACTCTTTCTAGTTGGTAATCAACTCATTTCTTATGTCTGGTCTCATTCTTTTGTCTTTTTTTGTACGGACAGTATAATAATTGGATGGGGGAACACTACAAATACAGAACCTATATGGTAATAGTTTGTAACTTCAGGTAAAGGGTATGCAAGTGTGATGTTGTAATCATCTGGATTCAAACATGGGTCTCCCATGCAACCAAGAGAGATACTGTATTATTAGGCTACTGGACTACATAGACACAAGCTTTACATCATGTATGTCCACTATTCCATAATATTGTGTCAAAGGCTTTACTAAGTGCTGTGTACCACTGACTCCTCAAATGCAAATATAGAGTGAATCCTATTTTCTTGGGTGGGAAAAAACACGCCCAGCTGGGGCGGCACAATTCCAACGAGCCCACCCCCGTCCAAAACGGTTGAGAAATGGCCGACTGACCTACCGTCAGACTTACCGACAGACCACCGGACTTACTGCCGACCCGTCGGACTACCGACCGACCGTCGGACTTAACGACTGACGCGTCGACTACCGCCCGAAATCTTTTGGATTTCGCCTTTGCTGGGAATGTGACTACCTACTACCGTATATGCATTTAAATACATACAGAGGATATTTAGCTTGTGACAGCAAAGAAACAGAAACATTATTCACTCTTAAATTTGTTTTCTATTGCTCTCCACAACTAAATAAATAAACAAACAATGCAAATGACAATGCACAGTTCAACAGCCCAGACCTACGTAGGTTGCATCCCATGATAATTATTTATTAGCATGCCCATGGCCTCAAACACCAGAATACATGAAAAACAATGTGGATGCATGCATGATGACCACAGCACCATTGCGTTTATCAGATACAAATGGTCGGAAATTTCCATGTGTAAAATGAATAAACATGCAAGTGCTTACTATTAGCATGTTATTTATTACAGGAATGTAAATATATAGGGAGTGTTGTGAACAAAAATGAGTGGCACCAAGAATTATTTTAGAGTTCAGTAGTACAGTTCTAAGTAAGTCCTACTGTACATTGATGCATTCTGGGAGGGCTCATGTCTCTTTCAGGGGAGCTCCTCTGTATTGTGAACCCTGGTAACGAGTGGGAAGAGTCAGAAGGAGAGGACCCGAGAGAGAAAGAGATAGATAAACTGACTCAAGGACAGACAGATAAGGGATAAAAGGGAATAATGTGTGCAGAAAGAAGCAGCAGGTATTTTCAGAAAAAGGATGGCATACATCAAATGTATAAGTTGCTCTCAGTACTCAGTTGCTCATGCAGGAACCATGCAGTATGTATGTAGTGTTGTGCATCAGTAGATGATTAATTAGCATGGGACTGAAGCCTGGCAGCAAACAGGCACGCCACAATGCAGGGCACAGCACCGTGTTTACATAACGTACTGGAGGATTCTGGTCATGTTTGCGGTCATGGTCACACACACAACATCTCCCTGCCTCCAATGCATCCCAGTGTATTGTGTTCATCACAATACAATGTTGTGAATTGTGTTCATCACACACTGCAGAATCACCAATAAGCAGCAGAAGAATCCTGATGGCGTATGCATGCACTGCCAACTTCAGAAAAACACGGCTTATTTTCTTGAAAAGTATTTCACAGAGGAAGATGAAGGTGAAAAGTTTTATCTTCGGGCAAAGGTGGAAGCCACGTGAGGGAAGGTGTTCAGAACATACATTAACTGTGATATGAAAAATATGCATGGAGAGCGAGACTGAGGGAACATGACTCTTTCTTTTTTTTCTTTTTACATTTTCTGGCATTTCGGCAGTGAAAGAGAAACAGGAAAGATGGACAGAGAGTCAGCAAACATTCCAGCAAGCCAGGAGTTGAACCTGGGAAACGCAGAAGGCTTTTTGCGTGCATGTGGTATGTGTCCTTATCATTCGGTATATATTCAAGTTCAAGTTCATATATTCAAGTACGGTATATATCTCTGCTGAAAATGTACATTTTCCAGGAAAAGTTTGTTCCAGAAAATTAAGAAACCTTATATTTTTTAAACCACCCATCAAAGTTGGTGTTGTGACTTTATATATTGTCAATTACGTGCATGAGAGGGGGAGATGTGTAGCTGCAGACAGTTTGAGGGTTCAATGGAGTTAAAGGGAAACTTCACCCTTTTTGCAAAAACAATACGTTAATCCCCAAACGTAAAGTAATACAAAAAAAACTGCAGCCTGTGTTGCATGTTCTTGACCCCTCTCTATCCTGCAGTTTCTCTACTGTCCTAAATGAAGCAAAAACTATCCACCAAAAATACTACTACTTTTTTATATATCCATCTTTGAGATAAGGATTAAGGAGTAGGCTTAAGATATATAAGCTTTCTTTTGTTTTATTTGTAATGTGACAAGCAGGGTAACTTACCAATTTACGTTGACACCAGGTGCAGATACCACACAGAGCCACGAGCCAAACGGCACATACTGTGAACGCAACAGACACCAGGAATACACTGAAAGACACTGAGCCTGAGAGAGAGAGAGAGAGAGAGAGAGAGAGAGAGAGAGAGAGAGAGAGAGAGATTATTTAACAGTACTCAATAATAAAATGAGACTAGAAAAAGTGCCCCTCTCTGCAATTATAAACTATAAACTGTTATTTTCTTCTTCTTTTTTTGTTGTTGCAATAATCTGTCGTCTGGTGGTGGTATAACAGGCCAATAAAAATAAATATATAAAATGGTAAATGGTGCATTTATATAGCTTATCCAAGGCGCTTTACAAAGATTGTGCATTACATTCACCCATTCACACACATTCCCACACCGATGCCGGAGGAAACCATGGAAGGCACCAACCTGCACATCAGGAGCAATTAGGGGTTCAGAGTCTTGCTCAAGGACACTTCGACTTCGGAGCCCGGGTTCGAACTGGGAACCTCTCAGTTCCCATCCGGTCACTCTACCCCTGAGCCACTGCTGCCCATAACAGTAACAATACACGTAACAGTGTATTCATAATGTTTAGTAGTGCGCATACAAAGTTGGACAGATCGGTGTAGTTATAGGTGAAAACATGAATTGGCTTGGTATAGCGCCACCACGATGACGGAATGGGCGTGCAGAATTTCACGGAAACGGTGCCGGAGATTAGCTGTGGAGTCGGACACACACACTCGCACACACACACACACACACCCCCCCCCCCCCCCCCCCCCCCTTCGGCTGGTGGAGACAATAATTGAAACTCAAAGTTATTAACCTAGGACGGTTAATAAATAGGTTAAAAACTACATTGTAAAACAAAATATCTTGAGCTGTCACCACAATTAATCTGGCTGCTGAAGGTAATCCGCATGACAAACATGGATGAGAATCTGCACCAATAAACACGGTTGCTGTTTGGCAGAGTTCACAGATGAGGAGACACTAAGAGTACACTAGATGAGGTACACTAGAGTACATCTTGGCACAAAGGAACCAAAAACACAGGCAGAAAACAGAGACATTTGATGGCTGACAGATTGGTTGCATACTGTACCAACAAGGACGATACCCGCCAGCCGCCTGGTGTAATCATTATGAGGTTTTGTTTGCCATTCAGTTCCTCGCACTGACAGTAATGTTGAAGTATTTATTAAATTAAAGTATTGATCAAATGCTATTTTCTTTGTGAATATAAGACGTGATATGTGATAAACATTGCCCTCTGAATCCAACCTCGAGCGCAGCTTTATCAGCCGATGCCTACAGCTCAGGCTGATGCCTGGGTGAATATATCTTAATGGGAAGAGGGGATTTATGGGTTTGTGATGTGTCTTTTCCTTCTCCACTCTGTTATGGCTGGTAATATGCAACAGGCAGACCAATTTATCTCAGAACAGAGGAAAACATTGCACAAATTGAAATTGCGTTACTGTACTGTATATGCACAATGCATATTCCCTTCAAGGCTCTGTAATAATAATCCACAAGACACGTAGAACAAGAGTCAGGCCTGGAATTTCACCATTTCACCAAGGCCACTTCGCCTTGGTGTTGCAAATTGTGTTCCAAGAGACTTATAAAAGAACAAGACCGGGCCTGGAATTTCACCAAGGCCACTTCTCCTTGGTATTGCAAATTGTTTCAGGGCATAAAGGCCAAACGCCAGGGCAGCAAGGCTATCAAATAAAAAAATAGAAAATTACATTCACAGAATGTGAATATTCTCTTCAGTGAATTCTGTCTGGTCTTGTCCTGACTCCTTCTGCACAATTAATTTATTGTAAGTTTCTTCTCAATATCCCCTCCACCTGTCCCTCCTTTTCGCTTTTCTTCCCCGTCTTTTTTGTTGTATTACTTGTACATTTATCAGGGCCAATGAACAGGAGTGGATTAGTAAAGACATCCTAATCCACCCCCACTTCTTCTCACATCTTTTCATGTGCCTGGGCCTCTTCAACCTGCATAAATCTGCTATCTGACCCTCTCCCTCTCCAGGTCTTGAATGAACATTGATTTTATCACGTTTATAATAGTCAAATTATAATAATGGTAATACAAAATAATAATTGTATCCCCTAATGTCACTATTCTGGGGCAAACATTCTTCTAAAATAGCAGATCGGCTATTTTCAGCGAATATATTTAGTCTAGTATAAAAGCAATGGTTCTCAACATGTGTGTGTGTGTGTGTGTGTGTGTGTGTGTGTGTGGGGGGGGGATATAGGGACTCTGGTCAACAAAGTATACGTCGGTCTAAGTGGTTTTAAGAGGCGACTCTTTGTGTCCCTCAGAACAATCCTCATTTTGAACTCAGGGGAGGAGATGAGCAGTGATAATGATCGCTGCTCATCACTGCTGCACTCAAAAAGCCATTCAAGCTCAGGTGATCGTGGTGCTGATATTCATATTAGATGTTCGTCAGCCACATCTACCCTTATCTGGCATCACTGAACCAGATGGCTCTTGTCTTACATATCTTTTTCCTGTTATGACAGTGTCACAGTCAATTTTATTTTTGTTAGCTGAGAGAGAGTTGCGGCTCCCCTCGTGTGGCGGCGGGGGGGAGGGGGGGGCTGTATTGATATAGAATTAAACATAGAATAGAATTGAATTAAAATGAACTTTTTGAGGCACAGGCCACTTATTAGCTTTCAGGAGAACACATCAGAGTAGAGACTGCTTTCCCCTCACTCTGAGAGGTTACTTTCAAGCTGCCGTCCTAATTTTGGGGCGTCATTATAGTTTATACTGTAGGCGAAAACTTTCAAAAATGTCCAAAAATAGCATATCTACAAGCTCACAACTTGGCATGATGCGACATGAGCTTGTAGATCAGCTATTTCCGCTCTTCATCGTACAATTAATCTTAAAGGGTTTAATTAAGTGTTTAATTACTAAAGGCAGTGCCGAAGTTGTACTATGACTGTTCAATGTTTTTCAGACCAGTAGTACTGAGAGATGAAGCATATGGACCCGCACCAAATTGCATACATTTGTGTTTCAGATTAAACTTCAAAGACTATCATCACTGAGTGTTGTGTAGATTTATGTTTTTGTTCATTTCAGACATTTTACTACCGTACTTCAACCTTCAATACTTAGTACTTGATTTGCTCCTACACTAAATCACTTTGCCAAAAATAGCCGATCTACAAGCTTACAACGCCTTGCAGCTTAAAGCTCTGTGAGCTTGTAGATCTGCCATTTTCGTTAGTGTTCCTCAGAATAGAGGTGCTAGGGTTTAAGTCAGGGGTATACAACAATTTCACAGAGAAATGTTTGGGCCACAATGCTTATGAGACGATTTTAAGATGATCCCATGTTATTCTCCATAGAGAAATTACTTCCGTGAACCAGAGGATGAGCGAGTGACGTCAGGACTTCGGTGCTCTATAACACATAGATACTGAACATATCACATGATCATAATACAATCCATAAAACACATTATAATCACAGATAGCTATAACAGAACTAGATACCACATATAATACAATCCATAAATCACATTTATAATCACAGAATCACCCATTACACACATATTGCCACAGGGAGGAGGCTGGGGAGGTGGAGGGAATTTGAACGCTGACATCTGAACACCCACAGAGTCAGCTAGCATAAAGACTGAGGACAGAGTAGTGACTGCTTAAAAGGAACACCTGATTGAATGTTGGCATGAGTGAGTTAGCTGGCAACGAATGAGAGTGAAGGGAGTTGACATGGAGAGAGACAGCTGATATAAAGGAGCAGAATGAGTGACTGATAGAGAATGAAGGGGGGATTATATAATAAACCTTCTGACTTCCGGGTCTCAATGAACTATCGCTGCGCTGGATTTGAATACCCCTGGTTTAAGTGGTATATGTAATAAATAATAATAAAATAAAAAATAAAAAAGTGAGGGGCGCTCTTATCATGGATGGATTACTACTTCATTACTACTTCAACCTTCAATACTTAGTACTTGATTTGCTCCTACACTAAATCACTTTGCCAAAAATAGCCGATCTACAAGCTCACAACGCCTTGCAGCGTAAAGCTCTGTGAGCTTGTAGATCTGCCATTTTCGTTATGGATGATAAGAGGGCTTTTAGTGTTTATACACGCCATATGACATAATTCCATTAAAGCCATTCCTATCACACAAAGATTTGGTAGACTCCCTATAATAACTCTGAGGACCCCCTAGGGGTCCCGGAGCCCCTGTTGAAGACCCCTGCTCTAATCCTAAGAGAGGGCTGCTTTGCACCTTAAAGCAGAGGTTCCCAACCACCGGTATGTGGACTAGTGCCGGTCTACGGGACATATTCCACCGGTACGCGAGAAGGGAAATCCAAGTTTTCCCAACCGTGAATCTACCTCGTGTCACCTGGATTTTCCAAACAGCGGTGAAAAGTTGACTCGGTCGCATGAAGATCCTCAGGATTCGTCAGTGATATCACGGACTGGTTTATAAAGAGCTTCGAGTCCGTGCTACTTCAAGTAAAAGTAAAAGTAATGCATCACACTGTCTGCGAGTTTAACTACAGTTTTCCACATGCATGTCCAAAGACGTCATTTCTGATACAGACATAACCTTTTTAATCACCATATCCTTGTGGATATAACACAATTTAGGTCAATGATTTAACATTATGTTGTGATAATAATAATATAGCAGCGGTGTCATTGATTGCCAGTCAACTGTCCAACCCCCCATCATGCCGGTCTGCCAACATTTTATGAACTGTCAGCCGGTTCATGGTAATAGAAAGGCTGGGAACCCCTGCCTTAACTGATGGTTTTCCTCAATTACACACCAGAATCTAGAATCTGAATTCCTGTTCTTTGACTATATAGAAGTGTCTATTTGTACATCTCTAAATGTTTTGATGAATTGAACATGGTGGACCCTCTTGTAAACAAGTGTAATGCTTAATTGGGTCGTCCACTCACAGTTAACAGTCTTTGTATTGAGTTTGTGCTTGAAATGTACTGTAATTCTGCAAACTGTTAATACATATTTCAATCAATTCAATCAAAAAAACCAAACCAGAATGATGATCCTTTTAGACTGATAGCAGAGGGGCTGGGTCAGATTGAGTGGAGAATGGAGATCCACAGCTATAATTGGAATACCTCAAGGATAAATGGGTTTTATCTTACCAAGGAGCAGGAGAAAACAAAATGTATGATGAATAATTTAGCCATACAAATATTGTCCATTAGGCTACAAGGTGTATAGATTAATCTGATTACAGGTGTTTGTTCATGTCAGGATAGGAACACCTCAGTATTTGGACCCAATACTTATTGAAGAATAACCCGGGCAACAACGACTTGCACTCAAGCAATCTTGTATTTAACTGAGAAAACCCTCCCAGGGCAATATAACATAAACTCACAATCTCTGGAAACACAACATTATAATCGAGCAACCTAACCAATAACACGAGGCCTAATATACCTCCATACTCATTAACCAAAGTCTCTTCAGCTTAGAAGCACAGGTGGACACCGTCTCACAATCAGCCAGGGCAAGGGAGGCAACAGAGGGGCAAAAGTAAAATTCTCTTTGACAGACTACCCTTGACTTCATCAACATCTGCCAACATCTGTGTCTCTTCTCTTGCTCGTTTCTCGTGTCATTATCATACATTTTATTTTAAACACGGGAAGAGAAAAAGCGAACAGTCTCAGGGCTTAATGACTGTCATCATGCACCACTGATTGTTATGAGGATAGATTACAAGAATCAGTCTTTACAGTACTATAAATTGCAATCACAAATGTAGCAGCCGTTACTCACCATCAGTTTTTTGCATCATCCATTATCTCTGCTCTTTACCTCTACCCCTTTAATTGTTATTCCTATCTCCTTCCTTACAATGTATCTATCAATACATTATTTTCAATCTTTGGGTAATTACATAATTTAATACAGAGCTGATTAAAACTACTCATCTGAAAAATAGCCTCCATAAAACACTCTTGCTCTTTACATCCAACCCCCTCTCTCACTCCCTAAATCTACTGAGATTGTCGCACCAGTATATCGCTGCTGTCTGGCAGAAACCTCTTATCTGCCTATTTTAACTTTGTGTTTTTTCGTAAACTACTTGATCATACTACAGTGTCACAAAAAAGTAGAACATCCACAAGCTTGTGGATCTGCTACTTTTGATACTTGAATTTGATTCCTTAAAAGTAATAGTTTTGGACATAATCTTATGAGGTTTCCACCCGACAGAGACGATATGTGATTATGATATGACCCCACACTGATGCTGTTATATATGACAGCAGGGCCCACACATTCAAAATCTAATTACAGTAGTAGTGTAGGTGATGAATAATAATACTTTACACGCAGTACAAGATCTCTTCAGGGCTGGAATTTGTATAAAAATAACAATTTCTTGTTGTCTAATTATGTGTGTTCTAAGTGAGTAACCCATCGCGCCTAATTGCTTATATGTGCAGATTTATTTGTGATTTATTCGGCTTCATGACACACTGAAGCATTCATTAACAACACAAAACAAAGGCTACGTAAGCAAACACAACTTTTTGGAGGAGGTTTGACAATGTTGTGCCCTAGAAGTTATATACAGGTGTCAGGTGATTAAATAAGGTATACAGTTTGGAAATGACAGACCCCTAACTGCTCCCCCCCGAGTGCTCATGATTCATTATCTAATATCTCTCTCCGTCAAACATCTCCTCCCTTCTCCCTCCCTCCTCTCTTGCACCTGCTGTGCTTATCTGCATGTTCAGCTCACTCAGCCCCCAGTGTTGGCACCAGCAGTGCAGCTCACTGCCCCCACTGTTGGCACCAGGGCTGACACAGTGCAAGTGCTATTAGTCACAGGAGACCTCCAGAGAAGCAGCTCAGATTGATACAGCATGTTGAGAGTTGCCATCAAGGGAGGTGACCCCTGGTTGGCGGAGCCGGCAGCTCCAGAATGGTGGTGACCCATGGGAGGAAAACAGACATCCATATAGACAGGAAATCAGAGAATGGTGAAGAGGTGATTTCAGTGCACAGTATCAATGCTTATCATATCCTAATCATAACCCATACTCCCATAACTAGTCCCTTATTATTCATCTCAAAGTAATTGAGTAACATTCTTAGGAAGCCCATATATTTATAATACATTAAAATAAGATTATAAAACATTATAGTTTCAGTTATAATCAGTCAATACTCAATACTAGTCATATTACAATAATAATAACACATTATAAATAATTGTATAACTTATAAGGTCAAGTCACACTGCTTCATAATGTCCGGTCATTCACAGACTCAAATTATTATTGCAACCGCACGTCACATTTACTATGAAATCGTACATTTCCCGTCAGTTGTTTGGTTGGTCACGCCCCCATATATGGTTATGCCTCGTGACATCACGTGATGTCATCAATATTAAGCCCATATATGGAGATCCCTGATGTCATCAGTATTGGTCAGCAACTCTACATCTGACCTTAAACCCATATGTTGATACTGACCTGACAAAGATCGAAAGGTTGTCGTTTATTCAATAAAGTAAAGTAATAAAGTAAATACCATACCAAAAGAATGGTATGGTATACCATATACGGCCAGTACATAATTAATTCCATATGTTGATCTGACCCCCCATGCCAAAGCGCCCAGCAGTCTACTGTCACCCAGGCGGATATGTTGACCAGGGGGCAGAGAAAAGAAAATAAATTACGTTTAGAGGCTCAAGCATCACTTGCAGGTATGTTGTGTGTGGGGAAGTGGGGAAGTAGGCGTTGGTGATCTATGGTTCAGATTGTAGCTTGTAGAATCTACAATGTAGATCATCTACTTTTGATGTGCGACACTGGCACACAACTAGACTATACTGTATAAATTGGGCATGACGGTATTGCAGGTATGGATCAGCTGTGAGTAGCCCAACAGTACAAACACTGTATGCACACTTTTGTAAAGTGCTTGTGAGCATTCACTTGTTCCATACTGTAGTGTAAATGCCCAGGTGTCTGTGTGACAGTCGAGTTGCCACTGCCACCCATCCAGTTTCAAATAAGCTGTTGGATGTTTTCTTGCGTCAGTCAAATTATAACCACAATTCTGTAATTGTAAAATGCTGTTTACTATTTGCTCAAACTTTGAAAACCTCAAATAATCGCATGTTTTTTTAATAATATGACATTATCGCAAAACACATATTACAGTGTAATAGAACGTATAGAAGTATGGGCCTAAACTGTATGACAGTCATTTCCCATTACTGTTGCCAACACTGTAACATGCTGGGAGTGTAAGCAAAGATGGAGCTCTTGGACAGTTTCTAAAAGCATCGTGCACTGGGGATATGTGCTGTATTTTGTCAACACAGAAACTGAAGAGGCTGTTGCTTGCCATGTGCAAAGATCAAACAGCTGCCTGTGCCCTGGCTTTGGCACCATGACATGCTATAAGCTAATTGATTGACTGGCAGGTATGTTTAGCCAAGTAAAACATCTTAACAGGACACAGGGACTATGATTAAAAGGCACACCAATACACTAATTACTGGGTATAATTAAGTTATGGAAACATTTTGATCATGAAGCATGGAAAACAGGATGAATACAAACAAATATTCCGTATCCGTACAGGACTTTGGTACAATGAGTTTTTATTATACGCTTCATCAATTAATTTCAATTGGATAGAGAGAAGAGGAAGCGCTGTGTGGTCCGTAGTTGTCAGTAACTGAAAAACAGGTGCTTATTGGAGAGGGTTCAATAGTAGGTAAACAAATTTGAAGTTCCTTCCCTTGTGGTATTAAAGTGGGCCGATATCCAAAAGTGAAAACAAGAGTGAACTCAAAGAAAATCCAGCACTCCGCTCAGTTGAATTTAAAAAGCCTTTATTGCCATCTGGCTAAGCTAGGCAAAGATTTCAAAAACGATTTATGTGTTTCAGCTATAGAGCCTTCATCAGGGTGCAGTGGTCCACTTTTGAGCCCTTTTATAATACATTTTTAAATGAGACACAATGAGCACTTTTACTTTTGGTACTTTAAATACATTTTGATGCCAATACTTTGTACTTTTACTTGAGTACATTTTTAATACGGGACTACTTGTAACGGAGTACATCTACAATGCTGTATTGATACTGACTGAGTTAAGATAATGTATCTTCCAATATGATAAAAGTATAATGCATGATCACAAAGTATGAGCTCTGCTCCATAGTGTACTTTCCTTATTGCACGATTGGTCACTTCAGTACAAAAACCCCCAATATACTTCCACTACTGACCAAAAAAAGAAGATGGTCTTTGATTGTTGAAAGGCTGAAAGCATAAATATTCTTTGTGGTGGGAAGACTCACAGAACCCCACCCAACCCACATTATGCCATTGACCAGATCTTTAGGTGACGTAATAGAGGGAAAAAAGAAAAAAAAAAGGTTCTCCAGCGCAGAGAATAAATAGGCTTTCAACACCATAATACCATCTTTGTTTCAGTGAGTATAGCAAAAGTATATATTTTTTTTACTGAAATGTAGACAGTGTGCAACCGGGTCAATGGGGAAAATACGCAGTACAATTGTACATTGGCATACAGTAGTGTTAAGGAGAACTCCGTCCTAACACTATGGACCATGAGCTGAGTATATCCCAGTAGTAGAGTCCATGCGCAAATGAGCCAGAGTCAAGCAGGAGTAAGTTCAAGTTCTTTATTAAAGGACCACTTCACCACTTAACCTATCTTTATATAATAGGTCCTCAGATTATTTCATGATTATTAGTGAGGACCTAGTATATGAAGACAGGTTGAAAAGTGGTGAAGTGGTCCTTTAAATGTCCCCGGAGGGCAATTTGGTTCGTAGAGTTTTGAAAGTAAAAAGAGCAACAGACATGTAACGACATAGCATGAGCACATCTGTGCAATTAAAAAAAGAGTAGCTAACCAAGTACAGTACAAAGTACAAAGTAATTAATCCAAGAATATGATAGAATGTAGTATGGGGGCTTGGTTGTGGATCTTGGTGGCTACTGGCACAAATTATTGTATTTAACCACTTAAAACCTATACTTAGTTGACCAGGGTTGCCATTGCGCCAATGGCTATATAATAAGCCCCCTCCTATTTACGCTCTACATACAGTATCTAAATATCTTCTCAGCAAAAAGCCAGTCTGCAAAATCACAACACATCATGTTGCGGCACGTTGCGAGCACCAAGAAAAGGGAAACTAGGGTTCAAGTAGTGGTCATCAGGGCAAGATCAGTGTGTGTGTGTGTGTGTGTGTGTGTGTGTGTGTGTGTGTGTGTGTGTGCACGCACGTGCGTGTGCATGCGTGCATGCATACATGTGTGTTTTTGCATGGATTGTGATCTGTTGTTTGAAAAGAGAGGATCCAGAGGATTATTATGAGTGACAAGGTGGCCTCTGGCTGAATAGTCTGAGGAGTCATTATAGCTCACAAACAGATGTTGATGAGATGAAACCCAACAAAATGGACAATGAAATAAATAAATCTTATTTCACTAAAGGCCTGTACACACTGTGCGATTTTAAGCCCGATTTTAGCCCAATTTGTCACGGGTCCCTGACAAAATTCCCGTGTCAGACGCGATAATGAACTCCCGAAAAATGAACGTTGGTCTTTTCATCTTGTAGTGTAACATATCAAAAGACAAATATTCGGCGGCTGCAACACCCACGACAACACGTCGTCAAAATTAAACATGGTTACATTTACGCCTAGTATAAAAATTACAGCTCTTTGCAGTGATAACACTACAATTAGGGGTTCAGAGTCTTGCTCAAGGACACTCTGGGGGAGCCCGGGTTCGAACTGGGAACCTTGCTGTTCCCATCCGGTCACTCTACCCCTGAGCCACTGCCGCCCCATATTAGTCTTATTTATGCTCAGAATTGTATAACATGCCATGTTTATAGCTTATAAATTGTTAATCCAAGCCGCGCTGATCAACATTGCTGATATGGGGATGATGGTCCGTCCGTTCCTTAGGCTTACCGTAGCAAAACAACGTGCGGGCGGAACTGACTCGTTTCTAAGATTATTTGGGGGATTTTGCTGGCACTAGCACCACCCTCTGGCCTGGAAGGCTGCGCAGTAGTAGTAGTAGCAATTTCCAGTGCAGGTGTTGGTAAACTCTCCTTTCTTAAGGAAACCTTAATCCCGATAATAAGGGAAAATTAGCTTAAATTAATCTGGAAAGAATATGCTTAACACTAGCTTTCTTCACAGATGTGTTCATAAAGGTGTCTATCACAGAAAAAAATGTTCCAAGCCAACTCCCTTGGGAAACTTTGTGGGATCCAATCAAAGTTGGGGTACCCAGAGGGCCTCTAGGCTAACAGCAGGACAATTGGCCAATATCAGCTTGTGAGGTGTGTAAATAGTTTTTTTTGGGGGTGCTGAATCCGTTCTAACCATTTATTTTCAGTAAAAATGACTTCTGGCCATAAAACTGGCCATGCCTGATTTTGTATGTCCCAGACATATACTAGTGTAATAACTAATGATCCATTTTATGCATATCTCAATAGATGTCTATGATGTTTTCTTGTTTTCTTTTCCGTTTGTGTGTTGGTGTGGGGGGCATATTAAAATATAAAAAGCATATTATTAATATAATCACAAATGCATCTTAATTGAAACTAACTGTTGAAACAGAAGTAGATGCACAATCTTTAATGGATTTAACTGATTTATTCTTTTCAGAATCAGAAAGACTTTGTCACACCTTTAAACAGAATATGGCTCTATGATATCAAGATATCAACACATAATAGAGTGCTGCGGCTCCTGTTGTTGGGGGCAGTTTTTCTGGTTTGATACTCCCAGTAACGGTAGTAATTCTGCAAGACTGACAAAGTGCAGAGGGCTATAGAAGTTTTGGACATCCAAGCCAACAGCCAGCTGTGAACTCTTCAAGTTCATGTTCCATGGGAAATCGCTCAAACGTTTTGGGGACTGGAGATTTGACATCTTCATCAAGCAGCCTACTCGTTTTGTCTTTTTCCCTGCATTGTAATGTCCGTATTGTGGTACTATTGTGGTAAAAAAGCAGGCCGCTACTGGGAGTATCAAACCTGAAAAACTGCCCCCAACAACAGGAGCAGCAGCACAGCACTCTCTCCGAGCTTATATCCAGACAAGAGATTGGCAGCTTCCATTCATACTCCAGTACATACTGGAGAATGGATGGAAGCTTGGTGACAAAGGTAACATATTAGTTATTACGCATGTCTGCCATGTCTGGGACATACAAAAGCAGCCAATTTTATGGCCATGAAGTCATTCTTACTGAAAGGTAATGCCTGGAACAGATTCAGCACCCCCAAAAAAACCTATTTACACACCTCACAAGCTGATATTGGCCAATTTAAAAATGTCCTGCATTTATCATTTGTGTCCCAAGGGAATTGGCTTGGAACAAATGTTTCTGTGATAGTAGACACCTTTATGAACACATCTGTGAAGAAAACTATGCCTAAACCTAACCCTATACCTAAACTTAACCCCAGTAAAACTATGCCTAATCCTAAACTTATTTCTAACCTTATTCTCAGTAAAACAAAATGAATACAAGAACCGTCGGACCGAGCAGTCGGCGTGAGGTCAGTGGAAAAATCGAGGGGCGAGATGGTTTAGGGGCGACCGTACCTGATACCTTTGAAAGTACCATATTTTGATTGATTTGATGTGATACAAATTTCTTAATGTGGCATTCAGATTAAAACATTCATGCTCTGCAAAAACTGAGGAGGAGATTTCTTCACAGTATTCAACTTTTTTGAAATTCTGTTTTAGTGGGTTTTATGAGCTGGAAGCCACAAATAAATACTTGAATTGAAATAATTTACGTTTTGTGCACTGAATCTATAATCTATGAAAGTTAAACTTTTTGAATGGAAACCAACTTTTCCATGATATTAATTTTGTTTTGAAAGGTGCTATATACAGTATAGAGTGTCCGCCCTGAGACTGGGAGGTCGGGGTTCGATCCCCGGCCGGGTCATACCAAAGACTCTAAAAATGGGACCCAGTGCCTCCCTGCTTGACACTCAGCAACAAGGGTTGGATTGGGGGTGGGAAGTGAGGACGCTGGCGTTGACTGTTCGCCGCTTCACCTCCCAATGTATGAATGAATGAACCATTGTAAGCGCTTTGAGTAGGCACGTAGTGCATAGAAAAGCGCCATAAAAATGCAATTCATTATTATTAAAAATGCAATTCATTATAGGCCTATACAATTTGTAATTATTATGAACCTCCCCTCCAAGTTTTGTAACTACTTAAAGTACTTAAAGTGTCAATGATGCTCACAGATCAAGTTATTATAAATCAGTGACATTTGTTTTTGAGATCCAGATGGAAGATATGTTTTGAATGTGGGCAGTGGGCACTCAAAGTTGAGTTAACCAATTAGTTCATATAGCATTAAAATCAGTTTAACCACTTTACTTCTACGATCTACAAGCCCACAATGTGTCTCGATGCGGCACACATCTTATTATCATGATAGCCTGTTGAAGGTCACATAGACCAAAACGGTGTGTTTTCCTATTAATAATAATAAACTTTTCAACCGCATTTGAAGACCTTTTCACTATGCCAGTTTACACAAAGCCCTTAAGACATTCTGAATATAATATTTTGTCATTTCTTTATAACAAATAAATAAATCTGATGTTTGAGGGATCACTGCAGATAGTGTCTTGTGTGCTGACAATCCCTCCTAAGAGCAGATGGAGCACAGGGAAGGCAGACAGCTTTTTCACAATGGGCCGTCCAACTGTGAGCTGTACAGTATATCATTTACCAAAATGTGGCTTCCATTCTCATTGTGATCACATTATTTATAGTAGTATCTGTACAATGTAAATGTATTTCACCATAATTTGTGTTACAGTCAACAAAGGGAATGGACAGAACTAAGGTTCCAATACAATTATTAAATACAGGAATTATTAAACAAAATAAATAACCAAAAATAGAATTTATATTAATTGTATTTTTCTTTCTCTCCTGTTTATACTGTATATCATCTTCCCTAACCAATAGTGGTTGTGTTGATCATTTCAGTGTCGCTATCTTGAATCAAAATGCTAATTCTAATGCACGATAGGATCAGTCTTCCATCTCCGCTCTTCTGCTGTCTGTCCTGTTCATATCTGTCAATTTCTCTTCATCACTCTTTCTGTCTCGTCTGTCTTCCTCTGTCTCTCTCAGACAAAAACACTTGCATAATATTATTGCATGTGTACAAACTCAATCAAAAACACACATGCACATGTGTGTGCGCGCACACACACACACACACACACACACACACACACACACACACACACACACACACACACACACACACACACACACACACACACACACACACACACACACACACACACACACACACACACAACTTATATGTGATGTATTTTATTTTTTTGCTTATTTCTGTTCTGTTTTACCAAATACGTGTGAACGTGATATTGTTTATTTATGTTGTTGGTGTCTTATAATCCCATAAGGGATGCGTCTTAACGACAATACATGAAAATAGTAGTAGTAGTTGTTGGTACTAATGTGCATTGGTCAAAGACACAGAGGTGTCTACCTCTGAAAGTGAGCCAACACTGAATGTGCTACCCAGACAAACATGACTGCCCTAAATTCAACTGCATCCTGAATCAGTGTAGACTGTTAAAAAAAGGGTGTGGATGGGCAAATCTAAAACCATGTTAAACAAGAACAAAGCAACGGAGCAACTGAACTGGTCCTTGTTATTGCTGATCCATTTTACCGTCCCTATGGTAGCATAGCAACAACAGCACTGCTTTTGCTACCTTGTGCCCTGAAGCAGTGTGACTGGCATTTTCAAACCATTCAGTCCGTCTGTGGTTAATCACATTTAACACAGCAGGAAAGTAGGGTAAGTATAACACTGCTTTCCCATCCCATTAATTCAGATACCTTGTGGGAAAAGAAGGCATAATCGGACGGGGTGTCATTCTTTAAAAATCGAACCATTCAAGGTTTGATTTTGAAAGAATGACACCCTGTCCGATTATAGGTGGATTTAAAAAGGCATGTGTGGATAAATGCCCAAATGCCATCAGGCAGTTGTGAAGGACGCAAAAGTAATTTGCATAATGGGAAAACATACACATGCATACTTTTTAATGTAACATGATGTGAATCCTGCCACACCATGGACACATGCTGGGCTTAATAATCCCAGGGCTAGGGTAATCATCTACCGTAGTTCATGTGGCTGTACTGAGCTCTGTCTCACTTCAGTGTCCCTGGTG
Organism: Protomyctophum bolini; assembly: GCF_963924005.1. Taxonomy (NCBI): domain Eukaryota; kingdom Metazoa; phylum Chordata; class Actinopteri; order Myctophiformes; family Myctophidae; genus Protomyctophum; species Protomyctophum bolini. The sequence continues at coordinate 35,307,413 of NC_137862.1, forward strand.
AGCATGTTATGACTTCATTATTCCTCAGAACAGTGTTAACCCTGCCCTACAGCATGATGGATGATGAGTGCTCATGACAAGGGATTCCGTTAAACCTAACCCCAAAATGGACTCACCTCCTTTGGCCCTTCTGTTTAGGTTCAGAGATTAGAGAGTCTCTTGAGGCCTGACTGTGTGGCTTTGACAAACCTGGGGATAGAGTGGCATTCCGACACACGGCCATTCCGACTACGTGGCTTCTATTAAGCCAAAATCCCCTCTTGCACGCAAGATATCTCACAATCTACTGGACGGATTGTTTATTCATAGGGCAAGGGCATGGACTAAAGTCACGTGACGCATAAATCACTGAATTCTGTGTAAGGTCTAGTTTGATGGTAGTAAACTGATGCAGTCCAGTGCAGAGAGTATTGACTGATTTGGGTGCGTTGGCAAAATACCCCAGACAATGTGCAACTTTGTTAACACATTTAGTACCGGAACTGCATCAAAATAAAGGCGCTGCTTGCGCCAGAGTAATCGCCAGAGTAGTGATCGCTTCTATTTTGAAAGCCAGTAACCGGAAATACGTTCTTAAAAAAGTTGACTGACAAAGTGACCTCACAATCTCCGATCATCTTAATATATTTATATATGCTCCAAAAAGAGTTCATATTTTGCGGGAGAGACGGATGAGGAGCAGAAACGCAGCGCCAGCATATCGATCCATTCATCACCACGGAGAGCGCCCTGGATCAGGAGATACGAGTCATTCTTTCCGCCGCGCTAACATGGGAGTCAATGACAAGCTAATATTTGCACAGAGCGTTAGCATACGGCAAGCGAAAAGCGAAATGCCAAAAAAAAAAAAATGAATAATTCTGAATATTATCATCTCGCCCCGCGTCGTTTGGACGTCGCTAGGACGTCCACAGACGTCTAAGGCAACTCTCGGTTCCAATCCTTATGACGTTTCAGGACGTATTATGTACAAAATGTGTTAATGACGCACATAAAATGCACAAAAAAACCCTGTGTTCTGGTGGTGTGTTAATGCCCTTTTTCAATAGATCTTTTTAATGTTAGTACCCACTGTGCCAGTATCACTGCTGTGTGTCAAACTAGCCAAACCATCAACTGCACTGTTACCACCCTCAAACTAGAGGCATTGTCTTGTTGTCTCTTTGATTATCTTTGTGTCAATCCATGAATCTGTTTGCTTGCCTTGAGTCGTACAATGAGCGATGATATTCTCTGTGCTTCTATGGTGATGACAGATGTACATGAGAGACAATGTGAGACAGTCAGTGTCAGGACAAGAGACAGAGAAATAGAAACATTGAAGGGGAAGAAAAGATCAAACCGCCTAAGGACCTGCCAGTCATCTTAAGAAAGTGTACTGTCTACTTGACAGAGAGGTTATGGAAAGCGAGTGTGGCAATCCACTGCTTTAGTTTACGCCCATTAAAGTTATTCTTTCTGCATTTTTATGGTTTATTTTAGATAGGAGAGTATAGCGAGACAGGGAACCAAGGGCAGAGACATCAACTTCAACAATTGTCCCCGGAGGGCAATTGGTTTTGCAGCAAGACATAGATACAAGACGATAAAGTACAAAAAGCGTACAACATAGGGTATTTGTGGGTAGGGGTTTAGTGGGGGTGCACTGAATATAGCAGACTCAGGGAATAAAAAATAAAAAGCTGCAGAGAGAGGAGAGACATGAGAGACAAGATAGGAGTCTGATTTGATCTCAGGTCCTTGTGCATGCTCACAAGGAGTACTGTAGGCATACACTTACTGGCTAAAGCTGCGTTCAGACCTGAATATATGTATTCACCTCGGTTAGCCCCATTTGTGCCGCGACAGGTCGCGCCTCTTCTGTTCGCGCAACTTCTCGTCTTTGCTTTGACTTTGTATGTAATCCACTGCTCAAAGACTGATTTAACTGATTTTTCAGTTAAATCAGTCCGTTTTGGAACAAAATGCCTCAAATCATGAACACAGTGTGCAATTTACGTGAAAGCGCCACCAGGAGGCCGACTTTTGTAAAACAATTTTTTTGATACTACTCCTCCAGATTCTGTCCCAAAATCCTGCGAATCCTTACACACTATCTCTATAGTCATGTGTTCAAGTCGGATCTGTCGAAGGTCTCGTCTTGAAAGGTCTCATGACCCGAGGTTAGGTGCGTCTTCTCTTGAAAGGGGATGCGTTCTAGTTTGTATGTGCATGCACCGTTGCGTATGTGCATGCAGGTCACAATTATTTTGGTATCATGGCATGGTACTGCGTTCTACAAGCATGACACCACATGGTTAGGTTCCAAATATTCAATAATGGACCTCCTAGACATTGACCCTAGGTATTTATTATTTAGTCTAGTAATTATATCAAGACGAATCATACACCAAATATTGTCCTTTGTTATATGTTAGACACAATTGTTTTGATTTCACATGGACATTTCTGTCGTATGTTCAGTGGTTGACTGACAACACCATGCAGCATTTAAACATGGAGACTCTAAGAGTTGGGAAACTCTGAATGAGTCAAAGAAGCCGTTCCCAAACAAAGCAGGAAATCAATACATGTGGCATGTGTACGAATCTGGGAATCCTTTTCATCATTGGTACAACATGCTGTCTGCAGCCTACCTCAAAATCCAAGTCATTGACAAAGTGAAAACTCAATGTTAGGCCACAAAGCATTACTTACAAGCAATACTGTACTTAAATTTACAAACTGTTGGTACTGTTGGGTCACAAATAAATCACAATACTACTTGCACATGTCCTCTATGCTGGGTCTGACACTTGACAAGTTGACATTATCACAATATCACATTATGCATTAAATTGGCTCATGTTACATAAGGGACAGGACTCTGGAAAGAAATACTATCAACTGAGCAGGACATGCGTTCACAACAAGTTGTCTCAAGACACTTTACGTACTGTATGCTGTAGAAGTGTAGATACACGTGCATGAACGTGTCCGGACAAAAATGGCCATATATGGACAACAATATAATCCCATACTGTATATGGACATCAGCCCAAACCGGCAATGTTAGGCACCACGATTGCTAGGCAGGGGTTTCTGTTGTGGGTGACGTCAGACCAGAGATTGATCAGCGAGAGGAAGAGAGAGAAGGGGAAGAGGGGATGGAGGGAGAGAGAGAGAGAGAGAGAGAGAGAGAGAGAGGGGGGAAAAGGATAGGAGGGAGAGTGGGATGGATGGATGGAGAGGGAGAGTGGGAGGAAGAGGAAGAGGGAGAGAGAGAGTTAGAGAGGGTTAGTGCGAGTCTGTTTCACCCTCGCAATAACTCTGGCAAAGCAGGGCAAGCTTATAACTGCCCCTCCTATGCCCAGCTTTGTGTGTTTGTGTGTATCCCATACTGATGATTTGATGAGCACCAAATAGCGATTATTTGATTGGTATTGAGGATAAAAATCACACCTGTGTGAAGTGAGGGGCGCTGATATATTAAAGTCTAACTCATGTTGATTAGGTGATGTAATGGTGAATGTAAAACAAACGGTGCAAACACAAACATTAAACGCCATTAACAGACAATATGACGTAAACGACACATTATGACGTGACTTTTCCCTTTATTGTCAAACTTTGAACTAAAGACAGACATTAAAACGCCCCTCAAAAAGTGAGGCCTATTGTGATTGGCCGGAATGTGATGATTGTATGATAAGAACGCCCCTCCACAGATTATTAGTGGTTTACTGTAGTTTCTGATGTGCTGAGCGGGTAATTTGAAACTCACAGCTCTTTGTAATTATTTGTGGGCAGTAAGTGTAGTGTTGATGAAAGCTAGAACCATTGCCTACAAAGTGGCTACTAAGGGAGGTGATTATGAGGCCACAATTGACAGCGGGAAACATTCCAGGGCAATTTCCCCTGCACTTCCGAATGTTTATGTGTAGGCATGTACTGTACTTTATATTAAAAAAGATCACACTTGTGTGAAGTGAGGGGCGCTCTTATCCTCCTTTATTACAAGTGAAAAGTTTGAGGGCACATACGGTTCAGAACCCAAAGTCAATAGCTACGTCATGCCTAACCCGTTGTTCTACCCACTGCACTCACATGTCAGTGACGTCACAGACTTACCCTACGCGTTGTTCCAATGCTATCGCCTCATGCCACGATGGGTGCTAGGCCTCAACGGCCCTCGCGGACCCCTGCTCATTGAACTGCCACCAACATAGACTTCCTTTCACCATCTTCCCCGTGCATTTAAAATGCGCCAATAGCTCCCAGCATCGCCGTCATTTCCTTCCTCCTCCTCATGTGACACCAGCATATAAGACTGAAGCAGTCAATCCAAGAAAACCCCCACAATCGTAACAATAGCCAGGCTCATTGGCTTCTAATGTATTGCGGCCTGCGCCACACTAATGGTCATTAACTATGAAAGACAGACAGACACAATTCACCACAGGAATTCGCGGACGCATCTCTGTTTTTCCTTCCGGGAGGAAAAATGGGGACGAGTTGCGTGGAGGGTCCGTAAAACTTGACAAACACACTTATTACTACCAGTATTATGAGCTGCCATGTTTGCTTTTTAAGTAAAAAAAAAAAGATGATCACACGCTATTTCCTTCTTCCCATTTGCGCCGGGAGGTCCTAGAGATGAGGGCCGAACTTCTATAGTCAACATCACATTCCGTGCTCAGCCAATCAAATCATCACACATGTCATTCGGTGAATCACTTTTGGCGTCTTCACTTTCTGCCCTTTTATCCTCAATATTATTATTATTATTATTATTATTATTTTTGCCGACACTTAACGCGTCGGCAAAAAAACCCGAAACGCTTAGCTGACGCTGCAAGTAGAAGCCGCGTGCGAGCCCATTTCCATCCACCAGCTGAAACCAGCAAGAGACGCCTAGACTAGGTGTCTTCTTTCCGCTTCTTTGATGCGTATGAGATGAGATTTACTTTATTGTCCCACGAGGGGAAATTTGTCTTGGGCGTATATGTGCCCACGCCCAAAGCTGGGCAACCCTAAAAAATAAAGGATAGTTAAATGATCTGATGATTATGGTTTAGAAAAAGCATTTTAAAGTTGTGGGATGGTTAGGACTGAAGTACACTGAAGTAACCAATAAATGTTGTATCTCCAGGTGTACTTCAACTCAGCGATGCCCACTCTCAGTCCAGCCAAGTCACTCAGTCCTGCACAGTCTCCTGTTCCCTATAGCCATCATTGTTTTCCTACCAGATCGTCTGAATCTGAATCTATAACGTTACCGTACCATGTTGGCACATTTTTATGTTATGTTGTGTCCCATAATTCAAAACTTCATTGGATCAATGTTTTTAATACAATTTCTACAATACTTTCACTCCAAATTACTCCAGATCCTCAAAACTATCATCTTTCATAATTCTGCAACCGTGAGTGGCCTCCCAATGGCTCACAGATGTTTTCTCAATTTTTGCCTCGTGTCTGATCTCAGGGGTTTAGCTTTTTGTTTTGGGGTGTTTCTGTTTTCTGTTGTGGTTTGTCCTTTCATTTCCAATTATTATCTTATATTTAATTAGATATGTATCGTTTTGTTGTATGTATAGGGGTATTAATCTATTTCTTTTCAATGTGCCCACCTACAGCCATAATAGCATGTCGTGCCATTGTTACTGTCTGTTATGCATGCGTGTGTACATGTGTGTGTGTGTGTGTGTGTGTATAAGAAATAAAAAGGCTGTTTGTTTATTCATACTGTGTACACACACACACACACACACACACACACACACACACACACACACACACACACACACACACACACACACACACACACACACACACACACACACACACACACACACACACACACACACACACACACACACACACAAACACACACACACACACACACAAAACTGCTCATTACCTATAACAACTAAAAACAGTACCATGTTGGTCACGTGGTGCAGTAAATATTTGTCACTGAGACAGACCAGCAAGACAAAAAAACAGCAAACACGCTAGCGAAAAAGTCAATGACAAAGATGGCAACAGAAAAAAGGAAATGAAGCCCTTGGGGTTACTTCAGCACTTTCACCAAGCCAATGATGTGGTTAAAATGAATTAAGACTAGAGCATATCACCACAAACCTTCATAACAAGAAAATTACTGGTACGTTTTTAACCAGCATTATCTTCCTCACTGGAGACAACCTTGCTGGGAGGAGTATAGTGGAAAGTTGTTATTTCTTATATAGACAAATAGTTGCCACGAGGTAAATTAACACCAGCCATAAGATCAACAATAAGCAAGTTTACAAAAAAGGCCTGAAAACTATTATATTTCCTTTTAAAAGGAATACTTCCTTGACCTATACAACTGGAAAAGTGTGCTCGTCTGCACGCAGATCTCAGCCAGGCCAGATTGGTTACCAAGGGCCCGCAAATCTTGGAAGTCAATCATAGCCAATTGGAATTATGAAACATTTGACTGAAAAGTCTTGATCACATGATCAAGACTGACAGTACAGAGATTATGTGCACCGGTTTGTGTGAGTTTTGGGAATAATCTGTGGGATTTAGTATTAGCAAAAGTGGCACCATGGTCCAAGGAATCAGGAGGGAAATAAGTCATTGTATGACCTACGGTTCAAGAGATATAGGCAGAGGCATATATATGAGGCAGATTTTAAATGTTTGGGGTGGCAGTTCTCTCTTGGCCTAGTGGGATTGTGCAAGATTGTGCATGCTAAATATCAGGTTAATCAGCTGCTGCGACTGGCTTGTCTGGCTTATACAAGAATCAGACACATATTGATCACGTGACTACAAATTTGAGTTTTGGACAAAAATGTAATCTACGGCAGAGGAAAATATATATCATCCCATTTATAAATCATGTCTAGGAAGTGGTTGCTCAATGTGGAGTGTTCAATAGATAATGTAATGTTCTCATAGTTATTAAGATAATTATGGAAATTTGGAAATCAAATCCACTGTTAAGAAGAAAACTATAATAAATCTACAATACATTTTAATGTTGTCCCTAGAGCAATTAATTAAAAGTCCCAAATAGAGGCAAGCATTATTCAGGAACAAAGCTAGCTCCCATATTGGTTCCGTATTGTCTGAACAATTTTTCTTAGGGTGCGTTCGGAAATGCGCAGCGGGAATGTGGTCAGTTTGTTGAGTGTGGTGGGCGGTGACGTCACAGAGCGCGTTCAGTGTGCCTTATTTACGAACGGCCACAGCTGTGACACATTCACACGAATCACACCGGACAACCCCAGCTTCAGGGTAGGGTCGCTCAGTGTGGGCACTCGGCACACCCGGTGCGCAGCGCACTAGATTTTCGAACGACAACGCAGCGAGTGCACTGAATAAACGAACGACAAGAGAGCACACCAGTGCGTTCAGGGCGCATTTCAGAACGCACCCTTAGAATGGGAATGTGTTATTAAGTTCTACTATCAGGCCTGTAAGGCCTGGAGTGTCAGGGACTGACAGTCGGCCATCATCTGTCAGATAGAGGGACTCTCTATCTGACAGATGGCTGACTGCACCAAGGCCATCAGAATGATCGATGACAGTGTATACTGTATAATGTGTACATTCACTGTAACCATAAAATCCCACAGTATCATCAACTCGGCTCAATTAATTCAAAACATCTGCAGTGTCTAGAAGCAGGATTTCAGCTGAAGGGCCACAACTTTGAATCTTATTATACCAGAAGCGTGGAGATATACAGTCTTACGGCTCAACAGTGCTTTTTTGAAGGTGATGAGACTGGGTTGTATCATATGCTTACCAATTACATCAAACAGCAAGATGTGCTAGCCCTGCAGTATAGGACCAACAGCAAGTAGGCCTATACGTACCACTGATATAAATAATACTTTTAGAGAATTCTATGAGAACGTATAAATCTGAATCAGAGTGAGAAGAAAGAGACATTTAGCTGTGAACCAACTGAACAGAAACATCCTCTAGTACTTGACACTCCAATAACAACAGAGGACATTTTAGTAACATGCTCACCACAGAACATGCTTACTTATGGCTTTAGGACCAAATTACAGCAGTACTGTGGTCCTGTTTTGGTTCTACTTGCTTGACATATACTGTACGTGGATTCTCTTGAAAGGGTTGTGCTAAGTCCAAAGCTCTTTCAAGCTGTAATTACTCTCATTCTGAGAGACTTTCACACTTCCAGGCCAAGAAAGATATTTCATTAATTGGCCTCAAGGTGGTGCTATAAATGGTTGCTTTGCCAAATAAACCAAATAAATGTATTCTCGTTACTCTTGAGGGATGTAACAACAATAAAGAATCATTGAGTCTTGAATTTCCTGGACGTCTGTTACTGTAATAAATCCCTCAATGACAGCCCTTACCCGCTTTCTATTTTGAAATATCTCCTCGGAATACGCCCCGCATGAATAGTGTCAAATTTACCCTAATTTATAGCCTATTGGACTGTAATTCAATCACACACACACACACACACACACACACACACACACACACACACACACACACACACACACACACACACACACACACACACACACACACACACACACACACACACACACACACACACACACACACACACACACACACACACACACACACACACACACACACACACACACACACACACACGATTAATGCTTTAGAAAGGAGATAATGATGTGTTTTTGTTGGTACGAGTGGGTGGTGTTGTATTTTGGACTTCTAATTAGGACTTATTCAATGATTTAGGTCTGGATGTTTGTAGCTGCAATCATGCAGCTTGTATAAGCCACTCTTGTTGGTCCCAAAATGTCCAACTGCAAACCGAGAGCTGTTGATTTGATCACAGATTATGTGCTTGTTGTATTGTAAAAGCCTTTTGTGCAGTTGGAGAAGCACAATCAAAATATAGTGATCAACCTTTAAAACATTGTTTCCCTAATAAACTGTATATTTTCTTTATGAGCAAACAAGCTGTTCCTTGCTGTGTTTGTCTCCGTGTGCATGCCTGTAGGCGTGTATAATTACTCAAACATGCAAGGTGACTCACCAAGCTGTCCTTGAAGATTTGAGCATGGGCCAAAGGGCAGAGAATAGATAGCGAGAAAATATTGGAATAGAGAGAGAGAGAGAGAGAGAGAGAGAGAGAGAATGATGAAAGAAGGCTGAAGCAATAGAAGTAGACCCTGAGGTAGCAGAGGTCGCTCAAATAATGCACAATCAGTTAGCCTTGACAGCATGCTGTTGGATATGTTCTTACAGGAAAAAGGAAACAAATTATTGTGGAGGTGCTAAAGCCACATTTATGTTGTATGACGCAATTTTGATTGAACAGATTGACAAGCTAACTAAGGTTGCCAACCGTCCCGTAAAATACGGGTTTGTATCGTATTTGACAACTAAAAGACCTGTCCCGTAATGAACCGATACGGGACGCACTTAATCCCGTATTTTGGGGTCGTGGAAGAATGACAGCGGGTTATGGTGATTCTCACCATACACACACACACATACACACACAAGCAGAAGGGGCAGCCATCTGAGCTATGGGAACAGGAGGAAGACATGGAACCTGCTGTCTAGAGAGGCGCTAGGCACAGCTCATTGGTCAGTACTCTTCATAGGCATGCAGCAGAGCCAATCACTATGCAGTATTGTATCTTAGCAACTATTTCACCAGGCTCCGCCGGTCCACAACATTGAAAAAACTAATGGATGCTGTTCACAGCCAAACATCTTATCTACCTCAGAGTCAGAAAGTTCTAGTAGACATAACAGCCAAGAGATGAAATGAAAGGGTAGTGTCGAACAACATTAACTATAGTAAAGAAAAGTAAAAGCAGACAGCCTTTAGTGCTTTTAAATGCGTTTGTGAGATAATTAAGCAACCAGGAAATAAAAATATTTGGAAGAGAGACTCGCTTTCCAAAATGAGCTGATCTACAAGCAAACACATGGCTGACGAACACTATTTTTTTTACTATTTTTTCAAAACACATTTTTGGAACTAAATGCCTCAAATCATGAATGCAGTGTCTGACTGTCGTCCGTGAAAGGCCTAAGAAGAAATGGCACCCTTTTCAAATTGGCCTATTATAGCACCACCAGGAGGCCACAATAACTATACCTGTGCTGTGAGTGAACCATGTGGGGAGTGCAGGGGACCCTCCTGGGATCCCGAGTCCTGACTCACAGGTTGAGAACTACTGTTGTACACTATACATCACTCTTTGTTAGCCCTTAGTTTTAAACCACTCTAATGTGATGTAATCCTTTATATCACAACATTACAAGGTAGGGACAGTAGGTTTATTATATCTCTACTGGGTGCAATCTGACAATAGACAGGATAACTCAAAACTTGCACTGGGGTTTTATCTGCAGAGGCCGAATGGATGATGTAACCAGTTGCAACGTATTATGTTGCTAAGCCAGACAGAAGAAGAATCAAACAGTGGTTTACGTTCAAATCCCACCCACAGTATAGGGCTGGGCAAACTAACAGATGAAATTTAGAACCTCTAACCGACTTCATCTTCACCTATAGGTAAATCAAATAATAGAGGAACAGGTTTATTTTTAATCATTTATATTTCAACATGAAAATATTTCGAATAGGTTTTTTTATAATCAACTTAGTCTATATGCACTTTGTTGTATAATGATGGTGTCGTGTGCAAAAATAGTGAAAATAGCCAATGTACAAGCTCACACTGCTTTCTTTACTTTTTAAAGAATAAAGGCTCATTATCATAATTGAGGCAAAATTTGGAAATAAATTCAAATTGATATGAAGTCATATCGCCCAGCCCGCCCACTGCAGTACCACCATCAAATAGACTGCAGACCGCTTTTAAATAATTATAATGAGTGCTTCAGAATCAGAATAGACAGAAGTGGCAGATTGCAGCTTTACTGCAATATTTAGTTTTAGTAAGCAGAGACTGGAATAAAGCACAGCTTTGTTGTTTGGTTTGAGCTTAATGCAACAATGGTGCACTGAGCTTTTGAGCCTGCTCTCTACGTCTTAAGTTGCGGTTGAGAGCCCTAAACAGTCAAATCCGGGTGTCAAAATGGTATGGCACCGGAATGAGTGCCAACCAAAAAAAGATTAAACTTGTCTTCTTGCATCACACACACACACACACACACACACACACACACACACACACACACACACACACACACACACACACACACACACACACACACACACACACACACACACACACACACACACACACACACACACACACACACACACACACACACACACACACACACACACACACACACACACACACACACACACACACACACACACACACACACACACACACACACACACACACACACACAGCAATTCTCACAAGTGGAGAATAGCAGATCTGCAAGCTCACAAGCTTGTAAATCTGCTATTTTCGGCTCGCAACTTGTCTTATCACTGAACTGAAGTATAACTCAGGCTTTATTCTTCTCTCGGCATCGCTGTGATTGGTGCCTCCTGTGATCCATGCACTGTGTCATTATGTTATGGTTCAGGGCGTTGGTGCCACAGCAATCTAGGACACCATTTACCAACAGCAGGCAGTGAAAACACTGTCACAGGTAGACAATAAAACAGAGAAATAAAAGCACAGGGTTAAACAGTGGCCAAATAGAGAGAAGGCCATCGCGCCAGCCACTATTACCTTCTCTCCTGGAACAGATTCTGACTGTTTATTTTTGGTGTAGAATAAATTCTAACAGGGTTCACCTATTAACAGTGGTGGCCAAAGTACTTAACCTCACTACTTGAGTCAATGTATAGATATAGAGCGTCACAGTCCCGCCCCTCGAGAGACCCGGAAAATAAATTCTCTGTTCATTTTCCTCATAGACTTTTCAAAAAGTATTTATTTAAAAGACGTTTACGCTGTGGACAACGCCAAAGTTGTGACAAATCATGACAATAAACACAATGTTTTGGGCCGAACAAATAAATAGAAAGAAGAATAAAACGGCAGGTTACACACAAACACTTTTTTCTTAAAATAGTGTTTGTTGACATGATTTGTCACAACTCGAGTTGGCTTTGTACGACGCTTAAAAAGTGAAAATTACTATCTAAAAGTTTGCTACAGTATTCGTTGCGATGTGAGCTTGTTGACGATAGAGCTGCAATAGTTGCTATATTTGAAATAGGGCTTAAGTGATTAATTCATAATGTACTTTTCCCCAAGATATGTAGTGTAGTCAAAAGTGCAATATTTATCGTTGAAATGTAGTGTAAAACAAATCACACCCGTGTGAAGTGAGGGGTGATCTTATCATCGTACATCATACTGTACATCATCTCATTCCAGCCAATCACAATTTGCGTCCTCACCTTCGTCATCAATGTTTGCGTTTACACAAACACTCAAAATGTTCCATTCATTGTCAATGGCATTTAATGGACAAAGTTTGTGTTTGCACTTTCACCAAAGGCTGGACATAGGAGGGCCCCTCAAAAATACACAAAAATTGATTAAAGTACAGTATAAGTGTACTTATTTACTGCCCACCACTGCCTATTACCTGCATCACTAAATTTACTAAGTATGTTTCCCACTGGAATCCAATGCAATTGCACTTTCTTAGGCACACCATTTGCAGGGCATTGCATAACAATATATTTAGGTCCAGCAAGTGGTATTGTCCCCTGAATAAATGTGGGTTTGGTTTTTTGACCATCCCATGCTTGGTAAGATGTTCACTTAATGCTTCCTCTGAATTATTCAGAACATTTACTTATAAATAAACACAGGCTGGTCCTACACCCAGCAGCTCTTTCTCTCTCTCTAGCAGCTCCAGACCAGTACCAACATTACATGTCCACCAAACCATCAGTAAACTCACCCACACTCTTCCCTTAGGTCCCGTCTTTACCAAAAACCCTTACTGTGTTTTAAATATTTTATTAGACAATATACAAATTGGTCTTCTAATTTATATCTATCTATCACAAACATTTCACTGCATATGTTCGTATAGCCCTGGTCCAGTGCTTAATGCTTATAGTGAGTCTCTCACTAACGTCCTGTCGGGAAAGTCTGCGCACACGGGTAAAAATTCCACTGCTGTGCGAGGGGTCCAAATTCACCGAAAATAAACAAAACTACTCCGCTCATCACCGAAACAAAGCCTGTTTTTTATTGGTGAAAGTCTATTCTCCAGGCTGGGAAGTGTTTCAGGTCCCCAGCTTCTCTCTAAAATGCCCTTTGTGCCATTTTAAGAAAGTAATGTACTGTACCGGACAGAGTAGTTTTTCTACTACTACATTTCGTGGTTGCGCCTGGAGAATAGACACAAGACAGGCTTTTATGATGAGCGAAGTAGTTTTGTTTATTTTCGGTAAACTTGGACCCCTCGCACAGCAGTGGAATTTTGACCTGTGTGCGCTGCTGTGCAGACGCTTTCCCAACAGGGCGTTAGTGAGAGACTCGCTATAAGCACTGGACCAGGGATAATGTTCGTACACTCTCTCCCCCCCCCCCCCCCCCCCCCAAGGCAGTGACAGGGACTATACAAACATAGGAAATTGGTGTCGACTCAATTGGGGAGATACGTTTAAAGAAAAAAAGAAATAATAGCAGGTGCTGCCATATAAAGACTGATAATCGCCGACATCACCATCAACCTTTATTTATATCTTGGGAGCCCTCATTGTCAATGGTGGCTGGTTAACATAACCTGGTGCCAAGTTAACATGCACACATGCCCTTTAATATTTCTCTACTGTATCTCACTCCTCTGGAGAGAACTACATGGACAATTGGCTCATGACAATAGCATAGTAATTGCAATTATAATATATGAAACCTAGTGCACAAAGATTGGGTGCAGAATTAAGCATTAGTCAAAATCTGCAACGCATTAGCTGGTTCTGGTATTGTAAGGGGAGCGGATGGTAATCGGAGTCCTTTGTTAACTCCTTTGCTGCCCTAGTGTTAGCATTCTGGTACTGCCCCAGGGGCCGCCCATCCAGGCCCACTCTATGGAGCTTGTCCTTCCGGGTTAAACAGGAACACAGCCCACAGCCTTTAGCTAGCAGAACAACCAGCTACATTTTCTCAGCGATGCGATACAAAACACAAATGGCCACATGGTGTCTTACGTCATAATTTAGTGCCCTAAACAAATAAAAAGTCCATAGACTTGGCTTGCAAACTATTTACATCATAAGTGCCATGCACAAACATTAAAACTCCCATAGACTTGGCTGCCATACGATGTAATCGTCAAAAGCCATGTATTGGAGGGAACCCCTCAAAAATAAACAAACAGAAGGGAATATATTATGTATCGCTTAAGCCCTACATACTTCTTTGTACAAAAAAAAAAAAAAAAAGCTGATCTACAAGCTCCCAATGCGTCACAATGTGACGCATTGTGAGCTTATTGTGATCAGATATTTTCGAATAAAAAGACAAATTGTGACATTTGGAAAAATAGGAAAGCTAGACTTAATGTGGTAAAGATAACATTTTGATTACATTGTTGGGGTGCTGGATGCCAGTAGTGGTTAAGTGCAATATAAATAAAGTTCATTAATTATTATATCATTAAACGCATTACTATAAAAAGCTTGCCAAATGCTCAGATGTTGGGCCGGCCGGCTCTGAGACACTGCCATGTCCACTGCCTGTGCCTCGGGAGGACACCGGAGTGCATCCTCAGCACAGTGCGGCCATTGCCTAGAAGCCACAACCAGCAGGTCTATGAGCACAGCATCCACGGCAGGTCCATCGAACCACCATGACATCCATTACTTTAGTCACAGTGGATGAGTAGTGCCAGCTGAGACTGTCAGTTAAGCTCCTCGTAGCAGCACAAGAGTGGCAGCTGACATTGACCCGCAGGCGGCTCAAACTCTCAGACAGAGTGACAGTGTCCACACTTTGGTCAAACACTGTCCTCCCTCTTTGCTATATTGACCTAAATAGTACAGTAAGGTAATGTTATGATACAGTAATTAACACACCATCGGGGCCCATGACGTAAATCACCGTCAAGTGCACGGTCATGTGCCCGAGACGGAGATTGATAATCTCCGTCAAATTAGTGCTATGAAAACTGATCTATCGTCAGCAAGCCTAGAAGCGCTTGCTGACGATGGGCACATTTTATTAATGGCTTAAATAGGCCCGGGCCCTCAAGGTGTTAACCACTTTCAAAATAGTGAAAATAGCCACAAAAAAGATTAAGCAAACGTTTCCACCTATATTGCCAAAATAGGGACCTTCAGAATCTCTTCCAAATCCGTCAACAAGGCATATGCACTGGAAAAATATGTGCCTGACATTTCTACAACGTTTTATCATATACGAAAACCATAGCAGTTTGTGGAGGGGCTTAGCTATAAGTCAATTCAATGCCAACATGTATTACAGGATTATAGGCTGATTCGTGTGTTTTGGTGTGGATTTCTCCTTTTTGGCGCAGTTTGTTTGTATATAAGGACATACTGTGAGAAACCATGATGCATGCTGCTCGCTCAATGCGCAAATCGTAATGTAATTAATTTGAATTAATCTGTGCAAGATGACCCTGCTATATAAAATGTGTATATTGCTTGTTCAAATACTTCAATCCAAAATATAGTGTTGGGCTGCATTTACACAGAATACGTACCTGCTTGTCATTAATGCATGCAAAACATGTATGACCGTTATTTTTATCATGCTGGACATTGGGACTGGCCGTTTAAAATCTTAGCGCAACCTCTGCTTTGGGCTACATTTTATTTATGGAAGGTGTGATACAAATAAGTTATTATTTATGTCAATATGGCTGCCGTGAATAAGATGCATTAGTGTCCGACAAACCTAGGGACAGGCGGACAGCAGAGTCAAAGACAGTGTACTTGTTGAGGTAAGCTGTAGTACTGCAGGACATACAGAAGTTCACTATGCAGGGTATTGACTACAGATTATTTGAACAGAAGTCCTGATTAATCTTACATGAGATGATCACCTGGATGAGGACTTCTTGATGTTCACAGCTTCTGCTTCTGAGAAAGCAAGTCTGGGATCTGAGGTAAAATAACTGATGACACAAGTCAGTCTCGCTTCTCGGCACTGAGGACAACCTCCCAGCAGGGGTCCATTATAAAAGTATGGGTAAAATTTTAATTACTGTTCAATTTAACACTATTATTTTGGGTTTCGTTTTTTTGTGGTTACGGTGTCCGCTTAGTGGTTCCAGCACCTCTGCTGGAACACTCCATCGCAGTTCCTGTTTACACTGAGCATGTGCAAACCTCCCGCACGCCCCTGTGCACATTCCTCTTTAATTTTCCTAGGTAAAAACAAGGAAGTGTGGCTCGCCCACCAGAGCGAGTGTCTGAAAGGGTCGGAGACACGCCGCTTCACGTCGTGTCTCACTACACCTCTCAGCCATTATGAAATACCTGGTAACCTGAGACCTCTTGTGGCTTATTGCTTTATTTAAGTGAAGGTAATGGAGAGAGTGATGGCAGAAAGGTGGAACATTGAGAAAGAGAGAGAGAGAAAGTGTTGCCGCACTCTCTTTGGGCACTTACAGTACTTTTACAAGTCCAAGACTCTGGATGTGTGTGTGTGTGTGTGTGTGTGTGTGTCACACATTATCACACTCTATACTGTCAAATAACACCATAGGTGAGGACATTCTCATTTTCACTATTAAAGCCCGGTTACAGGTGTTGCCGACCAAGTTCAACTTGGCAACCTGGTACCCATCAGCACACGACCCACATGACAAAGATACAGTCGCACACATCTTAAATGGTTGCAGCCACTATAAAGGACTGTACATTGCCAGACATGACCGTCTGGTGGACCTGGTCTCAGACAAGATCAGAGGAGTACAGGACAGGACAACAAGAATGTATAAACACAGCACTGTAAAAATAGACTGGTTTGATCACAATGACACGCAATGTCAATTCACTACAAAATATTCCAAATACCCCAGATATTGTGTTCATCAATGAAATTAGAAAAACTGTCACTATATTTGAAATAGGCTGCCCATTTGATTTGTATATGGACACTTGTTTTACATCCAAACTTATGAAATATCAGCTTCTGGTGGAACGTATTATGGCCTTGGGATATAACTGTCAACTTATTGTCCTTGTATTTGGAAGTCTGGGCCATGTCCATAAACTTGTGCTCAGGGGTTTGCAATTGGGTGGATTGCTAAAAACAAATGCAAAAAAGCTGGCTAAATACTGTTCTGTCTCAGCTACTATGGGCAGTCTGTCTGTCTGGAGAAGGCGTTGTTTCATTTATCCCTAGGTGGCTTAAAAAAACCCAAAACAAACATCCTGTCTACGTAGTATCAAGTATAATAGTATATAGTATGTAAACAATGTGCTATATATATATATATATATATATATATATATATTATTTATTTTTATTTTTTTTCCCTTTCTCTTCTTTTCCCTCTGTGTGTTAAGCATGTGCAGCAGCTTGGTTGGACCATGTAATGTATAACCTTATTCTGACCAGTGTTTGGGTCTATTCTGTATACGCCACTTGTGCAGATCCAAATAAAATAATTCAAATGTGTGTGTGTGTGTGTGTGTGTGTGTGTGTGGCCACTGTCAGTCTTGTATTGGCAGCAGGTGCCTGTCTGTGGGTAGATATGTCCCTCCATCTGTTCCTGGCTGGGATGCTGCTATCTATTCCAATAATATCCTGTTTCCTCTGCCATCAGTCTTGACGTGGCGTACAAATTACCTTTTATGTAATTGTCCTTTTCTTGACCATTTCCTCTATTTAGCCATCCGTCCATCCATTCTTCAATCCATCCGTCCATTTGTCTGTCCATCCATCTATCCTTCAATCCATTCCTGTCCATCTATAGTAGAAAACTACTAGATAACTACCACTAGTAGTTATTGTTATGCAGTTTATCAGTAGCGTATGAGTATTCTATTGATGCATATCTGTAGTTCTGAATAGGAGAACAGTACTTATTCATCCTGAAAGCTCCTCTGAGTCCCACATGGCCTCTATGTACCAGGCTTAATAGCAGGGGACAGACGGAGACCACAATGTTTTCCTTCAAAGTTCTCCATTTCTGTAACCTGACTCCGCCAGATTGCGGCAGTATTGAGTTCATAAGTTCCCTCCTGCCTGCATCTGGTCTCTCTCAAGCAGAAACGATGAACCCGAAGCAGCGGGACAAAAATCTGATATCTCCATAATAAGTTTGAGTTGTAGTCTTGTTAGGTTGTGTTTACATTTGAGCTGTAGCACAACTTCAATGTCACCAGTCTCACGTTGATCAGCATTTGATCGGAGTATAATATAGAGACGATATTATCGTCTCTGCCCGAGAGAGACTATATGGGAAGCAGGAGGAGGAACTCACTACTGCCACCATCTGGCAGAGTCAGGTTACCATTTCTGTACAGCACCAGAAACCTACACTTAACAGTTTGACTGCGGAATTAATTAAATCGCAATGCTACGTTCACTGCCTGGATTTCACCAACCTTTGAAGAATGACTGCACCGACATAATCGTTCCTTTTCATGAAAATCCAATCCAAAGTGGCAATGACAATGACAGAATGGAGGAACGCTCCCGTTGCGAGCATTGATCAAATTCCCAGAACACTTTGCATGCCAGTGAAACGGATGTTTTTCCGATGACGTCACCTATCCCACTATGTCTGATGGAAACCCGGGAAGTCTTAACACATTAAAAACGTGAATTAAACAATTAAATGTAACTCATGTATTGGGAGGGAAGCTGTTCTAGAATCAATTAACTCGTATAACTTGTGAATGGGGGTGGGGGTGAAAACTGCTTACAGGTATTGTATAATCACTAGTCGTCACCAATCACCACCCAGATATGAGATCAGATCAAACTACCTGTTATGACAGAGGATCACTCTGTGTGCCTGTGGGGATGGCTGAAATATCCTGTATGGCATCGATTAACACGATGCACAGCAAGTGCGTCATCACACCGAGCTCAGTCAAATTAGTTCAACTCTGGCCAGGTTAACTGCTTAAAGTCCCTGTCTTCATGTCCCATAATCTGTGCAGTCTGCTCTGGGCGCAATCATAGCTGCCACATTAAGCGTAGCTTGACACCGCAGCATTGATTGCATACAGCTGGCCTACAGGGCACGGCTCCGCGGATGAGTCTATAGGCGTAACTTTCAACAACACTCGTTTTGTTTTAAATACCACTTTTGGTGTGATACAGCAGACACACACACGACTTTGTTTACATTCCGTTGTCAACATGTGTGTTGGGTGGGGTTTTAATTTTGAACGCAAAAATTATCTAACAAGTTACTTTTCTCCGAAGGTAATCTTGTAACGTAATGGGATTATATCAGTAATCCAGTAACCTATCAAAGTTATTTTAGAAAGTAACGATACCCAACACTGGTGCCCACCAATGTTGTCAGGGACCGGGGCCTTATGAGGGTTTGTTCTCTTGAACACCCTTTCCACCTCCCTTGGGTGAAACTCTAAGT
The DNA here is from genome assembly GCF_963924005.1 of Protomyctophum bolini. Classification (NCBI taxonomy): domain Eukaryota; kingdom Metazoa; phylum Chordata; class Actinopteri; order Myctophiformes; family Myctophidae; genus Protomyctophum; species Protomyctophum bolini. The sequence goes on from NC_137862.1 coordinate 35,326,919, forward strand.
TGGTGCGCAGTTGCTGCATTACACAGGTTGGTGGTGAGCCCTCCCTTTCCTGTGTGAAGGGGTGTGTACCGTGTGTGTGTGTGTGTGTGTGTGTCTCATGTTGTGATTTGGGACAATGTCAGCCTTCACTGTGGTGTCCAGGATAAACAATTGGTATAACATCAATAAGTGGTTCACAAATGTTTGCCTTCCACCATCCAATTAATGCCCTATTTTATCACACTACAAACTGTCACGAAAGTAGGAACAATAGCCTACCTACAAACGCTGATGTAGATGTGCTATTTTGCTACCAATGATTATACAAATGTTACACAATACCTCCCTGCACCCTGCTTTGGCGTTAAGTCCCTGCGACATAGTAGTGTCATGCCTGTGGTGGGAGGATTTGTCTTGCACATCAAGCTGCCTCATGCCACAGAAACAGGAGATGGGCTCCTGACCTACTGTATAATGGGCCGCAATATAAAGCGTTATGCCACTTTATCCATGTTGAGCCTCTGGAGTCCTGTGTTGCTTCAATGAGCTGACTGATTAATGCTACTGTGCATCTCTTCCTCTCTCTTGTTCCCTCTTCAAAATTACTCACTTCAGGGAGACCAATACTCAAAGCGCACTGTAGACTCCTGCTGTCCCTCCCTTATTGCCTCTGCTTCTTTCTCCAGTACATTTTCCCCTGTTTATATCCTCCATTGTTTTTGCCAGTCCTAATTTTCAACCCACACAGCTGGTAGTTGTTACTCTGTCGAACCTTCAGCAGACATTTGCTCTTCCTTGATTGGCTGCTTCTACAACAAGTAAAACATAAAGGAACAACCAGCAGGAGGCTTTTACTACAGCAGCACCACAGACCAAACTGTAATAAAGAGGTTTACATGACTTTCTTCCTCAGTCCGTATATAGCGAGCTGTATCGAATAAGTAGAGAACAGAATATGGGACAGAGTTGCACCACTCACTTCACAGGGGTGTGATTTTTATTATTACAGTAGAAGTTTACAGACCAAACTGTAATAAAGAGGTTTACATTACTTTCTGCCTCAGTCCGTATATAGCGAGCTGTATTGAATAAGTAGAGAACAGAATATGGGACAGAGTTGCACCACTCACTTCACAGGGGTGTGATTTTTATTACAGTAGAAGTTTTTTTTCTTATGAAAGCAGAGAGTCTTCTGTTTCATACGGTATATAGTATTTATATGTCGCTATAGGCCTTATTTTGTGAATCTTGAGGAGTTCAGGTCCATGTCTTCTCTGAAGTTAGTTCTCTGGTGGGCGCAAGCTGCATTCAATAACCAATTTCTGACAAACTGTAGATGGGATCAATGTGTACTGTTTTCCTCGTAAAAGTACACATTCAGGGCTTTCATTCGGTGTATAGGATGTATAGCATATTTATTGTGTTCATTTTTATGCCTGTCAATGTCTGTGACTTTAAACCTTCCATAACTCTGCTGTGATGACAAGATGACAACTCGACAAGGAAGGAAAAATCACACCCGTGTGAAGTAAGTGGTGCAACTCCGTGTGGGGGTCCGGGGGGGGGGGGGGGGGGAGTTCCAGACCAGTCAGCTGTCCGTGCTCAGACATGCATATGGGACAGACAGACAGACACACATACAGTAGCTGCGTATTGGAGCGGAGACACCGCTCAAAAAGACAAGTAGGTCAAAGAGAGGAGAGAGGAAACAATGATTAGAAGAGTGACTTAAGCACAGAGTCTAGCTTGCTTGTATGAGATACTCTGAGCACATCTCCACTGAGCATCATCTCCACTGAGCTACAGTTATGTAAGAGAATAGACACTTGTGTATAAGCTTACACATACCCCGAGGGGTGCACATGCACGCGCGCACAACTGTACTGTACACAAACATACTGTACATGCACGCACGTACATACGTACGTACGTACGTACGTACGTAGGTACACATGCACACACTTTCCTTGATTCCTTCCTTTCAAATTGGGCTAAATCAATGTGACAGTTCACTGGCAGTGTAGAAAGAAAGTGTCCAATCCCGGACTGTTCTGTGGGCCTCATAATATTCATACCCTGATCTGACACATACATATTCGTCTGACTATTTCTAGACATTCTGTTTAGTACGTCTACTTCCCAATTTGGAAGTATAGTTGTGGATGTACAGTGTGTGTAAATAGAACATACTGTAGCAATCTACAATCTGTAGAACCTTAAATCTGTACATTTTATAAGTGTCCATGCTGCCTGCATGTATATAAATACATCAATCCATCTCAAACGTACCAAATGACTACACTCAGTCTTCTGTCTGCCTGTCTGACACACACACACACACACACACACACACACACACACACACACACACACACACACACACACACACACACACACACTTATTGAAGTCATCTGCTTCACTGCTGCCACAGTGCAAATGTAAACACAACCTAACCTAACAAGACTACAACTCAAAATTATTATGGAGATATCATAATTTTTGTCCCGCTGCTTCCGGTTTATCGTTTCTGCTTGAGAGAGACCAGATCCAGCCAGGAGGAGGGAACTTGTGAACTCAATACTGCCGCAATCTGGCGGAGTCAGGTAATGAAGGGTGTCCCCAGCCCAAAAGGGGACAGACACACGCACACGCCCACACGTACACAGTAGCAGATGGTGACTCATCTCTTGTCCCTTGTTGTGAAACTATATCTGGAAATGAGACCATTAGGGATTTGGGGTGTAGACAGGGATCTGAGGGCATAACAGATCTCACATACAGCTTGAAAAATAAATAAATAAACACTCCAGCTTATACAGTACAAAAATGGTTAAGACAGACATTCATGATATGAGGGGGGACAATCAATCAATTGCTAATGATAGCATTTGTGTGTATAAGTTCATACTACAAGTTTCACGGCAAATGGACCGGGCTCATGGTTTGTGGGGTCAAGAACTGTGACCTTGTCTACTGTATTTCTTAATGTCCACCACTGAGATGTCTCTTAAGACAGAGCTTCTAATGGAAGTATTGTTTTGGATTTCTTCCTGCAGAGTTGGAGGGCCCATATTAGGATTGTGTGATGGAGCACTTGGCCCTGAAGTCTTACAAAACATTCAATTTGAAGGTGTCATGGTGGTTTCTTTGTTGTGACATCTTCAATGTGAATGATAGGCTAGTACTTTGGCTTTTGCTTTTTTTTTTGCAACAGGTATTCGGGCAACGAATGTGCTGTCCACAGAAGTAAAAATAAAGACAACCCTCCGACTGTGGTGAGAAATGAAATAGCAAACTGAATTAGGTGCCCCCTGACCCTGTTTCCAGGAGGTCTGTTTGGTAATGTCTATTTTACTTTCTGTTTTAGTATTTCAGACTGTGTTGGGGTTTAATAACTTAAATCTACTGTACATATCATGTTGGATTTTAATTATTGCAACTTTATACTCTAGTATGGCATTGCTTATCAGAGAAAATTGACATGGAATAATGTATGGTGCCACTTTAACCTGAGCGGATTCTCTGGGAGTAGTTTATACAAAAAATAACCCTATGATGAGTGGAATACAAGGAGAATTTTCGTTTCATCACTGTCTTGATATAAACTCAGCAACAAAAGTTCGGAAACTTAACTTTGATCCATTATTTATTTATATTTTATATAATTTTAATCATTACAACGAGATATAGACTAAGGAATGGGCGTTCGTGGAATGAGCAACACAGCTAAACGTGTGGGTAGCCCCTCCCAAAAAAACAATGGTTGGTATTCAACCCTTTGCTATGAGTTGCTTAGTGTATTGGATGATTGCACTCTCCCACAGTAATAAGGGGAAAACTTGGAATGGGATGCCATCCCACAGCAAAATGTGGCTAGGTTTGGTGACCAGCATGGTTCCAAGCTGCAGTTTCAGCTGCTTTTGGATCTTCCACCCGCTACAGAGTTCCATAACATTGAGTGTAAAACGTATAAAGTGTAAAAATGTTTTTTTCCCCCCTTATTACTGTGGGAGAGTGCAATCATCCAATCCACTAAGCAACTCAAAGCAAGGGTTGAATACCAAGCACTTGCTATTTTGGCAAATCTTTTGGAGGCGCTACCCACACGTTTAGCTGTGTTGCTCATTCCACGAACGCCTGATCTTTACAATCTATACCTTGTTGTAAAGGTGACTAATCAATGATTATATAAAATACAATACCAATTGGTATTATAAAAGTGGAGAAATAATGGACCAAAGTTTATATTACATATACATATATTTTGTATTCACTTCCGGTTCAAACTGGGACATGTACAGTTAAGTACAAAGTTATAGGTACAGAACGAGTGAAGAATGCCCCAGGGGGAATGCCTGTGGGGTTCAATGGGATCTCAGGGCTCAGAGCGCCTGGGCATGTGCGTCACTCGTGCATGAGACAATTTAGTAGCCTGGGTTACAACCCGATTTGCTGCATTCAGTGATTGTTTTGTTACTTCGCTACTCAGTCTGGATAGAGTCCTACTGTATCTCCAAGTGGGGCATGTAAACGGGTGAAATCGACCTGTGGCTTCTGATTGGCCTGTGGGTTGGGGAAAACACACCAGTTTTATGTCGTATCAATGTGCATTGTGCACCGATGCTGTTGCCCTGCCTGTATCAGTATGTATCAATATTATTATTTTGTTTTATTGGAGTAGCTCTGTGCCCCTGATGTTTTTGTTATTTTGTTTGTTACGATTTATTTATTGTGCAAACCAATATGATTAAGGCCAAAGAGGGCTTGTATATGCCCAGCTTTGTGTGTACCACATTTGTGACGATTTGATTGGCTGAGCACGGAATGTGATGTATGATGATGTAGGCCTATGATAAGAGCTCCCCTCACTTCACACAAGTATGATTTATTTAGGGGGGCTAGCCACTCCTATATACAGCTATAGAGATTTGTCCTAACACAAACACTAAATGCCATTGGCAATGAATTGAGACTTTACGTCATATGTGTCTGAGCAAATCGAAACGTTATGTCATGATGATGAATGATAAGGGCAAGCAAGTCGGCTATTTTCGTCCAACACAATGATTAAATTCCCATTGACAATGAATGGAGAATTTGCGGCATGTTGTACTCTGATAAGAGCACCCCTCACTTCACACAGGTGTGATTGTCTGGGTGGGCCATATTGATAGTCATACAGGTGGTTGGTCACAGGTGTAGGCTTGTAGTGGGGTCTAGTGCAGGTTTGCTACTATGACTGCATGCTGGATTTTGTGAATATGACAGTGTATGGTTTCTGGTGGTATGATTCCCCTCACACTTCCCTCACTCACTGCCATAGTGTAATTGGGAATTGGTGGTCATAGCCACTTTTCCAGGTCATCACATTATGACGGCTATGGACGTTTTTAGACCAAGGAGTGTTCAGTATCATGAAAACCCCCTAGTTTACTTAGTTTCACCTGCCTCACATGCTACTTAAATCACAATGTGTACATTTTGCCTGCATGCATGAGGTTATTAATGGTACCCCAACTTTCATCAGCTGTCACAGATTTCCTGGGGAAATTGATGCAGTCTTTGTGAGATGTTACTAGACACCTTTACAAACGCATTGGTGAAGACATTTCTTGGCCTCAATTATTCATCAAGTATTTAAATTCTTCATTCTATTCAAGTCATCACAGGGTGGGTGAGTAAACAATAGAAGTAAAGTCATTTTTGGGTATGAACTATTAAGACTGAGATTCGGTCCAATGGGTTATTAGGCCTGTAGCTCTGGTCCATACAGAAAGAGTTCTATATGCTATGGACCAGAGCTGCCTATGTTTCAGACGTCACTGTCATTCAAATCCACAATGTCACCCACAATAGGCTATAGCCTAATGATGATGTTAAAGACAATGGAGAAAATATTAGAAAAGTTTACGCTTTACTGTTCCACAATAACCTAAAATGTTCAAGTGCATCACGCAAATGTTGTGGTCATCCATGTGTAGGCTATTATAGATTATATAGCCCATAGAATCGCGGGCACAAAACTCACGACACATTGTCCTCATGCTTTGCATCATGACACACAATAGATAGCTTACATCGCCAGGTAGCATTTTAAAGGCTACTTTATATAAGGACATGATTCAGGCAGACCTCCAGCATCAGGTGTCTGGTCAGTACCATTCGATAGCACAACAACCTCCCGCTACGCAAAAAAGCAACAGATTATTGCCTCCTAGGTGGAGCAGTTTCCCCCTCCCAACAATCGTCCGACTCCGATCACCAAACCCTTTCCTTTCCATCCATGATCCATCCACTATGGAGGATGCCGATCGTGGCATGTCTAGGCTATTAGGTGCGGCGTCAACACAAATGGGCGCGCGTGAACACACTTGCACGGACCTCGTACACGTGAAGACACAACACACGGCCGACTACTCCCTCGTGGGTATATGCTGGGAGAATGGATGACCTTGTGCGTTTCAACCCAGGTCACCTCATGCGAAAACCGCGTCCGTGCGTCTGTTGAGCCACAATAGAGCACAACAAGTGCCAAGTGTCGTTCACAGCACCGTCTCCTGCCACGCCACACTAAATCAAAATACCACACCATTTAGCACGTTTATATGTCCCATCCTTTGTGAGCGTATGATATTACAAAATCGCCAATTTTAACACCGGTGAGTGATGGGCCTGTAGACAATAGTAAAATTAGCAATTATGACAGATTGTTTGTTGGAATGACCCAAGCATGATGAAGCATCATTAATTGAGCCCAATTGTCACATCACATTCAAGGACGTTTTGCAGCCAAACGCGACAGCTGTAAACTAAATCGAGATTATAGATAGAAATTGATTTCTTATTATTCACCGAAGACAATTGGTATGAAATCTCCCACTCACCTTTGCTGTTATCTTCCTCGCTGTTCAGATGCATGTCTCTTCTTTTCGTGTGTGCATTTATTTAAAAAGCGCGTGCTTCCTATGAGTTTTTAAGTTACACTCTTTATTCCAATTTGGATTCGTAGTTCTTGCCGTTTATTGCCGTGCTCTGCTCAGCTGGCTGGCGCGCCCGAACGCGCGTTGACTTGTGCGTCCGGTCCTCTCCGTATCGGTCTGTGTAGAGATGATGTTGTTGGAGTGTGCATGCATTTAGCTCACAACCGCTTAAAGGGATGGATATAGTCGCAATAAAGGTTGCTGGGAGGGACGACAGGCGGGCGGGGTGACGTGAAGAAGTCGGTAGGAGGTATTAGGTATATAGCCCTACTCGCAGCTGGAGATGTGAATCCGTGCGCCTTCAATGTTGTCCATTTCCCCAAAGGTTCCCGATCGCCATCACACTGTTCAGATTGAATATTGTCTGAATAGTCACACAGCACTGTCACACAGAACACAACTTCATAAAATTCCTCGTCAGAAAATTGCTATAATTGTAAATAATAATGCCAATCACTTCCTTAAGACCCAGACGCTGTCTGGTGACTGGAGGAACGCGTAGCTCAGGCTACTACTACCAAGCACATCCAGAGAAAATGTGGTCACGTTGACAGAGTAATGTTTAAATACCGGTAGTAGGAACAGTGTAGACCGCGTGAATAAATAAATGAGAACGAACAACGCGCTTCGCGTTTTAATTGTTGTGATGGATTGGATGCGACAGGTTGGAGTGATTCACAACAGCCAGCCGTCATTTAGGTGATGGGGCACAGCTGAGCTGAAAGCAGAGTTTCCCTAAAAACGCCCCCACAGTCCACGCATCAAAACAGACCGTTTTCCACGTTGAATCTTACTATGCTGTTTACCCCCTTCCAAATGTGTGTCGTGTCGTCTGATTAAGTGCCTTGCTATTTGATCCATTTACGGAGCTTTTCATCTCAAAAGTTTGGATGAGGAACTGATTGATCAACTTGACTGTGTGTGTGTGTGTGTGTGTGTGAGACTGTGTGTGTGTGTGTGTGTGTGTGTGTGTGCGTGCGTGTGCGTGTGTGTGTGTGTGTGTGTGTGTGTGTGTGTGTGTGTGTGCGTGCATGTGTCGGTGTATATGCGTGTCCACGCCACGGTAAACAACATGCAACCTAGGCTCGGAGGCGCATTTACTCACCACTCACGTTTGCCCGGAGATGCGTAAATGACACGGCTCACTGGCGGTCTCTAGTGTTCCACATAAACCAAGGCATTTCCCTGCATGGTTCGTGGGAACACCGAACACGACACTTAGCCGACTTAGGCCTACAGTAAAACCAATCAAGGGGTTCATTGAAGTGAACTAAGTTCGAAATGTGTATCATTTTATAGTGTATCGCCTATCCACCATTGTCTTTGCATGTTTAACTCAGTCCGGGCTCAAATAGTAGAGGCAAATGTGTTTAAATTTGTTTGAAGAAAGTTGTAAGTCACAGAATCTGATGGTTCACAATTCACATAATTTTCTATTGTGTTGTCCTATGTGAAAATATACCATAGGGCTAATAACATGCCATTTGTCCAATTTTAGGCTATCCTATGAATATAAAATAATATCTAACAAGCCTCCCTCAATGAATGATCAATAGGCTACTATTGGTACAGCTTGCTTCATACAGTACAATTAATGGTCTGATTTAGTTAGATTTTTTTGTTTTCTTGAAAGTAATGTAATCAGTGTTCAGTTGTTCAGACCAATTCAGCAGTATCTTTAAGGACAGGTTGGAAGGATGCACTTTAATGGCATTCAAAGATTATATATTTCCTGTAGGCTTACACTTCCTGTGTGGCATGGTTTGTGATCTAGGCTACAGTTTTATCATCCATTTAACTCACGACTATTCACATGCTATGGAGCACAGATTCATAAACTACAATAAACAGTATACAATACAATACATAATACATACAGACAGACATTGCAAAAGGCATGGCATTCATTATTACTTATAACAGGTAACAGCTGAAGATTTATTTTCTAGAAAAGCACCCAATTTACAGATAACATTTGACTTTCAGATTTCAACAATAAAATGAATTTTAACGTAGATGGGTGGGTTATAAAATGTGGTATTCTTACACTCGTTTCCAACTTACAACTCGCTTATCATTACATAGATTGCATAGGCTCTGGCATCTTTTCAACCCTTTATGTCTGCCAGAGACCTTTGGGATTCTCGTGTTATTCAAGATTACAAATGACGTGTCTGTACTTTGGTGTGGTTTTCACTCAACAGGTATTGTTCTAATTTAAACTTGTTTGTACTCGATGTAAATGTCACATGATGTCATACTATTATGTCCACTTTTGCAAGAACTGTGCAATCTATCAACCTTTGTTCGACAGTTGTGAATATTTTGGACATTGTGTCAAAGTAATTTTTCCAGAGGTTATAAGCAAGAGTGGACATGAATAAAACATATGGGTTGAATGACATTTATCACAGCTATCTGTCACAGTGGGATAAGCCATGCCATTTATATGTGGATCCTGAGATGCACATTATTTCTTAGCTTTAAGCCAAATTAGGGATGCTAGGGTTAATGTGGTTAACATATTTTAAAATAAATTGTTAAATTGTTTAAGTAAATATTACACATATCAGCAGTCTACATTTCAAGGAATTTATTAATTGTCTGATCAGGAGCATGGATAAATCATCATAAGCAAAAGCATACGCATGGATTTAGTCAGCAAATACAGAAAATCCAACCCATGTGTACTAAGTTTGCCTACTGGCAGTGTACAGTACACAATAAATTTGGCATTGATCGGTCCAGTGGTTTGTAAGATTAGTTCTGGACACGCTCGCACATGTCGCGCACACACATATAATATACCAGAGCCCTTTAAGGGCAATGGGGCAGAGTCCCCTTGGGCCCCGTCTATTCGCAGCACATCTCTACTGGCACAGGTGAGACATCCTTTAGCAGCACACATCAAATTGACATTGCTGGTGTCACCGCAGTCATATGAATACATACAAAAATACTGTTATGTATTTCACCTTTTAAATTCATTGCACAAACTTAAATCATCTGAATAATGGTTCTTCATATTACAGACATCGGCTAGTCTGAGTCTCTATATGACACTTTTACTCTTTACTTGCGCAAGAGTGTGCAAGTAATAGTTTTCGTCCAGGGCGATGTTTGATGCGTATGCGCCGTGCCAGCGTATGACATGACTACTTGTGCTTGATATGGCAGTGGTGTCAGATTACATACATGTATTCATAGGGGCATGACCTTCAATCCTCCCGACACTAAAACATATCGTCATTACGTCACCATCGAAAACCAATTACACCCTGGCATTGGGTCCTTTAATTAATCCACATCTTTATTATGTCATCATTGAGAGCTAGTTGTACCAGTTATACCCTGACGTCATATTCTGCTACGATACAAACACATCAAACAGGGCGCAAAGTAACCACAGTATACCGCTAATCAACTTACAAATTACATATACATAGAGGCATTTCCTTTAATACACCAGACACTGATCGACATATAAATCACCATCGAAAGCCGTCACTCATGCGTATGAGTAATGACTATAGGTACTTGTGCTTGATATGGCAGTGGTGTCAGATTACATACATACATGGGGGCATTACCTTTAATCTTCCCGACACTAATACATATCGTCCTTAAGTCACCATCGGAAACTAATTACACTCTGGCATTGGGTCCTTTAATCCACATCTTTATTACATCATCATTGAGAGCTAGTTATACCAGTTATACTCTGGCATATGCTGGCACGATACATACGCATCAAACGGGGCATACGGAAAGTAACCACAGTATACCGCTAATCAACTTACAAATACATAGAGGCATTTCCTTTAATCCACCCGACACTGATCGACATATACGTCACCATCGAAAGCCGTCACTCATGCGTATGAGTAATGACTACTACATGCATTTCTTTTATAGATAGAAACTACCATACTTCACAATACCACTTTTTTTACATGCAAAAACTAGGTACGTAGAAAATAGACCTTCAAGAACAGTGGAAATGTAATGTGACCTCCACAGAAGCAAATTAATGTGCTTATACTATAGGCATCGTTTTGACATTAAAGCCCAATTGATATTTAAATATAACTGAAGCTTGAAAAGCTGTCTTTTTTGTGCACTGTCAAAGTTCATTTCCTGTTCAACTCCAAAGGACTAGAGACAACTCAAGATTTCCAACTTTTTATTTTCCAACTTTGTTTCTTTTGAACTGTTGGCTCTATTTTGTTGATTGGTTCATTAATCATGTAGTTGGGTTGTGAACCTTAAAGACAGAAAAAAAAGGTTAAACATTGCCAAACAAATGACAGCACTCTTTTTAAACACTTTTCCAAGCAAGTTTTCCTTTCAACAATTGTTTAATACAGTATTTTAAACAAGCAAATGTATTTTAAGCAATTCAATGTTACATTAAATGTTTTAAACACTAACGTATTTCATGGAATTAAATGTGAACAGAAATGGGTTCTAATTTAATCCACATAAGAATGTTTTTAGTTTTATATTTTATAATTAGGCCTATGTATATATTAATGTGAACCCAAGATCAAAGGACCAGGCTTTTAAAGCCAAATGTAGAAAATACCTTTTAGTTAAAGTTTAGAATTAGTTTTTAGCAGGAATACCCTTCATGAAAATGTTCAGTTTAATATTTAACCTTTTTAGAGAAGTTTAGAATGTACCCAAATTAATTGAAAATTAGCGAAATGCCCTTTAAGTTACCAAGACAGCATAGGAAATGCTTGCAATACCCTTGTAAATCCAAAAATGTAAGACGCAAAAATAGAGATGATGGACACATGCAAAAACAAGGAGTAATTAAGGTTTTAGGGATATATATATATATATATATATAAACAAAGTATTTGTTGCTGCGAACCCCAGTATATAAAAATACAAAGTTCCAGGTATCGCATGAATCCATTGTACAGAGTTTCAAAGGGGTCCCGGATACCATTCTCTACCGTGAGTATACAGTTTATTGCGAGCATATACAAGAGCATATACTGTTAGGGATATGGGAATATGATTGGACCAGTACTGCTGTCAGAAGTAGGCGTATGGTAGAAAGGAGTTTGCATTGAAAAACAAAGAACCAAGAGACTGAAAATTATGCTTAATATTATTATTGAAAAAACACAAAAGTAAAACAATGAATTCAGATATAAAACAACATAATTCAACCCAAAAGTATAAACTCAGTCGTGGTTTGTCCAAAGTCAAATGTTCAATGTCATTCAAGGTCAGAGGAGTGGTAATGTGAGGCAGTTCTTTGAGTGTATGCAGCAGTCATGGGGGGGGGGGCTACAGTTTTATCATCCATTTAACTCACGACTATTCACATGCTATGGAGCACAGATTCATAAACTACAATAAACAGTATACAATACAATACATAATACATACAGACAGACAGTGCAAAAGGCATGGCATTCATTATTACTTATAACAGGTAACAGCTGAAGATTTATTTTCTAGAAAAGCACCCAATTTACAGATAACATTTGACTTTCAGATTTCAACAATAAAATGAATTTTAACGTAGATGGGTGGGTTATAAAATGTGGTATTCTTACACTCGTTTCCAACTTACAACTCGCTTATCATTACATAGATTGCATAGGCTCTGGCATCTTTTCAACCCTTTATGTCTGCCAGAGACCTTTGGGATTCTCGTGTTATTCAAGATTACAAATGACGTGTCTGTACTTTGGTGTGGTTTTCACTCAACAGGTATTGTTCTAATTTAAACTTGTTTGTACTCGATGTAAATGTCACATGATGTCATACTATTATGTCCACTTTTGCAAGAACTGTGCAATCTATCAACCTTTGTTCGACAGTTGTGAATATTTTGGACATTGTGTCAAAGTAATTTTTCCAGAGGTTATAAGCAAGAGTGGACATGAATAAAACATATGGGTTGAATGACATTTATCACAGCTATCTGTCACAGTGGGATAAGCCATGCCATTTATATGTGGATCCTGAGATGCACATTATTTCTTAGCTTTAAGCCAAATTAGGGATGCTAGGGTTAATGTGGTTAACATATTTTAAAATAAATTGTTAAATTGTTTAAGTAAATATTACACATATCAGCAGCCTACATTTCAAGGAATTTATTAATTGTCTGATCAGGAGCATGGATAAATCATCATAAGCAAAAGCATACGCATGGATTTAGTCAGCAAATACAGAAAATCCAACCCATGTGTACTAAGTTTGCCTACTGGCAGTGTACAGTACACAATAAATTTGGCATTGATCGGTCCAGTGGTTTGTAAGATTAGTTCTGGACACGCTCGCACATGTCGCGCACACACATATAATATACCAGAGCCCTTTAAGGGCAATGGGGCAGAGTCCCCTTGGGCCCCGTCTATTCGCAGCACATCTCTACTGGCACAGGTGAGACATCCTTTAGCAGCACACATCAAATTGAAATTGCTGGTGTCACCGCAGTCATATGAATACATACAAAAATACTGTTATGTATTTCACCTTTTAAATTCATTGCACAAACTTAAATCATCTGAATAATGGTTCTTCATATTACAGACATCGGCTAGTCTGAGTCTCTATATGACACTTTTACTCTTTACTTGCGCAAGAGTGTGCAAGTAATAGTTTTCGTCCAGGGCGATGTTTGATGCGTATGCGCCGTGCCAGCGTATGACATGACTACTTGTGCTTGATATGGCAGTGGTGTCAGATTACATACATGTATTCATAGGGGCATGACCTTCAATCCTCCCGACACTAAAACATATCGTCATTATGTCACCATCGAAAACCAATTACACCCTGGCATTGGGTCCTTTAATTAATCCACATCTTTATTATGTCATCATTGAGAGCTAGTTGTACCAGTTATACCCTGACGTCATATTCTGCTACGATACAAACACATCAAACAGGGCGCAAAGTAACCACAGTATACCGCTAATCAACTTACAAATTACATATACATAGAGGCATTTCCTTTAATACACCCGACACTGATCGACATATTTCATTTCATTTCATATTTATTTATTTCATTTCAGTTTGGTTTTTACATATTCATTTTACATATTTTTCTTTTTTTACATATTCCAAAACTGAAAAGAAAAGGAGCAGGAAGAAGATAAATCTTATTTATACCTGCCCCTATCAAAATAAAAAAAATAAAACAACTAACAACTAACCCTAACCCTCACCCTCACCCTAAAAAGAGAACAACAAGACGAAATAACATAGAGCTCAACAAGAGAACAAACAAAAACAAAACAAAACAACGCTGAGGGAACAAAACAACACCTATCTAACCTTCTCGTTCATATTTTATCATTTTTTCCTTTTTAAACACTTTCTTAAACTGAAACACTGTTGTACAACTCTTCAACTCCTGGTTTTGTGAATTCCATAATTTTATACCTGTGACAGAAGTGCACATTTGTTTTAGTGTGGTCCGGGCGAACAGATGTTTAAAATCATGTCTTCTTCTATGGTTCTCATCCTCTGAGCTAAACACAAATGACTTCTGTAACTGTATTGGTAATGATCTGTTTTTCGCTCTGAACACCACCAATAATGTACGTAATTCAACCAAATCCATGATTTTTAAAACACCTGATAACATAAAAAGCCTATTGGTGTGTGCTCTGAAGTCTTCTTTATACATGATTCTTAACGCTCTTTTTTGTAACATTATCAAGGGAGTCATATTACTCTTGAATGAGTTGCCCCATACTTCCAGACAGTAAATAAAATATGGTAAAACCAGTGTACAATACAACATCCTCAATAAATTCGTATCCAAATCATATTTTACTTTGTTCAAAATAAAAATACTTTTTGCCACCTTGGCTTTTATATATGCTATATGATTTTTCCATGATAATTTCTCATCTAATATAAAATCACCATCGAAAGCCGTCACTCATGCGTATGAGTAATGACTATAGGTACTTGTGCTTGATATGGCAGTGGTGTCAGATTACATACATGGGGGCATTACCTTTAATCTTCCCGACACTAATACATATCGTCCTTAAGTCACCATCGGAAACTAATTACACTCTGGCATTGGGTCCTTTAATCCACATCTTTATTACATCATCATTGAGAGCTAGTTATACCAGTTATACTCTGGCATATGCTGGCACGATACATACGCATCAAACGGGGCATACGGAAAGTAACCACAGTATACCGCTAATCAACTTACAAATACATAGGCATTTCCTTTAATCCACCCGACACTGATCGACATATACGTCACCATCGAAAGCCGTCACTCATGCGTATGAGTAATGACTACTACATGCATTTCTTTTATACGTAGATAGAAACTACCATACTTCACAATACCACTTTTTTTACATGCAAAAACTAGGTACGTAGAAAATAGACCTTTAAGAACAGTGGAAATGTAATGTGACCTCCACAGAAGCAAATTAATGTGCTTATACTATAGGCATCGTTTTGACATTAAAGCCCAATTGATATTTAAATATAACTGAAGCTTGAAAAGCTGTCCTTTTTTTTGTGCACTGTCAAAGTTAATTTCCTGTTCAACTCCAAAGGACTAGCGACAACTCAAGATTTCCAACTTTTTATTTTCCAACTTTGTTTCTTTTGAACTGTTGGCTCTATTTTGTTGATTGGTTCATTAATCATGTAGTTGGGGTGTGAACCTTAAAGACAGAAAAAAAAGGTTAAACATTGCCAAACAAATGACAGCACTCTTTTTAAACACTTTTCCAAGCAAGTTTTCCTTTCAACAATTGTTTAATACAGTATTTTAAACAAGCAAATGTATTTTAAGCAATTCAATGTTACATTAAATGTTTTAAACACTAACGTATTTCATGGAATTAAATGTGAACAGAAATGGGTTCTAATTTAATCCACATAAGAATGTTTTTAGTTTTATATTTTATAATTAGGCCTATGTATATATTAATGTGAACCCAAGATCAAAGGACCAGGCTTTTAAAGCCAAATGTAGAAAATACCTTTTAGTTAAAGTTTAGAATTAGTTTTTAGCAGGAATACCCTTCATGAAAATGTTCAGTTTAATATTTAACCTTTTTAGAGAAGTTTAGAATGTACCCAAATTAATTGAAAATTAGCGAAATGCCCTTTAAGTTACCAAGACAGCATAGGAAATGCTTGCAATACCCTTGTAAATCCAAAAATGTAACAAGACGCAAAAATAGAGATGATGGACACATGCAAAAACAAGGAGTAATTAAGGTTTTAGGGAAATTATATATATATATATATATATATATATATATATATATATATATATATATATATAAAAACAAAGTATTTGTTGCTGCGAACCCCAGTATATAAAAATACAAAGTTCCAGGTATCGCATGAATCCATTGTACAGAGTTTCAAAGGGGTCCCGGATACCATTCTCTACCGTGAGTATACAGTTTATTGCGAGCATATACAAGAGCATATACTGTTAGGGATATGGGAATATGATTGGACCAGTACTGCTGTCAGAAGTAGGCGTATGGTAGAAAGGAGTTTGCATTGAAAAACAAAGAACCAAGAGACTGAAAATTATGCTTAATATTATTATTGAAAAAACACAAAAGTAAAACAATGAATTCAGATATAAAACAACATAATTCAACCCAAAAGTATAAACTCAGTCGTGGTTTGTCCAAAGTCAAATGTTCAATGTCATTCAAGGTCAGAGGGGTGGTAATGTGAGGCAGTTCTTTGAGTGTATGCAGCAGTCATGGGGGGGGGGGGGGGGGAGTGTGTGTGTGAGTGTAGCAGAGATATCCTACCGTCCAGGTAGGACAGAAACATGGGATCGCTCTGGGACCTAGCTCGCCATTGTGTTCAGCATCATCGTCATGGGGTTTCATGAACTATGGGGAAAAAACCGGGCCTGAACACAAAAGAGGCCAAATTAAATATATCAAAATATGAAAATAATTAAAGTAGCTGATCTACAACAGCATACAGCATAAACCAGCATTTACAAATGTCAAATCATCTTTTACGTTTTAAACTTCAAAATGAACAAAACCAAACAAAACACTTCAAACATTTCAAACAAACATTTCAAACAAACTCACCAATTCAGTTCAAATGCAACAGCTCATCGAGCTCATCAGTTCAGTTCAACAGTGTAGTATTTGGAGTCTAAAACCAATCATCAGTGTCAGTGTTAATATCATGTATTATAAGGAAGAGTAAAATGGTAAAATGTTTGCAGACGAACCAGCGAAGCGAAGAAAAGCAAACATTTCAAGTCTGCGTAGTAGTCCACTAGGCTACTAGGGTGTGGTGATTACTAGGGTGTGGTTATAATGCAATCACAGTTGCGACCGCAATGTATCTATTTAGAATGCAATCACAGTTGCGACCGCAATGTATCTATTTAGAATGCAATCACAGTTGCGACCGCAATGTATGCGGTACCCCGGCACAGAGCCGGCTCCGACCCAAAATGGACCGGACGGGGGGAAATCACTCTACATCTGAAATCAGGGGGACGAAGCTCAGAGGTGCTGCGAACCCCAAAAGCGGAATCACAAGGATTCCGAAGGACAATTCCAATCTGAATTCAAGGGGACGAAGTGCCTAGGCACTGCGACACCCCAAATGCGGAACCACAGGGATTCCGAAGGATACCGAGGGACATACACAACCCACCGAGACGGTTTAAATGGTTGTATGCGGCACAGACGGGCGAGGACCGAAGTCCAAACGCTCGGCAGCCACATCCAGCCAGGACCAAAGCAGAAGGCGCCCCTCTCCCACTCCCTTACGGGTGTAGGCCAGGACGCCTCTACTTTACTGTGGGGCCTTGAGCCCACGCGGGCCGGGCAAAGAGTGGTTGTACGCAGTGTAGATGGGCGAGGGCCGGAGCCCAGACGCCCGCCGACCAAGCACAACCCGGAACTCTAGATTGGTGGTATATTCCCCTCCTAACGGAGGAGCCTTACCCGAATCGGGTTACGAGCGTAAGGCGTCCCTGCAGAGCCCAAAGGGTTGCAGTGAACGTTAGGTCACCACACTGCCCTCCAAGAGGGTGCGCCACAAACGTTGCCTGCGATCCGAAGATCCTAGCAAACATGCGGGCTTCATGCGGATTGACACCGTGCTCTTCCCCCCGACCGAAACGAGGCGAACTGCCGATCGAACAAGGCGGACGCCCCCGCACCGACCCCCACGCAAGCCCATGGGTCCCCCACCCGCCATGGCGGGCAGGCGGATCCATGAACGGCATGCCGGATCAAGCAACGAGAGCGCCCCTCGCATCCATCAACAACCCTTGCGGGCACAGTTCGGAAATACCACCAAGAAGGAGCAGAAAGCCCCGCTCCGCACCCAAAGAGCACGGGTCGGGGAACTGCTTAAGGGGCCTTGAGCCCCCGCGGGCCGGGCAAAGACTGGTTGTATGCGGCACAGGCGGGCTCGGCCAACTCGGCAGCCACATCCAACCAGGGAAATTGTCTGACTACGCTGCTTCCCATAAGGGATGGCAATGAAGGTCAAATAATTTAGGCACAAGAAATTTGAGGTGACCTCATGGGTAGGAGGACACCTCGGACCCGCCGGCCACCGCCGCGCCCGCGAGGGACACTGATCGACTGATCGACAGTAACAGTAAAAGGAGACAGGAAACAGCCGTACTGTACTGTACATTATGTGTTGCATGTCGTTATAGGTGAGCCGTACTGTACTGTACTGTACTGTACTGTACATTATGTGTCGCATGTCGTTATAGGTGAGACGTAATGTACTGTACTGTACATTATGTGTCGCATGTCATTATAGGTGAACAGTACTGTACTGTACTGTACATAATGCGTCGCATGTCGTTATAGGTGAACAGTACTGTACTGTACTGTACATTATGTGTCGCATGTCGTTATAGAGCGCCGCAGTCCCCGCCCCCTTTCAGAAAGCGAGTGGCCCAGGAAGTGAAAGCCCCATGCATTCTGCCATCGGCACTTTTAATATAATTTATTTAAAGACGGTTACGCCGCGGACAAAGCCAATTCGGATCGTGACGAATCATGACAATGAACACAATATTTTGGGCCGATCAAATAATTTATAAGACGAAAAATAAAACAAATAGTGTTGTCTCCTGACTTTCTTTTCTTCTTTCTAATGATTTGATCGTCCCAAAATATTGTGTTCATTGTCATGATTCGTCACGATCCGAATTGGCTTTGTCCGCGGCGTAACCGTCTTTAAATAAATTATATTAAAAGTGCCGATGGCAGAATGCATGGGGCTTTCACTTCCTGGGCCACTCGCTTTTCTGAAAGGGGGCGGGGACTGCGGCGCTCTATAGGCAGTGTTGGGGAAGTTACTTTTAAAAAGTAAGGCGTTATAGTTATCGTTACTTATCTAAAAAAGTAATTTGTTACTTTACTTTACATGAAATTATGAAAGTAACTACTTTACTTTACTTTACTTTACTTTAGAAAATAATAATATAAAAAACGGCCGAAACCGAATACCGAATATAGGAACTTTTTTTTTGAAGCTAGATCTATAAAGAATAGGGTTGGGAGACTTGGGACTTCATTAAAAAACATCTAATTAATTGGAGGCTTTGTGATGAATTCATCTCAATTAATCACATTTTAATCGCATATCAATAGGCATATTTGACCTGAGCAGTGAGCTTTTTTTCTACATAAGCATAGGCAATAAAACAAGTAGTAATAATTATAGTGATAATATTATCATTCATTGTTAAAGCTCCAAATGATATTCCCATTCGTCTTTGTGTCTGCCCGTGTGCTCGCAGCAGCGAGTGTGAGGGGTTGGGGAACGGGGTTGTAATAGTGAAACTAACGTTAGCTCCCATGCTAGCTAATAGCTTCCCTCGTCAACAGAACACCACCACAGATCGGGTGGAAGCTGCTGATATCACGTTGCTTGTGCCCGTGGATGGGAAATAAGATTTAAAAGGCTATGGAAGCGTGGATGAAAGGCAAAGCACAGATGTGTGCAAAGTTTTGTCGGATCTGCCTGTGCATTCCGTCTGCTGCAGTGCGTGTGTGTTCTGTCAACTTCTGTGTTGACTGGCTGAATGCATAGTAAAGAGCGTCATAAGCATGCGCCCTTCCTGCGCTGGAAGTAGCAGATCTACAAGGTATCTACCCGTCGCAATGCACAGCACGTTGGGCTTGTACATCTGTGTTTCTCCCGCAGTTTAGTTGAATTATATCGATTCACAACTTTATTTGCCCCCTTCACTTCAGCAGCACAGAGACGCCTGTATGATGATAGACTCACGGAGCTGCATCGCCAGACTTTTTTCTCTGATCACATAAGTTGACATAACGCCATAACGCGGGTAGCGCTCGCACAATAACTATAGCGCCGTTATGGAATGGGGAAATGTAAAGCGTTAGGTTACAAGTTACTGCAAATAGTAGTTACGTTATGTAACGTAACGCATGTAAGGGCGTTAGTCACAACACTGGGTATAGGTGAACAGTACTGTACTGTACTGTACATAATGCGTCGCATGTTGTTATAGGTGAACAGTACTGTACTGTACTGTACATTATGTGTCGCATGTCGTTATAGGTGAACAGTACTGTACTGTACTGTACATTATGTGTCGCATGTCGTTATAGGTGAACAGTACTGTACTGTACTGTACATAATGTGTCGCATGTCGTTATAGGTGAACAGTACTGTACTGTACATAATGCGTCGCATGTCGTTATAGGTGAACAGTACTGTACTGTACTGTACTGTACATAATGCGTCGCATGTCGTTATAGGTGAACAGTACTGTACTGTACTGTACATTATGTGTCGCATGTCGTTATAGGTGAACAGTACTGTACTGTACTGTACATAATGCGTCGCATGTCGTTATAGGTGAACAGTACTGTACTGTACATTGTGTCGCATGTCGTTATAGGTGAACAGTACTGTACTGTACTGTACATAATGCGTCGCATGTCGTTATAGGTAAACAGTACTGTACTGTACTGTACATTATGCGTCGCATGTCGTTATAGGTGAACAGTACTGTACTGTACTGTACATAATGCGTCGCATGTCGTTATAGGTGAACAGTACTGTACTGTACTGTACTGTACATTGTGTCGCATGTCGTTATAGGTGAACAGTACTGTACTGTACTGTACATAATGGGTCGCATGTCGTTATAGGTAAACAGTACTGTACTGTACATTATGCGTCGCATGTCGTTATAGGTGAACAGT
Organism: Protomyctophum bolini; assembly: GCF_963924005.1. Classification (NCBI taxonomy): domain Eukaryota; kingdom Metazoa; phylum Chordata; class Actinopteri; order Myctophiformes; family Myctophidae; genus Protomyctophum; species Protomyctophum bolini. The sequence continues at coordinate 35,348,107 of NC_137862.1, forward strand.
ACTGTACTGTACTGTACATAATGCGTCGCATGTCGTTATAGGTGAACAGTACTGTACTGTACTGTACATTATGTGTCGCATGTCGTTATAGGTGAACAGTGCTGTACTGTACATAATGCGTCGCATGTCGTTATAGGTGAACAGTACTGTACTGTACTGTACATAATGCGTCGCATGTCGTTATAGGTGAACAGTACTGTACTGTACATTATGTGTCGCATGTTGTTATAGGTGAACAGTACTGTACTGTACTGTACATAATGCGTCGCATGTCGTTATAGGTGAACAGTACTGTACTGTACATTATGTGTCGCATGTCGTTATAGGTGAACAGTGCTGTACTGTACATAATGCGTCGCATGTCGTTATAGGTGAACAGTACTGTACTGTACTGTACATAATGCGTCGCATGTCGTTATAGGTGAACAGTACTGTACTGTACTGTACATAATGCGTCGCATGTCGTTATAGGTGAACAGTACTGTACTGTACTGTACATTATGTGTCGCATGTCGTTATAGGTGAACAGTACTGTACTGTACATAATGCGTCGCATGTCGTTATAGGTGAACAGTACTGTACTGTACATTATGTGTCGCATGTCGTTATAGGTGAACAGTGCTGTACTGTACATAATGCGTTGCATGTCGTTATAGGTGAACAGTACTGTACTGTACTGTACATAATGCGTCGCATGTCGTTATAGGTGAACAGTACTGTACTGTACTGTACATAATGCGTCGCATGTCGTTATAGGTGAACAGTACTGTACTGTACTGTACATTATGTGTCGCATGTCGTTATAGGTGAATCACTCTACATCTGAAATCAGGGGGACGAAGCTCAGAGGTGCTGCGAACCCCAAAAGCGGAATCACAAGGATTCCGAAGGACAATTCCAATCTGAATTCAAGGGGACGAAGTGCCTAGGCACTGCGACACCCCAAATGCGGAACCACAGGGATTCCGAAGGATACCGAGGGACATACACGACCCACCGAGACGGTTTAAATGGTTGTATGCGGCACAGACGGGCGAGGACCGAAGTCCAAACGCTCGGCAGCCACATCCAGCCAGGACCAAAGCAGAAGGCGCCCCTCTCCCACTCCCTTACGGGTGTAGGCCAGGACGCCTCTACTTTACTGTGGGGCCTTGAGCCCACGCGGGCCGGGCAAAGAGTGGTTGTACGCAGTGTAGATGGGCGAGGGCCGGAGCCCAGACGCCCGCCGACCAAGCACAACCCGGAACTCTAGATTGGTGGTATATTCCCCTCCTAACGGAGGAGCCTTACCCGAATCGGGTTACGAGCGTAAGGCGTCCCTGCAGAGCCCAAAGGGTTGCAGTGAACGTTAAGTCACCGCACTGCCCTCCAAGAGGGTGCGCCACAAACGTTGCCTGCGATCCGAAGATCCTAGCAAACATGCGGGCTTCATGCGGATTGACACCGTGCTCTTCCCCCCGACCGAAACGAGGCGAACTGCCGATCGAACAAGGCGGACGCCCCCGCACCGACCCCCACGCAAGCCCATGGGTCCCCCACCCGCCATGGCGGGCAGGCGGATCCATGAACGGCATGCCGGATCAAGCAACGAGAGCGCCCCTCGCATCCATCAACAACCCTTGCGGGCACAGTTCGGAAATACCACCAAGAAGGAGCAGAAAGCCCCGCTCCGCACCCAAAGAGCACAGGTCGGGGAACTGCTTAAGGGGCCTTGAGCCCCCGTGGGCCGGGCAAAGACTGGTTGTATGCGGCACAGGCGGGCTCGGCCAACTCGGCAGCCACATCCAACCAGGGAAATTGTCTGACTACGCTGCTTCCCATAAGGGATGGCAATGAAGGTCAAATAATTTAGGCACAAGAAGTTTGAGGTGACCTCATGGGTAGGAGGACACCTCGGACCCGCCGGCCACCGCCGCGCCCGCGAGGGACACTGATCGACTGATCGACAGTAACAGTAAAAGGAGACAGGAAACAGCCGTACTGTACTGTACTGTACATTATGTGTTGCATGTCGTTATAGGTGAGCCGTACTGTACTGTACTGTACTGTACATTATGTGTCGCATGTCGTTATAGGTGAGACGTAATGTACTGTACATTATGTGTCGCATGTCATTATAGGTGAACAGTACTGTACTGTACTGTACATAATGCGTCGCATGTCGTTATAGGTGAACAGTACTGTACTGTACTGTACATTATGTGTCGCATGTCGTTATAGGTGAACAGTACTGTACTGTACTGTACATAATGCGTCGCATGTCGTTATAGGTGAACAGTACTGTACTGTACTGTACATTATGTGTCGCATGTCGTTATAGGTGAACAGTCAGTACTGTACTGTACTGTACATTATGTGTCGCATGTCGTTATAGGTGAACAGTACTGTACTGTACTGTACATAATGCGTCGCATGTCGTTATAGGTGAACAGTACTGTACTGTACATAATGCGTCGCATGTCGTTATAGGTGAACAGTACTGTACTGTACTGTACATAATGCGTCGCATGTCGTTATAGGTGAACAGTACTGTACTGTACATTATGTGTCGCATGTCGTTATAGGTGAACAGTACTGTACTGTACTGTACATTATGTGTCGCATGTCGTTATAGGTGAACAGTACTGTACTGTACTGTACATTATGTGTCGCATGTCGTAATACCAACCCCAGTACACAGTGTGTTCAGCAAGGCCAGTTGTCGGTGTGGCAGACCTTCCTCCTGTGATGCTTTCTTCTGGGTCCCAGATGTAGTGGTGACGTGTGAAAGAAAGAGACGGATGCTCATTATTAGCTAGTTGTTGTTCTTGCTTACTGTAAATTGTTCTGGATTAAAGGCATCTGTTAAATGCCTAAATTGTAAATTGTACATTGTTGATAAAATAAAAAATATACATACAAACACCTTGCTGTGTGTGTGTATATATTTAATATTATTTAATCAACAATGTACAATTTAGGCATTTAGCAGATGCCCTTAATCCAAATAGTATAGGTAATATAGTTACCTTGCCATGATGGGACTCCAAGGAATGATGGGAAATTAAATGAAATTCTTAGATTGTCTTGAAGAAATGAAATTCGTCAATTGTTTTATTGAATGAAACACAAACACACACGCACGCACACACGCACACGTGCATTAACATCCACACCACCACAACGTCCTTATAGCCATGTAGGGTAATACGGTACGGAGCTGCACTAATTAATATCTGTTAATTTATGTCACTAGAAGAGTGACACAAATTCAACGTTTGCCACCTGGAAAGTACTACGAAAAGAGGTTAATCAAACAGAAACTACAACATTTGGACAACCTGGCGGGAAGGAAACAACAAGTTAGGGAAAACTCACACAGCTTCAACAAACACACGGCACACACATGCGCGCTCGCTCACACAGACACAGGGGGGGAGCGCTGAAGTCCTTCAGCGCCCCCCCCCCCCCCACACACACACACATACACACCCTTAGGCCCATCACAATTACTACATAAGTATTTGTGATAATTGCAATACTTTTGGGATAATAGTCAAAATCGTTCCCATGTTAAAAAGTAGTGGAAGTGGCAGATCTAGGAGCTCAAAACTGTTTTGATCTCGTAGATCTGATACTTTCACTATTCATGTATGTTTTATTGTAATTTAAATCATTTATGAATACTTGTGACGGGCCTAATGTACCTCAATGTACCAGCTTGTGCGGTACATTTGCATGGGGATTCCAGACAACATAGCGCGCCCACTATCGTTGACCGGGCGGGGAGACCCCCCAGGCATCTCGACCCTATCCCCGGCGTTCCCAAGGAGCATTCCAGACATCAAGGGCAGCCGGCATAATTTTCCTTAATAAATAATGCCTATAAATAAATAAATAAACACAAAAAAGGTGTTAAAAACAAGTGTTAGAAATGACTACACCTGTACGTGCCCATCGGCCTACTTGAGAACGATGCAACTAGGGAACCTGATAATACCCGTTGTCAACTTGTCATAGCACCCGTTTTAACGGGTCCCTTTTGTGCCCATACTGTATATGGAGGTCTCTACTGTATCTGTCTGTCTGTGCCTGAAGAGTGCAAACTGACTGTGACAAGTGGTTAAGTAATCAATTAGCAGCTGTGGGGTTGCCGTGGCAATCAATTGGCTAAGGCAGAGACTGGCAATAGCACAGGTGAGGGACTTGGGCTCATTAGGTCCACTGGCAGAGCCTGACCAGAGCCTTTTGTGGCGTTTCTGGACAACCGTGTTTGCCACCGACCCCTAATTGCTACTCCACTACATCTCAGAGGCAAATATTATGCTTTTACTCCACTACATTTATTATTATTTTAAATCTCTGAAATGACAAATACAAATAAACGAATAAGACCATTGCTGCGTCTAAAGCAACCAACTATACCAAAGATTATCAAACATTAGCCAAATTGGTAATTACATCAGAAAGGCAAAGATTTTGAAAATAACAGCTCGCAGTTCAAGGTATTGCCACTGCAATGCTGAAAAATACAATATTTTTAACAGCAATGATGAATACTATTAAAAAGTATAAGCAGTGTTGGAATTCTCATTTCTGAGGACAACTTTAGTTTTTTCCAACCAAGGTTCATGTTTTAGGTTGTTATTAGAGAAAGCAAAAGATGAGTGTTTATTGGTTTATTTTCATTTGCTGCTTTCTTTCGTTTTAACGAATTTTTGACAGGGGGGTGGGGGCATTCGAACATGGGGCTAAATACATTTATTTTACAAAATGTTATGGCAATTTCTTTAATATTATTTACTATAGTCCTACTAGACCCCAGGAAATGACATCTGGCCACAGAAGATCACGGGATCAACTGAATGTGTAGGAGGATACTGTTCACATTCAACAGATCCTGTGATCTTTTGTGGCCAGATGTAATTTCCTGGGGTCTAGTAGGACTATAGCAAAAAAAATAATAATAGCATTTTGTAAAAAATAAATAGAAATAAACATATTTAGCCCCATGTTGGAATGCCCCCCTCCCCCATTTCAAAAATGGGTAAAAATCGCTAAAACGAAAGAAAGCAGCAAATGAAAGAAAATGTGCTCATATTTTACTTTCTCTAAAAACCTAAAACATGAATCTAACGTTGTCCTTTAAGTAGAAGTATCAATAGTGCTGTATAGAAATACTGTTTCTGTAAAAGTCCAGAATTTAAAATGTACTTCAACAAAAGTACAACAGTATTAGTTTTAAAAATGTACATAAAGTACCAAAAGTAGAAAGTAGTCATTCTGCAAAATGTCCCTTTACAAGTTTTCAAATGTGAGGTTGTAGATCTGCTATTTTTGAAAGATCCTGAAAATGTGGCGCAAATCATTCAGAGCGAACATTTAACTAAAATCTTTGCTTCTATTTATTTTTTGTAATAAATATAAAAAATAATCTGCAAAGTAACTAGTAACTAATGTTTTCAAATAAATGCAGTGGAGGTAAAAGTAGAATATTTGGATCCGAGATGTAGTGGTTCGTAGAAGTTAAAAATATTGGGGAAAAACTCAAGTGCAAATGCCTCAAAATGTTAACGGATGACCAAAACCTACTCAAATTCCATCAAACGGTTTTTAACATTGTAATAATCAGTGTAAGGCTAATGACATTGAAACACTGCAATACATTGTAATTTTGAAAATTACAATATTAATATAATATGCTATTACAATTTGTAATAGCATTGTAACACTATGTAACTAAATAAATAAATTCCAACTCACCAGTCTGCCAGGTCCACAGGCCGGGGAGAGGCAGGGAGCCAAATCTGTACCTCTCCCCCACACTGTTCTGAGGAGGAGAGGCAGGGAGCCAAATCTGTACCTCTCCCCCACGCTGTTCTGAGGAGGAGAGGCAGGGAGCCAAATCTGTACCTCTCCCCCACGCTGTTCTGAGGAGGAGAGGCAGGGAGCCAAATCTGTACCTCTCCCCCACGCTGTTCTGAGGAGGAGAGGCAGGGAGCCAAATCTGTACCTCTCCCCCACGCTGTTCTGAGGAGGAGAGGCAGGGAGCCAAATCTGTACCTCTCCCCCACGCTGTTCTGAGGAGGAGAGGCAGGGAGCCAAATCTGTACCTCTCCCCCACGCTGTTCTGAGGAGGAGAGGCAGGGAGCCAAATCTGTACCTCTCCCCCACGCTGTTCTGAGGAGGAGAGGCAGGGAGCCAAATCTGTACCTCTCCCCCACGCTGTTCTGAGGAGGAGAGGCAGGGAGCCAAATCTGTACCTCTCCCCCACGCTGTTCTGAGGAGGAGAGGCAGGGAGCCAAATCTGTACCTCTCCCCCACGCTGTTCTGAGGAGGGTTCCAGACAAGAGCACCAGGCATCATTCTCCTTTAGAAATAAACAAGAAAAAGGATATATATTAAAAGAAAAACATCAGAACCGTCTGAAGTGAGTGGTAAAGGAAAGGAAAGGTACTATGTTTACCCAGGGTAACTGGATTAAGGAAAGGAAAGGTTTTAACATTATTGTAGTAACCATAACAGTGTAAGGCTAATGACATTGAAACACTGCAATACATTGTAATATTGTAAATTACAATATTAATATAATATGCTATTACAATTTGTAATAGCATTGTAACACTATGTAACTAAATAAATAAATTCCAACTCACCAGTCTGCCAGGTCCACAGGCCGGGGAGAGGCAGGGAGCCAAATCTGTACCTCTCCCTCACGCTGTTCTGAGGAGGAGAGGCAGGGAGCCAAATCTGTACCTCTCCCCCACGCTGTTCTGAGGAGGAGAGGCAGGGAGCCAAATCTGTACCTCTCCCCAACGCTGTTCTGAGGAGGAGAGGCAGGGAACCAAATCTGTACCTCTCCCCCACGCTGTTCTGAGGAGGAGAGGCAGGGAGCCAAATCTGTACCTCTCCCCCACGCTGTTCTGAGGAGGAGAGGCAGGGAGCCAAATCTGTACCTCTCCCCCACGCTGTTCTGAGGAGGGTTCCAGATCCCCCACCGCCGTTCTGAGGAGGGTTCCAGACAAGGGTTGTACTGTACTGTACATTATGTGTCGCATGTCGTTATAGGTGAGCCGTACTGTACTGTACATTATGTATTAAAGCATGTATCTATTTAGAATGCAATCACAGTTGCGACCGCAATGTATGTATTTATAATGCAATCACAGTTGCGACCGCAATGTATCTATTTAGAATGCAATCACAGTTGCGACCGCAATGTATGCGGTACCCCGGCGCAGAGCCGGCTCCGACCCAAAATGGCCCGGACGGGGGGAAATCACTCTACATCTGAAATCAGGGGGACGAAGCGCCGAGGCGCTGCGAACCCCAAAAGCGGAATCACAAGGATTCCGAAGGACAATTCCAATCTGAATTCAAGGGGACGAAGTGCCTAGGCACTGCGACACCCCAAATGCGGAACCACAGGGATTCCGAAGGATACCGAGGGACATACACGACCCACCGAGACGGTTTAAATGGTTGTATGCGGCACAGGCGGGCGAGGACCGAAGTCCAAACGCTCGGCAGCCACATCCAGCCAGGGAAATTGTCTGACTACGCTGCTTCCCGTAAGGGATGGCAATGAAGGTCAAATAATTTAGGCACAAGAAGTTTGAGGTGACCTCATGGGTAGGAGGACACCTCGGACCCGCCGGCCACCGCTGCGCCCGCGAGGGACACTGATCGACTGATCGACAGTAACAGTAAAAGGAGACAGGAAACAGCCGTACTGTACTGTACATTATGTGTTGCATGTCGTTATAGGTGAGCCGTACTGTACTGTACTGTACTGTACTGTACATTATGTGTCGCATGTCGTTATAGGTGAGACGTAATGTACTGTACTGTACATTATGTGTCGCATGTCATTATAGGTGAACAGTACTGTACTGTACATAATGCGTCGCATGTCGTTATAGGTGAACAGTACTGTACTGTACTGTACATTATGTGTCGCATGTCGTTATAGGTGAACAGTACTGTACTGTACATTATGTGTCGCATGTCGTTATAGGTGAACAGTACTGTACTGTACATAATGCGTCGCATGTCGTTATAGGTGAACAGTACTGTACTGTACTGTACATAATGCGTCGCATGTCGTTATAGGTGAACAGTACTGTACTGTACTGTACAGTATGTGTCGCATGTCGTTATAGGTGAACAGTACAGTACTGTACTGTACATAATGCGTCGCATGTCGTTATAGGTGAACAGTACTGTACTGTACTGTACATTATGTGTCGCATGTCGTTATAGGTGAACAGTACTGTACTGTACTGTACATTATGTGTCGCATGTCGTTATAGGTGAACAGTACTGTACTGTACTGTACATAATGCGTCGCATGTCGTTATAGGTGAACAGTACTGTACTGTACTGTACATAATGCGTCGCATGTCGTTATAGGTGAACAGTACTGTACTGTACTGTACATAATGCGTCGCATGTCGTTATAGGTGAACAGTACTGTACTGTACTGTACATTATGTGTCGCATGTCGTTATAGGTGAACAGTACTGTACTGTACATTATGTGTCGCATGTCGTTATAGGTGAACAGTGCTGTACTGTACATAATGCGTCGCATGTCGTTATAGGTGAACAGTACTGTACTGTACTGTACATAATGCGTCGCATGTCGTTATAGGTGAACAGTACTGTACTGTACTGTACATAATGCGTCGCATGTCGTTATAGGTGAACAGTACTGTACTGTACTGTACATAATGCGTCGCATGTCGTTATAGGTGAACAGTACTGTACTGTACTGTACATAATGCGTCGCATGTCGTTATAGGTGAACAGTACTGTACTGTACTGTACATTATGTGTCGCATGTCGTTATAGGTGAATCACTCTACATCTGAAATCAGGGGGACGAAGCTCAGAGGCGCTGCGAACCCCAAAAGCGGAATCACAAGGATTCCGAAGGACAATTCCAATCTGAATTCAAGGGGACGAAGTGCCTAGGCACTGCGACACCCCAAATGCGGAACCACAGGGATTCCGAAGGATACCGAGGGACATACACAACCCACCGAGACGGTTTAAATGGTTGTATGCGGCACAGACGGGCGAGGACCGAAGTCCAAACGCTCGGCAGCCACATCCAGCCAGGACCAAAGCAGAAGGCGCCCCTCTCCCACTCCCTTACGGGTGTAGGCCAGGACGCCTCTACTTTACTGTGGGGCCTTGAGCCCACGCGGGCCGGGCAAAGAGTGGTTGTACGCAGTGTAGATGGGCGAGGGCCGGAGCCCAGACGCCCGCCGACCAAGCACAACCCGGAACTCTAGATTGGTGGTATATTCCCCTCCTAACGGAGGAGCCTTACCCGAATCGGGTTACGAGCGTAAGGCGTCCCTGCAGAGCCCAAAGGGTTGCAGTGAACGTTAGGTCACCGCACTGCCCTCCAAGAGGGTGCGCCACAAACGTTGCCTGCGATCCGAAGATCCTAGCAAACATGCGGGCTTCATGCGGATTGACACCGTGCTCTTCCCCCCGACCGAAACGAGGCGAACTGCCGATCGAACAAGGCGGACGCCCCCGCACCGACCCCCACGCAAGCCCATGGGTCCCCCATCCGCCATGGCGGGCAGGCGGATCCATGAACGGCATGCCGGATCAAGCAACGAGAGCGCCCCTCGCATCCATCAACAACCCTTGCGGGCACAGTTCGGAAATACCACCAAGAAGGAGCAGAAAGCCCCGCTCCGCACCCAAAGAGCACGGGTCGGGGAACTGCTTAAGGGGCCTTGAGCCCCCGCAGGCCGGGCAAAGACTGGTTGTATGCGGCACAGGCGGGCTCGGCCAACTCGGCAGCCACATCCTACCAGGGAAATTGTCTGACTACGCTGCTTCCCATAAGGGATGGCAATGAAGGTCAAATAATTTAGGCACAAGAAGTTTGAGGTGACCTCATGGGTAGGAGGACACCTCGGACCCGCCGGCCACCGCCGCGCCCGCGAGGGACACTGATCGGCTGATCGACAGTAACAGTAAAAGGAGACAGGAAACAGCCGTACTGTACTGTACATTATGTGTTGCATGTCGTTATAGGTGAGCCGTACTGTACTGTACATTATGTGTCGCATGTCGTTATAGGTGAGACGTAATGTACTGTACTGTACATTATGTGTCGCATGTCATTATAGGTGAACAGTACTGTACTGTACTGTACATAATGCGTCGCATGTCGTTATAGGTGAACAGTACTGTACTGTACATAATGCGTCGCATGTCGTTATAGGTGAACAGTACTGTACTGTACATTATGTGTCGCATGTCATTATAGGTGAACAGTACTGTACTGTACTGTACATAATGCGTCGCATGTCGTTATAGGTGAACAGTACTGTACTGTACTGTACATTATGTGTCGCATGTCGTTATAGGTGAACAGTACTGTACTGTACATTATGTGTCGCATGTCGTTATAGGTGAACAGTACTGTACTGTACTGTACATAAAGCGTCGCATGTCGTTATAGGTGAACAGTACTGTACTGTACATTATGTGTCGCATGTCATTATAGGTGAACAGTACTGTACTGTACTGTACATAATGCGTCGCATGTCGTTATAGGTGAACAGTACTGTACTGTACTGTACATTATGTGTCGCATGTCGTTATAGGTGAACAGTACTGTACTGTACTGTACATTATGTGTCGCATGTCGTTATAGGTGAACAGTACTGTACTGTACTGTACATTATGTGTCGCATGTCGTTATAGGTGAACAGTACTGTACTGTACTGTACATTATGTGTCGCATGTCGTTATAGGTGAACAGTACTGTACTGTACATAATGCGTCGCATGTCGTTATAGGTGAACAGTACTGTACTGTACTGAACATTATGTGTCGCATGTCGTTATAGGTGAACAGTACTGTACTGTACTGTACATAATGCGTCGCATGTCGTTATAGGTGAACAGTACTGTACTGTACATTATGTGTCGCATGTCGTTATAGGTGAACAGTACTGTACTGTACTGTACATAATGCGTCGCATGTCGTTATAGGTGAACAGTACTGTACTGTACTGTACATTATGTGTCGCATGTCGTTATAGGTGAACAGTACTGTACTGTACTGTACATTATGTGTCGCATGTCGTTATAGGTGAACAGTACTGTACTGTACTGTACATAATGCGTCGCATGTCGTTATAGGTGAACAGTACTGTACTGTACATAATGCGTCGCGTTATTAGAGAAAGCAAAAGATGAGTGTTTATTGGTTTATTTTCATTTGCTGCTTTCTTTCGTTTTAACGAATTTTTGACAGGGGGGTGGGGGCATTCGAACATGGGGCTAAATACATTTATTTTACAAAATGTTATGGCAATTTCTTTAATATTATTTACTATAGTCCTACTAGACCCCAGGAAATGACATCTGGCCACAGAAGATCACGGGATCAACTGAATGTGTAGGAGGATACTGTTCACATTCAACAGATCCTGTGATCTTTTGTGGCCAGATGTAATTTCCTGGGGTCTAGTAGGACTATAGCAAAAAAAATAATAATAGCATTTTGTAAAAAATAAATAGAAATAAACATATTTAGCCCCATGTTGGAATGCCCCCCTCCCCCATTTCAAAAATGGGTAAAAATCGCTAAAACGAAAGAAAGCAGCAAATGAAAGAAAATGTGCTCATATTTTACTTTCTCTAAAAACCTAAAACATGAATCTAACGTTGTCCTTTAAGTAGAAGTATCAATAGTGCTGTATAGAAATACTGTTTCTGTAAAAGTCCAGAATTTAAAATGTACTTCAACAAAAGTACAACAGTATTAGTTTTAAAAATGTACATAAAGTACCAAAAGTAGAAAGTAGTCATTCTGCAAAATGTCCCTTTACAAGTTTTCAAATGTGAGGTTGTAGATCTGCTATTTTTGAAAGATCCTGAAAATGTGGCGCAAATCATTCAGAGCGAACATTTAACTAAAATCTTTGCTTCTATTTATTTTTTGTAATAAATATAAAAAATAATCTGCAAAGTAACTAGTAACTAATGTTTTCAAATAAATGCAGTGGAGGTAAAAGTAGAATATTTGGATCCGAGATGTAGTGGTTCGTAGAAGTTAAAAATATTGGGGAAAAACTCAAGTGCAAATGCCTCAAAATGTTAACGGATGACCAAAACCTACTCAAATTCCATCAAACGGTTTTTAACATTGTAATAATCAGTGTAAGGCTAATGACATTGAAACACTGCAATACATTGTAATTTTGAAAATTACAATATTAATATAATATGCTATTACAATTTGTAATAGCATTGTAACACTATGTAACTAAATAAATAAATTCCAACTCACCAGTCTGCCAGGTCCACAGGCCGGGGAGAGGCAGGGAGCCAAATCTGTACCTCTCCCCCACACTGTTCTGAGGAGGAGAGGCAGGGAGCCAAATCTGTACCTCTCCCCCACGCTGTTCTGAGGAGGAGAGGCAGGGAGCCAAATCTGTACCTCTCCCCCACGCTGTTCTGAGGAGGAGAGGCAGGGAGCCAAATCTGTACCTCTCCCCCACGCTGTTCTGAGGAGGAGAGGCAGGGAGCCAAATCTGTACCTCTCCCCCACGCTGTTCTGAGGAGGAGAGGCAGGGAGCCAAATCTGTACCTCTCCCCCACGCTGTTCTGAGGAGGAGAGGCAGGGAGCCAAATCTGTACCTCTCCCCCACGCTGTTCTGAGGAGGAGAGGCAGGGAGCCAAATCTGTACCTCTCCCCCACGCTGTTCTGAGGAGGAGAGGCAGGGAGCCAAATCTGTACCTCTCCCCCACGCTGTTCTGAGGAGGAGAGGCAGGGAGCCAAATCTGTACCTCTCCCCCACGCTGTTCTGAGGAGGAGAGGCAGGGAGCCAAATCTGTACCTCTCCCCCACGCTGTTCTGAGGAGGAGAGGCAGGGAGCCAAATCTGTACCTCTCCCCCACGCTGTTCTGAGGAGGGTTCCAGACAAGAGCACCAGGCATCATTCTCCTTTAGAAATAAACAAGAAAAAGGATATATATTAAAAGAAAAACATCAGAACCGTCTGAAGTGAGTGGTAAAGGAAAGGAAAGGTACTATGTTTACCCAGGGTAACTGGATTAAGGAAAGGAAAGGTTTTAACATTATTGTAGTAACCATAACAGTGTAAGGCTAATGACATTGAAACACTGCAATACATTGTAATATTGTAAATTACAATATTAATATAATATGCTATTACAATTTGTAATAGCATTGTAACACTATGTAACTAAATAAATAAATTCCAACTCACCAGTCTGCCAGGTCCACAGGCCGGGGAGAGGCAGGGAGCCAAATCTGTACCTCTCCCTCACGCTGTTCTGAGGAGGAGAGGCAGGGAGCCAAATCTGTACCTCTCCCCCACGCTGTTCTGAGGAGGAGAGGCAGGGAGCCAAATCTGTACCTCTCCCCAACGCTGTTCTGAGGAGGAGAGGCAGGGAACCAAATCTGTACCTCTCCCCCACGCTGTTCTGAGGAGGAGAGGCAGGGAGCCAAATCTGTACCTCTCCCCCACGCTGTTCTGAGGAGGAGAGGCAGGGAGCCAAATCTGTACCTCTCCCCCACGCTGTTCTGAGGAGGGTTCCAGATCCCCCACCGCCGTTCTGAGGAGGGTTCCAGACAAGGGTTGTACTGTACTGTACATTATGTGTCGCATGTCGTTATAGGTGAGCCGTACTGTACTGTACATTATGTATTAAAGCATGTATCTATTTAGAATGCAATCACAGTTGCGACCGCAATGTATGTATTTATAATGCAATCACAGTTGCGACCGCAATGTATCTATTTAGAATGCAATCACAGTTGCGACCGCAATGTATGCGGTACCCCGGCGCAGAGCCGGCTCCGACCCAAAATGGCCCGGACGGGGGGAAATCACTCTACATCTGAAATCAGGGGGACGAAGCGCCGAGGCGCTGCGAACCCCAAAAGCGGAATCACAAGGATTCCGAAGGACAATTCCAATCTGAATTCAAGGGGACGAAGTGCCTAGGCACTGCGACACCCCAAATGCGGAACCACAGGGATTCCGAAGGATACCGAGGGACATACACGACCCACCGAGACGGTTTAAATGGTTGTATGCGGCACAGGCGGGCGAGGACCGAAGTCCAAACGCTCGGCAGCCACATCCAGCCAGGGAAATTGTCTGACTACGCTGCTTCCCGTAAGGGATGGCAATGAAGGTCAAATAATTTAGGCACAAGAAGTTTGAGGTGACCTCATGGGTAGGAGGACACCTCGGACCCGCCGGCCACCGCTGCGCCCGCGAGGGACACTGATCGACTGATCGACAGTAACAGTAAAAGGAGACAGGAAACAGCCGTACTGTACTGTACATTATGTGTTGCATGTCGTTATAGGTGAGCCGTACTGTACTGTACTGTACTGTACTGTACATTATGTGTCGCATGTCGTTATAGGTGAGACGTAATGTACTGTACTGTACATTATGTGTCGCATGTCATTATAGGTGAACAGTACTGTACTGTACATAATGCGTCGCATGTCGTTATAGGTGAACAGTACTGTACTGTACTGTACATTATGTGTCGCATGTCGTTATAGGTGAACAGTACTGTACTGTACATTATGTGTCGCATGTCGTTATAGGTGAACAGTACTGTACTGTACATAATGCGTCGCATGTCGTTATAGGTGAACAGTACTGTACTGTACTGTACATAATGCGTCGCATGTCGTTATAGGTGAACAGTACTGTACTGTACTGTACAGTATGTGTCGCATGTCGTTATAGGTGAACAGTACAGTACTGTACATAATGCGTCGCATGTCGTTATAGGTGAACAGTACTGTACTGTACTGTACATTATGTGTCGCATGTCGTTATAGGTGAACAGTACTGTACTGTACTGTACATTATGTGTCGCATGTCGTTATAGGTGAACAGTACTGTACTGTACTGTACATAATGCGTCGCATGTCGTTATAGGTGAACAGTACTGTACTGTACTGTACATAATGCGTCGCATGTCGTTATAGGTGAACAGTACTGTACTGTACTGTACATAATGCGTCGCATGTCGTTATAGGTGAACAGTACTGTACTGTACTGTACATTATGTGTCGCATGTCGTTATAGGTGAACAGTACTGTACTGTACATTATGTGTCGCATGTCGTTATAGGTGAACAGTGCTGTACTGTACATAATGCGTCGCATGTCGTTATAGGTGAACAGTACTGTACTGTACTGTACATAATGCGTCGCATGTCGTTATAGGTGAACAGTACTGTACTGTACTGTACATAATGCGTCGCATGTCGTTATAGGTGAACAGTACTGTACTGTACTGTACATAATGCGTCGCATGTCGTTATAGGTGAACAGTACTGTACTGTACTGTACATAATGCGTCGCATGTCGTTATAGGTGAACAGTACTGTACTGTACTGTACATTATGTGTCGCATGTCGTTATAGGTGAATCACTCTACATCTGAAATCAGGGGGACGAAGCTCAGAGGCGCTGCGAACCCCAAAAGCGGAATCACAAGGATTCCGAAGGACAATTCCAATCTGAATTCAAGGGGACGAAGTGCCTAGGCACTGCGACACCCCAAATGCGGAACCACAGGGATTCCGAAGGATACCGAGGGACATACACAACCCACCGAGACGGTTTAAATGGTTGTATGCGGCACAGACGGGCGAGGACCGAAGTCCAAACGCTCGGCAGCCACATCCAGCCAGGACCAAAGCAGAAGGCGCCCCTCTCCCACTCCCTTACGGGTGTAGGCCAGGACGCCTCTACTTTACTGTGGGGCCTTGAGCCCACGCGGGCCGGGCAAAGAGTGGTTGTACGCAGTGTAGATGGGCGAGGGCCGGAGCCCAGACGCCCGCCGACCAAGCACAACCCGGAACTCTAGATTGGTGGTATATTCCCCTCCTAACGGAGGAGCCTTACCCGAATCGGGTTACGAGCGTAAGGCGTCCCTGCAGAGCCCAAAGGGTTGCAGTGAACGTTAGGTCACCGCACTGCCCTCCAAGAGGGTGCGCCACAAACGTTGCCTGCGATCCGAAGATCCTAGCAAACATGCGGGCTTCATGCGGATTGACACCGTGCTCTTCCCCCCGACCGAAACGAGGCGAACTGCCGATCGAACAAGGCGGACGCCCCCGCACCGACCCCCACGCAAGCCCATGGGTCCCCCATCCGCCATGGCGGGCAGGCGGATCCATGAACGGCATGCCGGATCAAGCAACGAGAGCGCCCCTCGCATCCATCAACAACCCTTGCGGGCACAGTTCGGAAATACCACCAAGAAGGAGCAGAAAGCCCCGCTCCGCACCCAAAGAGCACGGGTCGGGGAACTGCTTAAGGGGCCTTGAGCCCCCGCAGGCCGGGCAAAGACTGGTTGTATGCGGCACAGGCGGGCTCGGCCAACTCGGCAGCCACATCCTACCAGGGAAATTGTCTGACTACGCTGCTTCCCATAAGGGATGGCAATGAAGGTCAAATAATTTAGGCACAAGAAGTTTGAGGTGACCTCATGGGTAGGAGGACACCTCGGACCCGCCGGCCACCGCCGCGCCCGCGAGGGACACTGATCGGCTGATCGACAGTAACAGTAAAAGGAGACAGGAAACAGCCGTACTGTACTGTACATTATGTGTTGCATGTCGTTATAGGTGAGCCGTACTGTACTGTACATTATGTGTCGCATGTCGTTATAGGTGAGACGTAATGTACTGTACTGTACATTATGTGTCGCATGTCATTATAGGTGAACAGTACTGTACTGTACTGTACATAATGCGTCGCATGTCGTTATAGGTGAACAGTACTGTACTGTACATAATGCGTCGCATGTCGTTATAGGTGAACAGTACTGTACTGTACATTATGTGTCGCATGTCATTATAGGTGAACAGTACTGTACTGTACTGTACATAATGCGTCGCATGTCGTTATAGGTGAACAGTACTGTACTGTACTGTACATTATGTGTCGCATGTCGTTATAGGTGAACAGTACTGTACTGTACATTATGTGTCGCATGTCGTTATAGGTGAACAGTACTGTACTGTACTGTACATAAAGCGTCGCATGTCGTTATAGGTGAACAGTACTGTACTGTACATTATGTGTCGCATGTCATTATAGGTGAACAGTACTGTACTGTACTGTACATAATGCGTCGCATGTCGTTATAGGTGAACAGTACTGTACTGTACTGTACATTATGTGTCGCATGTCGTTATAGGTGAACAGTACTGTACTGTACTGTACATTATGTGTCGCATGTCGTTATAGGTGAACAGTACTGTACTGTACTGTACATTATGTGTCGCATGTCGTTATAGGTGAACAGTACTGTACTGTACTGTACATTATGTGTCGCATGTCGTTATAGGTGAACAGTACTGTACTGTACATAATGCGTCGCATGTCGTTATAGGTGAACAGTACTGTACTGTACTGAACATTATGTGTCGCATGTCGTTATAGGTGAACAGTACTGTACTGTACTGTACATAATGCGTCGCATGTCGTTATAGGTGAACAGTACTGTACTGTACATTATGTGTCGCATGTCGTTATAGGTGAACAGTACTGTACTGTACTGTACATAATGCGTCGCATGTCGTTATAGGTGAACAGTACTGTACTGTACTGTACATTATGTGTCGCATGTCGTTATAGGTGAACAGTACTGTACTGTACTGTACATTATGTGTCGCATGTCGTTATAGGTGAACAGTACTGTACTGTACTGTACATAATGCGTCGCATGTCGTTATAGGTGAACAGTACTGTACTGTACATAATGCGTCGCATGTCGTTATAGGTGAACAGTACTGTACTGTACATTATGTGTCGCATGTCGTTATAGGTGAACAGTGCTGTACTGTACATAATGCGTCGCATGTCGTTATAGGTGAACAGTACTGTACTGTACTGTACTGTACATAATGCGTCGCATGTCGTTATAGGTGAACAGTACTGTACTGTACTGTACTGTACATTATGTGTCGCATGTCGTTATAGGTGAACAGTGCTGTACTGTACATAATGCGTCGCATGTCGTTATAGGTGAACAGTACTGTACTGTACTGTACATTATGTGTCGCATGTCGTTATAGGTGAACAGTACTGTACTGTACTGTACATAATGCGTCGCATGTCGTTATAGGTGAACAGTACTGTACTGTACTGTACATTATGTGTCGCATGTCGTTATAGGTGAATCACTCTACATCTGAAATCAGGGGGACGAAGCTCAGAGGCGCTGCGAACCCCAAAAGCGGAATCACAAGGATTCCGAAGGACAATTCCAATCTGAATTCAAGGGGACGAAGTGCCTAGGCACTGCGACACCCCAAATGCGGAACCACAGGGATTCCGAAGGATACCGAGGGACATACACAACCCACCGAGACGGTTTAAATGGTTGTATGCGGCACAGACGGGCGAGGACCGAAGTCCAAACGCTCGGCAGCCACATCCAGCCAGGACCAAAGCAGAAGGCGCCCCTCTCCCACTCCCTTACGGGTGTAGGCCAGGACGCCTCTACTTTACTGTGGGGCCTTGAGCCCACGCGGGCCGGGCAAAGAGTGGTTGTACGCAGTGTAGATGGGCGAGGGCCGGAGCCCAGACGCCCGCCGACCAAGCACAACCCGGAACTCTAGATTGGTGGTATATTCCCCTCCTAACGGAGGAGCCTTACCCAAATCGGGTTACGAGCGTAAGGCGTCCCTGCAGAGCCCAAAGGGTTGCAGTGAACGTTAGGTCACCGCACTGCCCTCCAAGAGGGTGCGCCACAAACGTTGCCTGCGATCCGAAGATCCTAGCAAACATGCGGGCTTCATGCGGATTGACACCGTGCTCTTCCCCCCGACCGAAACGAGGCGAACTGCCGATCGAACAAGGCGGACGCCCCCGCACCGACCCCCACGCAAGCCCATGGGTCCCCCACCCGCCATGGCGGGCAGGCGGATCCATGAACGGCATGCCGGATCAAGCAACGAGAGCGCCCCTCGCATCCATCAACAACCCTTGCGGGCACAGTTCGGAAATACCACCAAGAAGGAGCAGAAAGCCCCGCTCCGCACCCAAAGAGCACGGGTCGGGGAACTGCTTAAGGGGCCTTGAGCCCCCGCGGGCCGGGCAAAGACTGGTTGTATGCGGCACAGGCGGGCTCGGCCAACTCGGCAGCCACATCCAACCAGGGAAATTGTCTGACTACGCTGCTTCCCATAAGGGATGGCAATGAAGGTCAAATAATTTAGGCACAAGCAGTTTGAGGTGACCTCATGGGTAGGAGGACACCTCGGACCCGCCGGCCACCGCCGCGCCCGCGAGGGACACTGATCGACAGTAACAGTAAAAGGAGACAGAAAACAGCCGTACTGTACTGTACATTATGTGTTGCATGTCGTTATAGGTGAGCCGTACTGTACTGTACTGTACTGTACATTATGTGTCGCATGTCGTTATAGGTGAGACGTAATGTACTGTACTGTACATAATGCTCCGCATGTCGTTATAGGTGAACAGTACTGTACTGTACTGTACATTATGTGTCGCATGTCGTTATAGGTGAACAGTACTGTACTGTACTGTACATAATGCGTCGCATGTCGTTATAGGTGAACAGTACTGTACTGTACTGTACATTATGTGTCGCATGTCGTTATAGGTGAACAGTACTGTACTGTACATTATGTGTCGCATGTCGTTATAGGTGAACAGTACTGTACTGTACTGTACATAATGCGTCGCATGTCGTTATAGGTGAACAGTACTGTACTGTACATAATGCGTTGCATGTCGTTATAGGTGAACAGTACTGTACTGTACTGTACATAATGCGTCGCATGTCGTTATAGGTGAACAGTACTGTACTGTACTGTACATTATGTGTCGCATGTCGTTATAGGTGAACAGTACTGTACTGTACTGTACATAATGCGTCGCATGTCGTTATAGGTGAACAGTACTGTACTGTACTGTACATTATGCGTCGCATGTCGTTATAGGTGAACAGTACTGTACTGTACATAATGCGTCGCATGTCGTTATAGGTGAACAGTACTGTACTGTACTGTACATTATGTGTCGCATGTCGTTATAGGTGAACAGTACTGTACTGTACTGTACATTATGTGTCGCATGTCGTTATAGGTGAACAGTACTGTACTGTACATAATGCGTCGCATGTCGTTATAGGTGAACAGTACTGTACTGTACTGTACTGTACATAATGCGTCGCATGTCGTTATAGGTGAACAGTACTGTACTGTACTGTACATTATGTGTCGCATGTCGTTATAGGTGAACAGTACTGTACTGTACATAATGCGTCGCATGTCGTTATAGGTGAACAGTACTGTACTGTACTGTACATTATGTGTCGCATGTCGTTATAGGTGAACAGTACTGTACTGTACATAATGCGTCACATGTCGTTATAGGTGAACAGTACTGTACTGTACTGTACATAATGCGTCGCATGTCGTTATAGGTGAACAGTACTGTACTGTACTGTACATTATGTGTCGCATGTCGTTATAGGTGAACAGTACTGTACTGTACTGTACATTATGTGTCGCATGTCGTTATAGGTGAACAGTACTGTACTGTACATAATGCGTCGCATGTCGTTATAGGTGAACAGTACTGTACTGTACTGTACATAATGCGTCGCATGTCGTTATAGGTGAACAGTACTGTACTGTACTGTACATAATGCGTCGCATGTCGTTATAGGTGAACAGTACTGTACTGTACTGTACATAATGCGTCGCATGTCGTTATAGGTGAACAGTACTGTACTGTACATAATGCGTCGCATGTCGTTATAGGTGAACAGTACTGTTTACTGTACTGTACTGTACATAATGCGTCGCATGTCGTTATAGGTGAACAGTACTGTACTGTACATAATGCGTCGCATGTCGTTATAGGTGAACAGTACTGTACTGTACTGTACATAATGCGTCGCATGTCGTTCTAGGTGAACAGTACTGTACTGTACTGTACATAATGCGCCGCATGTCGTTATAGGTGAACAGTACTGTACTGTACTGTACATTATTTGTCGCATGTCGTTATAGGTGAACAGTACTGTACTGTACATAATGCGTCGCATGTCGTTATAGGTGAACAGTACTGTACTGTACATTATGTGTCGCATGTCGTTATAGGTGAACAGTGCTGTACTGTACATAATGCGTTGCATGTCGTTATAGGTGAACAGTACTGTACTGTACTGTACATAATGCGTCGCATGTCGTTATAGGTGAACAGTACTGTACTGTACTGTACATAATGCGTCGCATGTCGTTATAGGTGAACAGTACTGTACTGTACTGTACATAATGCGTCGCATGTCGTTATAGGTGAACAGTACTGTACTGTACTGTACATAATGCGTCGCATGTCGTTATAGGTGAACAGTACTGTACTGTACATTATGTGTCGCATGTCGTTATAGGTGAATCACTCTACATCTGAAATCAGGGGGACGAAGCTCAGAGGCGCTGCGAACCCCAAAAGCGGAATCACAAGGATTCCGAAGGACAATTCCAATCTGAATTCAAGGGGACGAAGTGCCTAGGCACTGCGACACCCCAAATGCGGAACCACAGGGATTCCGAAGGATACCGAGGGACATACACAACCCACCGAGACGGTTTAAATGGTTGTATGCGGCACAGACGGGCGAGGACCGAAGTCCAAACGCTCGGCAGCCACATCCAGCCAGGACCAAAGCAGAAGGCGCCCCTCTCCCACTCCCTTACGGGTGTAGGCCAGGACGCCTCTACTTTACTGTGGGGCCTTGAGCCCACGCGGGCCGGGCAAAGAGTGGTTGTACGCAGTGTAGATGGGCGAGGGCCGGAGCCCAGACGCCCGCCGACCAAGCACAACCCGGAACTCTAGATTGGTGGTATATTCCCCTCCTAACGGAGGAGCCTTACCCGAATCGGGTTACGAGCGTAAGGCGTCCCTGCAGAGCCCAAAGGGTTGCAGTGAACGTTAGGTCACCGCACTGCCCTCCAAGAGGGTGCGCCACAAACGTTGCCTGCGATCCGAAGATCCTAGCAAACATGCGGGCTTCATGCGGATTGACACCGTGCTCTTCCCCCCGACCGAAACGAGGCGAACTGCCGATCGAACAAGGCGGACGCCCCCGCACCGACCCCCACGCAAGCCCATGGGTCCCCCACCCGCCATGGCGGGCAGGCGGATCCATGAACGGCATGCCGGATCAAGCAACGAGAGCGCCCCTCGCATCCATCAACAACCCTTGCGGGCACAGTTCGGAAATACCACCAAGAAGGAGCAGAAAGCCCCGCTCCGCACCCAAAGAGCACGGGTCGGGGAACTGCTTAAGGGGCCTTGAGCCCCCGCGGGCCGGGCAAAGACTGGTTGTATGCGGCACAGGCGGGCTCGGCCAACTCGGCAGCCACATCCAACCAGGGAAATTGTCTGACTACGCTGCTTCCCATAAGGGATGGCAATGAAGGTAAAATAATTTAGGCACAAGAAGTTTGAGGTGACCTCATGGGTAGGAGGACACCTCGGACCCGCCGGCCACCGCCGCGCCCGCGAGGGACACTGATCGACTGATCGACAGTAACAGTAAAAGGAGACAGGAAACAGCCGTACTGTACTGTACATTATGTGTTGCATGTCGTTATAGGTGAGCCGTACTGTACATTATGTGTCGCATGTCGTTATAGGTGAGACGTAATGTACTGTACTGTACATTATGTGTCGCATGTCTTTATAGGTGAACAGTACTGTACTGTACATAATGCGTCGCATGTCGTTATAGGTGAACAGTGCTGTACTGTACATTATGTGTCGCATGTCGTTATAGGTGAACAGTACTGTACTGTACTGTACATAATGCGTCGCATGTCGTTATAGGTGAACAGTACTGTACTGTACTGTACATTATGTGTCGCATGTCGTTATAGGTGAACAGTACTGTACTGTACATTATGTGTCGCATGTCGTTATAGGTGAACAGTACTGTACTGTACTGTACATAATGCGTCGCATGTCGTTATAGGTGAACAGTACTGTACTGTACTGTACATTATGTGTCGCATGTCGTTATAGGTGAACAGTACTGTACTGTACTGTACATTATGTGTCGCATGTCGTTATAGGTGAACAGTACTGTACTGTACATTATGTGTCGCATGTCGTTATAGGTGAACAGTACTGTACTGTACATAATGCGTCGCATGTCGTTATAGGTGAACAGTACTGTACTGTACTGTACATAATGCGTCGCATGTCGTTATAGGTGAACAGTACTGTACTGTACATTATGTGTCGCATGTCGTTATAGGTGAACAGTACTGTACTGTACTGTACATAATGCGTCGCATGTCGTTATAGGTGAACAGTACTGTACTGTACATTATGTGTCGCATGTCGTTATAGGTGAACAGTGCTGTACTGTACATAATGCGTCGCATGTCGTTATAGGTGAACAGTACTGTACTGTACTGTACATAATGCGTCGCATGTCGTTATAGGTGAATAGTACTGTACTGTACTGTACATAATGCGTCGCATGTCGTTATAGGTGAACAGTACTGTACTGTACATTATGTGTCGCATGTCGTTATAGGTGAATCACTCTACATCTGAAATCAGGGGGACGAAGCTCAGAGGCGCTACGAACCCCAAAAGCGGAATCACAAGGATTCCGAAGGACAATTCCAATCTGAATTCAAGGGGACGAAGTGCCTAGGCACTGCGACACCCCAAATGCGGAACCACAGGGATTCCGAAGGATACCGAGGGACATACACAACCCACCGAGACGGTTTAAATGGTTGTATGCGGCACAGACGGGCGAGGACCGAAGTCCAAACGCTCGGCAGCCACATCCAGCCAGGACCAAAGCAGAAGGCGCCCCTCTCCCACTCCCTTACGGGTGTAGGCCAGGACGCCTCTACTTTACTGTGGGGCCTTGAGCCCACGCGGGCCGGGCAAAGAGTGGTTGTACGCAGTGTAGATGGGCGAGGGCCGGAGCCCAGACGCCCGCCGACCAAGCACAACCCGGAACTCTAGATTGGTGGTATATTCCCCTCCTAACGGAGGAGCCTTACCCGAATCGGGTTACGAGCGTAAGGCGTCCCTGCAGAGCCCAAAGGGTTGCAGTGAACGTTAAGTCACCGCACTGCCCTCCAAGAGGGTGCGCCACAAACGTTGCCTGCGATCCGAAGATCCTAGCAAACATGCGGGCTTCATGCGGATTGACACCGTGCTCTTCCCCCCGACCGAAACGAGGCGAACTGCCGATCGAACAAGGCGGACGCCCCCGCACCGACCCCCACGCAAGCCCATGGGTCCCCCACCCGCCATGGCGGGCAGGCGGATCCATGAACGGCATGCCGGATCAAGCAACGAGAGCGCCCCTCGCATCCATCAACAACCCTTGCGGGCACAGTTCGGAAATACCACCAAGAAGGAGCAGAAAGCCCCGCTCCGCACCCAAAGAGCACGGGTCGGGGAACTGCTTAAGGGGCCTTGAGCCCCCGCGGGCCGGGCAAAGACTGGTTGTATGCGGCACAGGCGGGCTCGGCCAACTCGGCAGCCACATCCAACCAGGGAAATTGTCTGACTACGCTGCTTCCCATAAGGGATGGCAATGAAGGTCAAATAATTTAGGCACAAGAAGTTTGAGGTGACCTCATGGGTAGGAGGACACCTCGGACCCGCCGGCCACCGCCGCGCCCGCGAGGGACACTGATCGACTGATCGACAGTAACAGTAAAAGGAGACAGGAAACAGCCGTACTGTACATTATGTGTTGCATGTCGTTATAGGTGAGCCGTACTGTACTGTACTGTACATTATGTGTCGCATGTCGTTATAGGTGAGACGTAATGTACTGTACATTATGTGTCGCATGTCATTATAGGTGAACAGTACTGTACTGTACTGTACATAATGCGTCGCATGTCGTTATAGGTGAACAGTACTGTACTGTACTGTACATTATGTGTCGCATGTCGTTATAGGTGAACAGTACTGTACTGTACTGTACTGTACATAATGCGTCGCATGTCGTTATAGGTGAACAGTACTGTACTGTACATTATGTGTCGCATGTCGTTATAGGTGAACAGTACTGTACTGTACATAATGCGTCGCATGTCGTTATAGGTGAACAGTACTGTACTGTACTGTACATTATGTGTTGCATGTCGTTATAGGTGAACAGTACTGTACTGTACTGTACATTATGTGTCGCATGTCGTTATAGGTGAACAGTACTGTACTGTACTGTACATAATGCGTCGTATGTCGTTATAGGTGAACAGTACTGTACTGTACATTATGTGTCGCATGTCGTTATAGGTGAACAGTACTGTACTGTACTGTACATAATGCGTCGCATGTCGTTATAGGTGAACAGTACTGTACTGTACTGTACATAATGCGTCGCATGTCGTTATAGGTGAACAGTACTGTACTGTACTGTACATAATGCGTCGCATGTCGTTATAGGTGAACAGTACTGTACTGTACTGTACATTATGTGTCGCATGTCGTTATAGGTGAACAGTGCTGTACTGTACATAATGCGTCGCATGTCGTTATAGGTGAACAGTACTGTACTGTACATAATGCGTCGCATGTCGTTATAGGTGAACAGTACTGTACTGTACTGTACATTATGTGTCGCATGTCGTTATAGGTGAACAGTGCTGTACTGTACATAATGCGTCGCATGTCGTTATAGGTGAACAGTACTGTACTGTACTGTACATTATGTGTCGCATGTCGTTATAGGTGAACAGTACTGTACTGTACATAATGCGTCGCATGTCGTTATAGGTGAACAGTACTGTACTGTACATAATGCGTCGCATGTCGTTATAGGTGAACAGTACTGTACTGTACTGTACATTATGTGTCGCATTTCGTTATAGGTGAACAGTGCTGTACTGTACATAATGCGTCGCATGTCGTTATAGGTGAACAGTACTGTACTGTACTGTACATAATGCGTCGCATGTCGTTATAGGTGAACAGTACTGTACTGTACTGTACATAATGCGTCGCATGTCGTTATAGGTGAACAGTACTGTACTGTACATTATGTGTCGCATGTCGTTATAGGTGAACAGTACTGTACTGTACTGTACATTATGTGTCGCATGTCGTTATAGGTGAACAGTACTGTACTGTACTGTACATTATGTGTCGCATGTCGTAATACCAACCCCAGTACACAGTGTGTTCAGCAAGGCCAGTTGTCGGTGTGGCAGACCTTCCTCCTGTGATGCTTTCTTCTGGGTCCCAGATGTAGTGGTGACGTGTGAAAGAAAGAGACGGATGCTCATTATTAGCTAGTTGTTGTTCTTGCTTACTGTAAATTGTTCTGGATTAAAGGCATCTGTTAAATGCCTAAATTGTAAATTGTACATTGTTGATAAAATAAAAAATATACATACAAACACCTTGCTGTGTGTGTGTATATATTTAATATTATTTAATCAACAATGTACAATTTAGGCATTTAGCAGATGCCCTTAATCCAAATAGTATAGGTAATATAGTTACCTTGCCATGATGGGACTCCAAGGAATGATGGGAAATTAAATGAAATTCTTAGATTGTCTTGAAGAAATGAAATTCGTCAATTGTTTTATTGAATGAAACACAAACACACACGCACGCACACACGCACACGTGCATTAACATCCACACCACCACAACGTCCTTATAGCCATGTAGGGTAATACGGTACGGAGCTGCACTAATTAATATCTGTTAATTTATGTCACTAGAAGAGTGACACAAATTCAACGTTTGCCACCTGGAAAGTACTACGAAAAGAGGTTAATCAAACAGAAACTACAACATTTGGACAACCTGGCGGGAAGGAAACAACAAGTTAGGGAAAACTCACACAGCTTCAACAAACACACGGCACACACATGCGCGCTCGCTCACACAGATACAGGGGGGAGCGCTGAAGTCCTTCAGCGCCCCCCCCCCCACACACACATACACACCCTTAGGCCCATCACAATTACTACATAAGTATTTGTGATAAAGTGCAAATGCCTCAAAATGTTAACGGATGACCAAAACCTACTCAAATTCCATCAAACGGTTTTTAACATTGTAATAATCAGTGTAAGGCTAATGACATTGAAACACTGCAATACATTGTAATTTTGAAAATTACAATATTAATATAATATGCTATTACAATTTGTAATAGCATTGTAACACTATGTAACTAAATAAATAAATTCCAACTCACCAGTCTGCCAGGTCCACAGGCCGGGGAGAGGCAGGGAGCCAAATCTGTACCTCTCCCCCACACTGTTCTGAGGAGGAGAGGCAGGGAGCCAAATCTGTACCTCTCCCCCACGCTGTTCTGAGGAGGAGAGGCAGGGAGCCAAATCTGTACCTCTCCCCCACGCTGTTCTGAGGAGAGGCAGGGAGCCAAATCTGTACCTCTCCCCCACGCTGTTCTGAGGAGGAGAGGTAGGGAGCCAAATCTGTACCTCTCCCCCACGCTGTTCTGAGGAGGAGAGGCAGGGAGCCAAATCTGTACCTCTCCCCCACGCTGTTCTGAGGAGGAGAGGCAGGGAGCCAAATCTGTACCTCTCCCCCACGCTGTTCTGAGGAGGAGAGGCAGGGAGCCAAATCTGTACCTCTCCCCCACGCTGTTCTGAGGAGAGGCAGGGAGCCAAATCTGTACCTCTCCCCCACGCTGTTCTGAGGAGGAGAGGTAGGGAGCCAAATCTGTACCTCTCCCCCACGCTGTTCTGAGGAGGAGAGGCAGGGAGCCAAATCTGTACCTCTCCCCCACGCTGTTCTGAGGAGGAGAGGCAGGGAGCCAAATCTGTACCTCTCCCCAAAGGCTGTTCTGAGGAGGAGATGCAGGGAGCCAAATCTGTACCTCTCCCCCACGCTGTTCTGAGGAGGAGAGGCAGGGAGCCAAATCTGTACCTCTCCCCCACGCTGTTCTGAGGAGGAGAGGCAGGGAGCCAAATCTGTACCTCTCCCCCACGCTGTTCTGAGGAGGGTTCCAGACAAGAGCACCAGGCATCATTCTCCTTTAGAAATAAACAAGAAAAAGGATATATTAAAAAGAAAAACATCAGAACCGTCTGAAGTGAGTGGTAAAGGAAAGGAAAGGTACTATGTTTACCCAGGGTAACTGGATTAAGGAAAGGAAAGGTTTTAACATTATTGTAGTAACCATAACAGTGTAAGGCTAATGACATTGAAACACTGCAATACATTGTAATATTGTAAATTACAATATTAATATAATATGCTATTACAATTTGTAATAGCATTGTAACACTATGTAACTAAATAAATAAATTCCAACTCACCAGTCTGCCAGGTCCACAGGCCGGGGAGAGGCAGGGAGCCAAATCTGTACCTCTCCCTCACGCTGTTCTGAGGAGGAGAGGCAGGGAGCAAAATCTGTACCTCTCCCCCACGCTGTTCTGAGGAGGAGAGGCAGGGAGCCAAATCTGTACCTCTCCCCAACGCTGTTCTGAGGAGGAGAGGCAGGGAGCCAAATCTGTACCTCTCCCCCACGCTGTTCTGAGGAGGAGAGGCAGGGAGCCAAATCTGTACCTCTCCCCCACGCTGTTCTGAGGAGGAGAGGCAGGGAGCCAAATCTGTACCTCTCCCCCACGCTGTTCTGAGGAGGGTTCCAGATCCCCCACCGCCGTTCTGAGGAGGGTTCCAGACAAGGGTTGTACTGTACTGTACATTATGTGTCGCATGTCGTTATAGGTGAGCCGTACTGTACTGTACATTATGTATTAAAGCATGTATCTATTTATAATGCAATCACAGTTGCGACCGCAATGTATCTATTTATAATGCAATCACAGTTGCGACCGCAATGTATGCGGTACCCCGGCACAGAGCCGGCTCCGACCCAAAATGGACCGGACGGGGGGAAATCACTCTACATCTGAAATCAGGGGGACGAAGCGCCGAGGCGCTGCGAACCCCAAAAGCGGAATCACAAGGATTCCGAAGGACAATTCCAATCTGAATTCAAGGGGACGAAGTGCCTAGGCACTGCGACACCCCAAATGCGGAACCACAGGGATTCCGAAGGATACCGAGGGACATACACGACCCACCGAGACGGTTTAAATGGTTGTATGCGGCACAGGCGGGCGAGGACCGAAGTCCAAACGCTCGGCAGCCACATCCAGCCAGGGAAATTGTCTGACTACGCTGCTTCCCGTAAGGGATGGCAATGAAGGTCAAATAATTTAGGCACAAGAAGTTTGAGGTGACCTCATGGGTAGGAGGACACCTCGGACCCGCCGGCCACCGCCGCGCCCGCGAGGAACACTGATCGACAGTAACAGTAAAAGGAGACAGGAAACAGTCGTACAGTACTGTACATTATGTGTCGCATGTCGTTATAGGTGAGCCGTACTGTACTGTACATTATGTGTCGCATGTCGTTATAGGTGAACAGTACTGTACTGTACTGTACATTATGTGTCGAATGTCGTTAAAGGTGAACCGTACTGTACTGTACTGTACATTATGTGTCGCATGTCGTTATAGGTGAACAGTACTGTACTGTACTGTACCTTATGTCGCATGTCGTTAAAGGTGAACCGTACTGTACTGTACTGTACATTATGTGTCGCATGTCGTTATAGGTGAACAGTACTGTACTGTACTGTACATTATGTGTCGAATGTCTTTAAAGGTGAACCGTACTGTACTGTACTGTACATTATGTGTCGCATGTCGTTATAGGTGAACAGTACTGTACATTATGTGTCCCATGTCGTTAAAGGTGAACCGTACTGTACTGTACATTATGTGTCGCATGTCTTTAAAGGTGAACCGTACTGTACTGTACTGTACATTATGTGTCGCATGTCGTTAAAGGTGAACCGTACTGTACTGTACTGTACATTATGTGTCGCATGTCTTTAAAGGTGAACCGTACTGTACTGTACATTATGTGTCGCATGTCGTTAAAGGTGAACCGTACTGTACTGTACATTATGTGTCGCATGTCTTTAAAGGTGAACCGTACTGTACTGTACATTATGTGTCGCATGTCGTTAAAGGTGAACCGTACTGTACTGTACATTATGTCGCATGTCGTTAAAGGTGAACTGTACTGTACTGTACTGTACATTATGTGTCGCATGTCTATAAAGGTGAACTGTAATTTACTGTACTGTACATTATGTGTCGCATGTCGTTAAAGGTGAACCGTACTGTACTGTACTGTACATTATGTGTCGCATGTCATTAAAGGTGAACCGTACTGTACTGTACTGTACATTATGTGTCGCATGACGTTAAAGGTGAACCGTACTGTACTGTACATTATGTGTCGCATGTCGTTAAAGGTGAACCGTACCGTTACTGGGTTAACGATCCCCATTTCCTGTCAGCCTACTTTCTATCCCTTCATAAAAAAATAAATAAAGGCGAAAGACAAAAAAAAAAAAAAAATGGCCTGTCTTGGTTTAAAGCCCACTCACCACGACAAGGTGCAGGCCGAGAGTGGGGAACACAGCACAAGAACACATAATAATAATAATATATTTTTTATTTATAACGCACTTTACATTTGAAGCAAATCTCAAAGTGCTACAGGCAGAAAAATGTAAAAGAAAAATAAGAATAAAACAGTTAAAACAGCACACACTTTATGAGCAGTCCAAGTAGCATGACTGTCATTAGCAATAGTGGTTAGGAGTCAAGATATGTAGCATCATCTGTTAGTTGTAGTTAGTAGTATGTGATCTGTCACTTAATATATAGCTTCTGTAACCCTGAGAGAAAGAAAGAGAACAAAACAAAAGAAAAATGCTCATTATTAGCAGGTTGTTGTTCTTGCTTACTGTAAATTGTTCTGGATTACGGGCCTCTGTTAAATGCTTAAATTGTACATTGTTGATAAAATATTATAAATATATACAGACCTTGCTGTGTGTGTATATATTTAATATTATTTAATCAACAATGTACAATTTAGGCATTTAGCAGATGCCCTTAATCCATATAGTAAAGGTAATAGTTACCTTGCCATGATGGGAGTCCAATGAATGATGGGAAATTAAATGAAATTCATAGATTGGCTTGAAGAAATGAAATTCGTCAATTGTTTCATTGAATGAAACACACGCACACACTCTCCTATACACGCATGCACGCGTGCATTAACATCCACACCACCACAACGTCCTAATAGCTATAGGGTAATACGGTACGGAGCTGCACTACGGTAATTCATATGTTAATTTATGTCACTAGAAAAGTGACACAAATTCAACGTTTTGCCACGTGGAAAGTACTACAAAAGGGGGTTAATCAAACAGAAACTACAACATTTGGCCAACCTGGCGGGAAGGAAAGTACAGGATAGGGAAAACATTTGGCCAACCTGGCGGGAAGGAAACAACCTTGGGAAGGAAACAAGATATTCAACAGTTGGTACTTTGAAGAGATGTGAAGAGATGAAATCTGAAACCTGAAACTAGAGAAGAGAGAAAACTAGACTAAAGACCTTGGTACGGGAGGACGGGTAGCAGAGCACAATGGACGGGGGTCGCACGAGGGACCGCTGGGTACGACCCGGTTCCTGCACAACCCAGTTCCTGCACGACCCGCCTGCCCATTATGCCTGATTATCCCAGATTCAACCCATACCCCGGGGAGAACTACACTATAACTGACGTAGATCCAGCGTCGTCCAGCTCGTAGATTCAATGTTGTCAACGTCGGGCCCCAAATTCAACATGCTCGTAGATTACACGTCGCGTCGGGCCAATCAAAAACAGATTCAACACACACACGGCAAACACATGCACGCACACACAGACACAGACAACCCCCCCCCCACACACACACACACACACCCCCACACACACCCTTAGGCCCATCACCAAGTATTTGTGATAATCGCAATACTTTTGGGATAATAGTCATAATCGCTCCCATGTTAGAAAGTAGTGGAAGTAGCAGATCTAGGAGCTCAAAACTGTTTTGATCTCATAGATCTGCTACTTTCACAATTCATGTATTTGTTTTTGCAATTTAAATAATTTATTAATACTTGTGACAGGCCTAATGTACCTCAATGTACCAGCTTGAGCGGTACATTTGCATGGGGATTCCAGACAACATAGCGCGCCCACTATCGTTGACCGGGCGAGGAGACCCCCCAGGCATCTCGACCCTATCCCCGGCGTTCGGAGGTCACTCCCCTGGCGTTCCCAAGGAGCATTCCAGACATCAAGGACAGCCGGCATAATTTTCCTTAATAAATAATGCCTATAAATAAATAAACAAAAAAACAACAAAAAACAAGTGTTAGAAATGACTACACCTGTACGTGCCCATCGGCCTACTTGAGAACGATGCAACTAGGGAACCTAATAATACCCGTTGTCAACTTGTCATAGCACCCGTTTTAACGGGTCCCTTTTGTGCCCTTACTGTATATGGAGGTCTCTACTGTATCTGTCCGTCTGTGCCTGAAGAGTGCAAACTGACTGGAAAAAGTGGACTGGTTAAGTAATCAATTGGCAAGTGTGGGGTTGCCATGGCAATCAATTGGCTGAGGCAGAGGCTGGAAATTGCACAGGTGAGGCCGGGGGCTGATTGGGCCCACTGGCAGAGCCTGACCAGGTGTGCTATGACAAGTTGAAAATAGCCGATCTACAAGCTCACAACAGCTCGCAGTGCAAGGTATTACCACTGCAATGCTGTAGCTAAAGAAAAAAATACAATCTTTCTAACAGCAATGCAATGATGAATATTATTTAAAGGTATTCATAAGCAGTGTTGGAATAAATACTCTCATTTCTGACTTGAAGGACAACTTTAGTTGTTTTCAACCAAGGTTCATGTTTTAGGCTCTGATTAGAGAAAGTAAAAGATGAGTGTTAATTTGTTCATTTTAATTTGCTGCTTTCTTTCGTTTTAAATTCGAACATGGGGCTAGAAAATGTTATGATGATTTCTTTAATAATATTTACTATAGTCCTACTAGACCCCTGGAAATGGCATCTGGCCTCAGAATATCACGGGATCAACTGAATGTGAAGGAGGATACTGGGGGGGGGGATGCCATACTGTGTGTCATAGGCTCAATATGTCAGTTTGTCACCTCACCCTTGACATTCAACAGATCCCGTGATCTTTTGTGGCCAGATGTAATTGTATGGGGTCTAGTAGGACTTCACTATAGTGTAGGAAAACAAATCGCTATAACATATTTAGCCCCATGTTCGAATGGCCCCCGCCCATGTCAAAAATAGGTAAAATCGCTAAAACGAAAGAAAGCAGCAAATGAAAGAAAATGTATGCTCATCTTTTACTTTCTCTAATGACCTAAAAAACATGAACATTGGGTGAAAAAATAGTCCAGAATTGTAAATGTACAAAATATTTGGTTTTAAAAATTTACATAAAGTACCAAAAGTAGAAAGTATAGTAATTCTACAGAATGTCCCATTACAAGTTTTCAAATGTGAGCTTGTAGATCGGCTACTTTTGTATACATGTATACAGGACTGAAGTGGTTAATGCATGTTTTGTAATAAATATTTAAAAAAAATCTGCAAAGTAACTAGTAACAAATGTTTTCAAATAAATGTAGTGGAGGTAGAAGGATAATATTTGGATCCCAGATGTAGTTGTAAATGAATGATTGTCCTTTTGATCAACGTTTGCCTGTCATCTCTCCTAATAGGTGGTACCAACATCAATACAGAATGGATGGAATTGTGGACAAAATATTTTATAGAAGTGTATATTTGTTAGTCTCTAGTCTAAATGTTCTGGTGAATTTAAAATGGTGGACCCTATTGTAAACAAGTGTAATGCTGTCCACAGTAACAGTCCTTGTATTGAGTTGTGCTTTCATGTGAAATGTAGCCATGCTGCAAAACTGTTACTTCAATCAATTTTATCCGACACAACAAAACATTCTAATAGCCTATATATATAGTTTTGGATCCGAGTAATTCTCATGATCTCATCAAACGGTGGTTCCGTGGCTCAAATGGGTCTGAGAGGCTAAATGTAGCTCTTCTCAACAACATTGACGACACAGGCGGTTCTTTATGAACGGGCATTTATTGGGCATTCTTCTCATCCCAGCTGTTCCATGCCTGGTTAACCATGCCCACACAAAAAAAACAATAAACACACAACACAAACAACCAGCGAAGCGCGTCACGATACAAACATTGACCAAACAAACAACAAATGTAGAAAATGCGCGATGCGCAGGCGAGCGCGTCCATCAAACAAAAACAACGCAACAAACACCAATCCAAACACAACAATATACCTCGTTGGCCGGCGGCCTGTCGCGGAAAAGGCCCCTGCATCCCGAGTTGCTTAGAGTCCTTTGAAATGTCTCTTTGACTTAATGTTCTTATAACTTTAGCAGCGCAAACGCACTACACTGCTGCACGCGTAGCCTACTGCTTCCTTGTGCAGACCAGAGTCTGAATGAGAGAGACACGGCTTATTGCACCACCTGTGTGCAATGGCAGGTAATCACGCATCAATCAGTCAACCATCGTCCAGTGTTGCTACTGAACTGACAGACAGAGAACCTGGCTCTGCCTCAGAAAGTTATCATCACATGTTTTACATTTTAACCTTAAATTAAATCAATTATGAACCATATATTTATTGTAGGCCTACATCGTGAAATTGCTATGAATTATTCTTTATAAACGTATGACCACCATGAGCTGTTGTATCCCAGCTATTCCAAAGCAAACACTTCAATAACAGCACTTACAAATGTCATCAAACGGTGGTCCGTGGCTCAAATGGGTCTGAATTCTGATGGCTAAATGTCATCAAATGGTGGTCCGTGGCTCAAGTGGGTCTGATATAGGGCTAAATGTCATCAAACGGTGGTCCGTGGCTCAAATGGGTCTGATATAGGGCTAAATGTCATCAAATGGTGGTCCGTGGCTCAAATGGGTCTGATATAGGGCTATATGTCATCAAATGGTGGTCCGTGGCTCAAAAGCAGAATAAATAGGCTAATGGACCTTGAAAACCCTGAGCTAAATAAGCTAAACAGTAGCGTAGCCCAAGCCAACACCTGCAAACACTCGACCCACCTGATTTTGATAGACCGCAGAACTGAGGACTTAAGTTTCCACAGCTTCTTGTTGTAGAAGATTTTTTTGTTGTTTTTCTCCAGCCTGGTAAAAACAACACAGACGGCCTACTCGCTGTCCATGTCAATTAAATGTTATGTTACGAGTTATTCATTAAAACAAACGGCATATTGTAGCAACAAACACTCTAGCAGCGTGGTGGTGTTGGCGTGTGGTTACACCAAAGGGTGGCGTGAGCTGTGAACTGATGCAGATGGTACATGTGACCATACAAATGCATGCATACTGATGCATACAAACAGATACAAATACAGACATACAATTATAAACCTGGGGCCTATTTCACGAATCTTGGATTAACTAATCCAGGATATAGGCCAAAGCCAGGCTTTTTAAATCCTGATCTTTACAGCCTGGTTTATTCCGTTCCACTAAAGCCAAGCGAGGCTCAGAATTGGCGGATTTGGCGAGCCGGGATCAGCAAGCCTGGCTTAATAGACAGTCTGGCTTGTTGTCTCTAGACCCATTCTGTGGATTTACTGATCCTTCTTCTTCATGGGGTATTAAGGCAGTTTGCATCCTTAATAGTTGCATTACAGCCCCCTTCTGTATATCTCATTATCTTTACTAATCTATTCAAGACCAACTGATACAAGGATTTAAGCTTCTAAAATAAATACTGCTGCTGTAATTAAAGAGAGAACATACTCTCAATAGTGGATAGACTGAATGATTAACTAACCCAAAAATATAGTTTACATTTTACCACTACTATTAACTTAAAACAGAATTCTTAATATTGTAAGCATAATGATATTGTCGCATTGTGATATTTGGCCATAACTCCCTCCTCTGAGGGAGCTACCTTTGGGGAAGGGGGTTGTTTTCCAGACAGGGGCCAGACTGGTGAGGTTCATAGGTTCATTGGTTCATTTAGCATGCCAAAGTTTGTGCTATTGCCATTGAGAATGCATTGGGCGTTTAAGTTAAATAACTCAGAAAGTACAAAACATTTCAAAGTAAAAAGTTCCAGCATGTGTTTCCACAGTAAGCTGAATTTTACAAAGTGTGAATGGAGTTTCTAGGTGAAAGTGATTTTTTGAAGTGCCACTATCTGCCTATAAATGTCTCAAATTTGAAAGCACTATATTTCTAAAACTATGAAACATTTCAAAGATTCCTTTTCAGGCACACATGTCCACCGTAGGATGAACCTAAATAGGTTTGAATGGGGTTTCTAGGTGTAAGTATGTAGGACTAGTAGTGGGTGAAACGTTACAATATGTTGTAAAACAATGACTAATGGTAATATTTAGTGGTTTTCACTTTTACAAAGAATAATAATAATAATATAATATAATAATTATTCTTAACCGTGCACTTGCACGACAGCAAACCTATTCATGGGGAACATTCACCAAAAGCAGCTGATCTACAAGCTCACAAGCTGTCATGATGTTGTGCAGCCTATATATTTTGGTTATTTGATTTTAGTGCTTAAATTAGTCCTTTAATGCAGACCGATACAAATAAGGCAACATAAACCCATAATAATTGAATAAATCTGGAAAACATCATTGGTTTGTGATCAGTTTGACTGCTTAATGAACAGTAAAGACATCAGGATTAGGTTAAACCTGGCTGTTAGCCTGGTCCGGAGCAGGCTAAGTCCAAAGCATAAGTTTCCATGGTAACTAATGTAGCATCACTTTCATGAAACCGAATCAAGCCTCAACATATCCAGGTTAACTGGTTAAATTAATCTGGCAAGATCAACCAGCTTTCATGAAACCGGTTAAGCACTGATCCAGGATATATAAGCCAGGATATGTGTTAAAGCCCGGCTTAATCTCTAATCCAAGTTTCGTGAAATAGGCCCCTGGGTTACATTAAAATGACGCACTGTATCATACAGTATTACGAGAATACGAGTTAACTTGCTGGGGAAATACAGTGTGTGTTATAGAGACAGGATGTCGGCAGAGATGTAGCTTATAAATGATAATATAGGGCCGTGAAATGGACAACAGGATGGCACATGGTGACATGACATTAAGTAGGGGTGGGATGAAAACATATTGTCACAAACATGGGGCAAAACAGGGAACAGGCCAAAGTTAAAGATGATTAGGGATGTGTAAGGTGACAAATGTGAGTGACATGGAGGAAACCTTGACATTAATTGTGGGCAATCTATCCATCAGTATTAAAGTCATTTTAAACCCTTTAAAATGGAATAAAGAAAGAATAGCTTATCCTTAGTATGCAAATTAGTCATGCATCCGTGCACACATACGCACAACAGGTGTTATTGCTATTATGTTATGTTGTTTAATGCTTTCGCTTTTCTTTGTCTTTATTGCTCTGTAAAGCACTTTGACCTTCATTTCATGTCATGAAAGGTGCTATATAAAATGCCCAAATCGGGTCATCAGGTATACTACACAATTTATGTAGTATAGCTAAATCTCCTGATTTCGGGTTAGTCTTTTCCTAATCCTTGTGCATTATTACCTGCTTACAGTAGGCCTAATCTTTGGTTGTATTGTCTTCATCAGGCCGGAGACTGTTTTCGCTCCTGTCCGTTTGTCTGTGTGTCTGCGACCAGCTAATCTCCGGCCCCGTTAGACCAGTGTGAAACTATGCACGCACACTCCCAGTAGGTTAAGGAAGAATCTCTTCAACCTAATGGTGGCGCTATAACTGGTCCATTCATGTTTCGGCCTATAAACTCTGTAGGTCTTTGTACGCCATACAATCAAACTTTTTTTTTCTTTAGATCATGGATGGTGCAACTTCCCACATTATGGGCCTGACACTTTTTGTCCAAAACTCTGATTATGTCTCTGGTCGTGTGATAAAGATGTATCTTGTCAGCTTTTTCAGATTCCATTCAAATTGGCTATGATTTAATAGCTTTCAAAGTTTGAGGGAGGGGCACAAGATGTCAAATGATGAGCATTTGATTGCCTTGAAACTTTGTATGCACACTCACAGTAGCCCAATGAAGAACCTCCACCACAAAGGTTTAAAATCAGCCTCATGGTGGCGCTATAACAGCCTGCTTCACGTTTTGGCCTATAACCGTTGAACCCAAGTTCATATGTTCCATAATTCCATATGTTAGTGTCCTACAACCTTTGTCCAAAAGGCACTTTGCCACTGTGCCGCCGAGCAAGGTGCAGTGGTGCACCTTGTGGTGCATGTGTTGTGATCAAGATATATCAGTCAGATTTCTCATATACCACTCCAATTGTCCATAACTGCCTTTCAAAATTTGCCCGGCCTGTTGGAGACCTGCACTCAGAGGAGTGCACTTATCTAATTTTATAGTATAATTTACTCCAAGCTTTATCTCATTTTCTGTATCTATTGTGTTTCATGCTGTACTGCCATGTCAATTGAATTTCCCCCACAGGATAATAAAGATCTATCTATAGCTATAGTATCTGCAACAAATTGAACTGAAGAAAAACAATACAAAAATCTAAAACTTAACAGGAATTGCAGTAGCAGGTTCAACTTGCAAACATTTAGAAAACTAGGAGTCCCTTGACTTGTATGGTAAATAAATGACAATTAACAAAAAAACAATCACATGGTTGTTTGAAGGGTTTGATGTCAAATTAATAAACATCTTATTAACTAGTACTGTAGTGTCATGCAGTAAACTACACACGCTGGAAGGGGTTAAGTATTCACCAGCCCACCAGATAGCATAAATTAGTAAATAATGTATTAGGTATTTCTTGGTTGCCATGGAGATGCAGGGCTTGCTAAAAATAGCCAAGGTATGTAATATATTTATAAAACTATGATGAACTGTGGGAGTAGACACAGCCTTTATCGAAAGACATTTATTTCCTACATCAAATCATTGTAATTGCAATTTGTGCATGCTGGTTGTGTACCTCACCGTTACAGATCTTACTGCACATTCTATAACGCAGACAATCAATCATTTAACCCAAATGTATCATGTCCCATTGCGGCTAAAGGTGTTTTTACCTGTAGCCTACTATTGCCAAATACAACAACCCTCTTGAATCTTGAATCTATGATGTACTAGGGCCTAGGCTTAAGCCTTAAGGGGTACATTTCTGGTCCTCTTATGAAGGCAGGCTCTGGCCTCTGGCCAGGTCAATATAGCTCACACCAATCAATCCTTCCATCCCATTTATTACAGTAGATTAGTTAGCAGGCAGACGGACTTGTGCATGTTGGCTCACAGGAAAAGGCTCGTGAAACTGAACTTGTTTGTTTATAAAAGCGTTGGAGTCTAGGGTACGTTCAGATATAAGCACTGAGCCAATGCTGTGCCAAAACAAATCAATACGTGAGTGCGCTCCCGGTGCACAGATCTGAACGCACCCATAGAGAGATCCCCGTTACTGGAAATAAGAAGAAAAATAAAACAATCTATAGCAATGATTACTATCAGAATAATAAGCTTTGCGTTATAACAAAAGAAAACTTGTTTTAACAAAGAAAATATCACTTATAGAGCGTCGCAGTCCCACCCCTTTCATGACGACGAGAGGCCCGGGAAGAGAATTCCTGATTTATTTTTCCCATAGACGTTTCAAAAAGTATTTATTTAAAGACATGTAAGCCTCGGACAACCTTGTGACAAATCATTTCAATAAATAAATAAAAACATTGCGTTTATTGTCATGATTTGTCACAACAAGAGTTGGCTTTGTCCGAGGCTTAAAATGTCTTTAAATACTTTTTGAAACATCTATGGGAAAAATCAATGGGGAATTCTCTTCCGGGCCTCTCGTCGGGGGCGGGACTGCGACGCTCTATAGGCATACTACTTTTAAATATACTGTATATTTAATGTAGGCTACATGTAGCAAGTGGCACAATGGGTAAGAGATTGACTGCGTGTAAACCAGGTTCGGAAAAGGAGCTCAATGTGTGAATGAAAACCAATGAAATAAGGGAGGCAGAAACTGGAGTTAAAGGGTAACTGAAATATTATTATTATTATCAAAAACAGAACTTAAACAACTTTGAACATTTATAGAAAATAATAAACCAAAAAATGGGGGCCCTTTAAAGGTGGTGACTGTCCAGGTTGAGTTCCTAATTATAGGGGAAATTCGGTCTGTCTCCAGGGGGGAGAACTGGGTTACCACATTTGTGGAGGGAGGGGGGCGTCGAGGTCCGGGTCGGCTCGCCAGGTCCAGGTACCAGCCGG
This sequence comes from Protomyctophum bolini, assembly GCF_963924005.1. Taxonomy (NCBI): domain Eukaryota; kingdom Metazoa; phylum Chordata; class Actinopteri; order Myctophiformes; family Myctophidae; genus Protomyctophum; species Protomyctophum bolini. Next base: position 35,388,435 of record NC_137862.1, read on the forward strand.
TACCAGAACCATCCAATGGGTTTCCTTTTAAGGACACAAAAACCTGACCTGCAAGGCCAGGTGTCTACATCAGTCTTTTGTTCAAAAAGTCATTGTTGTACAACTTTAAATAAAAAACTATAAAATGAGTAAAGAGTTCGATGTGATCAGTATCGAATCTTTAATCATTTATCGAATAAGTCTATATCTTTACATGCATGTTTTTAGAAAATAAAATTCAAAGTATTTTATAATATATATAATTATATAACATGACATATATATATTATAATAGAATACACCAATATTAATTATTAAACAAAAAGTTCAAACATAACTCATAAATCAAATGCTTTCAAAATAAACACAGTTAACCAGTTGATCCAAGTTAAAGTTAATGACACCAAGCCTATATGACTCACCGAAGAGTATCCAAAGATTGTCACAGTGAACCTGCTGCTGCTGCCATGCTTCTGTCAAACATTTCGGCCATCTTGCATAGGTGGAAGTGGGAGTGGGGAGTGTAGGACCTGATGTCAATTTTATACTGCCTTGATTGACAGTTGACATGGGTTGCCATTTGCTGGGTTACATACATCTAAATAATTTATATATTTAGCGAGTCGAGAACTTCAAGTACCTCAGGGCCTGGACTACCTCAACTGAACAGGATCTGACGGTTCGGAGAGCACTTGCCTGGAAAGCCTTGCAATTCAATTCAAAGGGCTTTATTGGCATGAGAAAACATACATTTACATTGCCAAAGCAGAAAGAACAATACAACAATACAGCAATACAATCAAAACAAAAAATTATGTACTTTGAAGGTCAGAATCTTCAATAGATCAACTTCTGTGTACCTTGCACAGGATGAGGAGAGTGTGGAAATCAGACATGGGAGAAGATCTTAAGAGGCGGGCAGGCGGCTGTTCATAGCTACTGTGTGTGGAGTCAGTACTGCTGTATGGGGCAGAGACATGGACCCTCACAGTACAACAGGAAAAAGCCCTGGATGGAGTCTACACAAGAATGCTACGAATGGCACTAGGTGTCACATGGACGGACCAGACCGCATCAGAAATGTGGACCTCTATGGGACCTACCATGGGTCACGGACAAAGTCAGAGAGAGAAGGATGAGGCTGGCAGGGCACTGTGTCAGGCACCCAGAACTTGAGGCAAGTAAATTTACTCTGTAGGAGCCAAACCCAGGGCAAAGCCAGGAGGGTAAAGAAGCGTACCACCTATGTAGACTTGCTGCGGCACGACAGCTTGGCTAACAACACTGCAGACTAGAGCTCAAGAACCTGATGTTGGATAGGAATTTGTGGAGGGCAGCGATCCAAGGAATCCCGAGTTGGTGTTGGCTAGACCTCACTCTGCAGCAACGACAATGAAGATATATTTAACCACTTATGTAAACTGTCAATGGGTCTCGTCATGGCCCATGGGGGCCCCTGGTATTCAAGGGCCACTGGGCAATATGCAGTAGAATGCACAAATCATCCAAACATAATCATTATCTATGATTAGCTACAGAGTAAATATGCCTTTTTTGTTGAGGATCGGCACTGTTTCTGTCTGGCTGGTTACTGGTCCTAACTCGATGCATCAACCATCCAATTGTGCACTCTGTACAAGCTGGCCCTTTGCCATGCCATGAATGGCATCATTGTCAATAACATATTCATACAGTTCTAGATCTTGATTAAGGTTATCTCAGTTACAAATCCATACAGCCCATCAATAAAATCCTTCCCAAGTACGGGGAAGGCCACATTCATACCCAAAGCACGATGTAGTACTTCACATGAACTTTCTTAATCTAGTTTTGATGTTATATCCAATGCTATAAGAATGGTCGCAGACAAACAGCCGAAGAAACAAAGAAATGGAAAATCATGGACTGAAATCTTGCAGCTCCACCATGCTTTTGCAAGGGGTTAAATTAAATGTCATAGTATGTTATAGAAATTACTAATCATTTAATTTGTTGGTAATAAAGAAAAAAACATTGAGACACTTCATAATGATTTTGAAAATATAATGCAATATGATTGCAATCCAGTGTCAAATCGTGTTTTGTTCTTTGTTTGTTGTTCTGTGTTCATTTCATTATTGTATGAATGTTGTCAAATCGTAGAATATAGTTTGAATCAATAGTGTTGTTTTGCGAACAGATTGAGACCAGAAAGAAATAAACTGTATATAATAGTAAAAGACTGGGTGAGGGGGACCCCTAGTGGCAATACAATATAGTTTAATTTGAATACAGTCAGACAAGCTTTATTTGTGATGTATGATTTCCATCCTCATGGTTTATGGAAGGATAGGGAAGGACTCAAGGAGTGGAGAAGTGGAAGATCTCCTGACAAGAGAGCTGTGGGATATTCAGGGAGAACTTCATCAAGGCTGCCTAGTGCCTACAATGTCCTGCTATGCCATCCCCAAAAACCTTATTAGCCATATAGCCAGCATCAGCAGCACTGGTACTAGACTATAGGCTACTATGCTAAAGTAACTAAAGTAAAGTAGCCCTAAATGTATGGTCTCACACTCACAGTTGTATTTGTTTTGCTAGTAGTAACAATTTTAAGAAAGAAGAGTCAGCAGAAAGCACAGGAATTAGGAAAAGAGTAATTACAGGCCTGCTTACAGGGCCCTAGCTCTGATCCATAGCTCTAATGCCTTTGCAAAGGCATTAGCTATGGACAATGCAGAGCTACTAGGCTCCCAGCACTTGGACTGACTGCATGGACATGGCATGGTGAAAGAGCAAGATTGGTGTGGTCAACAGTAGGCTATATACAGTATTGTATCAATAATAATAATAATTGTAATAATAATAATAATAATAATACATATAATCCAAAATATACATGCACAGGCAATTTACCCCAGTACTGTGGGTAGAACAGAACAGTCTACAGTAGATAGTCAGGAAACTGTTTCTGCTGGCTTCACTTTCATATTATTCAGGAACGGGTGGATTGATTCATTGTCATTTTAATCGATGCACTATACAGTTAACTCATGTCCATAATTCCCTGATGTCTTGTGTAAGGGTACCTTACGATCTATGGTCCCCTCCATAGACCAGCAGGCCTATTGCAGTCTCACATTGACAAATACCCTGCTCAGGTTATATCAAACTCCACCTCCCCATTTCCACACACAGTGTACGTGAGAGGAAAACTGAAACTGTGTAAAAGGTTATTCTCAAATATCCCTCAATGAACAGATGTTCGCTCTTTGGATTTCAGTTTATGAATCATGTCCCTTCGGTCACTCTCAATATGATCTTGTTTCTCCATTATCACAGTTAAATGAGAATACACGACTTGGTTTGGTTATCCTTCTTTAGCAATTGAAGAACTTGCAATGAAGGCAGACCTGCTTCCAACAGCCAGGTTAAGTTAGGTGTAGTAACCCTCACCCCAATAGGGATTTCACTCCAGTTATGTAGTTTCAATTTACTTTAGGAATTTGTAACCAACTATAGCCACACACCCATACAAGATAGCTGATAAGAAAACAGCCTAAAGAACCTTATATTCCTTTCTCTTGATGTTGCCAGTATAACAGTGTCATCCATTAGAATTAAAACTGATCCATTTTAAGAAACCATCGTCCCCACAACGTTTTTTAATCTCTCTGATGAGCATGTTGACATACATCACAGACAGGAAGCAGGGTGTTGTAGGGAATAGGATCCTTGCCCCACTCCGCTGCATGCTGTTATTGTGGTGGGGCCCAGGATACTGTACATCATAGTAACTCCACAGTCCACACCCCATAGTCTTTTTGTATTGGCTTAAAATATTGTCTATACATTCATGAATCCACTTGCTGACCAGTTGTTGGTATTGGGCAATCTTTTTTATAGGGGTTTCTTGTGACCCTACCATTAACATCCTATGGCAGGCAAAGATATCAAAAATGTCAAACTTTCCTTTTGCTTTGCTAGGCTTTGCTTTCCTTTGGTAGGCTGCCAGACTACCAGGATCTTTGAAGAGTTTTCCTTTTAGGACCCTGTCATATAGCCATATGCTTTGAGAAAGTCTATAAAGGTAACCTACAGCTTCTTTCTGACACAATGTTCAATTATAAGCCTAAGTGACACAATGTGTTCTTTGCAACTTCTTTTAGGTTGAGCTCTCCTGACTGCTCTCGGAATGGCTTATAGCAGCAGGACATCAGTCTGTTATTAAACACATAGTCATGCACCTTTGCTACAGTAATTATCTCCCGGTAGCTGGTAATTGTCACAATCAAGTTGGTTACCTTTCTTATATTCTTAAAAAGCATGATCAATCTGGCAGGGGCCCAGCTCATCGGTTTCATGAGTGTACCTAGAAACATCACCCATTCACCAAGCACCAGTAAGACGCCATAAAAGGCGAGAAGCGACCACAGGGCTGAGATTACTCTACACGTCTACAGGAATAATGTCACTTCATTATGTCAGCACTACAGCAGAGTCCTGATGTCACTCGCTAATCCCCTGGTCCAGGGCCGTAGAAGTTTCATTTTAAATTGTCTCATATAAGCATTGTGGTCCAAAAATAAATAAACTGTCTCAGCGATATTGTCAGGGAGGTGTCTCTGTGTCGTCACAACAGTCAGTCAGTGATATCACTTTGGGTTTCTGAGGACATTTCTCAATGCACTCTCAATGCACAAAATGCAACAGTACAACTAAAGCATGAAAACCTGCAAGAGTAAACACAGGCTTCCTGCGCGTTTTCATAGTAACAGTATTTTCCACCTCTTGGTACCACAGCACCTCAAAGGCCCTTAAAACAAGGCTCCAGACCTCCCAAAACAAACTGGTCAGGCTCCTACTTGGCCTCACCCCCCGAACCCACCTCACCCCTGCCCACTTTGACAGGCTGGGATGGCTTAGGGTCGACGACAAGAAAATGTGGAACGCCCTACCAACAGTCATTAAGACATGTGAATCCCTTGACTCCTTCAAAACCGCTCTCAAAGGGCACCTACGGATGGCTGCAATTCGAAACTGGCCTCTGTAAAATCTGATTCCTCCATCCACCCCCCCCCCCCCTTTTCCCCTCACTGTATATGTATCTTTTCCCTTTTTGCTTATATATGATGAATTCCTGTTTTGTTCTTTAACTACATAGAAGTGTCTATTTGTATGTCTCTATATGTTTTGATGAATTGAACAATGTGGACCCTGTTGTAAACAAGTGTAATGCTTAATTGGGTCGTCCACTCACAGTTAACAGTCTCTGTATTGAGTTTGTGCTTGAAATGTACTGTAATTCTACAAACTGTTAATAAATATTTCAATCAATAAAAAAAAAGCTGTAGGCCTAGTCGCAATTTGCGACGGCAAACACACCTGGGCTTAGTTACACCATCAGGGTCTGCTCCTTTTCTTACCTTTAGTTTGTGGTCAATCATGAACATATCATTTGACATAATCTGTCAAAAGGATAAAACACTACAATGTTTGAGAGCTATAATTTCACTGTGACCCTTTGAGAGTTGGGTGTGTGTAAACTGAGTGCCACGTGTTGAGACGGAGGGGATTGGGATACCACTACCAGAGACAAAACATATATAAATGAATAATACAAACTGGAAAAGTGTGCTTCTCTGTGCACAGATCACTGGTAGGCCGGGTTACCTACCCAGCAGTGCCTGCTGAATCTGAAAAGCAGTCATAGCCATGAGGTCTGCAATCTGCAACATCTATAGATAGATACAGTGTACCGAGTTGTGTGTTTTGGACAAAATTTGTAGTAGCAGCAAAAAGGATAATCTAGTCTGGGTAGACTAGTGTGTCACCTTGCTGGTCATTATACACCAGGAGTGAGTGCAATTTTTAGTTCTGCTCTAAACACAGGTATTGCAGAATGACAGTATATCTAAAATTAGGTGCAATCGATATAAATACATTTTTAGTACCCGCATTTTTTGTTGCTTTAAGGTATTGTTTTCTGTAAAGCATCTTTGAGTACTTGGTAAAGCACTACATAAATCCGATGCATTATTTATTCACAATTCACATTGTAATCAAACTAGAGACCTTTGAGAAAATTATACAGTGATTCAATGTTTTTCATCAAGTTTAATGCCAATGCTTGTCCTTGTGTTGTGTTTTGCGTCATGGTTTTATGCTGTAACCAATTTCCCCTAAAAAGGGAACTGACACCTTAAAAGAAACACGTCATAACTATTCCGAGTCCTAAGAAATGACTTAAGTTTCACTTCCATTTTCCTCACCATTAAAAAAAAATAAAGAGAAATAAGAGACATGAAACATGAAGATGACAAATTTACTCACTATACGAGTAGCTTTGTTCTTCTAAATGGCCATCTGGCCATCTGTTTTTTTAGACCAAACAATTCACGGAAGGTTTTAAACTGTAAAACAATTCTTCTGATCTACAATACTTTTATACTGACAATTAGTTCCTCTGTAATTAAACTAAACTCATCCCTAAGTATTGAGATAAGATACGACTGGAGAAGATACTTTTACCATTGGAAAACAATACACAGTAATGACAGACTTATCAGAATCCAGATGGTTCCATTTATTTGGTTTGATTACAACTGCTGTCTTACAACACTGCAAACGTGATGGTAGCAACAGGACGCAGAAGTTCAAGGAGTGCAGATCATTTTAGGGCATGGCTTGGAGATCTGAGAATATGTTATTGAACTAAGTAATAAGTCATAGGAGAACAAGGAGATAAGCTATTGAACTGTAGATAAGAGTAATGCAAGAAAGAGCAGAGTAATATGAGTGACGTGCCTGTGAGAAGACAAACTAGACTTTAAAACATACTCCAATAAGCAAGATATTAAGATATAAATACAGGTAGCATTCATTTGGTGTGAAGCGATCTAGCTGCTTTCCTTGCCCAAAGTGTGTTTGTCAAACAGATACTCTGCCATGCCATTCTGGGGGGCCCCCATGCGTCGCAGGTTGGTCACCCAGTCCGAGAGCTCCTTTATGGACTTCACCTGCTCGTCCAGGTAGTGTGTCTCGATGAAGTCACACATCTGTTAAAAACAAGAACACGAAGGGGAGGGGAGGGTTATGTTAAGTTATATTATTATTTTTAAATCTGAAATAAATACTTTCAGTCATCTGAAACCGCTTTGTGGAAAAGATATTCCACTCTTATTAATAGAACCGATATTGATTTGCCTGAATGCCTAGCTTCAGCGGCACTGAAAATAACCTTTATACTGTATATTGCACGGTTGAGACGATGATGAATGTGCACTGTATTTTCCACAAAATGAAGACTTCACTTATCAACTTTGCTATCACACTTTGTATTACACAGCTAATACGAGTGACGCAGCTCTCAGCAAAATGCCTTCTGTCGTTTTAAGTAAGACTGAGCCCATTTGGTAGATGTAACATTAAATCAAAACAGTTGAAAGATCTAAATGAAAGAAGAAATTATACTAAAAAAGGTGGAGTTAATCATTGATCTGACTCTGCTCTCCAACTCAGCTGTCCTGGAAAAACTCCCAGGAATCAATGTTTAAAGAGCAACTCAAGGACTTTGTTGGCCTGAATGCAATCCATCCACATTACTAAATCAGGTTTCAGGAAACAACACAGAACAGACACTGTAAATAGCATTGTATAAATAGCATTGTATATCATTCATAGAACCAGGAGTGAGGAAGCCATCATGCTTCCATGTTAAGATCATCTTACTTTGAAAAAAGAAAAGAAAAAGGACTCTCGCTTAAAGCAGTAGGAGATTTGTGAACCACAAAGTTTGATGATTCGTTTTTCTATGATATTGATTGTATGTAAAGTCTTAAGGATGAACTAATGCTATCTGGTCTTCTTTATTTAACAATCAATATTAATGACCTTGACAATTATTGTATCAAGTGCTAATCTTTATTTATATAACTATAATACGACAAACTACACTATACTTTATTTGTAATGATGCAATAAGACAAGTTTAACAGCACAATCCACTTGATGTGGACAGAAGATGGTTGTGAATGTGAACATTGATCTGCTACCAGGTTCATTTGGAAGAAATCCAAGACCACCTCAGTCCTTCACCTTCACAGATAAACTTAAAATATGATAAGATCTTAAATATTCCACCTTACACTGTCACTGACAAAAAAAGATTGTGAACACTGACAGTACAAAAATGGTCCTTGACAAGGTTCACTTGGAAGCAACCCAAAACTATTACAGACTATTTTTCAATCTTATCGCAATGTTTTATTTAACAATCAATATGTGATGGTGATAAGACCATCAATGCCGTCTATTGCCGAGGCAGCAACATCAAGAGCACAGCATTAGTCATGGAGAGCTTTGCCACAAGGGGCAATGGCCTTGACAACTGCTTGAGAATCAAGTCTTCACTGTGAATTCTTGGTATTGTAGAATCAAGCACCATAATATGTTATATGTTTAGTATAGGGCCAGAAAACTGATTATAACCCTAAAACATTTTTGCCTCATTTTATACAGCTAAAGTCACAAATTGACTAGACATCTACACATTTGTCAGTGGAGCATTCCATTTGAATTTACGTTATGCAAGTGATACATGGGTCTCACTTGCCCGTTAATATGCATATCATCAGCAGGAACTTGCAATTCATGCACACACAATAATGGGAACTACAGTATGATAATTAGTACCGGTAAGTAAAAAAGTTCATGATCTCCTGTACTCACACATACCTTTGTTGTTTTTTCAGCTTCCTATTTTTTGCTTTACCATCACACACTGAAAGGGATGTTTGTTAACCTCTAACCTTAATTTTATGTCAACTTTCAAGTAAGGATAATACTCACATGTGGGTCATTATGTTCAGTGGAAACCTTGTGCAAGTCCAACAAGGACTGGTTGACGCTCTTCTCAAGCTGGAGGGAACACTCCAAGGCCTCAACACCACTGCCCCACTCGTCCCTCTCAGGCTTCTGAAATAAACAAAGAAAAGGACACGGACAAAGTCAGCAGGGATGAAAAGTAACCGAGAGCTAAGAGTGATCAAGGAAAAGTCATATTCCCCATAAAATGTAATTGAATTTCTTAACTGAAGCTGTAACTGAACAATTAGATTAGGGGGCTTAACATCTAGTCTGCACAACAAGTTCACACTTCTATCTTTCCAAGCAAGTTTGCGGTTTAACATTTCAGTCATCATACTCAATGACATGTCTGAGAAAGATAAGAGCTCTAAAACACTCACACCCTCTCTATCTGTTGCCCCCCAAAGTGGTCCTCCCAAGATAGGCCAAAAAAACCCCCTCATAACTGAAAATATTTGCACATTTAACAGCCTAGTTTTTACCTCCCCACATAAAGTACATACATGCAAACACACACACACACACACACACACACACACACACACACACACACATATACCCTGATATCTTGCAGGAAGATCCTTCCTCCCCTCTGATTCTGTAGTTTCATGAGTTTCTCTGCATGATCACGTTCCTCGTGGGACTGGTTACGGAAAAACTTGGCAAAGTTGTTCAATGCTTGGTCATCACGTTCAAAGTAGTATGCCTGGGAGGTAAACCAGTTGGAATGGGGTATTTGCATTAAAAGCTTGTCTTTATCTTTTCATAAGTGATAACAGAAATTGTGGTGAAATATCAACTGAGATTGTAGAGAGAATGTTCCAGAAATAAAGGGTGTCGTGACATATTGACGCAGAATAAATGGAGAAACTACGACCTTCAATAAATAAGGAAAAAAATAAAAAGGAACCAAATGAAATCAGACCATGTACTACATACACGGTCCGTATTTATTTGGTTCCTTTCGGTTATACAGTAAGAGCCAAACTCTTTTTCTTATTTTTACTTTTAAAAATAACAACCCGGTTATGTGTATAGCTAGTAGCTACATGAGATCAATACGTGAGGGTTATATTTGTGAAGCAAGATTACATTCCCAAAGGGCAGGCAATGAACTCTGACCTTTTGGTGTACATTGCCAAATCTCTAAAATAATTTAAACTGAACATAATAATGTTAAAAGGACACCTTTTTCAGACTGTAAAGCAATAATGTTGGACCAAACTCAAAGATACCAAAATTGTGTTTTTGTCTAAAATGGCTAGCCTGACTAGTTACTCAGTTACTAGTGCCTGCCTGTCTACCTTTAACCTTTTTACCTCAATGCCCTCTGTGACACACCGACCCATAGTTTTCTCCATATCCAATGGCATTAGTATTAGTTTTGCAACCTTTAATTATTTGTTCTCTCCCTAGTCTTGCTAGGCGTCAATATAATTTGCAATTTAAGTCTCGCTTTCACCTCTAACTCAGGCTTACCATGGACAGGTAGACATAAGAAGCATACAGCTCCAGGTTGATCTGCCTGTTGATGGCTGCCTCACAGTCCTGATGGAAGTTCTGTCTCACCTGGGAAGCCATGATTCTACAATGAAGGAAAGAGAATTCATTTTATATAGTGTTTTTGTTTTTTTGGTGATGGTATTGAATTTTGTTATTTTTCATGCCATATCAGACATGGCATAGGGCCTGAATGGGAATGAGACCGCAAGGTCTTTTTTTGGTGCTATCTCTTTTAGACCAAGTGTGAAGTCTTAAAGTAAAGTCAGTCCAGAAATTAGGATATTAGCCTCATATACTGATAGAGAAATGATGATGGCGTAGGCTACTGTAGAAAATCGTATTGTTAATATTGATGACAATTATGTCACAAGAGATGTTTGTTGTCCGAGGAGGAATTAGACTGGTGTATATTTTGAACCTCATTTACGCACTTACTGGTCAGATTGGTCATGAGCAGTGAGCACACTATGCTATGGTGCCACAAACTCTGGCTTAAACCGTTTCAAATTGGCAGTTACAAACTGTTAGCTCAGCAGGAAAAGCATTACTTCACTAGGTTCAGTAGCTGCTCTTTTAGTAGAATGGTAAGAATACACTATACCGTGTCAGAAAAAGTAAATATAACCATTTCTATAAAATTTCTGTTTTTGTAGACATCCAATTGTTTTAGCAAGTAACCGCTAATAAACGTAAACAACGCACATACAGTAGATGCAGTACACTCAACTCCACACTAAAATGGTTCAATGACCATTTAATCGAGCTGCAACATGTGCAATTACTTAATGTGGAAACTTGGTCTACATAACGCAATGTAAAGTCCGCAGAGCATTGATGACATTGCAGTGAATGCACAATGATGCTATCATATTACAGATTATAAAAACGTGTCTTTCTTGACTGTAGTGCGTTACACTGACCGTGTAGCTAATGCCCGCGGACAATGAGGCCCACGAAAACAAATACACAATTTAATGTATCTCTTATTTCGCATTGTTTAGGCGCGTTATGAAGGCTCTGGTAATAGCTGAAATTAACTACAGGGTAGCTCAATTCTAGTGTTTATTTGAAGGAGTTTGAAAATAAGAATCCATCTTACCGTTGAGTTGTCTTGTAGCTTAGACACAAATTGACTTGCGTTGTTTAGCAGAGAAGCAAGCTATCAAGCTAACGGATGTTCGTTCTTCTATCAAATACGATTAAATGGTCTGGATGATTTAAGAAGTGGACGGCGGTTTCTTGATTGGTGATGATGATGTCAGTCTAGATGCGATTTGTATAATGATGGTTTTTTTGACAGTGGAAAGGTTGCCGTTCAAGCACTGTTGAAGCAGGTAACCTTCACTGTCCGCTAACGATCAGTATGATAATGTGTACTACGACTGCTGCAGACTACTAGAGACGTTGGAGCTGAAGCAAACAATGACGTAGACGAGGGAGGGGCTCTGCGCCACAAACCAACAAGCACATAATGGGCGTGGGGCGTTCGCAAATCCTGGATGCTGCTCGGAAATTGCATCACATAATATACTGCTGAGTCCTGACTGCTTAGATGTCATGAAAACAGTGGTGGAAATTAACTAGGGGTATGAAAGTACAACATTTCCCCAAACACTTATTGTATTTAAGTACAGTTTCAAGGTATTTGTACTTTTATCACTGTGAATATTACCAGCGGTGCAAAGTAATTAAGCACAATGAAATAATCAAGGGCAGGCCCTTGGCCTCACCATAACACCAAGGAGGTCGAGGCGACACCCAACAGTAGTCCTGACAGACTTGGACTATGCGGACGACATCAGCCTGATCTCTGACCACGTGGAACAAGCTCAGGAGCTCCAGCTGACCAGAGTGGAATCAGAGTGTGCCACGGTTGGCCTCCGGCTGAATGCCAAGAAAACTGAAGTTATCACCTAGTATAACATCCCATCAGAGCATCCACCTCTGACAACGAGTAAGACGCGCTCATGGGTCAACTCAACCGAACAAGACCTGAAAGTACGGAAGGCACTTGCATGGAGGGCCCTAAACGGCATGGCCAGTGTATGGAACTCCAATCTCCCCTGTCAAACCAAACTCAGCTTCTTCTACGCAACGGTAGAGTCAGTTCTCCTATACGGAAGTGAATGCTAGACCTTGAAGCCAACCCTGCAGAAGTCTCTCGATGGGTGCTACACCAGAATGCTGAGTGCAGCACTCAACATCAATAAGAGCACACATGTTACCAACACAAATCTGTATGATGGAATGCCAAGGGTGAGCCAGAAAATAGCAGCCAGGAGAATGGGACTAGCAGGACACTGCCAAAGACACCAAGAGCTGCCAGCCAGCAAACTAGTGCTGTGGGATCCAACACACGGGCACCAGTCACGAGGACGTCCCACACTAACATACGTGGATGTACTCAAGAACGACGCAGGAGCGCAAAGTACCAACGAACTGGCCAGATGTATGGAGAACCGGGATGACTGGAAACGACGATGGAGGGCTCGTCTGATGACGACCTAGAGAGATGAAATAATCAATGGCACCTTTTCATATAAAGCCCTGGTTGGAAAACTACCACCATACTATTTCATGGTTTTTCAGGCCTGTTTTAAACGATGCAAGAGATTTGCATTTTTTGAGGGAGGGGGTCAGGGCATTCCACACTTGGGTGGCGGTGCTGTAGAAGGATAATTTACCCATATATGTTTTGAAAGTGGGTGGTACCAGATTGTTGTTCTCGCTCCCCCTAGTATTGTGGCTGTGGGTGTTGCTGGCTTTTTTGAGGCAGTTAGTCAGGTATGCGGGCACTGAGGGCATTGAGGGCAAGGTTGCATTTACAATTTTGAAGGTCAAGCCCATTTTCAACTGCTTAATTGCATGATCATTACATGCTCATAATTCACGTTTTAATTACTGCATATTAAATACATTATTATTAGTTCCTTACCCTTGAGGTGTAGGAGGTATACAGCTTCAGGTTGACCATACGGTTGACGAAGGCCTCACATTCCGAGCTGTAGTTGTGGCGCAATTGGGACGATGCCATTTTGGCTGGCGTTTTCACTGGTTTTCAAAATGAGACTAGAAAGCATACAGTTTAATTGCGGCGTTTTTTCAAACAACTCGAGAATGCAGATTAATATAGCGAGAACTCCTTGAAGATTCTCCCCGTTCGTTGATGTGAAGCTGAACGCTGTCGCTGGCTGTATTTATAAGCCCACAGTGCACCCTGTGACTGACATGAAGCTGCAATAAACCATGAGTTGGACAGGACGTAGGTATGCTATGTGAGTTGGCCAATCACTGAGTGCGCCCTCATGAATATGTTTCAGTTTGATTAGTTACCATATTCACAATCGTTCAATTTTATATAATTGGCTAAATAAAACACTTTATTTCTGTAAAGTTTGTGTGGGCATATAAACCTATATAAGGCAAGAATGTCAACATTTCATTATGCTGTAGCATGTGACATGTAAAACTAGGATGATTCTGAATCCATCCAAAAAACGTCCATATAGTCGTCATTACAAATGTGATGAGGTCAGTACATTTTGGGCACATTTGGCCAAGTGGCTATGGCCGTTTTTAGCCCAAGGAGTGTTTGTTGTGCAAAATTGATGCTTGGAATGGATTCAGAATCATGAAAACCCCTTAGTTTGACAATTTGAAAATCTTGCCTTATATAGGGTGTTAACTTGTTAATGGTATCGTCACAAATATATCCGCTATATAAAAAGTTTCAATACCGACAGCCGGTTAGCATGTGGATTCATGAATGTATATGTAAAATGTTTCTCTTTATTAGGTCGACGTTTTGGTCGCTTAGACCTTCATCAGGACAGACGATCCCTGGACTATAATTTTACCCATATTTACTTAGGGAACAGAAAAAAAACCCTTATATGAACTAAAACTACTCTGCATCATTCTCACGCCACATGATTTACAAGCTATTACAAACTAACAATACTTGATTAATTATATTTAGAGTTATGTAACAGATAGAACCACGCCCGCTGCACTTATCATTGGAGCCCACCTTTAATTAATTGATATCATAAAAGGCCTTAATCGATTAATATGGTTGAAACCAACTGATAAGGATATGACAAGGGTGTTACTTAAGTCTATATAAACAAATAACAATAAAATACTTTTCTGGAGACAGTGTAATATTCAGCCCAATACATTCTAAATCTATTTCATTATGTGACCAATCAATGAGACTACATTTGAGTGTGCTTTTTACAAATATTAACCAGAACCGCCTCAAAAAGGCCTCTGCCCGGACCCCTGCCCAGGGTCCATATATGGAGCTGGCCTGTTCCGAACTCACAACACTCCACTCCATATTTGGGCATGCCTGACACAGAACTCCATAAACTGGCCTGTTCTGACATCCCAACACTCCATATTTGGGCATGGCTGAGACAGAACTCCGTATTTAGGAATAAAGGGACACAGAGTCAGAGACACACATACTGTACAGAAATCTGATATCATTAAAGGGACACAGGTGGGGCTTTCATTTTCAATCTGCATCATTCCAAGTATGTGTGGTTTCATTTATAGTTTTTCACTGTGGGGTAAATAAAGAGCCCTTGTGAACATCAGTTGGAGAGTTGTCTATCCTGCATCAGATGAAGATTGTTTAGGAGCAGTTTATTTATCATTTGTTTGTGGTGGTACTTACATTTGTAGGTCGCGTTTTCCATTCGGACAGAGCAGGGCTGCACAAGGCAATCAAGTCTAGATCGGCATGGACTCGCTCTTGAGGGCTTTATAAGACACTTCCACTCAAGGCTGCTTGGTTTCGGACGGCACTTAATAATGTGAGTGCAAGTCTGTAGGGCGAGTGGTGAGGAGGCGGTTTAAAAAAGGGCCTAAGTCTGTGCGGTGTGCATTAAACTGTCCTTGTCCACACTTACTCTGGTGTTTTTGAGTCAAAGTGGGTTGTTTGAGACTTCTCTGCGTCTGTGTCACTGTCGTCGTTGTTGCCGTTGAATCTGTCCTAGCGAGACCATATGTACTACCTGTTTTGAAGGTGCACATAATGCAGGAGGCAGCAGGAGGATGCTTTACTAATAACTAGCGTTTCCATACTCCGATACTTAAAAATAATCTGCAAGGAATTTCTTGACAGGAAGTAGCTCATATAATGTCTACGGTGGATTTTTATGAAACAAAAACTTTACAGATTGAAAGAGGATAATTCAAGCTTTCCCTACAGCTGCAATGTTGGTGATTTTGACGTTGTTTAATGTAATGAGGACTTTAATGTTTGGATGAATGGGCTCTCTATGGAAAGTGTCACCTACCTTGCTGGCAAGAATATGGAGAATTAGAATGTATTACAGAAGATACTGCCCAAGTCTCTCTTTTACCAGCTGTCAATGCTTCCTTTCCTAAGAAAATAAATTTGTATAATTCCTGCCAGACCACACAGAAGATTCAACATTTTGCAATAATGGATTTATTCCTTGATTAGGCAATAATTAGTATTTATAGGCTAAGGCTAAAGCCATTGTGGCAATGGTTATACAACCTAGTCATTCTCTTAACTGAGATTATGCAACTTCAATGTTGCTGTGCATTACAGAACAAAGCATGCCAGTGTTAGTGGCATCATTTCCTACCCTTCTGAGCAGGCAAAAAGGACAGCATACTGTATGGTGAACAGTGTTCCTTGCTGACCACAACCTTGAATTACACATAAGATTAAGACAATCAGTGAGTTTGAAATTAAAAATAAAGTGTTATTTATTTTTGCCTGGTGATCTACCTCCATTGGCCTTAAAAACAGTAGAGGGCAATGTTAATCTGGATACGTCCATGCACAGGCGATAAAGCCTGACATAGCACAGGATACAGCTTGTGAGACTTAACTCAATCTAGCCCAAACCACAATATACACAAGAGTTAAGCACCACACCAATAGTCAGACAGATAACCCTAACCCTCTTGAACAGTCAAGAAACGGTCCACCCAAAAATGTTAGTCTCACATCCAATCTCTAATTACATACCTACTTAAACTTGTGTACACCGGGGCTATCTATACACAACAAATCCACCAAATATGGCTATTTATTCTCTCTTAAATTAGTCATTTTAAGCATTCATTTGGCAGTCTTTCAGAAAATCAATAATGCCATTAAAGGACTAAAACAGGGACCGATTGTTTTATACAAATTTTTATTTATCTTGTTCTGAAATGTTTAGTCAAACAAGCCAAATCCCATGTCATCATCTGACCCCTCCTCCTCTGACTCTTTCTTTTCTTCCTTCTTCTCTTCAGCTGTAAAACATGTTCAACATCAAGGTTAAATCTAGTTAAGTATTAGCCAAGGTGAAGCAATGTAGTGTGTCAATGATACAGACAAATTACATGTTAAAGTAAAAAATATATATGCTCACCTGCTGCAGCAGGGGCGGCGACAGCAGCAGCTCCACCTGCCGTAGCAGAGCTGGCAACTGCCACAGCACCACCTGCGGGCATGCTGGCCAGTTTACCATAACCTAAGAGGGGAAGGGTATTGCCAGATGTAAACAAGAATCCTTTTCAAATCAGTTTCTGTTGTGTAAAATCTGTATATGTGAACTACAGTCTCGAGTCTCTCGACACTGGTACATTATTAAAACTACAAAAAAATATCTATGTCCAAATAGCAAGAAATTTAGGCCAATTACAAGAATGCACAGGTGATAGTTTAAATCAATATTATTTCAAGCTTTTGCAGTGATTCATTACGATTAATGAACAATTATATAATTTTAATAGGGAAAATAGCACATCTGTAAGACAAGATTGTAGATCGGCTATTTTTGTTCGCCACATTGTACAACTAAGTATAATGTATTATCTAGCCTAGTTGACAAATCTATTTAGTGTATATATGCACACACACACACACACGTGAATCTTTTCACAATGACATTATTTTTCAGAAAGGAAGCCATTGAGGGTTAAAATGCGTCTTAATGCTTCCAACTCGAGTAGAATTATTAATGTTCTGTACAAGTGTCCATGATATATATGATGTGGAGACAATAAAGACTATTGTCATTACCGTTTGCTCAGTACAATATTTCGGGGGCATATTTAGAATGTGTGCAGGGTTGAGTATGTTGAATCTAGTTTGCATTAATGAGGATTTAGTTGACACAATGAAATAAAATGGCGATGGTATTCAGTGTGGGGCAGACGGCCTGTCACAGCCAGATTTGGGAGACCAGTAGCTTTGTTGTTGCAAGGAAAGCGGTAAAAGAGACTTTTTCGTGGTTGTTTTCGTCTCTTACAAATATTAACCTCCGACGGAGGGACACAGTATAACTCTACGGGGACACAAAAGTGGGACCCGGAAGTATCTCTGGAGGGGGGGCTCACATCACGGCTAAAATACTGAATATGTTTCTATTTCAGGTGCTCAATATTTCATGTCAAGGACCCCAAAAATATATGTAATTGGCCGCCGACCCCCATCTCAAAATATGTTGTTCCAGGGACCCCTCAGAAGCAAAGATTTGAGTTAAAAACGTTCGCTCTGAAAAAATATAATGAAGATATATGAGGCAAGGAAGAAAATGTTAAAAAAGGTGCTTCTGGGATCAATCGGGATAACAACTCTATAGAACAAAGTGGAGATCCGGGTACACTTAAGGTTAAAAAGGAGGAAAACTTTATTCAACCGAAATGTTCCGACCTATACGGTCATCATCAGCCCTGATGAAGACTGTATAGGTCGAAACATGTTGGCAAATTGAACGTTTAATGCAATCAGTGAATCAGATAGGAATTTTCTGTTTGGATGTATGGGCTGTCAAGGACAGAAAGTCGTTTTTTGACACGTATGATGTCACATGCATAACCTCTATAGGCCACAAGTTTACACAGCAGAGGCATGAGTAACAACTCAAGACAGTCGCTTTGAAATGCAAAATACATAGCATCATAAGCACTATTGAAATTAAAGTAGCATAACTAGTAACAAAGACATTACCTTGGGCAATCACCTCATCCACATTTTTTCCATGGAGTTCATTGATGACCTGTTGTGCGAGAGCATATTTTAATATTAATCATCACAACAGAAAAACAGTACAGGTCATACAGTTAAAGGTTATGCTAAAAGGATAACTCAAAAATCCCCATGACCATCATACCTTCTCCATGCGGGTATCGTCCGCCTCAATGCCGACACTTTCCAGGATTTTTTTAATGTCCTTGGCCTCTGGGTTGTTATTGCCTCCCAGGGCAGACAGAAGGTAAGCAGCAACGTAACGCATGCTAAAGGGGCAGAAAATGTCACATTTAAGAAAAAAAGACCCAAAGATATTATATAATGTAATATGTGGAATCACTGGAGTGGCCAAGAAAATACCAGAGATTCAGTTCAGACAAATGAAACACTGCCGTGCATATTTTATGCTTCAAACTATTATGCTATAAAGATGAATGTTGCAGCTGATTTGAGGTAAAGACAACGCAAAAACGGGTTACATTATGCAGTCAACGATGATAGATACTAGCTAAATCAAATTTGAGATTAAAGACTTGCACTCTTGCAGTGTGCTAGAAGGATTAAATCAAATTGATTTAAACTGGTTTACTTGTTAAATCGATAGCAGCTATGAGTTTGAACAGTGTCTGACGTGTTTCTCAGGTTATTAGAATGGATAATTATGAATGTCATACATAAAAATAAGTGAAACCACGGACGCTGGAATAAAAGTTATTCAGTCATGCACTTTCCAAATGAATGAGATGACGAATCCATCTAGCTTTAATCTGTACACCTACAGAATTGCATGACTGATAGTATGGCAGTATCTTAATAAATGTAAACGAACCAAAGGCCAGCAAATTATAGTTTTACATGATCTCCACCATGCGGCGGTTGATCAGGGGCACATCAATGCTAACTTGCTAATGCTAGCATGTCATGGGCTGCGCTGATAACACGAAATGTCCCCACGGTATGAGTATTTGAAGTGAATCTTTAGAATTGTCTATGATTCATTGAGATGTAGTTGTACTTCTGGGGTTGATTTACCACTCATATAGCTATTTATAACACTTTATTAAGACACTCACTTGAGCTGGAAAGGCGAACGCGTGTACACGTTGAGATTGACACAGGCGGAAAGGAAGTTGCGTAGCAGGCTGGAAACGGATGTAGCAGCCCAGGAGCAATGGAACAAATTAAATAAAAATTAAGAAAATACGATAAATGAATACGTTTCGGAATATCGTAATAATAATAGTAGTAGTGTATAAGAAAATAAATATATTTGGAACTTTTTGGACAGTTTCACTTTAGTTTGAAAGAAAGAATGTATTTATTTATTTATTCGTGTTTACATGTACAGCTGACAGCTCATGAAAATAAAATATTAGAATATTTTACGAGACCACTAATAAATAAATAATAAATGTCAACCATCTGGCAAGTAGGGCGTGGCAAATTGAGGTGTCAGTGCAAGCCCAGGTTTGCTTTAATAACAGCCGTAAATTTGTATTGTTGAATCTACTGTCATTCACACCGGTAACAAGACAACTCACCCCGATTCTGTTTTTCCTCCCAGCATTTTCCCCAGTAAGGGGTGGGAGAGGCTGGACAGCAGACGCCTGGACTTTGAATTTCTCTAACTATAAACTTTCATGACAGCAGACAGCCTAAGTACAAATATAATTTATGAAAAGCTACTACAGTGAAGTCTGTTCACATAAGTTATTGTAGGATATTATCTGATTATTATCTGACGAGGTACCATTTGAGTGTGCAAAACCTTACATATATAATACTAAATTGTTTATAGGGACAATATAAGTAAAATACTATAGTCTTTCCACAGGAGTATATTTTTATATTTTTGAGTGGTGCAACCACTCCAAGGAACAGCAAAGCAATGTCCGTGTTCACCTATGTGTGGTACCGTTAACCTACTATGTGACCAGTATGAGTACCAGTAGGAGCGCTGTTATGCCATGCAGAAACAGAGAGAGAGAGAGAGAGAGAGACAGCGCTGCACTGTTGCCTGCTAATGAGAGAGAGAGAGAGAGAGAGAGGAGGGGGGGGGGGAGAGAGGCGAGTTGCACCACTCGGTTCACACAGGTGTGATTTTTCCAAAAATAATACAAAGTTATCCCCCTCACTGGTGAAAATTCCGGGAGGAAATATTCCTCACACCTTCCTCTTGACAATACAACCTAGATTATCTGTGGGGTTCAGGCCAGTTGGCTGGTCAGTTAAGCACAGTAGTACTACCATGGCCAGTACAACATAGCAGCCTACTATAGTTTAAGTTTTGGGCTTTTGGCACTGTGGGCAGGTGCCAAATCGAGCTGGAAATGAATATTAGCATCTCCATTAAGCTTATCAACATACTGAAACACAATGTACTCTAAAAAGAAGGGTGTGTTGAAACCAGTGTTAAGTTTCCACTGTCAGTGGACCAAAACCAGCAGATAACATGGCCTAAATTATCACTGTGTTTTATCAAGTCCAGAGTCTCAACACAACCGTCTATTATGATATTTTACAGCACTGTGTGCCTCCATACATTGACAATTGCTTTATGTTGATTCTGATCTTCCTTTTCCAGCAGCACTTGGCACCTGCCCACAGAGCCAAAACTACTAGTAGGCCTAACTGCCTGGTGTACTAACCATGGTATTACTGTGCTTAACTGACCAGCCAACTGGCCTGATCTGAAACCCACAGAATATCTAGGTTGTATTGTCAAGAGGAAGGTGTGATACAGTAGATTCAACAATACAAATTCATTTATGGCTGTTATCAAAGCAAACATTGGCTTCCATAACACGTCAACAGTGAACAAAGGCTGATCACCTCCATGCCATTGATGAAATAATTTGTTCAAAAGTAGCCCAGACCAAGTATTGACTGCATACAGATGGTCGACATTTCTGGTTTAAAAATATCTTTTAGTGGTCTCGTAAAATATTCTAATATTTTGAAATAGGATTTTTTGATTTTCATGAGCTGTATGCCATAATCATCAAGATTAAAACAAAAAAAGGTTTTAAATACTTCACTTTATGCACAATGAATTGAGAATATATGAATATATGTCCTTTGTTGAACTGAATACAGGTGCTCGTTGGCGAGGTTTAATCATGAAGATAGAGCAGAGGGTCCAAGGCACTATGTCCGACTGTTCCAGTGAAGTGAAGGCCATTATTATATTTTATGGCATGGCAAAGATCATTAAAATGCGACCAAAACGCGTTGGTCCTCCATTTTTATAATGATCTTTGCCATGCCATAAAATATAATAAAGGCCTTTTCACTTCACTGGATCAGAGTGCCTTGGACCCTCTTCTTTATCTATATGGAAGTTTTATTTTTTGAATTATATTTGGGAAGATAATTAACTTTGACACAATATTAATTTGTTTTGAAAAGGTGCTGTATATCACCTGGTTCTGCAGTTCCTCTCACAGCATGCCAAATCCTATGGTCTCTAGTAGGGGGCCATTATGAGGATGATGTCCCGTTTGTCTTGACTCTCCACTTGACCTCTACAGTTTCTAAACACTGTGGGCTCTATTTCCGTCCATGCTAAACCCGTTATCCCTAAACTTCTTTGCCTTTAAAAAAGTTCAACTACCCAATCTACATCGACACGTTGTGTGCTTGTAAGTATTCAAAAATGTTTTTCAAAATAGTAAAAAAAAAAGAAAAAAAAGGCAAAGAAGTGTAGGGATAACTGGGGTTTAGCATGGACAAAAATAGAGCCCTGTGTGTGTTGCACAAATGCACAGTAAGGATGGATGGATGTACAGATACTGGTGCACCTGCTCCTGCTGCTGCTCTGGCTCCTGCACTAGTCCCAGCTCCAGGATGCTGTGCTTGCTGTGAAATGTCATCCATTCTGGTTGTCAGATAAGATGGAGTGAACAATTCCCATGCAAGACGGATAAGATTAACTGTGGCCAAACTTTGGAAAATGATGGCAGCCATGTGAGCCACAGTTCTCATCCATCTCTGTGCAACTCCACCGCGTTGTTGCCATCTGCTTCTGGTGTGAATATTCTAACAGTGAAAGGTAAAACAACCAACTTGAATGTGAAGATGCAGGCCAGGCAGGGCCTCAGTATGTGACTACTACAGGTCACACAACACAACCAACAATAACTAACTTTTAAGAGTGCCTTCACTGCACACAAAGTTTCCCGCAAGTCTGCATAACAATTTTAGAAGATGTTTTGCAGAGGCTGTTTAACATTCCTATCAAGAGTTCTTAAATTCTGCCGGAACCTGACCCCACATGTCGTTTTCGGTCTGTGTCGGGCCCAACATTTATGGTAATTAGTCTGGCCGTACTGAGTCTCAGTCGGGCCGGCCTACTCAGGGCCCGTACATATTTCTTCAGGCCCGTTGAGAACAATTTCACACAACCACTGTCTTCCTCTCCAAAGTGGGTGCATATCATTGGGCATTTTACCACTTAAGCCCTATTTTAATGCCAAGTCAGGGGAGTCAGTTTGATAGTGAAAACAACAAGCAGCATGAGTGCCTCATGTCCTTGAAGTAGAAAGGTCAAGGCCTTGTAATTTCTAAATAAATGAAAGAAAATAGGAAACCACTAAGGCTACTCAACTGTATACTACTCACTTTTCTATTGCGGGTGGTTTTATATTATATATTATAACAGTTTAGATACTTAAAAGGACAACTTTGTTTTGTTTTTCCAACCAAGGTTCATGTTCAGATTCAGATTCATGGGGATTTTGAGTTATACACTGACTGACTGACAGGAAATGCATGATTCCATTGTTATCATGAGGCAGTCATAATATATATTCGAGAGCGGCGCCATCGTCTGACCATGGAATATGTAGAAGGGAGGCTGTGGAGCAAACTCGGATATTAAAGCCCTCCTCCGTGAGAGTGTGGAGGTTGTACTGCTGGGGCAGATCGGCGTGTGCACGCATCCGCCTGGGTGATGTCAGACTGCTGGGCGAGTGCGGTCGCTTTGGCATGGGATGAACTTTGACCAATAAATGCACAATGAAAACAGGTATGGACAAGGGTTCCTGGCCATGGCCAGGGTTCATGGCCATATATATGGGGATTAGTGAGTGACGGGGGATTGCATTTAGGTGTTGTGACAGATCACGTGATGTCATGATGACCTGGGCACCTGGGGGCTTGGCTGGGGTGACCAGGGGGCTGATGTCACGATGACCTGGTCACCTGGGGGCTGGCCTGGGGTGACCAGGGGGCTGATGTCATGATGATCTGGTCACCTGGGGTGACCAGGGGGCTGATGTCACGTGACGTCACGATGACCTGGAAGCTTGGGGAATTGCGACTTCATGACAGAGTGATGGGAATTGTGGGTTATGTGAAAAACGCACAATTTCATAGTTATCTGCGACCTTTGGTCGCAATTACTATTATTTTTATTTTCTTCTTTGACAGAGGCAAAATGTGGCTAAATATGTCTTTTTACAAAATTGTACAGCTTTTTCTTTATTATTTACCGGTACTGTAGTCCCACTAGACCCCAGGAAATGACATCTGGCCACAGTAGTTGTTTTCCGTGTGTCTGAACGGACTACTAGGCAGGCAGTAGGCTGGCTGCCATACACATGTCGTAGGCTCAATAAGTCAGTTCGTCACCACCCTCTTCACATTCAATAGATCCTGTGACTATAGAAAATAATAAAGAAATAGCTGTAATTAAATTTAAAAAAAAAAATACATATTTAGCAGTCAAATAGCTAAAATCGTTAAAACAAAAGAAAGCAGCAAATGAAGAAAAACAAACAAAAATGACACTAATTTTCCTTATAAAAACCTCTCCAATAAAAACCTAAAACCAAAAAGAATTGTACTACATACACAGATCAGATCATGGCTCCGCTAGACTCGAGAGATCTTTCCTTATTTTTGAAAGGCAGACAGGCAGTTAGGAAGACAACCAAGATGCAGGCATTAGGCAATAAACAAATTTATTTTGTGCACCCTTCAATCCCAATGTCTTTAATCTACCTGACACCCACTACATTGCTGTACATTCCACATTAATGTAATAGTAAATATATTGGACGACATAGACTAAGAACACAACATAGTTTAAACATAAAAATCTGAAACAAGCAGTAAAACATTCAAAATTTTATAAAAATTTCACCAATGTTGCAATGTTGGTATTGGTACTCATAGGCTTATAACGCATAGGCTTATAACATGGAAGTATTTCAAAAATACAAGCTGTGATCTATGCCTGTTCACTTCCTTGAAATGGAAGGTGTTGGACCTAATCAGTGATGCTAGATCTCAATTCTGAGAGCCTTTACATACAGTATATAAGGCCCTGGAACAGTCAAGTGGGAGCACCAATCATTCTTGGAAAATTCTTATGAAAATCACTTATAAAAAAGGGAGAGAATTATCAAAAGAAAACTATTATAAAAATATTCTATTGACCATAACAATATATAAACAAGAATAACTGTTAGAAACCTGATCAAATTTCATTTTGGATTAAGTCGGCAACTACAGGTAACATTCTAAGGACAGCAAGGCCAACTAACCGATATAACAGGTTGTGGCTAGTTTACATATTTTGTGATGTATGTGAAGTATTGTATATTTAATATGGGAAGTTCAATGGAATACACAACCCATATTTCTGATATTTTGAGAATTAGATTAGTTAGTTTTCATTGAAATATTATCTCCACTACATACTATGAAAAGTTCACGCAGAAAATATCCCTATCCCATTGTGAATGTAGTTTTTTACATTTCATGCACTTCTGTTCTTATCTGATCTGTATTTTACATTCATATACAGTTTATGGCTAATTTGATTTCATTATGAAAGTTATTGCAACAAGATCTCTTATACATCTCATCTGAACTAGAGTACCTGAATTAGCCACAGTCCAGGCTATCTTTTGAACGATCCATTCAATTTAAGATTATACATTTCAAATGCCCCATCATGTAGTATTCCTTTAAACATTTCTGCACAAGAGGTTGAAGTCCTAAATAACTGCTTAAAGTAAAAAATTGATGTTTAATCTGCACTATTAAAGTTGACCTTGCATAGATGCTTGATTTAACACCTCTCGGATATATTGTCTTTAGTGATTATGCAATTGAAATGTTTACTAAACTTAAGCATTTCTTCCACTAGATTTCAGGTACAAGGTATTTCAGGTCACAAATATTACTTAATTTAATTAAACTTCCTCGACTCAGACACATTTACAAACGGAGAAATAAATGTTATGCACAATAAGATGTTCAGGTAACTGGGTAGATTTTTTGCCACCATACATTTACTACCATGGATGTGAAATGGGAGTTCAAGAGTGCAGAATGCCTCCGAACCGTTTTAGCCCGATTGCAATCAGTGATTTCAAAAGTGAAATACAAAAGTGTTGTGAACACAACCTGACAATAATAAATTAAAGGGATATTTCACTTTCATGTTTGGGGTAATTTAAACACATACTCAGGCTTTTGTGAGCACCCCAGACAGTTTTTATGTTGCTTGATTCTATTTAGACATTTGCCATTTATTTGATGGTGCCCCTTCCTATATAACCAATTGTATCTCCAAACTCCATTTTAACCATGTTAGATTAATTGAAAACACATTTTGGTCCATGTGACTTATATGTCCTTGGGCCTGTGTATTTTTCAATTACGTTTTTCCTGCATCTGTAGGCAGTAAATAATAAATAGGATGCAAAATGTATGACAATGGAAGACAGCAAAATCCTTATGGAGCACATACCAGTAGTACAGTAATGTAAAAATTATAGTTAATTTAAATTAAGATCATTTACAATCCACTAACCATTGTGTAAAATCATACTTAATTATTGGTAGACATGGTCACATTAAACTTCAGTTACACAGATCTTCAAATAAAAAGTGAAGTAAGAACATAGTTTGAAGTGGCTTATTGTCTGCATATCTATCCATCCCACCTATCACCTTGTAAGGGTGCTAGACCAGGGAGATGGATTGCTGAGGTGGAGCGACACTGCCACAACTAGTCCGGTACCACTACTTACCTCGCCTTGCTTGCTGAAAAGAACAGATTTTCAATATTTTCAGCGTAGGTAGTGAGTCGTTGGTAAAACAGGTGCCTTTGAATCACAAGGTTCTGGGTTCAATAACAGGCAATGCCAACTCAGTGTATGAGTAGTATGGTTTGAGCAACTAAAGTGTGGCATAATTACTGGGAGCCTAGGATAAGTGTGGGATCCGTCTCAGCAATCCATCTCCCGGGTAGAAGAAAACGTCATTCAAACTGCCCTGTCTCTGGGAATTTGGATCCTGCAGAACAGGACCCAGGATCAGTTTCAGTGATGCAGTCGAACAAAATATAGTGCGTAGCCATAGACTATTTCAAATTCAATTCATTTACGTCAATGATGTCCATATTTACAAGTAACTGGGAATTAGACACACTAGAATTCGACCGGCCTTCGGCTGGTCTCTCTAGCGCCACGCCACCCAGGTGGCCAGTGTACTGTACAGTACCATACTGTACTGTAGCAGGCTTTACTGTACCGTAGCATACTGTAATGTACCATACTGTCCTGTGCTGTACAATACTGTTTTGTGCTGTACTGTACAATACTGTACCGTACCGCTGCGCCGTGTGTGGTGGAAAAGGGAGTGGCCTAAAACATGATGTAATTTGCATCACTGTGAAATGTTGCACAATGACATGCAAACTGTACAGTAATTATGACAGTTGCATGGATGCAACATAGTGCGTTATGTCTGGACAGGCATGCAGTAGGTATTGTGCATGGAGAGATTTGTGCAGTGTGGTTTGGTAGGAGAAGACGCACGTATAGACGGTGGATCCACCTTTCAATTAGTGTAGCCCGTCATCTTCATTTCCAAGGGTATTACCATAAAGTGGTTTTATATACATGTGCATCCTTTAACCAGCAATTGCTTATTTGCATTCCACATAACCTATAACTTTAGTTTGTAAACTACAGTAACTCTTCAGCTTACTGGTAGCAGTGCCAGTAAATGTATGTAACAAATGCAAATCAAATCATGCTTAAAAAGCTGGTTTAGAAAAACTAACATTGTTCTTTAATATCAGATAATGGCAAGGAGAGAAAAAAAAAAAGGTTCACTGAAAATGTCATGGTAACCCTAACATATTTTCATTTACGCCAAATGGCTCACATATAGTGTCTCAGGCTTTTTTGTTTATTTAAATCAGTGGTTCTCAAAGTCGGATCTGGGGACCCCAGGGGTCCTCGATTGTTCCAGGAGGTCCCTAGTGTAATGTGTTAACACCATACAAGATGTAGTGTTAAAACTATTCAATATAGAGCGCCGAATACTGACGTCACTTGCTCATCCCCTGGTTCCAAGGGGTCCACGGAAGTAATTTCTCTATGGAGAATAACATGGCTCATCTTAAAATAGTTTCATATAATCATTGTGGTCCAAAAATAAACAAGCTGTCTCTGCGTTATTGTCAGGGAGGTGTCTCTGTATCGTTTGCGACAGTCAGTCACTCATATATGATTTGTTTGTTTCTAGCAAAAATGTAACACATTTAGTAGCAGTAGCAATAGCGTTTTCTCTTAGTCAGTTGATTCTTCATATCCATATGAGTGAAACGGCCCCGGATGACATATTTTTCAAACACAGTTCTTATATGAGGCAATCTAAAATCCCCTATGGGGATTACAATGCAAATAAAATGTACACAAACCCATGGGTTTGCGCCCTCTACCGATATTGACGTCAGACTTCGGTGCTCTATATACACATTTCTTCTGTGTTTTATTTTTTTAATATTTTAAATTGATTTTGAAGCCATATATTCAGAAGGGGGGACCTCAATTGAGTACATATTAATGTAGGGGTTCTTGGTTTACTTTAAGTGATGTGCGTATTCATTTTTTGTAAATTAAAAAAATATAACCTACATTAAATTTGGCCTTAAAGGACAACTTTCGTTTTTTCAGCCAAGGTTCATGTTTAAGGTTGTTATTAGAGAAAGTAAAAGATGAGTGTTATTTTATTTTCATTGGCTGCTTTCTTTAATTTTAGCAATTTTTGCTATTTGTGACAGGTGGGCGGGGGCATTTGAACATGATGTATTTTATTTATTTATAGCGATTTATGTTTTTATTATTTACTATAGCCCACCCCCTTCACATTCAGTAGATCGTGTGATCTTTTGTGGCCAGGTGTAATGTCCTTGGGTCTAGGAGGACTATAGTAAATAATATAAATAATCGCTATAAAATTGTAAAACCCCAAAAACATTTAGCCTAATGTTGGAATGCCCCCGCACCCCCCTGGCAAAAATAAAGAAAGAACGAAAGAATAAAGCTAAAACGAAAGAAAGCTGCAAATGAAAAAAGAAATTAACACTCATCTTTTACTTTCTCCAATAACCTAAAACATGAACCTTGGTTGAAAAAAAAACTTAAGTTGTCCTTTAAACAAAGACCATGAAGAACAGAATCTGTGTGTTGCCCTGAGGCACTTAGCGACTGTACAAACAAAAAACATATACGATACAGAAACGAAACAGATACGTAAGCATAAGGAACCTTTGTAATGTGAATTAAATAAAACAAAATGTTAATTTAAAAATTATGATCAGTTTAGTGTTCAGCAGTGTCAAGTACAACAACAATTTGTGGATTTTAAAACTCTACAGAAAATAACATTAACATGTGACTACAGACCGAACTCAGTTCAATATTGTCGTCATTACAGGGAGTTAAGTGGGGGACAGGGACAGATGAGGCAGATAAAATAATTGAGTATTCATTTAGAGGACAACACTACTGGGGATAGTTGTTCTGTTGCCGGCGCTTTGCCGACCTCATTTTCTCAAAACGTGACTCCATTTCCTCTAGGACCTTAGGGGTGTACCTTACTACCAGCTTGACTGTACCCTGAGCTGCCTTGAGGAGTTCCACAGCTTTCTCGTGATGCTCCCCTTCCACACTCTGTAGAAAGCAAGAGAAAGTCATGAGTGTGTGTGTGTGTGTAAGGTAAGAGATAATAACAATAATATAAAAGCAAGAATGACACTCAAGTCATAACTGCCAGGTGCAACCAGCATTGATGCTTGGCTGTCTCTTATCCCCTTATTTTTATTTGTTATTTTTCCCTGAATTTATTTAATTATCGTCTTTTTGGTGAGTTTACTTGTTTCTCTAACCACCCGGCCGTTGTTTTAGCTCGTTTCCAACATGCTTTTGTTGGTTCAAGCACTGTGTTTTGTCATGGCTTTCCTGCAGCTCCAGTTAGCTCATAACATTTGCTGCTGTAGCTACTCGCTGTACATGCTGTACATCAGTGGCAAAAACAGAGAACAGGCAGGAGAACACAGAATATAAACGAGAAACACAATAATAAAAATGACAAAAATGTAAGCATGAAAGCATAAAATGGACTCAGGAGGGATTAAAAGCCAGGGAGAAAAGATGAGTCTTAAGGTGAGACTTAAAAACACCAATGGAGGGGGCAGAGCGAATGTGAAGGGGCAAGCTCTTCCAGAGTCTGGGAGCTGCAGCCGCGAAAGAGCGTGCGCCCCTAGTGCTTTTGTTAGTTGTTCGGCCCTCAAGCAGTACCTGATCCGCAGAGCTCTAGCCGGGGTGTAGGGTTTTACGAGCCTGGAGAGGTATTCGGGGGCCAGCCCATTTAAACATTTAAAAGTAAATAAAAGGACTTTAAAATCAATTCTAAAAGAAACCGGGAGCCAGTGAAGGGAGGCCAGCACGGGGGTTATATGTTCTCTCTTTTTAGTGCCGGTTAAAAGGCGAGCAGCAGCATTCTGGACCAGTTGCAGTCGTCTGATTGCAGACTGTTTGATACCAATGTATAGAGAATTACAATAGTCTAATCTGGAGGAAATAAAAGCATGGATTGCAGTTTCTAGTTGTTTTGGGGGGAGGTATGGTTTGACTTTAGCCAGAAGACGGAGTTGGAAGAAACTAGGAGGCAGCCAATCATGACTTGGCCGTGTTTAGAGTCGTTTTACGGTCAGGGTGTGATGCAAGGAGAGAACACACCATCGTTCCGACTGAGTTCCGGTCCTCGCTGAACAGGGTCCCTGACCAACCTGTAGGAGTTGCCTCTCCACCCGGCTATCCCCCTGAACATGAGCAATAGGCTCTGTGCAGAACTGTAAGGTGGTGCAACAGTTTTCTTTAAATGTTCAGTTTTCCATAGCTTTGTTTGATTGGCCCGGCAGCAGCTTTGAACCGGAAACATGTGTTTGTTTGCACAGAGCCTATTAGTGTTCATTGGAGCACCCGACCACGACCAAGCCAGATGCATCATGGAGGAAGTTTTAAACCTTGGTCTCAAAAGGTGGTGGGCAGGAACTTTATCCCTGCACCACCCAGACCAACAGGAGAGCATTGCCCACTTTGAAATGTATTGTTTACCCCATTTAATTACTCAGGTGCCCACTCTGTACTGACATTTTACATTTATTTTGCTCTGTGATTTCTGAACTTTATGATAAAATTATCAGTATCACATGAATTTGTTGTATTATGATGAGAAACAAATCAAATGAGAGGCACATGTTGTGGATCATATCATTGTGTAAATCTGTTATGAACATACCACTCCATTAACAGAGAGAAGCTGATCGCCTCTCTTGAGGCCACCATGGCGGTCAGCAATGCCCCCTGGGATGATCCTTGATATGTAAATAGGAGAGTTTTGTTCTTTTCCACCCATTATGTTAAATCCGAGGCCTTCTTCCGTCTTGGGTAGCTCCACAACACGAGGGTGTGAGTGACCCTCACTTGCTGCGAAAGCTGCAACAGTAGCCTAAAAAGAGAATTAATGTTGTCAATACACAAAAGGAGTCTCAAAAATCATGTATTTTGTTCTCTAGTCTAGTGTTCAGTTTAATTCTACCTTGGCTGTGGCATTGGCCCTGACCTCAGGACTGCTGTTGATGTCCACTGTTTCATACACATGTTCATACACCTGAAGAGACATTGAAATGTATTCAAGATGGAAAATGTTACTCTTTGCATTTGTAATATTCATAAGGGAAATGTACTAACTGGAGCCGAGTGTGGAGAAAAGATAAATGACTAACTTCTCGAACAGCATTACAGAACTCGCTCTGCAGAACCCTTTGCAGTGCCTGCAGCTTCTGAGGAGGCACTTCTCCTGTTCTCTGGAGCTTGTCAAGAAGTTCAATAGCACGAGAAATATCTGCAGAAACAAACAGAACAATCAGAGATCTTCCCAACAACAATGAGGTGTGTTAGCATTTGTGAGACCAGTTCAAACATGTATGCTATGGAGGAAAGTGGCAACACTAGGGGTGTAAATCTTGGACCACAACGATTATGATTTTTTTGATAACAATTCATGCAATGAATCACAAAATCGCCAATTTCACCATGATGACTATTTGATTATTTCAATAAAGATTTTATTTTTCTCATGCAGTTCTGTAATACAATACTTTAGTGTTAGTGGATATAGCTAAGCAATAACAATTTATAACAAGCTTCATGTTCTCCGCTAAATATTTTTCAAAAAGTGCCACATTTGACAGAAAATCGATTACAGTTGAATCACCACCTTATGATCGACGTTGTGGACTCTGTATTGCAAAAGATGATATCAATAATTTGATCAAAATCCCAAAGGGAGGCCAATCATTTTCCAATATTTTTCAAAGGGGGTGAGAGCTCGATCAAAATAACGATCATATTCCCTTTTATTTGCCAAGTAAGTTTGTGCATACTAGATAGGGACGTCGCTGACGATTTGGTTGCCCTACTGGCATATATTTGTGCTGCCCCTCCTCCCGATGAGAGTTCTGCGTTATATCACACAGATCGGCTACTTTAACCGTTTGCGAGAACACACAAATGGGCAAACGTTATTATGCGGCAGAACCGGAGAAAAAATATATTAGGAGGGTCGGTTTGGCACTTTTTATTGCCCTACTCGCGGTGCATATTGCACGTAGCGACGACGGCACGGCGCTCATACTAGAAATTTGAGTTGGTGTTCCTAAACGTTACAAATAGACATAACCACACAAGAGTATATTAAATAACACATAGCATGATGTCCCTCTAGGGCAGGCTACATACATATTTACATCAGTGCAGAGAATAGACATGATGATTACATTGATTAAATATATGAAACTTTTCATGAAGGGTGAAATCAATTGGAACTGTGGCTGAACTTCGCTGAAGACACCCTGGGGAACAACAGGATCCAAAGATGACAATGCATTTTTATTAAAATAATAATAAATATAGGATATAAGATGGGGTCAAGCCCAAAAATAAAAAAGCTATAAGCAATATACAAAATGAACTATACAGATTAGTGATGCACCGAATATTCGTCCGCAGAAATTATTCGGCAGAAAATGGCTAAAAATGCATTTTCTGCCTATTTGGTTTCGGCCTGAATAGGCAGAAAATATATCACTGAATAGTGTAATGCATTCAAAAGAGCTGAATAAATGTTTTATGGACCCATAATAGTGATTATTATTTAAGTTAAGTTTTGCCATAACCATTTATTTTAGCTTTAAAGGTACGGCCATGACAGCAATAGTAGGAAAATAATATATAATATAAATCATATTCGGATATTCGGTATTCGGCCAACTGTTTCCTATATTCGGTCAGGAATTTCCCTTTCCGTGCATCCCTAATACAGATGACATACGTTGTTTTGTTTTTTACGCTGAAGGGGTTGTTTGTCAACACTGTAGTCCCGCAACCGCAACCGGAGTCAGACTCCATTGGCATGTATGGAAAATGGAAATGCCTGTGACGTGGTCAAAAAATGTATCGAGCAAATCATAATATTTTTTTATCTAGGGATCTAAAGGTCAGAGGTCTTTTGACGAATGAGTGTGAGCTTCAGTTACTGAGGGATCCACACAGCCCTCAACCATATTGCCAAATTTCGTGAAAAACGATAGCTCAGAACTGCCCAAACTGCTAAAACAGCGGATACGATAACAAAAGGGCCCTTTGGGCTTGACCCCCATTAATAAAAATAAATAAAAATCACACCTATGCAGTATGCATCATCATACTGTACATCATCATGACCCAACAAGTCGATTTGCTCAGACACATGGCGTAAATTCTCCATCATCAATGGGAATTTAACAAAAATACCGATTTGCTCAGACACATGACGTAAATTCTTCATTCATGAATGGCATTTAATGTTTGTGTAAGGACAAAAAAAAACCTCATGTTGGTTATGGATGTAATGGTGATGTAAAACAAACGGTGCAAACACAAACATTAAACGCCATCAACAATAAAGAGACAATATGACGTAAATGACACATTATGACGTAAATGTTCCCTTCATTGTCAATGGCGTTTACAAAACAAAGATTGAACTAAAGACAAACATTAAACCTGTGTATAGGAGGGGCTAGCGCCTCAAAATCTACACTATAGCTGAAACCTTAACAATTTGATTTGTATTTACAAGCAGGGATGCAGCGGTCTAATGCAGTGGTTCTCTTAATGTGGAGTGAAAAGTAAATATAATATTATGTACAGGTAAATTCAACTAGGCCAGTACATTTAATTGACAGACCATATGAGACCAAATCATGTCTAACAGTAGCCCCTCTCGGAACCCTCCATAAAGCTTTTCTGAAATTTGGATATCGCTTTATGTAGGGTCCCTGTGCGTTACTTTATTTTCGTATGGGAATGTTGGAACGTGGACATAAACATCCTCCGCATAAGTCAATCTGCGCTCTTTGACGACTTTTTTTCTGCATGTGTGAACTATAAGTACCTATACATACCGCTGTGAATATCTCCTGTGTCGCGGAAGCCGTTAAGTATTTTTAATCTATGTTTGATTAAAAATGTCGCTTTGCTTCTTCTCTTCCTACCTTGTTTATTGACCTCATTGTACCGCCTGGTATCTGGCTAGCTAGTGGCGCTATAGCTATGACAGAGCAGATCAGGGGCAGGAACGTAGCCGGCACAAGCCAAACGCACATCGGACGCGGTACAATAAACGGTAAATAAACAAGAAGAATCAAAGTGACCAAATCGGTCAAACAAAGAAAAAAAATACCGCGACACAGGAGATATTCGCAGCGGTATGTATAGGTAACATACAACATTCATCAACACCTGTCTGCGACGAATCCTCCAGATCCGCTGGCCAAACACCATCAGCAACAAGGAGCTGTGGCAACGCACCAACCAAATGCCCTCAGAGGAAGAGATCCTCAAAAGGCGTTGGAGATGGATAGGCCATACTCTCCGAAAACCAGCCTCAAACACCACAAGGCAGTACCTCAAGTGGAATCCCCAAGGGAAAAGAAAGAGAGGTCGGCCACGGAACACCTGGTCGCAGAGACTTGGAGGCAGATGCAAAAGCTATGGGCCACACTTGGGGACAGCTGGAAGTGTTGGCTGAGGACCGGGATGCTTGGCGAACTCTTGTCGACGGCCTAAACCCCAGAAGGGGTAATAGGCGTAAGTAAGTAAAGTATGTATGTATAGGTACTTATAATTCACACATTCAGAAGCCCTCACATGAAAAAAAGTCGTCAAAGAGCGCAGATTGATTTATGCGAAGATGTTTACGTACCGGTGGCAGGGTGGAGCTGGAATAGGCCCCAATGCTCTGGGTCTACAAAATGTCAGAAACTTCAGTAGCATTGGGTTCTGCTTGTAGGGCTAGTCTAACAGTAAAATGTTCTTAGATTTGGGTCCAGATAAAAATAAATATATTTCAAATTAAATTGAAAATTCGAATTAAGAGTACTTGAAATTAAATAAGGTAGAGACTGGTTCTCTTCAATCATGCAGTACAGTAACATTTTAACCACTTAAAGATAAAAAGAATGTAACATTTGCCCAAAATAGGAATGTCAGTGGATACTGGACAGTGGTTAACCTGTCCACTTGCTACTTCTACCATCAACCTACTAACCTAGCCCCTCCAGGTCCAAAATACAGAAAAAGTGAACTTATCACGTACCGTTTACATCATCCGTGGTTGTCCACACCATAAACCAAGTTGAAGCGGAAACCAAAATAGGCCTATGGTATAATACACAACTGGTTGAATAATAAGCATAAAACAACAATGGCTCCCCCCCCCCCTCCCCAGCTCGCATATGCTAAGCTAACGTTTGCAACTTCTGGACAATAACAATTAAATATGTAAGCTAGCTTGTTCACGTTACCTCTTTCCAACCGCACAGGTTCGCCAAGCGACGCCATTCTTTGACCGTGGAGGCAGTGGGCGCTGGGCAAAGGTTGCGTTAACAATTATATGCGACTCGCGAGTATAAAAGCTTTACTTGGGCGTCAAGTGAGTCGAAAATCTGATTAGATTAGCTGTAGCTCATTTGGTTATCTTGCTAGCTATTTTCCAGAACATCATGATGGTGCGTTTGCGTAAACCTTGTAAAGTGCAGTGGCAGTGGACGGTCTATACTGGGCTATACTGCCCTCCACCGGGGAGTGTGTGTGGAACAGTAGCTCTACCTATGGTAGACACATGCGTGTGTGTGTGTGTACGTGTGTGTGTGTGTGCGTGTGTGTGTGTGCGTGTGTGTGTGTGTGTGTGTGTGTGTGTGTGTGTGTGTGTGTGTGTGTGTGTGTGTGTGTGTGTGTGTGTGTGTGTATAATCCCTCCAGGGAACCCCATAACTGACTGAGAGTGTAAATGGAACCAAATGTGGAACCAAATGGTCCATATCGTTCCTTTTATACACTGTGCAGAGTTGCAGGCCTGGCTGTAAGGGTCCATTTACCTCCCCAAGGAACCCTAGGGTTCTTGGTCCCTATACTAGTTTGATATATATTATATTATATTATATTATATTATATTATATTATATTATATTATATTATATTATATTATATTATATTATATTATATTATATTATATTATATTATATTATATTATATTATATTATATTATATTATATGTATTGTCACTGCACATAGTATACAAATTCTTTGACAATGAAAGTATTTCCTATTGTGTGTATATATATATATTAAGTGTTGGGGCCAGACAGAATTCCTATTTACATATACAAATCTGGAATGTTACAGCAATAATAATCAATGTTAATACAGAAATTGTATTGTATGTTTCTAATTATTTGAGAGATCATAATCAAAGGAAGTAAAGAGAAATAGCTAGAGTAACAGGAGCTATATCTTTCCTCCAAGTTAGAGACCTTAAGAAAGGACCATTATTTTGGAAGGTGTGGGGATATGCCCAATTTAAAGTTTTCTGTGCAACTGAGCACATATTCTGGAGTCTGGACCACATTTTTATTCAAACTTGGCGAATATTCTTTTTGCAGACCTGTCAGCCACTGCTGTTGTCAGCTACTATGTCTTGTTACAGTGCAAACTGAAGTTAAGTTACCAACAGTCATTAAGACATGCAAATCCCTTGACTCCTTCAAAACCGCTCTCAAAGGGCACCTACGGACGGCTGCAATTCGAAACTGTCCCCCGTAAAATCTGAATCCCCAACCCACCCCTTTTACTTTCCCCCCTCACAGTATATGTTTTTTCCCCCTTTTTACCTCCTCTATGATGATTTCCTGTTTTTGGCTATATAGAAGTGTATATTTGTATATGTCTAAATGTCATGATTAATTGAACATGGTGAACCCTATTGTAAACAAGTGTAATGCTTTATGGTGTCGTCCACAGTTAACAGTTTTGTATTGAGTTGTGCTTGAAATGTACTGTAATTCTCCAATCTGTTAATAAATACTTCAATCAATCAATCAATCAATCAATCAATCAATCAATTAATCAATCAATCAATCAAAGCTACTTTAAACTAACTGTTGGTTTGTTTCTTAATTGCAAATAACTGGTTGGTCAATATTTAGCAGTTAGCTAGATAACTAGTGTTAAAAATATGATAGGCAGGTAACTGGCTAGTTTAAGAAATTAACATTTAAATGAACATAGATGAACTCACCCCTGTGACAGTTTCACATGATCTAGCAGCTATGGAAAACTAGGCAGATGTATCTTGGCTACCTAATGGGTGTACTCTTTTTATGACACAGCCATGTTGTGCCAAGTCATCATCCTAAATTAGGTACATACCCATTCATATGACAAGGGCACCCCCAATGAGACTGCATTAGGAACTGCTGAATAAACAGTAAAGTCCTCAGTGTGAATTTAACGCAGAGTGACTGTACAAAGTGTACAATCTGTGAGATAAATTATCCCCCCCCCTCCCCCAGTGTACATGCCCTCGTTCAGTTCTATACTTCTTCTCATGCAGTTCCCACATTAAAATCTGTGACTTGCCCTGTAATAATGTTATCTACTCTACTATACTGCTACTGTTACGGCTGCTACGGCTATAACATCTGGGAAAATAAAATATACAGCACTTTGAAGGAACATCGCTGTCTATCTTTCAGTGTTTGTTTGGATGAGAACTTATAGGTTTATAGGTTTAACCATTATATTGAGTGAACCTCTGTATCTCTTTAAAGTAATGTCAGTGGTCAGAGATATACTAATCTTGTCATCATTCTCAGAGATGGCATAGAAACTGTTTTGTCTTAGTTCGCTAATCACTTTCCACCTGTTGTCCCTTATTTTGGCATGTAATTGTAGGTGGCCTAAATGGCTAAACATACTTTCTCTCCATATGTATGTTAGTAATGTTACAGAAGATTAGCGTCAAACTCAGAACATTTTCATTTGGGGGGTTTCATTATTTGGAACTGTTTCATGACTCAAGATTTCAAGTACGATTCTCTCTAAAAAAGAAAGAAAGAAAGATTATCAGCCTATAACTATTATTATAATGAAACTCCCTGGGGTATGAACTGAGAAATACATGGATAAATTTAGATATTGAGTAATTATATAGCAAACATTAGTGATGTCCAGGAATGTGACAGCAATTTACTTGGTGTTGTTCCATCCTCTTTACCTGTCAAGTGATCACAGCAGTTGTCTGTGAAGCCCCGCATTTTCCCAATACCCACCATCTTCTAGCCTTTAGATCACAATGGCCATATAATCAAAATCCTTGAAAATTGTTTACATATATGATGTACATAATTCCAATCCTATTGTGTGTGTGTGTGTGTGTGTGTGTGTGTGTGTGTGTGTGTGTGTGTGTGTGTGTGTGTGTGTGTGTGTGTGTGTGTGCGCGTGTGTGCGTGTCTGTCTGTCTGTCTGTCTGTCTGTCTGTCTGTCTGTCTGTCTGTCTGTCTGTCTGTCTGTCTGTCTGTCTGTCTAATATGTTTTTTAATGTTATGGTATGGTTAGACCAGTCATTAGTCCTACAACTACAACCTATCTCAAACCCTCACCCTAAACCTAACCTCCCACAGGGCAGCACACCTAAAACTAACCTTAAGGCATGTCTAACCAATGACTAGTCTAAACTAAGTATGCACCCCTATGGTAGTGTTAAAATATGTTCACATATGAACTGTGTTACTTGAAACAATTTGATGCATTTTTGGAATGCAAGTGTCTTTAACAATTAAGGTTAGTCATTCTAAATTAAGCTGCTATACTTCAGCAGTAGAATGTGACTGGCATCCTTAACACTACCTGTCAACAAGATTATTATTATTGTGGGACTTGCTGAATGATTTCACAGAGGAGATTGTGTGCACATCTTGTACCTGTAGTTAGGCCAGGTGCTGGACATCAAGGCAAGAATCAAGGAGAAGGTAAAAACATCTGCACACTGGTTTAAAGCTGTTGTTAGCGTTTTACGTTCTCCCTATTTAATTACATTTTAAATCCCCATACCATGGCAACCAAGGATCTCTATCTATCTGTCTGTCTGTCTGTCTGTCTCTGTCCGCCTGTACGACCGCCCGTCTGTCCGACCATCCTATCCCATCCGTCCACCCACCCATCCATCCACTCATCCATGCATCCATCCATCCATCCATCCTTCAGTTAGCTATCTAACTATCTAGTTCCACTGGTAAATTTTTTTCTACTTAAAAATACATGATCCAAACTTTATCAACATTATTTTTGTTTTTCATTTGCCTATAGTCATTTTTATTTCTTCAAATATTTCAGTTTAATATTGCAAACAACTTCACAACATACAAAATGAATAATATTAACCCAGAAACATGTCAATGAATAAATTTTATATATATGTATATATATATACTCTTATATATCTTGTCCTCTGGTGGGGATAAAAAAATAAACAGCAAAGCTTTGACAACAGCACCTTGACATAGTATGTAATTCCAACATTACCTTGAGAAGTTTAGAACAGTAAACAGATAAATTACTTGAGAGGAAAACCGTTTTCTTTTGAGTATGTAAACGGAATGTTTTGGTCAGCTTCATATCATTTTTTTTCCTTAAGTGGAGAATTTCTCAATTCACAATTGAAGCAGCATGCAAGCTTTTGAAGATGGAACTGTCCTGTCTCCTTTCTTGCCTCTTTGTTCCTTCATTTTCAAATTCTTGGCAACGTAAACAAATCACAATGTCTTGAGGAATGTGATATAGTAATTTAAACTGGGCGCAAATGACTGATCAGATTTTTTAAAATTGTTTACAAGGTCATGGATATGTTCAATAAATAGACTGTAGTATCACTTTTACTGTATAAACTTTTTTTTACATGCAGTCCATAAAATTTTCATTTGACGGAATAATTTACCCTGTTATGTATATATACAAATAGATATTTTCTCTTTATTCTCTTTTTTAAACTCTTCAATAAAATCTATACATTGTATACACTATCTCCCTCTTTTAATGGTCAATGTGCATACACATGAAGTGTCTATCCTTATGAAGCGCCAGCCAATCTTCTTTTTGCTATCCATGGTAAGCGCTCGCACATAGGACTGGGTTGTCCTGCATTGGGAATTATAATGCCGTTTGTCTATTCCTCGGCAGCCGTCCTTCGTATACCCCATGGGGTTGCATTTGGTCTCATAAAAGTATTGCTTGAGTTGGCCATTGGGGACAGGGACCTTTTCCATGACGGTAACTGTCTGCCCAGACATGTCTATTGCCGTCTTTTTATCCACAGCGGTCACCCACTGGCTAATACTGTCACACACGCTGAGCTCTCCACGCCGCGAAGGGTCAGAGTGTCGCCGCACCCTCATGGACATGTTAGCGGCATCCAGATAGTTTTTGTATTCCTCCAGAAGAAAGAGCAATGGCGGCTCCAAAGGCACTTGGTTGCTGATCATCACCCGCGAATCGTACAGATCGTCATCCTTTGTCTCTGCGCCATTCACAGAGGACCGGCCTCCGCCACCCTGGCCTTTATCAGCCCCCGGTCCCAACTGGGCCTCCTCTCCCTCCACCTCCAGCAGCTCTTCGATCACCTGCTCAAATGTGTCTGTGAGTGAAGGCAATGCCCCCCGTTGGCCTGGCCCACCCCCACTCTGCGGAGTCCCATGGGCTCGGGCAGCTGTCTCCGCGGCGCCCAAGTAGCCTTCCGTCCGGTGGCCCCGCATGCCCAGGGCATCTCTCAGGGGCGCAGCTCTCATGCAACTGAAGTATGAAATAACCATAGTAAGGAACAGGATGGTCATCACTCTTCTGACCTGGTGGAACTGGATAGAAAAGAAAGAGAGATAAAAGACAGGACAGGGAGAGAGGAAGAGAACATTAGTCACAGAGTCTATGAAGCAGTTTCTTAAATATATTGGCTTGACGTTGACCGTGAGCAGTATTTCCTCTGTGCTTTCATTCCACTTCCAGTTCCTGTTAATCTCCCATACACTGTCATAACCAAATTTAACTCCAGTCCATACCAAAGATTGTGAGAAGACTGCAAGACTTGAAGCAATACTATACTATACTATACTATACTATACTATACTATACTATACTATACTATACTATACTATACTATACTATACTGCTTAGAAGACTGCAAGAAGGCTGCAGAGGAGGGAATGTTTTTGCCCTGACACAAGCTGGTACAAAGCCTGATGCCTTCAGTGGGATTGGCAGATCATATCCCGAACCATGGACCCTACCAAGAACCACCTCTAACCTGAACCTAAACATTGGGGGTGGTACACAGCTTGGGATCAAAGTGCTGCCTGAGATAAATGCAGGGTAAGAAAGTCTCATAAACAAGTAACTGTAGGACCTACAGTGTAGGTGGCCACACCTAACCACTTTGGGGCCTAGCAGAAACAACTTGGTGTATTAAATTGCGAGTACATACATACATAGAATAACTTAATTAACTGGCCTAATTTTAAATAAATTGTATAGTGCAGCTTTAAGTATCATTCATTGTCAGCAATTTGTTTTATTTGTTTTTAGTTATGTAGACTTGTGTCCCGTTATCATTATTTTCTTATGCATGATGTAACTTTTTAGTTGGTTATCATGCAAAAAGGCAATGCTGATCAGGTTACAAAGGCCCAATTATTTTCAATTCCAATTCCACCTAACAAACTTATGATATAGCTCTTCCATTTCTTCACTCAAATTCCCTGAAAGGGAGATTAAAAAGAAATATGAAGGAAATTTTATATGAATGAAACAAAATATGTTTTTTCAAGAGTTCATAAGAGTGATTTCAAAACTGTGAACATATTATTCTTTACACAAACGCGTACACACACAACACA
Source organism: Protomyctophum bolini (assembly GCF_963924005.1). Classification (NCBI taxonomy): domain Eukaryota; kingdom Metazoa; phylum Chordata; class Actinopteri; order Myctophiformes; family Myctophidae; genus Protomyctophum; species Protomyctophum bolini. The sequence continues at coordinate 35,430,408 of NC_137862.1, forward strand.
CGCACGCACGCACGCACGCACACACGCACACACACACACACACACACACACACACACACACACACACACACACACACACACACACACTACCAGTAAGATGCCTGAGGGCCGCGAGAAGCGACCTCACCCTAAAGGTCGAGGTCACGTGCACGCATCCGGTGAGCACTGGTACTTTGGAATGGGGGTCAGATCAACATATACACCTGGGGGAGTGCTGGCGCTTTGGCATGGGGGTCAGATCAACATATGGAATGAATTCTGTACTGGCCATATAAGGAGCATGTCTTGTTCTGACATATGGAATGTCAGAACCTGTTCTGACATATGGAATGTCAGAACAGGTCAGCTCCATATATGGAGATCGAAGGGTGGCAGCGGGGACAGTGTCTTGAGTGTACAGGGTTTGATGAGGGCCCAGGTAGGACCGAGCCTTAATAAAGGGCCTGTTGTGAACTCTAGTTTTCGTGTGTTTACTATCACCTATACTATTAACTAAGTAAAACTAATCAGGATTGTGTACTAGTAAATGTTGAGAGACCCGAAACCCCGTTGACCTGAGGATACGTCCCAGGTGCATCCATGCAATGTTTTTTAGTTATAGTTCTTCTATTTATAGTGACTCATAGGAATGAGAGACGGGTGACAGCCGGAATGTAGACGGCACCCGGGTGAGCAGTATGGGTTAGCGCCCCAGCCTGTGAGGAAGCCCAACAACCCTCGGTGAGGCCTTTGGGAGGGCCATGCAAGCAGCAAGCGGAACCGCAGCACCATGACCCTGAGGAACCATTGCCCACCACTCCTGAATGAACTGTCTGGTGCTGGGACTCTGGTGCAACGCACAGGTCCTCGCTCTACTACTGAGAGCAGGAGTGGACCTGGTGAGAGGTAGGAGGGGCCCGGACAGGAGACAACCCACAGAGCCTAGTCCCTCCATGTGCCAGAAGTGTACCTCCCAGCCCTGGCAGAGTAGTTCTGGAGTATTTCCAACGCATTGTGTGCCCCTGGTTTTTCCCTAGTGGGACTGATTGAGGGTAGCTACTGGGACGTAAGTCGGGACTTGATCACTCCCGGCTGGGTCGCCTGAGTGAGGGGTATGATGTTGAGAGACCCGAAACCCCGTTGACCTCAGGATACATCACTGAGGATACGTCCCAGGTGCATCCATGCGATGTTTTTTAGTTATATTACATGCTTTAGTTTAAACCAAATTGCTCATATAATAACGTTCTGACGGACTCATTACGTTACTTATTTCTGACATGGTGAATATTATTATTACGAAGTTATTTACAGTGCGGCCTGAGTCCTGTGAAAGCTACCATACTAAATATTGGGAAGCAAGGCTTATTGAGGGACAATTGTTTTGGCAGATGAATGAAGAGCATGATGGAAGCAACTAACAGGGTGTCAGGGCTTAGGAGTGATGGCAGTCTGAAGAATTTCTCTCACTCTAAAGAGCACAGTTTTACACAGTAAAATCGAGTGTACAAATGTAACCAAAAAGGCAATTTGCTTACATTCATACACTCTGATCAGCAATTTGATAGAATTAACACTCTTTTAATAGCAAGTTTCGAGCAGCAACTTCAACTCACAAGATGTTGTATGGGGAAAACGTTTAAAATGTTGTGAGATTTGCCAAACTATTACATATCGTATCCCATGGTTACTCCTGTGCATACGGTAGACGCAGCATCCCTTACCTTTAAGTAGGTCTAAGAGCCACAGCAAATGTATTGGAATATGCACAGAGCAGATCTTTACAACTAGTCAGAATGGACAGGAGGACCATAGCAGAACACAGGAGCAAACCCCACCTAAAACGCCTTTGTTTCATTCTTAATTGGTGTCTTGGGCAATTAACCAACACCACGGTGACTGCCATAGAGATATCTAGTCTATAAATAGGCGGGCTGGGAGTCTCACAGTCTCTATTCAGAATATCACATCCTTCTTCTTAATGAGCCACTCAGTCCCAGAGCTCAGTGACGCACTCCTCCAGTGTGAGAGAGAGTGTGGTGGTGTGTGTGTGTGTGTGTGTGTGTGTGTGTGTGTGTGTGTGTGTGTGTGTGTGTGTGTGTGTGTGTGTGTGTGTGTGTGTGCGTGTGTGCGTGTGTGCGTGTGGGGAGGGGGGATCTTTTATAGTAGAAACAAAGACGAGAGTTTTGATATGAAATGCAAAGCTGTTTATGTTCTAAACTACACGTTCCCAGTCCAATTCAGACTTCATGTTGGAGATGCTGCAGATGAAGTGCTGTGTCTTCCCTGACAGACCACAGGGGTAATATTGCAGTAGCAGGGGGGCGGAGAGTGTGCCAGCGTCATTTCGCAGCATAACAACTGCGAATGACGTCCCTCCCAGGTATCCATTGGGGAGAGAATTGAAGGGGAGGAGGCTGTTGGGGGTATAATGCTTAATTTATGCTGTCATACGACGGTGTCGCACAAATGAAAATAGCAGATCTACATGCTCACAGTGCGTTACAGCCACGACGGGTTGTGAGCTTGTAGATCAGCTATTTTCGGCATGTGACACCACAGTACGACTAAATATAAATCAGGCTTTAATGCCACTCATCAGTGTGCAATTGCTTGCCAGTCCTCTGGGTATCCCCACACCGAGAACAACAAACACTTTTATTTCTATCTCTGTGATTTCCTGTTTCCATCAGGAGAATCAATATGGCTTATGCTCTCAATCAACATCCTGTTAAAATGCAATATAACCAACGAATCATTTAATTGCTGTGGGACCAGCTCGGAATCTCTATGCTCTACCAGAAACGATGACTGTGATGACTCCTTTGCTCTCATTTTGTACATTTAATGTAAGAGCATTCTATGTGCTATGTTTCCAGCTACATTTCCTGCATGGTTAACCATCAAGCTTATATGCCTAATGATAAGATATATCTGTAATCTAGAAAGATCAAGCTATATATCCACAAATGTAGTCAAGAAGATACAGTGTAACCACTCACAATTGTATGTGTGAAAAAGAAAACCACTCAAATGTGAGTGTCACACAGCACATCCAAAGAATGTGTAAAAAATGTAATTAAAAACCATACTGCAAAATAAATTAACACTATGTTACTGTGCACTGCAGGCTAAAACCATGCACTGGATGAAGGTATAGAGCTCTGCATACCAATACTCAAACACACTTGTATTTGTGAAAAGGAGCATGTGTGAATCATAATAAAGATTAAAGGTCAGTGTGTAGAGTAGACCTTGTAGAGTCTCAAATCCTGTTAAATTAACTCTGAGAATGTATGGAACCAAATTCAGTCTTTTCTGCCTCCACACAAGCACCTGTTGGGCTATGTATGTAACATACCCTTGCATTTAGTCTTTATATGCCAGGTGGGGATTATCCCTTCTTTGGCAGAAATCCTTCCTTTGAGTCTTTGACAGATGCCGAAAAGTTTCTCTAAACATCAAAGTACAAGCATGCCAAGTGTTGTTATACACCCAGACTATAATGGGTTGTACCTGTGTGCAAATGTCAGCAAATTACTGTATGCATCGTCTTTACTATAGTTTACACTGCTGCTTAGAAATCGTTTAATGAACATCAATCAATAATAGTATCACGTGAAAGTGAACAATGATGTCTGAAAACAACAATACATTTAATAGAATGTCCTACTTGCACATTTTATTTTCTATTTCTGTCACAACTCCCTTGGGGGCACGTCTTTTCGTTAAAATCTCGAGGAAAAGAGTTAGCTTCACAAAACGTGTATTGTCATGTCTGATCTGTAGCACCCAACAGATTGCAAACCAAATGTTCATCTTTGAAGAGAGATATAGCGAAAACCTACTTTCACAACAACCAATATCATACTTCTTACAAGAAAGAAGCAATGTTTGAGATTTGTGAAAGCTTTTATTTGTGAGATCTGCTTCCATCTGATAAACACTGACATTTCAAACAATAATTAAGAACGCCTAAATACTATAACTCCAGGCAAACTATGTCTACTACCATAATAAAATCACTCCCGTGTGAAGTGAGGGGCGCTCTTATACGTCATCATACATCATCTCATTCTGGCCAATCACAATTTGCGTCAATCCTCACACACACACACACACACACTCAAAGCTGGGCATACCGCCCCTCAAGAATAAGGCAAAACAAAATAGTTGCTGGGTGATCTAGGTTACCTAAATAAGCTCTGGCTTCCCTCCTGCAGTAAAAGGAGATGTAGTCGCACAATGTTTAGCAGCTCCCACTGTAGTTTTATTTAAGTTATCCTAACTTAAATAAAACTACCTTGTGTAGTGTGCGGACTACATCTCCTTTTCCTGTACATATCTTTTTCTTCAGCACCTTCAGCACCAAGTTTTTTTAGAGTAGGCCTACTCTCTTGTGGATTCCTGCAGTGCCATATAAGTGAATAGGACAGAAATATGTCATCAAAATATGTTGTCACTCATTTGTCTACAGCACGAATTAATCCACTATCAACATGAATTCACGGCTCATGTTCCTCAATGCCAAATGATCCAGTTACAACAAACATTTGTTACAGCTGAACAAGAATATATGCAAAAAATCAATTTCAAGCCGGTTCTGTTGAATTTGTACCCACTGACTCCGGTAATGTTATGCAATGCTGTGATACATTTATATCACTAAATAATACGTCACATCACATCACATTGCCTACTGGCCTGGGTCTGACACAAGTAATTGGCATGCGATTATATCCGCGGGCCATTTTTTACGTTATTAGGCAGTTCCCAAACATGTACGCTAGATGTCAGTCGAGACCATGACATTTTTAAGCAAAGCCTCTCTTTTCACTCCCCCCCATCTGTTTATGTGCCCAACACTACAGACAGACAGACAGACAGACGCATACAAACAAATATGGCCTTCATACATAGGCTACTAATGTAATGTATAATTAAACCAAACAGGCTACGTGTGTAGGCTGCACACTATAGGTAAAGTCATTCACACTCACATTGAGCTACGTTAATTTAGCCAGTGGAAGGAATGGACGGGGACCCGATGAGGTGTTCTTTGGAATTTGCAGCAGGCAGTCATGTAACCTAATTGAGTTTTCCTGTCCACTGTCACACAGCGGGAAAACTCCAAGTAGTTTGTTTTTTAATTCATGTTCATTCTCGCCTTTTGAGGTCATCCAGTAGCGACTAGACCATGAAGTAGCCTAGACCAACGCCGTGGGTCTCAAATGTCTTATAAAGTCTTAATGAGTTCATGAAACTTTTTTTATCTGCAAAAAAGGAGTGGATGAGCTTACTTTTCTCATTTAGATGTAATAACCTTATATATGGGCTATACAAGTTAGACTATACTTTTATAGGTTAAGTGCCAAGTGGCGGATTCAATTGTTTATATGCACATCTATTGTTTCTTGACAAATAAACCACAAACATTGTTTATCATTATCATCATAAAGCAAAACTGTTTGCGAAACTACACTGAATCCTTCTGGGTCTCTCAGTCATAGAAACTCAATCAACATAATAACTCAGTTTTTTATTAATGAACGAGAGGATAAGATTACATATCCCCTCTCTCGTGCTGCGGCACAGTCTGTGCGTTTGTAGGATAACCCAACTTGATCGGGCTACTTTTAGATCTCCCCGACTCTGAAACGGCATCGAACACAAGCGAAAGTGATCAAACAAGTCTAACAAAAACATACCTTTACTGCCCAGTCGTAAAAGAGACCATTCAACAGGACAGTGTCATCTGTGGTGTTTTGGACAACTCCCTGAGTAATTACTTTAAGCGTTATTTTCCACTGTAGGTTAGACTCTCCCGACAGCTTCAGGATATCTCTTCAGCTTTGGAGCAAATAGATTAAATTATTGATGGTGGAAATTGCATGGATGAGGTAATGGACTCCCATGGCTGCGCGGCTCCTTTGCAGATCGCTTGAAACAGAAGTTGTTCCCTGCCATACGCTGCGTCGCAGCAGCACCAACGGGATGAGAGACCTCTTGAGCTTGAAATGACGATCCTTTGCAACTACAGTAACTTACTACACACATTCACAATGACGTTGCAACATGTGACCCGGCGCTTGGCTGACTGGCCACCAAACTCAGTTAAAGAGCCCTGGCATCCATAGGCTACCTATATATCTACTAGGCTACATAATAATAGGACATATGTCTAACAGCTGGAATTAGCTACTTTAACACAAGATATAGATATAGGCTATAGCCAACTGTATAGCATATATTCCCTACAATTTTCATGGGATATATATATACACACACACACATACTCTCTCTCTCTCTCACACACACACACACACACACACACACACACACACACACACACACACACACACACACACACACACACACACACACACACACACACACACACACACACTCGGCACTTGTCATTAAGCTATACTTTTGTTTCATCAAAATGCTTTTAAACGCTATGGCTCTTACTGTTATTTCAACCCATTTTGGTAAAATGGTTAATTGCAAAGCTTATTAGTAGCGTTATGATATACTTTGGTATAGTTAGACCATATAGTTGCCTATCTCTATCTATCTATCTATCTATACTATGGTATTCATATGTGATCCCATGTCCCCGCGTCTCGGACCTTTGGTGTGTCGGATCTGCGTGCTGTGCACCCCGATCCTCTAGCTGCACAATTAAGATGAACTAGAATTAGTTTTCAATTTCACTTTGATATGTTCACAATTAGAGTTCAGATACAGTCGTTGCCATTGCCAAGAGGGTAGAACACACACACACACACACACACACACACACACACACACACACACACACACACACACACGCACGCACGCACGCACACACACACACGCACGCACGCACGCACGCACACACACACACACACACACACACACACACACACACACACACACACACACACACACACACACACACACACACACACACACACACACACACAACGCTCCCTCGAAGGGATACAAGTCTAAAATAATAAAGAAAAAATAAGCTCATTATCCTTGGGGCTTGGACAACCTCCAATGCAAAGATTTATTGTGATGCGTTTGCGATATTGCAATGATGATTCTTCTCTGCACGAGCTAATGAGTTGGAGGGCTCTTGTTTGGCGTATAGCAGTATGGGAGTGGATGCTCGCACCTGCTCAATGAGTCACTCCCACCTCCAACACACCCGGGGACATGCCAAGATGAATATAGCCCTCCCCGAAGGCTCACAGGAGGTGAGGGCAAACTCTGGATGACAAAGAGTTGCATCAGCAATCGCTGAGCGACATGACTCCAAAAAGAAAAGAAAAAACTTGCGCACTGCACAAGGGGGCTGTTCCAACCAAGTAATTCATAAATAAATCACTTGGCATCTCATTAGAAGAGCAAAAACAACAACATGGTCTCTCATTTCTGCAAAGACAGCACAATATAAGGTAGCATGAGCTCTCAAGAGTGAGCTAGATTTGGCTCACATGCAAGAAGAAGTTTAATATAGGCTAGCTAGCCCATATAAAATTAGGTGTTATAGAATATAAATTGCCCCACGGGGGTTTCAAACAGAAACCCTGGAATAGCGTTGGATAGGATATAGGATACACGTTTCATCATTATATATTAGCGCGACACCGTCACCGTCAGGCTATAGGCAATTTTAGTCAGTCATTGAGCAAAGATAATGAATGCCTCCTTATATCTCATGGAATCTTTCCCACCACAAAACTATATGGCATAGCCATATGGCACATATAAAAAAGGGGATTCCAGTCTTTTGAACTATAGATTGTGATTAAGTCACAAATCATAAGCGTTGACAGGTGTCTGACTGAGACTCAGAGCCCATGTGAATGAAAACCTCCAGTAAACTATATCTATAAGTCTGTATACCAGATATTTAACTGCTGCTGTCAGGATTAATGTCCAGCTCTCCAAATAAATAATAGCCTACAGCAATAATGTCTGACGTAAGCATCGAGAAGTCAACAAGCCAGAGCACTTTCTCATACCTTATTATCAGGTCTTAATACAAGGGTTATCTCTAGTGGCATAAGCTACAAATCACTCCAAATGAAGCCCCCCCCCTCTTCTGATTCTCTCTAGCTTCCTCGCACGCGCACGCAGTCACGCAGACGCGTCACACAATCAACAACACATTACTGTTGAATAAACACTGAATGCATAAATTGCACGTCACCACAAAAACAAAAACCTTCAACTACTTCCTGTAATAGTCAAAAATATATGCTAGAAAATATAGCCTAATAACATAATGATATGCAAGTAGGCTGAAAAGCAAAATCATTAAATGGACTAGCCTATATTTCTATGCCATTAACTTGTCAAAAACGTTCTATGAAATGTAATTTGTTAAACAAACAATCTCAGCTATGGCAGATTTATAGTCATAGCCCATGTAAAAAAATTCAAGAACGATACAAATCAGCACAGGCGTATATAGCCTATCAGTTCTATACCTCCCTCTGACTGACTCACCATGTTCTAAACCTTCATTCATGGGCTCAACATCACAGTGATTTCGGAAAGAGGACATCATTTAGCGATGTAGGCTACATTAATTGACTCCCAAATTTCAAAACGCGACATTGTGAATCCTCGCCCCGCAGTGGCGTCTTGCCAGTATAGGCTAGATAGGCTACCTGGTCTGACACGCACGCCAGCATCCGTGCAACTTGTCATATATGATTGCACGTTAGTTGTTTCTACGTTATCGCAAAACCTAAAATTCCAATGGAGAAAAATTAAATGAAATATGAAAATGAAAATAGGCTAATAGAATATTTAAAAAAAATGTATAGCTTCGTAACAAGATTTTATGCTTCAGCTTCACTGCGCGTCCGAACTTGTTTGGACGAGACTGTTAATTGGTTGAGGGTGCTGATGCTGAAGAGGTGACGATGATAGCAATGATGACGGCGATGTAGGCTACATTTTCATTTTCATTAGGGGTTTCTCGAGAAATTATTCTCGTGCTATATGGGTCTAATTGGTAACATATATAGCCTACATTCACGCGGAATTTCATATAGCCCGCACTAAATAGTATATAGGCTACAATTAGACAGACTCACAGAATAAATAAACATGGTTAATAGTCTATTTAATAATCACACAAAGAATGGTGAATAAAACGAACTTGACACCCTCGAATCCCAATTAAGCTGTTTTAGATCCTTTATTGAAAATGAAAAATGAAAAAGAAGCTATTGCCATAAAATAAGAACAACACGGTTTCGACTAATTCTTAATCCAAAGACCATGGTGGTCGAAACCGAAAATGAGACATAAACCCAATATAGACTATATATATATATATATATATATATATATATATATAGCCTATAGCCTATGAGAATTGTTGTTGCTGCAAACAGTAGGATAGGCCTAACGAATAATAACCCTATAGCTATGAATCTTTTGAAAAATGCAGTATGTATATTTTGTCAAGTACAGGTGCCAAAAGCATTTAATCTTATTTGGAATGAAACCTACCATCAGATTTGTTATTGCCGCCCACCCCATACCAACTCTGCAGCGCTAAGAGTTGGTATGGAGAGAGAGAGAGAGAGAGAGAGAGAGAGAGAGAGAGAGAGAGAGAGAGAGAGAGAGAGCGAGAGAGAGAGAGCGAGATGGGGGGGTGGGCGGGCAGGCAGGCAGGGAGATTCTCAGTAAGATAACACAGCCCCATTTATGGACTGATCCGATGACGTACATTGCAGAAAGTTCTATAAAAAACCTTCATACATACAAAGTGTGTCGTGCCACCCCACAGACCCCTCCTAACCCGCCTCCGCTTTCCCCTCCCCCACCACGTTCCACGCCCACGCCATAGTCCCACGTCTCAGGACGAGTTTTCAGCAAAAAATAAAAAAAATACAGGGAAAAAAGCTACATTGCTATAGAAAGATATTAAAAATATATAGAATATGGGGCCCAGAAGATATTGAAAACACCACAAATGACTATTATCATGGCCAATAAATCCTACATCCCAAGTCATACATTATTATTTATCTTAAAATATCTGTGTCCCTAATGCGAGTTCCCCCGAACCTTAAATAGACTATATTACTTTAATAAGTTAAATTAATTAGGCCTATACGCATATTGTTGAATGTAGCCTATTTATTCTATAGGTTAGTCTACATGTGCACATAACCTATCGCCATGGTTAAAATATAATTGAATTGTGCCCAATACAGGACAGGTGTTACGCAGCCTCATCACCTGATAAGAACTTACGAATGTCACATATAACCTATTTTGATTAACCATCAGATAGGTTACAATTATTATTAACAGGGAATCAATCGCTCGATGTCTTTTCTGTGTGTGCATAAAATGGTTATGAAGGCAAAAAACAATATTGAAAGACCATGCTGAAGAAGTCATAATTCAAGTGCAAAAAAATGTTGGATAGGATGAATAATTCTTTGAAATGCACTTCTCCGGAAGCGTGATAAGGGCTGCCAGTGGGCGTTGGGGTTTTCTTGCAGCTGTTTGCAATGGAATTGCTTCTTTCTGATCCAAATGTGGTCAAGAAAAAAGACCGACAAAGCAGGCAATATCCACCGCTTCTTTCACTGCTGCGAGACGGATTTTAAAGTCCTTCAGGAAGGCGGGGGGAAACAACGCAAATTCTGTCTTTTAGACCAGACAGTTTAGTGATAATCGCAATCTAATATGCCTGATTGTATTTCGAACATTTCTACACTGTCCAAACAATTGCATATCAAGCTATCCAATCTCCCCCGGCCGTCTTCAGCCATAACATCTGTCAATAGAGGCACTTTGACCACGCCTATCTGTATTGTAATGTTATACAGCATAATGTCACAATTTGCATACTGTTGGGCTCCCATAGGGTATCCCGGTGAATTATATTGCACGAAATGGTTGAGGGTTTATATTTTTGATTACATTTTTATTTTAAGTTGTATAGGCTATATGTGGCAGGCAGGGAACGTGGACTGCACAGAGAAGCGAGCGGACAAAGGGGTCGGGTGGCAGGTGAAGCCACAGCGTGAGTGAAAGCACCTTATGAATGAAACCGAGGAGCGGCCGTAGTAAAAACACAAGTGATTTGATCGCGATGACGGGAGATAAGAGTAGGCTATAAGAAATCCAGAGTGCAACAAAACAGCTTAATATATGTATGCAGGCAACTGAAACTGAAATAGATAGTTGTAGCCATGGGATGTTCAGACGCTATATGTGTATCTGCATTATTATTTCACTTCGTGCGGGGTAGAGGGACCACTGCAGCGCTAAAGTTCCATATTGGGAGAATGATTAGGCACAACGCAACGATTACGCAAATTATGTTGCGGTGTTTGCAAACTCCAAAAAGCGCTTGAAAAAGCTTTATCTAAATCCGAACGTCTCCATTTTGCATGGTAAAGACCGGCATACGCAACCTTTTGAAAGATACATTCATTTAAATGGAACTGAATGAACATTCCACATGAAATTGTTATGAAATTTCCATTCAGGGTATTTTGTATATGGCCTGCCCTACATACACCTAGACGAAGGTGCATATAGTCTATACTAAATTGAACTTAATCTTATAAGAACAAGCGTAAAGACGAAAAAAGCATGAGTGACATGAAAACAATGGATTGTACTCTTACCTTTATAAGGGCTGATAACCACTATATGTGGTTAGATCTCCGCGATCAAGACTTGCATCTCCCAAAGTTTAACACGGTAGGCTATACCGAGAATGTAGCATGTACAGAACGCACGCCCTACAGCGGCTCTAACATTTCAACTTTCACATGCTCTAGAACTGGCGCAACAAATTTCAAAGCACAGGCTCTTTTATTGGCAAGCGCTTTTATCCCGTTTTCCGTTATAGACCACAGGACTTCCTCAGTATAGGCTTACCAAAAGTTGAAAAAAGAATCCCAGGTTTGGCAAGGGGTTGCAAAAGAGAGAGTTGGCGTCCACTCGGTGTTTTAATCCATGCACGAGTCCGGTGCCTCTGTCCAACGTGCTGAAAGCATAACACAGCGAGGGTAACTATGGGGCAAAAATCTATAGTTTTGTTAAGTGCCACTTGAAACTGCTTTACACTGCTGCTTCCCCGAGCCTTGTCACGTGAATTTCTCCTTGCCAAGCCAGTCCTGTTAATATTTGATCACATGTTGGTCGGACATTTCCTTTAGAAAAACAGCACCTATATCAAAAGCCGGTCACATCTGCAAGTCGCCTCACAATGTGTCAATTTCACACCAAATTTGCCCCTACAAAACTAATAGGCTACTGTTGCACTATGTATAGGGTAGTGCGACAGTCACGCACATGTTGCTTTTTTAATGGTCACCGCACTCCAAAACATGCATAAAAATAAAGCTCTTATTGCCGAAACACAACCGTCCAAAACACCACATCCACAGATTCCACACATTGCGCGCAGAGACAATGCAATATTTTCCCCACAGTCCTTACCTCTCTCACTGTACCGGCATATCCTGAGCTGAGAAATGCCACACAATCTTTTTTACACAAGCTTTGTCAACATCAGCCTCATCAGAAACTGGGTCTTCCTCAAGTAGCCAATGAGTCGAACCCATCCAGCATTTGGGGGAGTAGTAAGCACGACTATTTTTTTTATTGATAATCATTCCTTTATATGATGGTGTTTCAATGCTACTTACCATTTTCCCTTACGCTGTCCTGGAGATAGAAGTGTCTTAATATCCACTCACTCCAACCACTGCTGGTTGGTAATGTGTCTTGTTTGAAGTCATCATATGATAACTTCTGCTGCGCTCAGATCGCCCACCATTTCGGTGACTTATGAATCTAATAACCCTTTGCAATATCCGCGTACTTAAACTCCTTTACACCTTGGTGGCTCTACAGCTGAGGACAAATAGCAAACTAGCCTCGATTTTCAGAAAACCTTGTATAGATATACGCAATATTATACCCTAGCCCGGACAGCGCCATTATAGGGGTCTATTGAAATAAGGCAGGCTACGTTTATGGGGGATAGTGGTTCTTGAGCCTTGACTGATCACCCTGCATCCAATGACTTAAATCCTTTAATCTGCGTATTGATAGATCCCTAAAACTTCTGATGTATGTTTTCACGTGCGTAATTGGAGGATAACCCCCTCTTTGGCGAAAGGCCATAGGCCTTTACGCATATTACGCACAACTCTTTTCCTCCAACGAGGTGGAACACAGTCAGGTAGTCTAAAATAAGAAATGTTATTCATTGCGTTTAATGCGTTCCTTGTCTGTGAGATCAAGTTCTTTGGAAACTTGTTGCTACTTAAAAGAAAGCTGGCTGCGCTTAGAGAACGAAACGGTCTCATACTTACACTGTACAATGCTGTTAAGTGCTTCATTTTCATGTATAAAGAAACGGAAAAGTTAATCCACGTCTTCGAGGGGCGTAACTGGCCAAAGCTGTAGGCTACTGTCACAATTATATTTTAATCGGAAATGATACGTTTCCAATCACAAATATCCGAAGTTCAAAAGCGAAATCTGAATGCAGTGAAATTCCATCAGTTGCATTGCGAACACGGAGTAGGCCTATCTAATTGTTATTCAGTGACCATGCTTGCACGTGTGCCACAAATGTAGCCTACTCGGTAAGTAACATGAGTAATTGGTGATATTTGACTGCCTGTCTGTGCAGCCAGGAATCGAACTATCGGGAGTCCTATAAAGAACCGACAGTGTAGGCATATAAATAACTCAGAGTAGGCTACATGGGAACCCACTGGATAGTGGTGGAGCTTGCTCGCACACGCATCAAACTATTCCGACAAATTTGGCAAACCGCCGGACTTGTTTGTCAAACATCCCCATAGTGCATGATGCCATTAAAGACCGGAATGCGATCGAGCCACATATGGACGCTCAATATCCTATTGACGCTCTTAACTCACCTCAGGTATATGTGCATGCATGGGAGGATACTGTTATAGAACTGTAGCAGTGGCAACGAGTCTAATAAATAATAATAATAATAATAAAAAACATGTTTTCCTGTTTCAAAAGTCACATTAGAAAATATGTTAACATAGCACAGCCTCAGTCTATATATTGGGGCTTAAGGCAATGGCCAAAGTGATGTGAAATAAATTAATGCATGGTAGCCTACATATTTTAACAACTATTTTCAAAATGCTGCCCAAAGATATCGTGGGCTATAAACAAAAGGGAGTGACGCAGAGAGGGAGAGAGAGAGAGAGAGAGAGAGAGAGAGAGAGAGAGGGGGGGGGGGGGGGGGGGGATACGAGAGAGACCACTTAAGTTTTTGTTGACAACAGAGATGTTACTACATGCACGCACCCGCATCCGAATATAAGTTGCCCCTCTACAAGTTTAAGCGAGCTATAATAACGTTTGTACTTTCACACAGTCTCCAATACTCTCACAGCTTTTTGCCTTATGACGTGGTATGGTAGCCCGACCCGCGTCTTCAACTTATGATGTTGTTAACGCTTCCTCTGCTCCCACGTCTTTCGCAGACTCTGTCACTGACTCATGCCCTCCCCCACTCTCTGCACCACAATATCTTATGGCTGAGTCCGAGGTCACAGATCGATCACTCCATCCCCAGGGCTGCATATGACTACATGGCATTCTGGCTCTATAGTCTGCAATAGGCTATACTTCACCTCTTTTGAACCTACCCTGGAACTTTTAAGCAGTGGTTCTCAAACATTTCAAATTTTCGGCCACGGCTGGTAGACCCCCATTTGAAAAGATATTGTGCCATGAGGATCTCAGAAGAGAACATTTGGGTTAAAATTATTCTAGATTATTATTAGGGAACAAGCCCGAAGTGGCGAAGACCCCTATTGTTTTTATACCGTCTTTTCTTCTTTCGACACGTTGTAGTTCTGCACTCCCTCCTTACTGGTCTACCGGAATGCGCACTTAAGCCTCTCCAATTGACTCCCGTTCGCTGCCTGCACTGCCGCACATAGTACCCTACAAAACTCTGATGCTGACATTCAAAGCAACCAAAGGTATGGCACTCCCATATCTTGCTAGTCTGATTGAACCCCATACGCCCTCCCGCTCGCTCAGATTAGCATGGAAGATGGAGGTACCTTCACTAAAAACACCAGGACAACGTTCCACACGTCCCAAACTCTTCTCCCTTCTGGCTCCAAAAGTATATGGAATGCACTTCCCATTGCAATCAGAACTGCAGAGCAGACTCTCTCCCAACCTTCCGCTGTAGTCTGAAAACCCACCTCTTCAGACTCCATCTTAGCCCATAGCACTTGCTGTAGCACTTGCCATTGCTCCGACGACGTTACAGGCGTACGCAAAGGCTCAATTTATGTAACTTAGATAGCATTTTATGTAGATATAGTATATATGCATATTTCATTATAGATATTCCACTGTAATTCTTAGCTTATGTATGATTCATGATGACTATTTTTATTACCATGTGTTTTATTCCTGTTTACTGTAAATCGCTCTGGATTAAGAGCGTCTGCTAAATGCCTAAATTGTAAATTGTGCTGTCACTTTCCACGACCCCTGACCTTTAGATTATATTATGATTGTATGAGGTATATGATCCACTCTATCCACTCCTGACAAATGACGCTGGATATAACCACTCCCCCTGAAATCGCATTTCCATACATTTGTGTGGAGTCTGGACCCTGCTAATGCATGGTTGGATGCGGGAGTACAGCATACAGCGAGACAGCCCCTTCAGCCAATCAGTGTAACAAAAAAAGGGACATCATCTCCAGTCTCCAACTTTATGGCTTGGAGTTGGCCCCATTTTATCGCTGCTTGCAGCTGTATTTATTTATTTTTGAGGGGCGCTAGCCACTCCTATGCCCAGCATTCTCGGTTTGTGAGCACGATCACATGGGTGATCGTGTAGTCTGTTCTCTCTCTCTCTCTCTCTCTCTCTCTCTCTCTCTCTCGCGCGCGCACGCACGCACGCACGCACGCACGCACGCACGCACGCACGCACACACACACACACACACACACACACACACACACACACACACACACACACACACACACACACACACACACACACACACACACACACACACACACACACACACAGGCCTACAGAACTATCAGCTTGCAGTCCTGGTCTGGTTGCTCTATTTCAGGGGTTCCCAAACTTTTTTAGCTTGAGACCCAAAAGAGAAATTTGGTGGCTCAGGACCCAAACGTACAAAATGACATTAATTAATCACTTTAGCCCAATTTCATGAACTGCGAAAAAGGCCAATCTACAACCAAGAAGGTATTATTTGTCACTAACATGTAGGATCACAACGTTGGGAGCTTGTAGTCCAGTGTTATGGCTAACAACAGATAGCCATCCGAAGCTAATGTGAGTAGCCTTTCGACTAGATCAGATCAAAACATTTATACAACTGAATTAACGTAGTTTAATAATTAACGTCAATTAATAATTAACGTAGTAATGTTTTTCGGTGTGGATTGTGTTAATTGCTTTCAGCATA
Organism: Protomyctophum bolini; assembly: GCF_963924005.1. Taxonomy (NCBI): domain Eukaryota; kingdom Metazoa; phylum Chordata; class Actinopteri; order Myctophiformes; family Myctophidae; genus Protomyctophum; species Protomyctophum bolini. The sequence continues at coordinate 35,446,904 of NC_137862.1, forward strand.
CAAGAAGGTTAAAACGATAATCAACGATAATAAAACACAGTAAAGTCATCGACTTTACATTGTGGTCAACAAGTAGTGTTGAAAAAGTATACTCAAATAAAGTAAAAGTACCTCGAAACTTTACTTGAGTACATTTACTTAGTTAAATAAACGTTCCACCACTGGTGTCAACATACAAAAAAACTAAACTAAACAAAAGCATTGTCTAACCACTTGGGATTCTTTGGGATTGTGTAGCACCTGTAACATGTTTCTTGGGTCATCATAAGTCCCTGTTTACATCTCCTAATTACATTTGGGCCCTGTCAGGTCTCAGGAATCATTACCAAATGTAGAGTGCCAGCCTAAAATTCTGAGTCCATCAGCACTTTCCTTCCCTCCCTGTAATGACAACTATTAAGGGTGAATGGATCCAGTGGGGACTGTGTATCATTACTCTCCCTCTTAATCTTTGTTCCATAAATATTGATAACAATGGCACCCACGTCATGGGTTACTAGTACCTGCAGTTAAAAATAGCATAGACTCGCTGATGGCAGGTTATCTCTTATAGTCTGATCTCAGTATACGGTATATCCCCTGTCTCTAAGTATGTGTTTGTATCTACAGGAAGCAGGGCTACAGCACAAACAAAAGCAGACAACAACTGCTCCAGTTACACATCAGTAAATCAACCTACTTCATGTCCCTTCTCTTGCCAATAAATAGATAGATAGATAGATAGATAGATAGATAGATAGATAGATAGATAGATAGATAGATAGATAGATAGATAGAGTGTCTGTTGTCTGTGTATTAGTGAAATAATCAATAAAAAACATAGTTTTTCATAGTAAGTTATTTGAATTACTAACATATTTTCCCAAGTTGAATACTTAAAAAAGTATAAAACATATTGTATGTGAAAAGAGAGGCACAAGGCAAAACATCTTGTGCACACTGCCAGCGGGCTAACGTAGTACCTCCAGTGAATTATGTTTTTATTGACAAAAATCAGGACACAAATTTTATCCAATCGGGAGGGAGAACTCCACAAAGGTAATTTATCAGCTGTGTAATTTTGTGCAATTTTGTGTGCTCATTTGCATTGTTCTTTATTCCTGTATCAGTTTGCTCTCCTGATTGGATGGCATCCCGCCCTGACAATGTGTATTCTGTTTACCAAAGAGCTGAAGAGGTGGGTGGGTTTTACTTGATCATACAACTGTGTCACCTTCCAAAAAGAACAGAAAAATGTGACACATTGCATCACGTTTTTAAGTTGAAATTTTTAATAATTTGTTCTACTTTCCAATATTATTAATCCATTATTCATACATGGCAGCCAAAAAAAAGTTCTGGGGCTGTGTATATGACTTGCAGGTGTGGACTTTAATGATCTCTTAAGCCTGATATGGTGTGTCAAAGACAGGTCAGAGAGGTGGATGTTGCTACATGTAGGTTAATCGAATAATCAAAAAGAAGCCTTTTTTGTTGTTGAATTTCTTTTACATTTCGACAAACGACAAACCTACCCTATCATTATACAATAATTATGTGGAAAAATTAACTGAACTACAAGCTGCCACGACACATTGCTTGCAGATCTGCATTTTTTACCATTTGAAAAATAATAATCATTAAATGAATCGTAATCGAGGCAAAAGTTTGGAAAAATCATGATATTGATTTGAGGTCATGCAGGTCCAGCTCCAACTAGACTCATCCGGAATGTTAAAATCCATGAAACTAATTGGACGCTAACATGGGTTTATTTGTTATTTGTTACAAATGGATAAACTAACATTTAGGATTAAACTGTGCATTCATAAAATCTTGAGCAGTACAGATTAAATTGGTCTATAGGAATGATTTTAGGGTAAACCTGCAGGTTGTAACTTTAACGTGGGGTCAAAGATTCTATAGCTTAAAATATGACAAATGAATGTGTCACATACTCACATTCTAATTGTTTAATGAAGTGCACTGAGATCTGATTACATGTGAACATTTTGTATTTGTGTGGAGTGGTACAAATTTGAATAGATGTATTTGCATGTTGTTGCTTGTTGCTTAGCATTATTGGTTCCCTGTGGCTCAAAATTTTGCATGCACGGCAACTCTGCAAATGGTAGCACTTTATGACTTCCAACATATTACAGTACACAATTGTTACACAATGAAAGTGTGATTTATTGGCCTTCAATGCAACACATCTTGACAAAGAAAGTTATAATTCACTGGTTATGGTTCTGTACTTATGTTCCCAATCAAAGCTAAAGGGAAATATCTGAGGGTAAACAGCAGTTACATTTACTAATGTCTAAGGCATTCAGAGGTCTATTTGATAACTTAAACCACTGTCCTTTATAATGGTGTAGTAGAATATAGGCCTAATTGGGTACCAAATCAGTGTGGACCAAGATAAAAATGCAAAATGTATGGTGAAAAACAGGATCAGGAGCTTAGTGATGTGTATGGGTGCATGGCAGAAATAGTTAGACGTCATTATTTTGACCGACCACCCTTTGGCCAATGGTCATGGGCTTCACGTCCTCACCGTTTGGCATCTAGCCCTCTACCATATTGCCAAGTTTAGCGAAAACCGACTGCACGGTTAAGTCAGAACTGCTATTTTTGGCGAATACCGGAGAAGTCGCCGAGTTACCAACTCGCCACAGCGAAAAGTGGAGAGAAACAACTTTCTTCATCAACATGCTAACATGCTGTCTTTATCAGTATAGTATGTCAAACTCACAGAAGCTATAGTTAATTTCCAAAGTGATCAAATTATGTTGTGCAATTAAATGGTCAGCTATGATAAAAAGGTGAGTCTATACTGGTATGTGAATACAATAAAGTGATGATCTGTGCATTCTTCAGGATTATTCCCAAATCCAAACACTTACTAAATACACTTACATGTAGTGTAAATTCTAAACAACTATCCTCTCTCTCTGTCTCTGTCTTTGTCTCTGTGTGTGTGTGTGTGTGTGTGTCTCTCTCTCTCTCTCTCCAATGCAATTACAATGAATGTGTAAAGTGTGTTCACTAGTGAAGTAAAACTAAAATGCACTGAACGTGAGTCGTAGAATCGGCGACTTCTCCTGGTTACCTTTTTGGCAGGAGAAGAAGGAGAAGAAGAAGAAACTAGAAAAAGTGCCCTTTGGGGCACAGGTGTCCAACAGGCCAGTGGCCTCCTGGTGGCGCTAAAATAGGCCAATGTGAAACGGGTAGCATTTGTTCTTACGCCTTTGATGGCAATTGGATGATTTGAGGCATTTTGTTCCATTGTTTTGCAAAAATCCACCTGTTGGTGGCGCTATAACAGGCTATAAAGGGTGGGATATATTCCTCAGCCTAGTAGGAAAGTGCGTGAAAGATTTCACGTAAATTGCCCGCTGCGTTCATGATTTGAGGCTTTTTGTTCAAAACGGGCCAATCCTGCAAACTTTTAAAGCCAATGTTAGCCAATTAGGATGGAATATGAAATATCGGACAGATCGGTCTTGAGCACATGACTATAGAGATACTGTGTAAGAATTTGCGGGATTTTTTGACATAATCTGGAGGCGTAATATCAAAAAATATGTTTTACAAAAGTCGGTTACAAAAAACAGACAAATTGGGCTTGGCCCCTTAATAAAGATCACTGTGAACACTGAACATTCAGACCGTTATCAGGCATATACAGTATGAAATCTAGGTAGGTATATGCCTGACATACTGTATGTGAAACTTATTTCTCTACTACAGTAGGTATTTTAATTGCAAGTACCGACATTTGTGCAGGGGTCTCTTTTTGTTTGTTTTACATAGGAATTGTTCAAATCAGTCATCATTCATCCATCATGAGAGAAAACGTAACCTTGCTGATGCTGGCAGAAAGATGTGAAACCAAATGTGTTACCATCCTCTGCCATAGATTCCCTAACAATGAGTCTGCCCAAATTATTCACTTCTGGGGTGAAGTTTCTCTGTTACACCTGGTGATAGATTCAGCCAAGTGCACTACACAGACCAATATGTTCGTAGTGAGCATGAGGACATCCAATGGCAATCTTTTCTCAAGTGTCTCTCCTCTTTCTCTATCTCCAAATCTCTTCAGCTTTTTAGTAAACAGAAAATGCATTTTCCGGTCGGGATACAAATTTTATCCAATCAGGATAGAGAACGCAGTCAGATACAGATTAAACAAGTGGAATTGTAAGTGATGACACAAATAAACTAGAAATGCACTCTGTCGACGTGCCAACTTGCACGTGCCTTTATTTATTTTTATGGAGGGACAGACAGTAGGCTGACATGAAATGGGGAGAGAGATGGGGGGAAGACATGCAGTAAAGGCCGTCGGGATCAGGAGTCGAACCCGCGGCACACTGCCAGACTGGATTACCAGCCAAGGTGCCTGGACCACAAACTTGTGCATGCGCAGCAGAGCGTGCAAGTACTGCTACTAAAGCGCTTGTTATCGCTGCTTGCATTTATTTTACAATTCTTCTATTGTAAGAGCGTCCTTCTTGGGCACGAGACAGAAACTTTACATACACTCACATACTCGCTGGAGTATGGGTTCTTGTGTCATGACGTAGTGCGCAACCCCTCCCCCTGAGGGCATAAGTGTGTTATTAGGCGACTTTTTCTTCTGCTGTAGCAAGCGAGTAGGGTCACCTGGCGAATTGTTCCCTTATATCTATTTATATAACCACGGTTATTTGTAACCCCCATGTCTGAAAGATGTCACCACACCCTGGTGTAGGCTGCATCCACCCGGACTGGTGCCACTCAGCCCCTTAATGCACCAAGCCTCTATCCAACTTACATCTCAAGGCCTCAGGCCATGCCGTTCTATCAGGGTGGCTTGAACACACCCTGATTTGAGTGGGACGGTACATTTTAATAAGCCCTTGCAGCACCCATCTTATCAAGGGAGAGAGCCAGCGTTCCGAGTGAGGGCTAACTTTGTGAGGTGAGTCAGCTCCGGCGCTCACACTGTCATTCTGTCTACAGTTGTCTTTCCATTTCATTTGAACGGGTCACACAGGGCCCCGCACCGGGGCCAGGGTGAATGATTAGACAACAAGGTTTCACATTGAAAATCAGGTTTAAGCATTTCTCAAACTGCTCAAAATGGCGGAAAATCTGAGGGCGGAGCTTACTGGTCAAAGTGACAGATGTGTTCCCCATGAGTCAAGGCACATGTGATAACAAGTGCCATGGCCTTTGGGCAAACGAGGCATCAGTTATGCCTGTTCAAAGGTTTCATTTTCAAACGATTGCTATAGCGCGCCCCTTTGGCCAATTGGAGTAAGACTAGTTTCAACGCTATTTGGCATGACCACCTACCATGCCGAAAAGTTTCATAAACTCTGCATGTATGAATTAGGGGCAGAAGAAGAATTTTCATAAAAATGCAATTTTCATTGGCTCATAAAAGCTTAATTTTTTCACTTACAAACCACTCTTATACTGGGTTTTTAGATATTGGCCTGGAAATGTACTCCTGATCTTTTGTCCATATCAGTCCAAAGTTCATGTGTAGAAATGTCCGGCATTTTTTATCAAAGATCCCAGGATCCGACTACACGGTTAAGCCAGAACTTCTTTTTTTGGCAGAAGAAGAAAAAAACTGACAAATACAATAATGGACCAACCAGGAAGTCCATTCTGGCTAGCTACAGATGATACACTTAGTACAGGCACGTAAAATGTTTAGACAGAGGTGAAACAACCGGTACCATGTTTTCCCAATGCAATTTTACGGAAGCAGTACTGCACATGCGGACGGGAGTTGACTGGCCACAGGCTGACTAAATATGCAATTTAAGCCTGATTTAGCAGTTGTTTCAGCCCCAATTTCTACAAGCCTGTCCTAAATTTATCATCTATAGCTAGCCAGAAATATCTTAACTCTTTGGAAATGATAATGCGAAAAGTGTCTTCTCAGAGCGTATAGCGTGAGGTTCCAAACGGAGCTAGGAAGATGTTACTGAAAAAACAATCTAGTCTATAGCAATGATTACTATCAGAATATAGTGATTTAACCTTTTAACAAAAATCCTTTTGTTTTAACCAAAAAGTATCACTAAAGGCCTATTCATAGTCCCACACCCACATGACTTTTAGGTGATAAGGTGACCACCAAAACGGTGGTTAGTAAAAACAGAGAGATGTGTACTACCTTTAACATTGTCTAGTTAGTAGCTGCAATCAGGTATGGCTGCTGCGTCGTGGCAAGAACACGGCACACCTGTGCTCTGTGGAACCCATACAGATCTCATACAGTGGGTTAAACTGAGGGGGCCCGAGGTACAATCTGCCTGGGCCTGGGCCCAGCCCGTAGACCACAGCCTGACAGACACATGGCACTAACAAACACACAAACAGGGGTGGAAACCTCTTAATCTTGTGTCTGCCTGGCAGAGACAAGATTAATATAAAAAGAGTACAAATAAAATCCAATTCCAGTGGGTTATAGACGCCAATCCTTTGTTTCTGGGGTCAGGTAGAAGTTAATGAAAATTAGTCTGACGAATTTTGAATGGAGTGAAATAAATTCCTACAGCTAGTTGGGAAGAAATTTAGGCATTGAAGAAAGGTAATGTAAATGTGACCCTAAAGTTTCACACTTTCTGGTAATCTCTCTGTGCATAGTCCATACACTGTCCCTATGCATGGGAAAGCTGTTTGAGCGACAAGAGAACATGAAAAACCAAACCAAAAGGCACAAATGGGTGGCTCAGAGAATTATGCTGCTTTAATTACTATAGAAAGAAATTCACAAACTCACAAATGATTAAGTTAAAAGACAAATGGCAAAAGTCTACTTTTAACTCACAACCTGTAGAAATGATGTATATAATCATCAATTTATTTCTAACAATGAAGTCGAAATAAGAACTATTAAAACTGGAGAATGAATTTACATAATGAACAATCAAGTAGATTTAAAATAATAAAGAACTGAAAAGGTATAATTGTGTTGTTATCAGCTGTCAACAGCATTGCCCATATAGCACTGGAAAAATCCCCTCTACAATCAAATCAAGCAAGATTCCCCATGACATTATGTGCACAACGTTTAAAGTTAAGGTCTTAAAGGGAATAAAGGCTCTGTAGTGAATGGAGAGGGAATTGTTAAGGATAATATGAAGGAGTGGGATTTCTCATGCATTTGTCTGTGAGGGATATCCCAGCCAAAGTTCCTCTATACATCAAAGGGCCGCCGCAAATAAAAGCACACTTGTCAGGGGTGAACAAACTGCCTCCTTTGTGCATTCTACCAGCCAAATTCAGAGACACAAAGCCTTTGGATGTACTACACTGCAAAGAAGACGCACTATTCAGATGACATGCTTTGCTCTCTGGTGGTTTGCTGTGTGCTTTTGTCTGCCCTGACCAGGACAGATATATAATATCACTGGATCAAAATCCTTTCAGTCCCTTTTACTCTCTGTTAGAGACTCCCATTACACTCCTCCCCCATACACTCCACTATTCTTTCTATTCTTAAACAAAGTAAACTTGATGCAGCCAGATAACACTTGCAGCCCTCAGGCCTAATGCCCAAAAATGAGTCTCAGTTTCTTTCTGGTCTTTAGCAAAGAAGCCTCTCTTTACACACTGTGGTCAGACAGATTGGACATGTTTCTCCCTCTGTTGCCCGGGGAAATTTGGCTTTGTAATTCTTTAAACATCTGTCATCTGAATCTCTTACATCTCTATCGGTGATAAATCTATCACGTACGAAGGGCTTTCTAATGTCACAGAGCAAAACATCAATAAAAAATCACACCCGTGTGAAGTGAGGGGCGCTCTTATCATGCTATGATTAGGTGATGTAATGATGATGTAAAACAAACGGTGTCAAAACAAATAGTGTTGTTAATGGGATTTAATGTTTGTCTTAGGGACAAGATACATTTTCCCTTCATTGTCAATGGCGTTTTTAAAACAAACATTGAACTAAAAACAAACATTAAACCTGTATATAGGAGGGGCTAGCGCCCCTCAAAGTGAGGGGCGCCTTTGTTTGCATTTGTACGTCACAGGGGGCATGCTTAAAGCAAACATAAAAAGTCCAAAGGCTGCCACATGACATCACAGGGTCTTGCTGATTTTTGGGGCTGCATGAACAAGACAAACATTAAAAGTCCATAGACTTGGCTGCCACATGTTCTCATGTTTGAAAGCCAGACTTGGAGGGGATACAGTAACGTTGCTCAAAAAACGGCCACATTCACAATGCTCCACATTAGTTCCATTTTCATGAATCACACAAGCTGCTGCTATCAGTGTGGTCATCTCCAGCTTTTAGACCTCGACTAATAAGTACAAAGCATCACACACTGATTAAGTAAAGATTTTGGATCCTTTGTGAAATCATGTGTATAATGCACAGTCTGCTTCTGTAGCTTGTTATCAAGCAAGGGGAAACATTTATGAATTATTTACTTGTCCAGATATTTCCTTGTTTTAAGGTTATCCCAGATGAGCTGTGTCTTGGTATGTGTTTATTGTCTCCGCCAGGCTGAAAGGCATGACAGAGACAGTGTTTTGTACCCTGTCCGTCCGACCGTGAGTGTGTGACCAGATAATCTCCGGAACCGTCAGCTAAACTGATCACGCACAGTCGCACACTCCCTGGATGCCAGAGCAGAAACTAGCTTCACTTTTCAGATCGGCCTGTTATATCGCCACCAGGAGGACAATTTTTGTCAATCTACCACTGGAAACGGACAGTGGCTCCCTATTGGTTCACCACCTTGAAGGAAGTGTGTGTGTGTCAGCATAGATATAAAAATCACACTTGTATGAAGTGAGCGGCGCTCTAATCATCATACATCACATTCCGTGCTCAGCCAACCAAAGTCATCGACAGACAGACAGACAGACAGACAGACACACAAAGCTGTGCATAGGAGCGCCGGCCTCATTGGCCGCTGCAGTTCATTGGAGTGACGTGAATGTAAGGTGGAAGTCAGGTGGAAGTGCAGAAGACACACTGCGTTGCTGACACTTTTACTTTTGAAAATGTTTTACCGTTTTGAAAAAGTGGTTTATACCACTTTTAAAACGGTATAATATAAAGTGGTATACCACTTTTAAAAGTGGTAAAAAAAAATTGGAAAATGAAGCTCACGCGCGGCTTCCACTTGCCACAGAGCGCAGAGGCAAGGGTTTCCAGTTCTCTGGCCGACGCTGCAGGTTGCAGCGTGAGTGGAGCTTCATTTCCATCCACCAGCTGTTTAAAAACCAGGAAGACACGCCTGCCGCTCGCAGCATTTGGTATCTTTGTGAATCTACTGTGTGGATGCAGTCAGAGAGAGAGACAAGAGAGAGGAGTGTGTGTATGAGTGAGAGATTGAATACAGGTGCGCAGGGCATGATCTAATCAAGGAGAAAGAGAGAGGAGTTTAACGCTATGCCACATTTTCAGGGGGTCTCTCCCAGGCTTTTTTTTCTCCTTTTTGAAAACAAAACGACTGTGGTCTCTGTACATATCATGAACATTTCCATGAAATTTTGCACGTATATTCCCACTAGGCAGAGGAAGAAATGCCACCATTTTTAATCAGCCTCAGGGTGGCACTATAACAGGCCGATTTGTGTTCTTACCTATAACTGCACCGAAGAATCTGACAGTGGACTACTGATTCGTTTACTTTTTACCGTAGGTATTTTTTCAACAGTGCAAAGCATGGACAGAGTGGTGCTGGCTGATGACATATCAGCAACAACGTGGCTACGTAACAGTTGACGTTATGAAATGCAAGTCAAGCAGCCTCTGTCCAGACTGAGTAGCGAGTGACAATTCAGATTCATGGAACGCAACGATTCAGACTGGAACCCAGGCTACCCATTTTGAACAAAATGCTGCAAATCACTGCAGACTGCAGCGTCTGATTGTGGTGGAACTTTGCACGGACATTCGCACTACATTTAGGAACAAATGCCACCCTTTTATAGCCCCACCACCAGGAGGCAGATTTTTGTAAAAATATATCGGAACCTAATAATACCCGTTGTCAACTTGTGATAGCACCCGTTTTAACTATCTGTCTGTGTCCCTTTTGTGCCCATACTGTATATTATGAAGATCTCTGTAGTATGCAATACCCGTTGTCATAGCACCCATTTTAACTGTCTGTCTGTGTCCCACATGGAGATTTCTGTGTCTGTCTGTCATGGAGATCTTTTGTGGTGCTTCTGGAGAACCGTGTGTCCAACCGACTCGATACCGTGCACTGTCGAATTTGAAGTTGGTGGGGCAAACGGTTCTCGAGTTATGTGCATTACAACCGTACACACGCATGCACACAGAGACGTGGCACATTTATACTGTAGTAAGTAGGATTATCTATATCTCTAGTCAAGTGATCAAGACGGATCCATCAGATTTGTCATATTCCATGTGATTGGCGAATTCCAAACATTGTTGGCCTGGCGGACACCTGTGCTCTGAGGAGCACGTTTTCTTGTTACTTAATGTCAGTCTGTTACAGTATGTGTTGTTTATATAGTGACAATACCAAATAAAGTATATTTGGAACTAGCTGAAAGTATCATGTGCACCTATGGATGATATAATCACTAAAGATTTTCTCAAATAGTCTCTAACAGATTTTCTTTGTGTGTTCTGAAAATATTGTATTCATGCAACAAGCCTCATGAATTAAAAACAATTGTCATTTGTTATCATCATTAAAATACATTTTAACTTTCTTTCCTACCATTCACTATTCAATTCATCCCTCATTTGTTTTAATGTCAAAGCACATTTACAAAACACACACTAAAAAGGCACACCCAACTTATTGATTATTTGTAAATGTCACATAAAAGCCCATGATCATGGAAGGAGGCATAGCATAATATAAACAGCTACTGCACAACGATGACATTGCATCAAAGGCTTAAGGGAGGGTATGTGAAATCAAAGACTGATTTCAAGGATCACGTTAATTTGTTGTTAATATGCTTGTTCTTTTCAACACTGGAATTATTCAGTGTTTATTCAATGTTTCCAACACTGAAATTATTCAGTGTTGGGAGAAAAAAAAACAGGTCTCAGAGTGAATGCAATGACTCATCACCAGGGTCATTTGCCTTTCACTGCAAATGAGTGTGGGTGTCTTACTAAGTTGCAGTGGGTATTGTTTTTTCTTTTTTTTTCATATCGTAGGAGAGAGATCTGTACAAGAAAAGAAAGAAATAGAAAAGTTAAATAGTTGAAAAAAGTTTACTTTTTCTTTTCTTTTTTACATCTCTCAATCCAGTAAGATCTTGGAGATGTGGATACATGGCAGTCATATTAATCTCAGTTACCAAACAAGTAAGATCAATTTGTTGTGCCCAAACAGGATATGGAATGCTTCTGCAACATGATGACACAGAACTGATTCTTTGACGTTCACATTCTCGTTTAGTCCAAATGGTTCTTAAGCTTTCTCATCTAACTTGGAAGAAATTGCTGTTCGGGGGATTCTGTTGCTTTAAGTTTAATTGAAAACCTTTGGAACACACTCAAGATTACCCTGTCTCCTCAGCATTTGGAATGGTGTGGTTATAGGTAGAGGACACTTGTATGCATAATACAATGCAAATAATACCATGATATGACAAGAAACTGCAGATAAAATGAAGCACAATAGTCAGGTCAAAGAAGGCTAGTTGACATACTGACAATATCTTTCAGGGTGAGATGGAGAGTAGATGTGCCAGTCCGCCCTTCATCAGGGCATCATAATGCTATGATAAAGGGCAAGGCTATATGAGTTAAGTGGTAGCGCAATAAAAAAAGGTGAACCTGAGCCAATTTTTGTATAATCCTTTGGAGTGCCACAATAGCTTTTGTTTTCTTTGAAACATATGTACCGGTAAGTCAATGAGCAACACAGGCACAAGTCTAGATGAACAGGAGTAATGGGTGAAGGGCCATAGCACTAGCATAAATGGAATATGGTGACTTTATTTGAACCAGAGAGACTGAATATATATATATATATATATATATATATTTATTTATTTTAATTTAAAAAAAAGTTGGTTTGGTGTTTTAAATTTGATATTTAAACAATGATTCAATACATGACAGACAACCAGTACCGTGAAGCCATTCTTTTTTGTTCCCTATAGTCAAACATCCATAGCGGATAATGAACTCCCTATTTGTCCAGTTAAGTTCAACAGAAGTGAGCTAAATTGACTCAGAATTTCATGTTTTGGCTACTAGCAATTAAAGTGAGTCCTAAATGTTAACCAGACATTTCACAATCACACCTAAATGTCTTGAATACAATACAACACGTGCAGTTGCACAGGCCAGGTGCAACTTAATATTCATTGTTTGAATGGGCAGTGAACTATGTACAGGCTTTACAGTACTGCCACAATGCCTTTTCATTAACAGACACAGTTCCTCAGGCTTTTCATTCAACGTGTATTAATGTGGTCTCTGTGGTTTAAGCCAAGGGTTAACATACAGGTGGAAAATCATAAATGAACTGACCCTGCAGCTATTATTTTAACCTCTATGCACATATAAACAGCTTTTAACCTCAAATAATGTACTACTAAACTGTCAAAAAGAGCTTCATTGAACTCTGCTAATGGTACCTTTTTTCCTGTTTCTTTTTGCAAGGCTGCCTGCACCATACAGCCCATTCCTGTGAGGATGAGTCATCCAGACTCCATACATTTAAGGTAGGCTTTGGCTAAAATCTGGCGTGAGAAGTGTGGGGTGGTGGAGAACAGTGCTGAGCCATCAAAGCAGTACTGATTTTCTGTCACATTATTTCAGAACAGCAGACATTACCTGGTAAAGGAGGCTGTAAATGCTGCCCATCCCCCACTACACAGTTCTGTCAATGATCAACATTGTATTGATAAACAGATGCAGTTTTTTTAAACTGCCCTTTTTTATCTTGAAAACACACACACACACACACACACACACACACACACACACACACACACACACACACACACACACACACACACACACACACACACAGTTATAGTAAGTTTAACCTAAAATATTTTTCCACTCAACATCCGTCTGAGTCAGTAAGAATGGCAGTCGGCTATGTGCTTTATGTTAAAGTATTGTAATATTTTAAACTAATTTATCCAGTATAATGTTCTTTGTACTTTTCTGTTCTGCAATCCTGTAAGGATGAATGTTTGTTTACCACAGATAGTCAGGGGCCATTAGATAACAAAATAAAATGATTGAAAGAAAGATAACAAAATGTGAATATTCAAGGATATACACAAGTGTAGAATATGGAGGAAATATCCAGTGAGCAGAACAGTTACAACAACCAGTGCTTTAGAAAACGAAGGTACTGATCATCACGAAAAAAAACAATAAAGATATACTAAAAATATTTATTTATTCATGTTCGAGAACCTATGGCTCTGACCTCTGTACTCCTTACAATTGATGCGAGTTGTATAGCGAATGAGGAAATTGAAGCTTATGTCTAGTTTAGGCGTTGTCGTATGACAAATTATGAATCTGACTTAATTCTTCAGTTTCAGTTGCTCTTGATAGTATTATTTAAATGCCTAAAAGCTTACCTTATCTGTAGGCCCAAATCCAGTGGACAACAATAAAGTCCTCAAATAAATTCCTGCTGTATCTTTGCTCTCCACTGTTGTGTATGTGAATATGCTGGACAAGGATAGAGTTGGTATGAAAACAATCTTTGTAGTCTTGTTTTACATGTCAAATTCAGGTTGCATCTCAAGAATTTCCATAAACCCCATTTAATATTTGCATCAAGCATCACAGGAAAGTGAACAGCAAGTAACTATTGTAGCTCCTGAGCTGTATTTTCAGTTGAAAAACAAAAATACTGAGTATGTTTGCTTTTTAAGTTTACATAGCGCTTTTCTGAGTATCCAAAGACTCTTTACATGGGGCATGGGAAAACAACTTCAGTACTCACACTTTCATTTCAATAAAAGTAACATCTGCAAAGTAACTAAAGTTCAAATAATTAGAGTGGATAAAAAGTACAATATTTGCCTCAGATGAAGTCAACTATAGAGTATAAACAAATATAAATCATCAAGCAAAAATGCCGCAAATGTATTAAAACGATAATGCTGTGAGGGAAAGTTCTATGGGTTAAATGCATAATGAATACAGGTGGCAGACTATTCATCAGTCCTAATGCTTCATGGATGTTGTACTAAAGTGAAGTATTGCTTTAAGATATCTCTAATTAGCCAGGGGACAAAAGGATCATAGCTGACGTGTTGCCTTGTGGGAGTCAAAGTATTGTAGGAGAGATTGCACATGTTTAGGCCAATGTGTGGGAGTCTGTGCATGTCTTACTGGTCATGAGAAAAAGTTACTATTTTTAAACTCTTGGAACCCCCAACATATTAACTATATCCATAATTAAAATAATACTTGGATGATTGTAGTCTGTCCTGTTTCATTAAACTACATAGAGGTTGATCTTTGTCTAGTACTAATTATTTCTGTATAACTACTATAGTGACTACAGAATGGCAATTGAGGATCATTATGTTATTAGCCATTAAATTAGTAGCAAAAAAATCACAACTTATGTTTAATTCCAAAGAATAGGCAATTATGGTAAAACTGCTTCATGTAGTAACTTAAAGACAAGATAATAAGTCCTCAGTCTTAAAGCGGAAATACCAGTCAAGTCAATATGGTCGTTATTAAATAATACAAAAATAGAGTTCTCAACTTTGTGACGCATTTGCAGAGGTATGTTTTCCTAACAAATCACAACACATATCATGTAATGTCTCTCAGGGAGGCAACACAAGAATGGGTCCGACATGATCTGAGATTCTACCTGCAGTTGCTAAGCAACATCCACCTCCAACCTCTGAGTCTGCCCCATTGGTCAGCGGGAAAAACGCACAAGGCAACCCATTGGCTAACAGAAAGTTAATAAACTTTAGCCAAGACATGCCTCCTTGTAAGTGCACGTGCGTGCATGCATGCGCTCGCGCGCGCGCACACACACACACACACACACACACACACACACACACACAGAGTGAAGAGATTCTTGTGAATGAGAGCAGGAGAGGGTGTCAGTACTTGCGCAGTACAGTGCTGATATATGCATTGAGCTTCTGAGCTAAAAATAAAGATCACACTGAATGCTGTGCCACTGGAAGTTGCAAGACTGAATTCAAAGTGACAAGTCTAGTTCTCTCCAGACTACTGAGGTTACACTCTCACTACAGTTGAAGTATGTTTCGCCATTCATGTTTAGTACAGGGTTGTCATAGGCTTACCAGTGTTGCCACTTCCCACAAATGATTAATATAAAGTTTTTCATGTTAAATTAGAAATATCAGTGGCTCAAACGATGAACACACCGCAGACACAAACCTTGGTTGGACCGGAGTCACAATTCAGAAGTTCACTGGTGGTTGTACAGCTATGTAGAAGCAAACCTCATTTAATTCTAATTGCCATTTACAATTCATTATAAAACTATACTGTATATACTTTCGGTACACAGCGGTCGGACCATTGTCTTCTATTGGACAGTGTTCCGATTTCCCATTGTGAGTTATGAGAGAATGACCATCGAAAAGCCCACATGAAATTTGTAAAAACATTTAATGTTTTATCTTGAACTCAGATTGGCCTATCAAGAATATCATTTCCTGTGCACTTGACAAAGTCTACCGTGACCCGATAGCTACACTTCTCTTGACCACTGCTATTAAACAAACAAAATACTGCGAGTAACAAAGACATTTGAACACTACTGGAGACACTTTCAAAGGATTGGTCATTTTTGGGTAGTGGTAGTCTCTTAAATCTGGAGATGAGATCTTTTGACAAGAATGTCAACAGTTGGAATCCCTGGATAATTTGGGCAGGGAGAGTTGGCAAGTAATGCTATTCACTCCCTCAGCAATCCCTGCTGAGATGCCCTGGGCCTAGAGCAAAGGACATAACTAATGTTAATTCTTAACATTATTATATTATTAAAAAAAGATGAGGGGGCAAAGGAGCTGTGCTTTGAGTTTATGAATGGCAAAGTGGTCCATTTAATTACATTCACTCCTAAAAAAAGAAAAGAAAGGGTGCTTGGGTAGCGCAGTGGTAAAGCACATTTTTGTGGACAGAATTCATTGAAATAATGACTAAATTGGGGAGAAAAAGGGGTATAATACCTCTACAAGTTTGGCAGATTCACACAGGAATATTTTCATTTTCTTTCAGTATATTCTTTTCCCTTTTCTTGTAAACGGCAAATGATGGGAATTTAAAAACAGGTGTTTCACTGATGCCTTCATCAGGGTCTCTAGTGCTTTTCTTCAGCAATAAACAAAGTTGACGAAAAAGAGAAATTAAAAATTTAAATAAAATGAATCATCTTTTAAGCATGTTTTTCTATAGAATTATTAGTTTATTATGTACATCAACATTTTGTGAAAATAACAAGACAATGGCAGAGACATTTGCTGTACTACAAAAAAAACAACACATTTTAAAAGTTTTCTCCATGAAACTAAGCCAGATGGTGAAATTATTTTCTTTACATCCTCTTGGTGACACTCTTGAAGGTTTTGTAGAAAATCGACTTTGACTTTTGAGGTTCAAGACGACTGAGATTACCCTCAGAGGTGCTTCTTACCACTCTTCTGGCAGGCTGATTCTCTGCTGATGCTAGGGGCAGAAAGGAGAAAAGTAAAGAACATTAGAGGTGATTTAAGTGGCTGCCATGTATGAATAAGGCGGAAAATTTAAAACAAAACAAAGCAATAAAATCAATCCTCAAAAATACAAGACTATAGCTATAGCCTGAGAAAAGCGAGCCAATCACGTTCCAGTAGGTTTGGCTTCATAATGTTGAAGCTGCTACATTGTCTCAGTGAAACAGATTAAGAACTCTTAGGTAACCCTAGGTAGAGGTCTCTGCTGATACTCACCTCCAAAACGACGCACTTTCATGGGTCTCCTGGCCACAGAAGGCTCTACCTTTACACGCTTAGGTGCTGAAAAGCCCTGTTTTTCCTCTTCCGTGGTGGTCCTTGATGAAAGGGTAGAAACATATAGGTTCAAGCTCCAATACTTTCATTTTTTACAATTGCTCAAAAAACGAAACAAAAAAAACATACATAAAACTAGAACTGCACTCTATCGAGTGCACACAAGTACGCCATTATGGCCTACTAGTGCGCAAGCAGAGCGTGCAAGTTGAAATGAAATACTAAAACCAATAAACAAAACGTATTATATAACTGGCTGTCGACGGTGACGTAATTACGGTACGTTTCAATATTGGTTGGGTAACATATGTATGTATACTGTACATTTGGTATGCACGCATACCATACATACATACGTCCAGCCGACCCCAATACTTGCGCACTCTGCTTGCACAAGTAATTAAGATATTAAGTTATCAATAAACCATTTTGATGTTTATTTATAACAATGCATTATGAAGATGTAACCAATAAATGTAAGTGTAAAAATAATTCACCTTACCGGGGTAATTTACGCTTTACTTGTGCAGCTGACGTCAAAGCCATGTAGGGCGGCTCGGTGCGTCTCATCATGTCTGATAAAGCTGGAATTGGTTCTCTGTAGGGCACAAATTACCGTTAGTGTGGTATTGCTTGTTTGGATTAAGAGCTCGGAAGACTTTTTATTTTGTACCATTTGCATTATGTTATTATTGGATATTAATTTTGTTGTATGTGAATAAACTTGGATCAAGATACCTTTTCAGAATCATTTGTTTATGACAACTGCCAATTTATATTTTGTGTTAAAACAGAAATTAAACCACGCATATATACCATTCAACAGTGTGGCCATCTCCAGCAAAGAGATTCACAACCTTTTCAATGATTATTTTTCTTTGCGGCTTGCCTATAATGTATTGACAGTTTTGCCTCCACCCTCTCTCTTAAAGCCAAAGTTGAATACAATACATCCAGGGCTTGACAGTAACTTTTTGAGGCACTTGTCCAGACACTCACTTGTCTGGACAAGACATTCACTCGTCCAGACACAAAGTCACAATATTGGAAAGGTGATTTAATATTAGGAAAGCCACACAATAGTGCCAGACATTATTGTTGGCTGTTAGGAGCGTAACAGAAATAGTGAAACCAAGAGTCACTTGTCCAACGCACAAGTAAAGATGTATTACTTGTCCCGGACAACAGGACAAGCCTTAATGTCAAGCCCTGCATACAATTGTGTATCAAAACTTAAATCAACCCACAGGGGTGTTCAACAGTATAAACATTCATTTCAGTTACACCACTTCGTTTAAGACCAATTAATTCAGCTTTGCAATTTCGAGTATATTGTTGTTCCATTTTTTCAGGTTTTTCTCGTCATTCATTTTTCAGAACGTGAAAACGTTATTGTTCAGAGAACAATATCCTTATGGTTAGAGCGTTTGCCCAGAGATTGGATCCATTTTGGACTGCCCTTTCTCTTACACACATTTATTTGCGGCCTCGATTTGGTAGTTCTTATTGCAATTTTGGTATTTTCTATTAAATTATTCAGGTTTAGTCAGGTGGCTGTTATGCATGAATGAATTGTTAAGTTAATTTAATTAATTACCAACAAGAGCATTGTACCACCACTTCAAACAATGTGCCCGTTTCAATCTACAGAGCTTAGATTAATTTGCATTGAGAATGGCCAGTCCAATTTCAGGGGATTTATACTGCCAAGTAGAAATGAAACAAACAACAACAAAGATTCTTTCACCTTTTGGCGGTCTGTTGCTTCCAGAAGTTGGTCCCAGTAGGCTTGAGAGGTTGGTTGTGGACCGAGTGGGCTGCAGATGTTGATGCTTCACAAAAGCTGGCAGTTTCTACTATGATGGTTGAATTAGCGATCGGACCATCAGACTCAGTCATTTCAAAAGTTATATTCGGATCAATTGAAACAGGTGGATGGAGTGGCAGTGTCAATGGAGCATGTTCAACATGTTCTGGTGTGCATTGGAGTGGTAACATGCCCTCCTCAAAGCCTTGTGAGGCAAAACCAATGGTCTTGGGGCTCTGTGGTGGCATTGTCACAGCAAGATTTCTTCGAGTGGGCTTCCTTGAAGGGGCGTCATTCATCCCAATGGTATGATCTCCTGTAACACAAATGCAATACAATAATTACAAAATAATCCAGATTAAAGTAAAACAAGTTCAGTCAAGCCAGAACGTATTTTGTGGGCTCAATAATTATTAAAGTATATAATATTAGCTGGCAGTGACATAGCTTTGGAATATGCCTATAACATGGTTTCCCCAGATCATCAACATTAAAATTAAGGGACCAAGCCCGAAGGAACTTCTTGGTCCACCAAAAATAGCAGTTCTGGCTTAACCGTGCAGTCGGTTTTCGCGAAACTTGGCAATATGGTAGAAGGCTATGCCAAACTGTGAGGACGGGAAGCCCATGACCACTGGTGGCGCTATAGCACCCAATTGAAAATGTTCAAAAACTTTGAACAGTCATTGCTCATGAACTGTTTCACAGTCAGCAATACAACTTCATACACATGCGTCTACTAATGCCGAACAACTTTCATGTTCTGACTTCATCACCACTATGGGGTGCCAAAAAGTCCCTGAACGCCAGTTTCTATACTTTTTTTTTTTTTTTTGCCCAACATTATACACGTCTGAAAAAGACGACAAAGACGTCGTTGGCGCTGTGGGAGTTGCTAAAAAAGGAGTCAAGTAGGTCGTTGCTTTAGATCACCTGCCATTTTTTAAGTGAAGATTTTTAAGTTTTACGAGCCAATGAAAGATTTTCTTCTGCCCCTAATAGTTAGTTAGTCAAATGGCACTGAAACCAGTCTTACTACAATTGGCCAAAGGGGGGCGCTATAGTAAAGGCTTAACTCTTGCCTTGTTTGGCCAAAAGCCATGGCCACATGTGCCATGACTCATGGGGAACACATCTGTCACTTTGACCAGTAAACTCCGCCCTCAAACCTTCCACCATTTTGAGCAGTTTGAAAAAATGGTTAAACCTGATTTTCTGCCAGGATTTTTGAGCAATTTGCGTGAAATGTTCTACACACAATATATGGACCATGATCTGAAATCCCAGCTGAAGAGAAGTTTGTACGTGAAAAATTGTACAAGAAATATAGCTGCAAGCAGCAATAACAGGCCTCGTCTGTCTGTCAAGTCCAGAAAGTATTTTATTGCAACTCCCGCATAACTTCCGGGCTTGATACGCTGATGCAAATAATAGTTTGCTAAAATCAGCGACAAAGCAACCATGACAGTCTTAAAAACTGTCAATGAGAAATCACGTTTGATGTCTCACATCCTTACTCAAATGGACCTCCCAGGGGCGGAGCTAGACTCTCAGTTCAGATTTGGCAATTTGGTGAGGTGCCCTCACTATATCTACTTTCATATCATAATATCAATATCTGCCCAGACCTAATGTATGTATGTCTTTCCTTCGCATATAGAGAACCTTTCATGCAACCAACTACATACTTTGTGGGTGTACTTCTGATTAAGGCAATCAGATGTCTATTCACAGTTGTGCATCTTGTGCTGATCATACACGACACGTGTTTGTGCATTTGACTTGCTCAACGATTGTCAGGCTGCATAGTGTGCAATAGCAATTTTTTAAACCCTTCTCCCTATAATAAATACGGCTTCAATACAACAATAATGCTTGTAATAAATACATTAGCTGCAACAAATACTGTTTTACATGCTTACATAAATGGATCACATATACTTAATTTATTTGACAAATGTAATTTATGACCGTCATAATACATAAATAAAAATATGCAGAAATGTGAAGATGATTAATGGAACTATACATAACATTACACTGAATAGCAATAACACAAAAACGTAATATTTAACACAATTTAGTCAGAGCTCAGACTACACAGCAGGATGAGGGAACAATGATAAATGGCTCATTTCTGTGAAGGAGGAGTTGTCCCTAGCAATAAATGGCGGCAGAGTTCCTTCAATCACATATTTTTGGATGTAGGGGATTAATACATGCATGAGTTGCTATTTTTGGCCGAAGCTGACTGAATTAGGGTCGCCTGGTTGCCACTGTCTGTTTTTTTTCATGGTGCTGCTTTTTTAGCTGGTGGGCAGGGGAGACTACGTCTGCTGACGTCGTCCCTGCCCTGCTTTGGATTAGCATTTTCATGAATGAAGCTCAAGAGGGGTTGGGGTGAGAGATTGTAGATAGACAGGGAACAAATAGAGAAGGGGGGGGGGGGGGGTGTGTGTATACAGAGGCAAAGAATGGTCCCATAATAGCAATAACCAGACTGACGGACACTGGGGGGGGGGGGGGGGGGAGAACAAAAGAAGCGCGAAGGACACGAAGGAAGAAAAATGTGGCAGGGAGAGAGAGGAGAGAGTATGAGGATTGAAGATGACGCGAGAGCTAGGAGGAGGTAGACAAAAAGACTAGAGGAAAGGGGAGGAAGATAAAATAAATTGAAATTTGGCAGCACAGCATGCTCATTTAGGCAAATAATGTCCCTCTACTGTGAACCTGAGCGTTTGCGGCAATGTCCCTTCCAATATTTTTGAGTAATCTCAGTTTTGCTATTTATATCCACTCCACGAAGAGTTAACATTTCCAAATCCATGCCCTAAAAAAAGAAATAGGAAAAAAAAGAAAAAAGGGAACTTCAGTATGATTGGCTCACAAGGCTGCAGGGTGGAGCCATTTTTCATAACATGCAGTGACTAACAGAAAAAGCTGAGGTAGCAGCGAGGGATTGATGAGATTGATATCGATTAATGAGAAGGACAGAAATAGGCCATGAACCCCCAAATTTGGTGTAATTGTTTTTTATCTCTGGGACCCGCAATCTACACAAAATCCTCAGTGTTAAAGGGTCCATTTGTTTCCATTTAAATACGGTTTGGAGTTATGGACCAGTAACGGCCCATTTGGTTCCCATCAATCATTTAGCTGTGAAAACCCCTGTAACCCTCTAAGGACCCCTGGGGGTCGCTAGACCCCACTTTGAGAACCAGTCATAGAATATTAAAATACTGAACTATATAAAGTGAAAGCTATTTAATTGGCAGGCATTGTGATTTGGTTCATGGCCAGCTAGACAGGACAGGTGTCACATTTTACCAGCAGGGCTTTGTGTGGATGTGAGCTAATTCCAGTTACCTCTACAGTAGATGCTAGTGTAGATAGACACGCAATCTGACAATGATCAGTGAGCTACTTAATACGTACCATGACATGAATCAGTGATATTATGCATGCACCACAAACAGTTTGCGTCCCGGCCCCGGTCAACGTGTTGTGAGCCAGAAACATACTCCTAAGTGACTAACCCTAATACTTGGGATGGGTTAAATGCGGATACATAGGTCTACTACATTTCACTGTATATGCAAATGTGTACTGACAAATACTACAAAGGAGTGTGGCACAAATTATAATTAATTATTAGCTTAATTGTATGTTGCGTTGTATTTTAACGATATTGGGCTCAAAACGATACAAAATTAAATTTGTATTATATATTCATCCAATTATCAACATTGGCAAATTGAAGTAAGTCAATGGCAATTGCGCTTTTATAGTGCATTCGATCGATCGAGCCATAATGCCACTTACGTTAGCCGGTTAGCTAACTATGTTGTTAGCACAGCACTGGATCGTCCATCTTAGATCGTCGACCATAATAATCCATTCTATCTGTTTCTTTCAATCGCCTGTATCTCCTATTCCTTGTCCCAGATGGCATTTTGGTCAAAACAGCGTTTCTTTGGCGGCACAGAGCCGGCGATGTGGAGCGTTCCAGTGCCCCGGGCTGGAACTGTGGCTTTTCAAAATAAGAGCTCGACTGGAAAAAATGCTGGCATGAATTAGATCCTAATTTTTCAATAAATGCTAGCTAGCGCTGAAACGGTTAATAAATATAAACCCTTAATTGACTCGTCAATGGCAGTGAATGTATAAAAAGTATAGCAATAGAGTATGATAATGGGTCTTGTTCATGAGTGAGGGGAGGACTGAGAAGGAGATCAGCCGGAGAATCGGAGCAGCAGGGGCGGTATTGCAGTCGCTGTACCGCACTGTTGTGACGAAAAGAGAGCTGAGCCAGAAAGAAAAGCTCTCTGTATCTTTGTTCCTACTCTCACCTATGGTCATGAAGTGTGGGTCATGACCGAAAGAATAAGGTCACGAATACAGCCGGCCAAAATGAGTTTTCTCCGACGGGTGGCTGGCATCTCCCTTAGAGATAGGGAGATGTTCAGTCAGAAGTTCAGTCACACGAGAGAGACTCAAGAGTAGAGTCGCTGCTTCTTTGCTTGAAAAGGAGTCAGCTTAGGTGGTTTGGGCATCTGGTTAAGATGCCTCTCAGGCGTCCTAACCAGGGAGGTCCTCGAGGCACGTCCCACTGGGAGGAGACCCCGGGGCATCTGGTTAGGATGCCTCTCAGGCGTCTTAACCAGGGAGGTCCTCGAGGCACGTCCCACTGGGAGGAGACCCCGGGGCAGACCAAGGCGCAGTTGGAGGAATCACATCGGCTCACTGGTCTTGGGATTTGCACTGCCTGTAAGCATGACTGGCAAAGTATAGTGAACGTTCCTGAGTGTCTGTGTGGTTGGCTGAGAACAAAATAACCAGAGAACGGATGGGCAGATTTTCCTGGAACTTGGTAGTAATGAACCAGTGGGCTGGCCTGAAGAGCTGATTAACTTTTGGGTCAAAGTGTCAAAGTCACCATCCAATTACATAATTGGCCATATCAGTGATGAGTGGTAGCATAAAATCATATCCCATCCCCACCCTTTGCTTATTTTTCTTACCAGGGTAATTACAACTAAAGTCCACTTCTTCCTACCACAACCTTTTCACTCTCAACCATACTTTTTGAATTTGTTTAGATATATGTATTTGCGTATGCACTGCATGTGATTATTATGCATACATTGTGCTTGCAGATGTTGAGTTTCCTTTGTGTATAAAGATTAACTAGCTGAATTTCTTTTATTAAAAAATAAATAAGAAATGTGGTGTAAAAAGCAAAATTTCCCACAATCTGCTTCAATAAAATGGAGACCACCTGTTCAGTTGAAAATATCATTATAGTCAATTTGGGGGGCTATATTTCACAAATGTCTGTGTTATGCTTCCCTAAAGGTTTGCATTGTGAACCTTTTCCTCCCTAAAGGAAGTCTTGAGTGTTCATTTCATTTCATTAGTTAACTTTGGGTCGGGCAGGATGTCTGCAGCACTGCATAACTGTAAATCAAACTGAACTTTCATTTATGAACTTTTTTTGGTGCATATTTAGCACTCACAACTATCTGACCCTTAGATGACAACACCCTCCCGTTATACAGAGTATAGTAACACAGAAATAGATGGACTGTGGTAGAGAAAGTTGGCTTTGATACAGGTATGCAGGGGTTTTAGATTAATGACAGGGTTAGCAGGGGATGGGGGGGTAGATTTACCTTTGGATGATGAGGCGTGGCTGAGTGACATTCTTTTATTATGGCTCTCTGCACCTGCAAGTCAAATACATTGATTAAGAACAACTTCAGAACTATCAAAATAAAGATATATGGTAGTCCACACACACCATATCAACCATATCTTATTTTTTATTATAATTCACTCACTTAGGCATCTAGGCTCTTATAATCTACCAAATATAATAATGTAGTAAATGTACCATAGGCCACAGAGATGAATAACATTATGTACAGAAAATAAGGTTAGATATAACCAATCATCATAATAGGAATAATTATGACATTTTCAACCAATTCCAGTCTTCATTTTCTCTTCCTAGCAACGTCTGTGTCACTCGCTCCTACACTCGTCGTCCGTGATTTTGACATGCAGCAAAGGCCATCGGGACATGAACCTGCGACGTGCTGTCAGACTACCCTGAGCCTAGGTGCCCAGACCACTACACCAGCTATCCAGGCCTCCACTTACATTTTTGGCCGATATTTGGCCAGGAAGCGGTGAGGTTAAAAAACATTTTACACAAAAGATTGCAAGCTTTTATGCTTGGGGGAGTGACAGCAGTGAACTGCAGATGTGTGAAGCTCTATATGCTGCAGCTGCCTTTCAACTGTGAGACATACTGTATATTGTCGCTGTCTGGTGGAAACCTCATATGTTCAAAACGGTTACTTTTCAGGATGTAAAAAAATAAAAGTGATCTTGTAGAGCTACTATTTTTGCTACTTTTGTGTGACACTGTAGTATGTCAAAGTAGGGCATTATGTCCAAGAAGTAAAAAACTCCCCCAAAAAAGTTCAACTATGGAGATAAGAGTTTTCTTCCCAATAGCAACGATATGAAATGTTGCAGTTATAGCAGTAAGAAGACAATTTCACAAACATCTTTGTTAAAACACCAGTATTAAAGGAAACAAATGTGAAGCTGCGTTTTGATTAAGGCGATATTTTAACTGGCTCAAACGGCCAGCTGATTCAGAGTGTTTCAATAGTGCGTCCAGCCAGCAGGCCATTTATAATATTGAGCATTAATGTAAATATGTAGTAAAGAACCTGCAAATTTGACATAACTATCACATGACATCACCTGAAATTAAAACAAGGCAATAAGAAGGATGGAACCACGCAATAGGAAATGGCCAATGGATCATGTTAAATAGAGCTATGGTGGAGGAAATGAGCTCTGAAAAGAACCCTGATAAGAGACAATTTACTGTGAGTAAAATCAACAATGACACCTGTTAACAGACAGTATTACCTATAGAGCACTGGCACCATTATGTTTGTGCTCGGGGGTTGTGAAGAACAAGGTGTCAAGTTACACCACATCATTCAGCTGCAAGAGCAGACAGACAGGCCAAAAAAGTACAAAATATAAGACACTAAGGAAACAAGAAAGCAGTGGCGGAGGGGGACAGGTGCAGAGTGCACTGGCTGACAAATGATGGACACCATCATAGTAATTGAGTATTGTTGGCCAGCTTTGGTTCACGCTCCATTGTCTGTTACAGCTAGGATGTCACGAAAGGCTTGACTGAAGTCTTGGCGCTGCTGGGTCACACAGGGATGACAGACCAGGCGCTGCTGGGTCACACAGGGATGACAGACCAGGCGCTGCTGGGTCACACAGGGATGACAGACCAGGCACTGCTGGGTCACACAGGGATGACAGACCAGGCACTGCTGGGTCACACAGGGATGACAGACCAGGCGCTGCTGGGTCACACAGGGATGACAGACCAGGCACTGCTGGGTCACACAGGGATGACAGACCAGGCACTGCTGGGTCACACAGGGATGACAGACCAGGCACTGCTGGGTCACACAGGGATGACAGACCAAAATAACTGTATGTAGTGCATTCCCGCTCCCTCTGATGGTGTGCGCGCACAAAAACTATGCAATTAATCATGAGTCACATTTTCTTTAGAAAGAAAAGATTGCATCTAATTGAATTAGAGTTTTGTTGTTGAATTGTAACTACTCTAATGTATACTAGAATAAAACAATACAAAGTGCCTGTCATCTGATGCACATCTCTTCTAAAAAATATATTTACACACACACAGGAAAACAGGACTCTAGCATTGTACAGCACAACTAACAAAGATGCACATGTCTTCTAACACACACACACACACACACACACACTTAGTGATTTTGTACCGGGCATAACTCGGGCACCATCAGACTGAACTACCTCAAATGTGGTGTGTGCACCCCAGATGACCCGAGGGTGTGCAGTGCCAAAACCTAAAATAAAAGAACACTAAGATCTGCATCACTCTGTTAGGGTTATATATTGTGTTGTCATCTGCCAATGAGGAGCCCACACCAGGAGGACATAGCGGCTGCCTTTTAGAACCCCTTAAAATCAGGGGGCATTACAGAATTTGCTCAAACCGTAGCCTCGTTATGCGCCCTTTCATATTATGGCAGCCGTGCAGAACGCACACACATATATGGCATACCACTTTCCTGCATATTTTAGCATTGGGGGAGTGTCCATATGTTAATTTTATTCGCTTTGCGCAATTTGCTTTTAAGCCCCTTGACCTAAAAAGAATCAGGGCATACCGATTACACCTGGGTCTGACTACCTCTTAAATGCAAAAAGCAATGTTTGATTTTACACAAGAGCCATCTGTGCGCTGCTCAGCAGTGTTGCCATGTCTGTTTTATTATAAGTGACTTTTTCTGTAAAGTTGCTTGTAAATATTGGTAGTTGTGGTTGCTTTTCTTGTTTCTAAAGTGCTTATTTGGGCTTTTCTCCTAATGTTGTTTAAACCAGTGATCCTCACACAGTGACATTGCCATGTCAAGGACCCCCAGATGAATGCATTTGCACTAATCCAAAAATATTTTGGGCCAGTGACCCCCCCATGACAGATTTGTGTTATTAAATGTTTCAAAAATATTCTACAATAGTCACTTTTTTCCCCCAAGATTCCTTTTGAAAATAGCAGATCTACCAGCTCACAATGAATCACATTGCGACGCGTTGTGAGCTTGTAAATGGGCACCGGTGCCACATTGGCAAAAGGAGGGTGACAACTGAGTATTGTCGGTTTAAACATCTATAGTCAAATAACATTCTGCAGAGCAAATTCTATATATTCATTAAAACTATGAACTCTGACTGCATGGGGATATATTATAATGATCATTATAACGTGTGTGGGGGAATAGACTTTGGCTGTGGAGACCCCAGGCCTCTACCCCCTAGTCTGAAGTGGCTATACCACTCACATGCTATTAATCAAAGCTTCATTTGCGCATATCGTACCAGGGATCAGCTGACTGTTAAAGGGAATGGCACCCGCCAAGCTGATTGGGTTTATGGAGGTGACGCCCTAAATACACCCATGACTAATTCAGGGCCGTTTTGTGCACGCCACGGTGTCGGAGAGCACATTTTACTGTCTTCATAATTGCAAAATGACATTTGCCATGCCTCCACCTCTTAAATTCTGTCATATTACATGGTGGAAAATAGGAAGTTCTAAATGGCACCCAGCGCCTCCTACTTCGCCCACCCAACAGTCCCTGCATGCCCCAGCCCGTAGTGGAACGTGCAGTCACAAATATCACCGTCCCAGCCAGTTCCCGGCCTCCCGCTCTGCTTACCTCCCCCAAATACGGGCCAACAGTGTTCGTATAGATGCATGACAAAGTTGGATGCTCTACAGTGGATTCTAATATAAGTAGTACAGTGTGGCGTCTGCAATGGAAAATAACGTGCATATTCTTATATACTGTACATCAACACAACGTTAGTAGTTTATGACTACATCTGGACTCCCCATATCTCCAATCCATATTTATTGGTTGTACAATAGTACAACAGGTACTTTGACAAGTACAACAGGTATTGCATAAATGATTTGGGCATGCATTCCCAACCTGTATTGTCCCAGAGTAGGCCTGAGCCCAGAGTACACCGGCCTACTCTAGTAATGATAAATGTCGGACACTTTTTCAGACAGACTAACATGGAATACCTCACTATTGAATATTGGCCTTTGATAATGATTTGTACCGAGAGAGAGATTCAAGTCACTCAGAATCTTTGAACACAAATAACTTAATTTGAAAGGGTGGGTGAAAAACACCCCAAAACAACACATAATTTGTATGCGTGTGTGTGGTGGATAGAAATAACATCCCTAAACACAAACCCATAAGAACTATCAAAGTGAATCAGGGAATTGTGACTTACTGCAGGGGCTGTTCTGGTGGTAAAGTAGGTGGGAGAATTTCAGGAGAGGTGCTAGATCCTGGCAGAACGTGAACTGCCCTGACTCGTCCATCTTGTGTAGTTCTTCCATAGTTTGCTCTCCTAGCGGATTCTGCACACCTTCCTGGTCTGCCCACACCACACCTCTCTCTTTCAACACAAGTTGCTCTATCTCACGGTTTTCCACCTCATCTGCTGGTGTGAGAAGCGCAGCTCCATGCAGAGCACAGTATTGTCGGCTGTAAGCTGGCAACAAGATGTTCACCATTCTGAAATGTAACAGCAATCAGAACAGAAAGGTGTTAAGGACGAGTACAGTTTCGGAGAAGCCTCGCTGTTGAACATTGACATTCTAGTTGTGTGAAATCAGTGATACAGGCCCCGTCAACCTACTTCTGTGTACGCTTGCTCTCCCGATCCTGAAGCGCGGCGAGCTGGATAATCTGCTGAACGTGTTTTTTTAGGTCATTTACTTCCAGCTGCAGTCTGTGGATATGGAGGTCTTTCTTGAGGACCTGCAAGGGGCGAGAAGTGAGAACAGCCTATTCAGTAATTCAGAGATTACCTATTCTAAAGGAATAAGTATTGGAACTGGCCCTCTGGCAAGAAAAGTTATGGGAGCCAACACAAGCAGGGAAGGTTCAGAATTTCTCCTATGCCATGTTCCCTGTGAAGACCTAGTAGTAGAGACAGTCAAAAAGGACACCCACATCAATACCTATAGGCTGGGTGCTGGATCAAAATGAAGTCATATAGAAAATGGTGTGCCGATTTTTTCATTTCCCTGTGAAGACCTGCCTTATCTTTGGCGAGGAAGGGTGAGGGAGGGGTGGTGGTGGTGAAAAAAACAAAACAAACTCTGACGTAAGGAAAGTACGACACAACAGAAAAGAGAACATTTGACCGGTGGGTGCATGATAGTTCTGAGCCACTTCCTGGAAAGAAGGATGAAGAAGAAATAAATAAATAAATGGTTTTAGGTAACTGGCGGCCGTGTGAGGGATGAGTAAAGGATATTGATTTATTCTCTTCAGTGATCCATGAGTGAGCCAGAGAAATAAAATGAGCACGGTTCTAATTACTGGGAGAACAGATGGGAAGAAAACAGTCACGACACCAGTAGAGAGACAGCCTACCTTCCAAAATAAACAAACAAAAACACCAAGCAGTGAGTGAGCCTTAAAACTTAAAAGCATCATTGATCAAAGATCACACACACATGATGTTTTTCCTCCTTATCTTATTATGTTCATCTGTTCGTCTCATAATTTATACGCACTTTAATAAATTTGAATGTCTAAAATATAATAAAGAATAAATATTTGGGCACAACTGGCCATTAATTGCATACATCAATTCACAGCATTCTAGGATGTGGCAAGCCGCTTTGTATCAAAATGAGCTTCTGGCTGAAAATACAAAAATATGTAACTAAACTACTGTAGCCAAGATGCAGCAGCACCCTGAAATTATTAAAGCTGCATTGTGTGACTTGTGTCCCAGATAAACAAGTGGAATTACTATAACAAGCCGTTGTGTTTCAAAACAAGGCAGGTCTTCTCCTCCACATGTCACCTCCCTTGGGCTCCTCAGTCTATCAAATGCCTTCACACACACACACCTTTCTCCCATGGGACAGACTGGAAATGAGGTTACACACAGACACGCTAGCCAAACTTGGCTAATACTGGCAGTCTGCTTCCGCTTTGTTTTCACGTCACGGGAAGAGATGCTGTCACAGGCGTGTGCACTAATTGGCCGATTATGTTCACCCAGCATATTAGCGTTCGTTTGAATAGTCCTAAAACTATTTGACTACATTCAAATAAATATTTTAAATGTGGAAAAAAGAGGAGAAAGTCAAAATTTTACCACCATTTGATCTGCCGTCAATCTAAGGGTGTCATTAGTTCATCTTCCAGGAAGCATGAAGGTGTGCAGCACATTCCGTGTCAATCCAGCCAGCAGGTCTTTTTAGGCCGTGGTGCAAGTTTTCTAAGGGTTGATTTGTATGCATCTCCAAAAAAGTAGACATTCTGTATGTCTCCACAAAATGTGATTATCATAGGGAACTACACAACAGCTAAACCAGTTGTGTAAATAGTGCTAAACCAATTAATCAGTTCTCATAATATATGGGGAGTTGTGTCGTCCGATATTTCCAGGGAAAATAGATTTGACTGCACAACCTATGGTTCAAGAGTTTTAGGCCAAAAGGTAAAGCTGCCAGTTATAGTACCACCGTGAGGCCAATTATAGTGCCACAAATTAGGCTGATTTGAAAACATTGGGGTGGAATGGCTTCGGTCCAGCTACGCAAACATACAGTCACAAACCGAAAACATTCTCCTCCTCCCAGCCTGTCGGAGGGTGCTCAGGTGGCACATGGGTCAAGTAGCTGTCCATCACAGGTACGTTATCTAGGGGTTTGTATCCACAGTGATGCATCCGGCTTGCCAAACATCGACACAAACACAGCTGGCCATGTTCAAGGGAGGCAATCTTTCTCACTGCACTAACGACTTAAAAATTACTCGATACATTTGATTGTGTTTTCACTCACGTGAGTTTGTCTGTTTGTGAGCAGGTAATCTAAGGCACTGTTGAACCGCTGGCCAATTGGCCATGTTGGGATTTGCAACAGTTGACGGGTCAGGCAATGCATTCAAGGTAGGCTTACACAGCGCACATCAAAGACCGTCAGTGAGCACTGCTTTGTTTGAATTGTCATTATAATACACTGAGCAGTAGGCATGGCTACTAATCGTATCGGTTTATATTTTTTACAATGCCCAGTTTTTTTAATCACCCAACAGATTAATTCCAAATGACATGACGTAGGTTGCGTTTACCTCTGGGGGCTGGGCATCCGGCCCCAGCAGCTTCATCTCATTCTCTAACCGATGAAGGCAGCCGTCATTCTCCAGGAACCGTCTTTCTACTTCCTCCATACGCTTGTATATGTGCTGTCTCTTTGTGAGCAAAGCGGCCATCCTGCGCTCATGTTTACAGGTGGCCTGATGGAAACAAAATATAGATTCAAATTTATCATCATTTACGGATGTTACATGAAAATACTTTGAGAAGGGTTATGCAGAGAGCAGTATTACGCATAGTCTTTGAATATCAACAATGCTCAACCAAAGGAATAAAACTAAGTATTTGGAATGGAAAAACAGTTGGAATCAATTTGTCAGCCTCATAAGGTTACAGTAAACCCAGAGCTGAGGCTCAGATGGCTTAGAGCAGCATTGTCACTGTCCCATAGGGGTATGAAAGAGTAGTTAAAATATCCATAATGCAGAGAAAAGTGGAACAATGACTCAGCAGTGGTTGTTTCTGAGGGGATGAAATAATCTGTAGACAGCAAAATTATGTATCGTTACCTTCTCAGTCTTTTCTCTGCCACAGAAGAATTGGATCTGCAGGTTGTTCTCCTCACTGTGGCGCTGGCGCAACTCATTCTCCTTCAGTTGTCTCTCCAAATCCAGCTGTTCGTTCCTGATCTGGGCCCGGCTGGAGAAAATTCTCTGGACAGATTCGGACAACCTAGAGACAGAAAACGGTACAACTTGAATAGCATTTACTTTTCAGAATTATTTTACTTAATATAGTGGTTGCAACTGTATTAATTGATTGTCCCGTGGTGGGAGTTCTGCTCTGGTTTTGGCTAAATATTAAGTATTTTGTGAGGGGCACAGGGGGCCACACATTAAAAGTAAATTATTCAGAAAACTAATGTATTGTATTGTATTGCTGACCTGTTTTTTGTGTCCATATCACATGGCCCAAAAAATAGTTCCATGTGATAAAGGGGTCAAAGTTGAACGAAAGTTGCACTATATGGTAGAAAT
This sequence comes from Protomyctophum bolini, assembly GCF_963924005.1. NCBI lineage: Eukaryota > Metazoa > Chordata > Actinopteri > Myctophiformes > Myctophidae > Protomyctophum > Protomyctophum bolini. Next base: position 35,479,478 of record NC_137862.1, read on the forward strand.
AGGTCAGCAGACAGCAATATGATGCTAGTTTTATGAATTAATTTACTTTTAATGCGTGGCCCCCTGTGCCCCCCACAAAATGACCGGAACTACTTAATATTCACCAAAACTAGAGCAGAACTAGAAGCTACCGTATTTAAAGAACTGTACAGACATTCATTAATGTGCCATGTAGCAACGAGGTGCCATGAAAAGTGTTACACAGAAAGGTTTAACAATTTCACCCAAATATTGAAACATACTGCAGTAGCTTTTCCTCATTAATTTCACCCTTTGGAGATGACACCAAATAATTAGTAAGTGAGTCGTCTCATCATTTCAAAGAACAACATTGTTCAGTAATTTATAGAATATTCTTATGATATTCTAGCATTTAACTAGATAATTTAGAAGATTTCTGAGAAAGGTGGTGGTTACTGAACCTCATATAGAAGTTAATTTGTTTAAAATTGGGTTGACAGATGGGCTGCATATAAATGCAGTCCCTGTCAGGCAGAGGACAGGAGGTAAATAAGCAAACTGGAGTGCTGTCGCTGAAATGTGACTGCACTCTCCAATGTAACCCTTGTGACGTAGGAACCGTCGTGGCCTTGCTAGACTGCTGAATTTTTAATAGTGAAGCGTGCAGCCTCTCTACAGAGGCTCTCATTGTGCGAGTTGTGAATTCTGATGCCGATGAATGAAATGTGTGGGACTGAGACTCATTCAGTTTTTCAGCGCCATCTTCACAGGTCCACCTAAAAACTGAATATCTGAGACACTACCCGATAGCTGGGTTCACAATCTTGTCTTACACAAAATTACAATAATTCATGGGTCCTAATTGCCAATTTTGATGGGTGCGGGATAAAAAAACGTACACTTGCACTCTTGCAGTGAGAGAAAATGAATAGTCAATTAATCACAATTAGATTTACATGTAGGCCTATGGACCTGCAGGGCTCTGACAGGCTTTTTCCCTTCTCCACAATGTGCTTCCTCAATCACTTAATGTTTTTAAATGTTTTTGAATATTTGGGAACCATGCAAGTCAGGAATGATGTAAATAAGGAATGCAAGGCCCACCCGTTATACCTGTTGTCAGAGTTCTAACGTCTTTGCAGAGCCATTGTGTCTGTGTTCCCTTTGTGCCTATATATGGAGATCTTGGTGTCTGCCAACGTCACTTTTATGCCCATAAATGGAGTTCTCTATATCTCTCCGTCCTTATCCCTTTCATTCCCATATATGGAAATCCCTAATGCCTGCAGTATATTGTCATATATGGGAATTACCCATATAAGCCGATCCACACGATTTGCATTTCGGGTGGATCGGCGGTTCTGGACAACTGGAACTCTAATATGCATAATACATTGATCATGACCTGACGAAGATGTGACTGATGCATCGAAACGTTGTCACTTTTTTAAAAACTTTCACCCTGATAATAAATTAAGGGCTTAAACTGTCTGAATGGTCCAGTGCCTCCTTTCCTCCTGTAACCTGTCCTTTTTTTTTATTACGAAGTGATACATGTGCCATAAAAGTGTGCTCGGGATTGAACGTATGACCTTGTGGTCCAAACTTAAGGCGAAGAGAGCTCTGTATTGACTGAGCGGGGTCAGCCCTATGTTCCCTCAGCCCTATGTTCCCTCAGAAGGAGCATTGGTCCGAGGTGCGCTGGGGGTCGGGAGAGGGTGGGTGGTTAGGTTTAAGTGTCTGCCCCGGGGGAGGTTAGGGTTAGGGTGAGGGTTTGAGGTAGGTTGTCGATCGGACCGTCGGCATATTGACGCGGACCCGAGGGAACATAGGGCTGAGGGAACATAGGTACGGTCCCGACTGAGCTACTCGGACTTGTAATGTATGTTTACTATTATTTTATGAGTCTTTGGCACCAATGTAGCAGACAGAACTTCCAGTTGACTCAGTTGTTCTGCACAACTTGCGTCAGCCTCTTTTGACCTCGACCATCAATGAGCTGTTTTCAACCACTGGCCTGACGTTGGCTGCATGTCCTTTGAGTTGTGAACTATTGCAGATATACACGGACACTGTTGAGTGTGAAAAGCCCAGCAGTGTTGTACACAGAGACACATTCAAACCAGTGCGTCTGGCACCTACCATCATGCCCTGTTCAAAGGCACTTAAATATGTTTTTCTTAAATAACTCATTTTCACTATTTTTTTCACAACACTAAAATGAAAGGGATTTGCCCATGCCCACTTCAATTGTTTCCTTCTCTACATTTACCAATACACAGTAATACACAAGCTATAAATTGGGAGGGCCTAAAGGGCTTTACATGCTCACATTTAACAAAGAAACATACAACCTCCAGGGTTGACTACCTTCCAGGTGTGTGTCGAGGGGGCAATATTCAAAAACACAAAGGAACAAAGCTGATGTCCATCCTGTTAAAAGTGACAGTACTAGTAACACATTTACTAGCCCCTAAGCTCAGCTCCAACACATCAAGGCTGCACCACACATCTTCCATACACAAACGGTCTAGTTGTTGATGTTCTTAATTCTATTTTTGCATTTCACCTGCTGTGGAAATGTTACTGGTTGGTATACTGAAACAATGTAAAGGGGGAGGCATATTCTTTCTTAAAATATGACTGGGGGGCACTTTGTTTCAAATGAACACGTAATATTTAAGTAATTTATGTTTGTTGATTTTGGTCTATGGTCCCCCAAAATGGATAGGAAAATATTTTCATACACGGTTAACCATGTAACCACCCCATCCAGCTGGCAAGTCAATTTGATCTTAATGATAGGGCTATAACCTACACCACCATGCCTAATTAGATCCTAAACTACCTGACCCAATTCATTATTTATTATTGACCTAAAGCCGCCTGAACCGCTGATAAAACCACAAGTCTCATGGCTTCTGGGCTAGTTCTTGTATCACAACTGTCAACATTGGCAAATGGCTTTGTGCTTTGTCTCCATAGCCAGAATTAGAAACGATGTCTCTCACTCACACAAACTTACTTTTTAAACTCTGCTGTGTTAGAATCCCCAGGCATAGACATTTCCTTCTTGTTGTCCTCATAAGCTTTCAGCTTCTGCTTCAACTCTGCAATCTTGAATAGAAATACAATATTAGATTGAAACTGAGGGTTAATAAAATGCTTCTATAAATTACCATGAAGACAAATGCAATATGAAAATGTATGAAGACATTATTGGTAGGGATAACTGATGCCAGACTGTGAATGCATATTTTAAATGTGTATCTTGTCAGTGAGTAGAGTTGCTTGTTATAATACCTCTTGTCGCTGTTTTTCACATATTAATGCATACTGGCCAATGTGACTGTCCAAGGTGACAACATTGCTCTTCAGCTGATGACAGAGACATATATTTTAAAAAAAATGATTTTTACTTTGGGTGGAAAAAAATAGTACACAGTAATAGTAATTGAAGAATCCTGTCAATGCTTCATTGAAATCGAATTATCTTATAGAAAGCTACGGTAATATGATATAACTAGTATTGAGTTGACGTACCGAGGTCTTTATCTCCTTGGCCCTGTTGGCATACTTCAATGTGTTAAGGGTGTCATCATATGACAGGGATGAGGAGCTGACATTGGCGATCATGACTGTCCTGCAGTTGCCTCCCAAGGAGTCTTTAAGAAGTCGTGTCAGCTTGCTGTCTCTGTATGGTATGTGAGCAGACTTCTTACGCTGAAACAAATTAACACATCAGCTTATTGAACAAGTGCATTTGATGAACAGGACAGAATACGCGACCGTGTGTTCTGATGAAAACTTAAGGTTTATTTAGCTTGTTATTTTTGCTCCAAACACATTGATTATAGTCCTGGATAACCTTAAAAGAAAAGAAAAAAACACAAGCTGATTTTCCTCCGGAATCACCACAGAAAAGAAACTGCAGATTCCGTTTGGCCTAATGATGAGGTTTGTTTTAAATACACAACGTAACAGGTTTGGTCATCAAGTAATATACCTGAAATACAAGCTGTTGGCGAAATAAGATTAAGACAAATTATGTGAAAACTTTTGTATATTTATGGGGGGGGGGGGGGGGGGGGGGGAAATACAATTCCTGCGTATATTATCTCCCTGAACCAGCAAGATTTTATTCAGTATTGTACTGCACGGCTGTTCTCAAACAAACATGAGTCAATCAGAATGAGGTGAAGTGAGAGCCATGGTTGCTAACCGAGGTTCTAGGCTAGCCAGATGCTGTTCCTGCCTAGCTGCACCTCAACTGGTGTAGTGGTAGGTGCGTGCCATGAGTCTGATAGTTTGGCTGAAGGGTTTCAGTATTGTCTTGATTAATTCCCGACTTAGGCACTTTACTTCATAAAAACAAAATTGGCAACAGTTATCTTCAATTGCAATGTTTTCCAATTCACGCATTAAAGTTCCCCCCCCCCCCTTTTTACAAAAAAGGGGGGGAAAAAGCAAGTTAAGCAGACAATGATCAATTAAGTATATCTCTGCAATATCTAAAGAGATGTTATAGCAACCACATAATTAGTGGTCAATTCTTTCTTCCCAAAGGGGCAGATGACGATGGAATTCTCTACAAAGGGTGCAGCATAATTTAAGTAATCTGAACAATCGTGCAAATATTATCCGATGTTTTCTAAAATGTTCATGCATGTACATACCCAGACCTAATGGAGGACATGACATTCTGATGTAGACTTCTTGACTTTATAGAGTCCACATGTGGGGTAGATTTAATGTTCTTGTTGAGTAGAGCATGAACACACGATTGCTGGGCTTTATGCTGCACAGTGCACACACTTTATAGAGTAATTCTCTGCACCTTGTATGCCCCGTTTAATTTTCAGCTCATATTATGAGGCCTCAGAAATCTAGGGCAAACACTAGACATTATTCTTGTGGTATGCAGACTCCTAGCTAATTGTTTGCATACCATCTGTTAGTTCTGACACAAGGCAATACACCTGTGACATCCAGAATTGCTGGACAGCCAATGTCTGTGGTCGACTATGTGGAGAGCCAAGAGATGTCTCAAATTAAACCTTTTTTAATCAGACGGTGCTATTAGACTGCAAGACTGCTTTTCATCCAGTTACAGTTCAACGTTTTCTATTAAGATTTTGATTAGTTATTTTTTCTTAGGTTATAACCTCACTGGAACAATCATTAGGGTATCAGGCTTAAAAATAACGTTATAAACAAAATGTGTCCATATACAGTAGAGTACACATTCTTTGACTCAACAGTTGCAAGTTCCGTCAATGGCAGGTAACACTGAAAGATGGCTAGATTGACATTGTGTAATGTATGCTAAACTATTGTAATATCTTTGGAGTCAGTTTTCAATGGTAACCCATTTTGTTGGAACTATAAACTAAGGAGCAATGCCAGGTTAGTAAGGCACTCTGCACTGTATGGGTGTAAAACTAGACAACATGGTTGAATAAAGGCAGAAAGTAAAACCAAGAGTCATGAAATTGGCTCATAAGCATCTACACTGGAGCACTAAGACACAAAGACAGCTCTGTTTACAACCACAGGTGAAGCTCATTAACACTAAACTATGTGGTTTGAATCAGCAGCCACTGAAACCAATAGGAAACCAACCTCAATATGAAGAGTTAAGGTTGAGTTACAAACTGAAACAGACACCCTGACTGGTCTGCAGTCACTGTGCAGCTGGTCTAGAACGGTCTATAATGACAATAATGACACAGCTACAGGTGATTCTCAATCTCATGGAGATTCAAATTGCAAGAATTCAAAGGAAATGCTGTAGAAACACTGAAGGAAAACAATAATCTCTTCTCCGGCTTGCAGCTGCCATAGCTCCATTCAGCAATCAGCACTACATTTGGATTGAGCAAAACGTCAGTTTTTAAGTCAGGGGTATTTATGACAAGACAATTTGGTAAGTATTTATTACTTATTACAAGATGCAATACTTGCAATCACATTTGAGCAATCATTAGCAAATAAATCCCAGTTTCCCTCCACAAAGAAAAGCAGGAACTGATGTAAATCAGAGCTGAGTAGCCAATCACTGAATGAAAATAAGTGCTGCAAATAATAGGCAAGCATTTTTATCTGAAGTAAGTAGCAAAATTACATACTGAGTGCATGACAGCAGATGTTCCTGTCTGGTAGCAAACCACCACCTCTTTTTGAGACATAAATTCCCTGTGGGCCTACAGTAAACTGTACAGCACTGGTAACCTTTGGGATGGGGCGGTGTTGTGGTTGGTACAGCATACAAAAGGGACCAAAATGCAACACTCGATTGGTGGCTAGTACCAGACTGATCTAGCACAGCAAGGACATAAAGATATCTTTCCCCAAGAATGAAACAAGCTGGTCGGGACGGGTCACATTTCACTATGGCGGTGGCACGTTTGTGCAGCATTTCCTAAATGCATGTGGCCTGCTTGCGTTTGGGCCCCTGGGACTGGTGCGTAAAACGAGACGACTGGTTGACAGGTTAATGTATGCAACTGGAATGAAATAATACCCAAATACTCAGTTGACTCCCCCACTTCCCAGGCTCCTTGAATCATAGGGAGGTCAGATATTTACTCTATATTCCATGAGAATGTCAGGCACATTATGTAAAATTACAAATGATCCCATTTAGCAATCTAAAGTATAAAAACTAAAAGACTTGTCGTGAACACCAGAAACAAAGGTCTGCAATGGGTTAATCTAGACTAGTTGAACATCAATATGCATCCATATATATCATATCATATCATACTATAATTCAGTCAATGTCTGTCTGTTAGAAACACTGCCGTATCTCCTCATTGCCTGCACCAATCACTCCCACTTTTCACAGGCATTGACCATATGAATATGGAGGTCTTAACGAAGCCCTTTTTTCGATTTGACACATTAATGATTAATAATGAATTTATTAGTGAATTAACCTCACACCCTCACACACCTCCGCCCCTTAGCGACACCTGCATCACAGGCCACCGTTCTCACAGTTACCCCACTGGCATGCTTCCTCTAGCTACCGCCGCAACACAACAAAGAGTGCCCTATACAATTTGGTGCCGCGTGTGTGTGTGTTGCATCCTTTGACCGTCTTCTCCTAGTAAACCACACCGTTTGCACACATCTCACCATGCACAACACCAACAGCTAGCCTGTCCACACCTCAACCACTACTTTGCATTCATATTCATGTCATATTTACAGTACAATACCCATTTATATGAAATAATAATCCAACCGCACCCAGGGCGCAGTACCCCCCGTGGCCACAAGGGGGGGGGGGGGTACTGAACAACTCATCTCCCCTCAAATCACGTGTCACCAGTGTCGCCAGTGACAAAATACATACAGACAGATGCAATGACAACGACACATTCCTAAATCACACAAAACATCAAATTCTTATCCTGATTATATAAAGAACAAACTACAACTTGCTTTGAAGCCCAAAAAGCCAACCTCCGCGTTCACCGTTTAATAGCTTATATCTCCATGGGCAGCAGACGGTGAGAGGTTAGAGACCGTCTACAAGTGCAATAACTTCCATTTATAGGCAGAATATCACCACCATACATCACACATCAATGGTGTACTTATGATTGTACTACAGCAATTAATTATCCTATACTTTTGTGCCCAACCCAACTTCCCAAGACCATCTGTAAACAATTCCCCCCTTTTAATAATGTGATCTGTTACATCGCACACTGAACATGATTTGCTGTTCATATATTCAGAACGGGTAAGGACTAGTGCATATAAACAAGCATTACAATTTCAGGATCACCAGTAACAAGAAAACAACTAACAGTGGCAGTTATTGGGTTAATTTCAAAGTGTGAATTGTAGCCCTACTAGCCCAATCACCCATTTTAACTGGTCGATAAAAAGAACATAATAGTCCCATGTCAGGGTTTCCTGCACAATGTTGTTGGCATGGCGCTGCGCCATGCTTGAATTTTTTTTTGAGGAGTTAGTGAATCATGGTGTGTGTGTGATATGAAATGTCCAGTACCTCCCCTGTGCCTCCCCAAGTGCCACCCCAGTGTCTGCCCATGCAGTGCCCCCCAGTGTCCCCCTGAGTGCCTCGCCAGTGCCTGCAGTGTCTCCCCAGTGTCCCCTCAGTGCCTCCCCAGTGCCTGCAGTGCCTCCCCAGTGTCTCCCCAGTGTCTCCCCAGTGCCTCCCTAGTGTCCCCTCAGTGCCTCCCTAGTGTCTCCCCAGTGCCTACCCAGTGTCTCCCCAGGGTCTCCCCAGTGCCTCCCCAGGGTCTCCCCAGTGCCTCCCTAGTGTAACCGCAGTGCCTCCCCAGGGTCTCCCCAGTGCCTGCCCAGTGTCCCCTAGTGTCCCCCCAGTTTCTCCAATAGCATTATAAGAGCAATAATACAAATTAATATTACTTTATTAATCTTATTAATTATTAATTAATCAATCAAATTAATTAAATGTTTCGACGCGCGGCCACTGGCCGCGCGCCAGAACCCCCCCCCCCCCACGCCCAGCACCAGGCCAAAGCTTTTTCCTGCAGGAAACACTGCATGTCATATGTAGGATTCTGTGTCACTGCGTGCACACACACACACACTAGAAGTACTAACACAGAATAAAGTGTTTACTGTATTTGTTTTCTGAATTAGAATTAATTGGCATAGTATCTTCTCAAGGCAAGTTGCTCTAGTCTATATTCGCTCAAAAGGCAAATGGAAATGCAAATCTCTGATAGGAAATGAAAACTATCATAAACTAATCACAAATGTCAGGTGACATAGTTTGAGCATACGTACATACATGTCTCAATGATATGTATAATATATAAGGGCATGTCTGCACGCCTAACTAGGCAGGCATTGCAGAATGTTGCACTGGCTACAGTGTACTTAGAGAACACGTGTATAATGTAACATTGAACAATGTAACATTGAATACAGCATTCTTTCAGGCTTAGCTTTACTTATGCATGCGTGAATTACACACAAAGTAGTGCATCTAAGTAGTACTCATAGACAGGGACAATTAGGGACAATTTTAACTTACCTTGGGATCAGCAAGAGCATTGATAACATTCCCTAGAGCGAGAAGTGACTTGTTGATGTTTGCGCCTTCACGGAAACGTGCTCCTTTGCAATTGGTGGCGCTGGCTCTCTCTGAGCCCGCCAGGTCTATCAGGCTCATTTTGGCCACACAGGCATTAGGATTGAGGCTGGCAGTCTTGTCCTTCTGCTTCAAGTAAATCTAGAGGATGAGAAACACAAACATGTCAACTCACGGTCAATCACATTGAGAATAATAAGAATATTTAGAGGCATGCTATCCCGTTGTTGAAATCTGTCTACACTAAAGGCATCAGTGGTTAGAGTACTAATGATCATCATTAGATTCATTACAATTAGACCTAGTTCACCTTCCTCAATTGAAATACCTGAAATACAGCATGGGAGCGAGAAGAGTTGGCATTCATATCAGTTGGATGCTGTGTCCTGTTTTGATTGCCGTATTCCAAAGCCTCAAGAATGTGGTCTGCAGTCTTGGGCTTCAAAGAGTCAAGAGGAGAATGACATGTGTTGGAGAAAAAAGCATTTCAGTTCAATCACAATTGCACTGTGAGCCGTATGGCAAGGTGTGTTGGTGTTCTTTCCGTTCAACATCATGTATGCCCCATCAGATTACATTAGGGTGCAGTGCACATGGCCATCACACAGACTAGAACCAGAACTCAAGAAAAGTGATGAATCTTAACTTCTGATTGGTGACAATACAAAACTAGTTGCCAGAATTATCCCCTAGATCGATACTTTAGATGTAAACGGCAAAGTCGGATAAAACAGATACGTTGGGGCATGATGGAGTCAGAGCGACAGAAATATCAATTTATTTTACTATGCTAATGATTTTATGAGAATAAAGTCTTTAATGATAGAACCAAGTTCTTGAGGAGAGAGAGAGAGAGAGAGAGAGAGAGAGAGAGAAAGCACTTCCAAAGTTCACACTGGAGTAATAAATCAAAATTGATTATTACTTACACGCCAAAGAGCCTGGTGTTTTTCTAGGCCACAGTTCAGGCTCAATTTACACATGGGTTTTGAGAATACAGAAGTTCCTTGTGATTGTTTAGTTTTCTCAAATTAAATTCAGTGTAGCTCCATGTGCACAAGTAAACGGAAGCTGCATTGCTTTTATAAATTAGAAAGTAAAAAGTGGAAGAGCCAATCAGTGGCTGTGCTTTGGGCCCTGTGATTGACAGACCCTGATTTGCTCTTCAGCAAAAAATGCCCAAACAGCTAGACCGGTCTGCAGGATGATAATGTGAATTCAGGATGGTTTACCAGGCTACTCCCCATATATTGAAGACCATGTATATTTTAGGCATGAAACATGGTGACTATCAATCTTGTATGCACCAAATTCCACAACAAGAGAACATAAACGATAGAGAGTTGACAGTTGAAATAGATTAGAATTGTCACTAACCCGATGCAATGTGAGGCCTGTCACCACGACTCCTTTATTCATGTCCTCCCTCACTGCCAGGGGGCCAACATTAGCCAACAAGTCTCTGATCTGCTCATTGTAAACCTGCAAACATGGAGAAATAAAGCATAAATCAGTGGCAGATTAAGGAATCAGTCACACACTGATCTTAACTAATTAGCCCTTCGCTAAGTCCCTCCCCAACCATCCTTGTCCAATAGAGCGTCGCAGTGCCACCCCCTTTCGGAACACGAGTGGCCCAGGAAATGAATCCCAATGCATTTTGCCGATGCATTTGGCCGATCAAATAATTTATAAGAAGAAAAACAAAACAAACAGTGTTGTCTCCTGCCTTTATTTTCTTCTTTCTAATGATTTGATCGGCCCAAAATATTGTGTTCATTGTCATGATTTGTCACGATCCGAGTTGGCTTTGTCCACGGCGTAACAGTCTTTAAATAAATACTTTAAGAAAAGCCTATGGGCAAAATGCATTGGGATTCATTTCCTGGGCCACTCGTCGTTCTGAAAGGGGGTCGGACTGCGACGCTCTATAGAGGGTATGCGCTCGACATCATCATCAAACACGGGAAGTTATGCGGGAACGTCTACTGAGTGGGAAAATATATTTTCTAGCTTTAACAGCCCATACAGTACATCCGAAAAGTTGTATTTGATTGCATGTTAAGCCTTTAAGTTTTAGAAGGTGAATTTTACCAAAAGGCAGCAATTTTGCAAGTCTGACTGATGTATTGTTTTTGTATGGTATTGTGGGATACATGCCTAGTCAGCCAACAATTTGTTTGATATATACATATATATATATATATATATATACACATATACACACACCGGTATATATATATATATATATATATATAGACCAGGCTTTCCTCCGAGGTGACGCGAGGTTAGCAAATGTCAGGTAGCAGAGTAATTTCTGACAGAAGCAGCCAATGTAGATTGCAAAAAGGAAATGTCTAAAAAAATACTCACCTCGAGATATGAGAATGAAATATCAAAGTCTTTCTCCTCCTTGAGTGACTCCATGCGCATGAACAGCTCCTTCATAGTGCGGTACATAACCCCCGGTTCATCTGGTGAGCCTAACATCGTATGCGTTTTGCCTGCTCCAGTGGCACCATAGGCAAACACTGCAGAAAAGAGGAGTCACACAATAAATAAATAGATTACAACATTGTTGGTGATGACCTTGTAAGCTTGAAAACTATATCAAGCCATACAAACAAGTAACAATATAATGCATTTCACTCAGTGGCAAAAAAATGCTGATGCATTATTTTGCACAATAAGAAAACCAGTAGTTCGTCCATTGTTATTACTAGAGCAGTGCCTGTGGGGCCTCTACATGCAAGTGGGAAATGCATGCCCCACCAAGATACTATTTCTGTGTCCCCGTTATGCCCATATGGAGTTTCTTTGTCAGCATGCCCAAATATGGAGTCTATGCAGACGTCAGAATGATGTAAGAACAGGCCAGCTCCATATATTAACACTGGGCAGGGGTCCTGTCCAGAGCCCGGGCAGAGGCCTTTTGTGGCGGTTCTGGGCAACTGTGGGTCCGACCGACTCGACATAGGGCAATGCACTCCCTGTGGGGGTGTGGAACGTGTGTGTCGAATTTGAAGTAGGTGGGGAGAACGGTTCTCGAGGATATCGTCTCCGCCAGACCTAAGCTGTGAGCAGCTAATCTCCGGCACTGTTGGACCAATCTGCGTGATCTCAGCACACTCTCCCTGGAGGCCAGAGCAGAACCAGTCGGTAAAATATTCCACATCGGCCTGTTATAGTGGCACCATTAGGCCGATTTGTGCAAAACACATTTTTTTATATTACTTCCACAGATTTTGTTCAAAGATCACCCAAATCGGTGCACATTATCTATATAGTCAAGACTCAAGTGATCAAGACCATCTGTCCGATTTTTCATAATGCATCACGATTGGCTAAGATTGGCATTTAAAGTTTGCAGGAGTGGCTCGTTTTGAACAAATTGCCTCAAATCATGAACACAGCCACCGATTGCCATGAAATCTTTGCACATTCCCACTATGCAGAGGAAGAAAATGCCCCCTTTACACATTGTCCTGTTATAGCGCCACCAGGAGGTAGATTTTTGCAAAATATATATGTTTTATTACTCCTGCAGATCAGACTTTGTCCAAACATGACACACATCGGTACACATTATCTCTATGGTCATGTATCAAGACGGATCTGTCCGATTAGATTGCCAATGCCATCTAAAAGTTTGCAGGAGTGGCTCGTTTTGAACAAAATTCCTCAAATCATGAATGCAGCATGATTGCTGTGAAACTTTGCACAAACATTTTTACTAAGTATGCCGAGGAAGAAATGGCACCCATTTGACTATTATAGCACCACCAGCAGGATGATTTTTGCCATTTTTACATTACTCCTACAGATTGTCCAAAAATCACACAAATGGATATGCATTATGACTAGTCATGTGATCAAGTCGAAATTTTTAATCTTCCTAACATAATCACTGTAACAAAATGTATTTCTTTTAAGTGAAACTTACCTGTGCAGTTAAACCCAGCCAAGACTCCATCCAGAACTGTTTTCGTAGTGTTATCAAAGATGTCCACTTGGATAGAGTCCTCTCCAAATACATGATCAAACACAAACTTGAGGTCTTTGTTTGGCCTCTTGCTCATGTCCCTGTTTCTTACACGTTTTGACCCAAAACACAAGATATCCTCCTGTTGCTTGGGATCAAATATCAGCATGTGATTGTCCACAACCTGGACCACGTTCCTGAGGTTGTCACGCTTCTCATTGTCATTCTCTGGCCTCACTCTAACAACCACCTTCACATGACTGCAGACCTCTAATGACATGATGTCTCTCTGTAGTGATGTTGAGCAAATGCTCTGCAAAACAAACAATGCCAGGCATAGTTAGACTCATGTAATACTGCCACATCAAGCTTTCAGTAGTTCTTTTTTTGTGTGAATTCAAACAGTAAATAATATTTTAGTAACAAGTGTGTGTGTGTGTGTGTGTGTCATACAGACAGTCACACACAATATTCCTATTATATTCATTCCAGTACACAACCGTATTCATTACTAAAGACGTCGACATAATCATGAGTTCCTCGAAGGACCATCAGATATAGTTTCAGCCGGTGTTTATACATTGCACAGTACACTGCTTTACAGATGCTTTCGTAACGAGTGGGTGGGCTACATGCAGTTAGCCTAACGTGGATCATGGTCAGGGAAACCTTTTCAAAATGCTCATGTTCTTCTAGGTGCACGTACATTATATACGCAAGAAGGTGCTCAAACATTACTTTTCGACACCCTGACATCATTATGTCTCATTTACATTAAAGACAGACGCATGATTCGGGCTCAACGAACATATAACGTACATGTTAGCTTGTTAGCCAAAGGAGCAAAGAGCACAAAGAGATACATATCTGCCAACGTTAGAATACTTTCTGCTAAGTTACCGGTTTATTTAATATAACTGACGCTGTGCCGCTCATATCTGGGGTAGTGTGCAACGTGTCTTACCTTTATCAAAAACTGGGGATCATTAGAAATTTAGTTTGAAGTGTCGAAGTCCGTGCTAGCAAGAGCTTAAAACGCGGAACAACATCAACAAGCGCCAATATTTTCAAACACAAGCCCTGAACGGTAGATTGAACCTAACACTTTTGTGATTGGACAGACTGGTGATGACGTTTTGGTTTGACGAGTTTTGTAGTCCGGTCTGCGATGGATTCCAAAATCCTGGTGATGCAAGGATTAATATGGTTAGGATAATAATAGTAATATAATTATTATTAATAATAATAATAATACTTATTATTATTATGTTGTGTTTTGTGATATTCACAAGATTATTCTTCACCAAAATAATCTCCAGAAATTAAACACTTCTTACGATGTTTACATCGTAAGGGGACCCCGTAGCCTGGGACCCCGTCCATAACACACTTCCGGACATCTTTAGGACTACAATCATGGAAGTATTAGACTACAACTGTCACACCAAGGTGGAGCTACATAGACGTACCAGTCGATTGACTCGATTCACGGTAACTATCTTACTGAGAATGTTAACACGTGCAGAATTTGTTTCGTTTTCTGACACTCTCTGGTTTATTTAATTACTGGGTTATGGTTATGTGTTCGCAAATGCTACTGGTGATAGTGTACGTGCATCGATCTCGCCTTGTAATGTCACACATGACGTGCAGAGCTAACGTGTTAGCTGTCATTGTACTTTATTTTGTGTGTGCCACACAACGCGCGCACACAAAAGCTCTGTGTGCTATAGCTTCTTCCATTGACAGATGTCATGATAAATACATAAACTGACAAACACAAATGTTCCACAAATGTGGAGAGGACATTGCTTTCTTTTAAAGATTTAGAATGTAGTTACCTTTTATATTGTATTTTATGTATTTTTCTGGGTGTTTTTATTGTGGTGTATTTATGTATTGTATTGTCTTGTATTTAATGTTTGCATTGTCCCAGCAAAACGTTTTCCCCTTCTGGATAAAGACTTCTGATCTAATGTACAGTAGCATTCTTAGCAATCCCACACTAACTTTCTTCAGGAATAGTACTTTGTAGTTAGTGAAATATTCTAGTGAGGGAGGGGGGTGCTCACTGCTGGCTATATGTACCTTTGCACCGCTACACCAGCATGCCTATTAAGAGCATTGGACCATGGACCAGACAGTATTGACATGACAGAGATTTTATTCAGTCTCTTTTCAGATACAGTGATGGAAATGGTGAATGACGGATGATGAGTGATGATTTGACTGGCAAGAGAAATAAATAAATAACAGTAAATAATGAGGATATAAGTCAGGCGAAAGGCATACTTACATTAATGCATCAGATACAGGCACAGGGGTTGTGGTGCTGCAAGCACCTCTCAGTGAGAGACAAATGTTTGTATGCTGCCTAGTTAGGCCTAGCCCTATATATCCCTCAGGTGTGCAGATTATTAGCCCCGCCCACACCACTAACAGGCAACCTGCTACTGCTCCGCCCCCACTCTCAGCTAGAGTGGTGGGTTCAATTTTTTTTCCTCTGTCGTAATGTGCCCATTCTTTTTAAGAGTTAGTGTAACACAATTTCAGGTGTAAACCATAGGTGTATCAAAGTATTTGACATTTAATTACAAAGTCTCCCAAATATATATCACATTGTACCATTTAATTTGAGCCTGTAAGAGACCTATGGTTTTCTGGGCTCAGAGGGGCGGACCATCTACGGGAATTCCTATTGGTTCACCAACTATTACAAATGGTTTGACTTAACCCTGGCTAATAAGACTTATATGCCTTAATACATACTCAATACTTCCCCTAATTAGGATAAAAACTCACACCCGTGTTATCGTGCATCATCATGACACAATTTCAGGTGTAAACCATATGTGTATCAAAGTATTTGACATTTAATTACAAAGTCTCCCAAATATATATCACATATCACATTGTACCATTTGCTTAATTCTCATATATGACCCATATGAATTATCATATTTTCCCCAGAGTTTCTGTCAGGAGCCAGGACCATGATATACCGTGATGTGTCCAAGCTCTGCTATTTGGGGTCAAGACAAGCAACTCTTTCTATTTGGAGAGTCAGGATGCCTTGGATGTTCTTTGTGCACTCATCAACAATTGGCTCATCTAGTCCGTGTTACCAGGATAGATCTCAAGATCTTTCTTCCTTTGCAACTGAAAAGACTCCTCACAAACCGGTCATGCTCAAAGAAGTGCTTCGTTGCTTAGATGTCCAACCCGCACAGGTAATAATTATTTCTTCTATTTTCATCATTTCAAATTATATAGAGCGAACAGTCACACAACTACAATGCAACAATGATACTATTGTGTGCATCATGGATAAATAAATATATATGATATAATTCCTGGGTTATGACTGAATAGGTAGTCATTGTGACTTGAGGGAATTTTGTGAAAATTCACCACTCCTTGTCATATGTAAGCCAGTACCTCGGCTTCAAACTGTTTTATGTACTATCCTATAGGGACAGATGGACATGACACAAAAGCCTGCTGGTGTGGTGGGCAGCAAAGGAGGGTTAATAATGGTGCCCTCCACACCTTTTTATGCATAAACTGGGCAGGTGGGGGCCATGGGTCGACAACTTAGTCAGGGATTTCACAATATAACAGTGTACTGTGTTGGCAGGACATAAAGTGCTGCATGAACTTAACACCTCTAAACTCCTCCGCTTCCTGCCCATTTGCCAACTGTCCCAACATAGCTTGCCAATTTGTTGCTATTAAAACAGATGATAACATTTGTTCGAGGAAAGTCATGCAGTACATACCATAACATCCACTTAGTGTTACAGTCTACCAAATTGTAATGATGCATAATTACAGTAACTTGTAACCTATCGATATCTGTCAAGCAATCAAAAGTCAACACACTGCTATTAGCCTCTAATACAGAGCTGTACAATCAGGCAATCACAGAATTGTAGTGGTTAAGTGAAGGTGTGACTATATTCAATGGCAGGGAGGAGCAAAACCTCCCTGTGTTATCAGACAAATTCCCTCTCAAATCACTGGGGACTAAGGTTAATATTTTTGAATGGTTGTTGTAAAGCAATCAGCCATGTGTAGCTGCTTTTTTCAGTGAAGCCAGAGTTTGTATAAATGGAGCACTCATGTGATTACGGGTGTCTGAGAGCAAATACTGCAATTAGACCAAAGTGGGTAAATGCAGCCTTTCAACACCGTGCTGTCTCCCACACATGAAATCTGTCTGTGGATATCTACTGTATATGGGCAGGAGTCATATTGCACTATTTTCACAATACATTGCACACACAGTTTCACACATTGTCAGACACACAATAGTATTTTGTGCTATGTTTTTCATGAATACACACTAATTACATTCATTAATGTTAAAGAAAACCGGCAGAAAAAGACTCTCTAGTTCTACATAAACCTTTAAGGAAGACTCCTTAGACAGACTAAGACAATATTTTTGAGCGGTGCTAGTTGCGCCAACACTTGAGTATATGTGTAGCAGCATGAGTCTGTGTCTAACTGTCGATTTAGTTTTAGCCTGTAAGAGACCTATGGTTTTCCGGGCACAGAGGGGCGGACCATCTCCGGGACTTCCTATTGGTTCACCAACTATTACTGTTACAAATGGTTTGACTTAACTTTGTATGTGCCTACAAGCAAAAAAGATGTCACGCTTAGAGAACCTCTCAAACAATGTGTACATGCATTGCTTGCTTTCAGGCCTAAAGTGCAAGTTTGAGTTATAGACCCCTGGCAAGGAATAGTGTTAGGGTTGCAGACTGTGGAGGTTGTGGTTAGTGTATATAGACCCTGCATAGTCTGATGGAAAAAGTTCATGCAGTGAGATGGAATGGAAGTCATCTGGGTTAGGTTTGTTTGAGTTCTTCTTAAAAGGATCCCTGGCTAATAAGACTTATATGCCTTAATACATACTCAATACTTCCCCTAATTAGGAATTAAAAATCACCCCCGTGTTATAGTGCATCATCATGACGTAACATGTCTGTTTGCTCAGACACATCCATCCATCCATCTATCTTCTACCGCTTATCCGTAGTCAGGTCGCAGGGGCAACAGCTCCACCAGAGTGCTCCAGACTTCCCTCTCCAGAGCAACATTAGTGACTTCCTCCTGGGGGATTCCGAGACGTTCCAAGGCCAGTGAGTCAATGTGTTTACTCCTGTGCTGCGCCTTGGTCTGCCCCGGGGTCTCCTCCCAGTGGGACATACGTCAGACACATATGATGTAAATTCTCCATTCATTGTCAATGGGAATTTAATCTTCATGTAGGAAAAAAATACAGATCTAGTCTAGACCACACATGGATTGGCAAATGACATCATCAACTTGCGACGGGCATTGCCCCTATTGAGTGCAAGATTAACTGTTTTTAAAATAAATACAAATATTGAAGGTGTTTTATAGGGCAGTAAATACATTTTAAACCGATAATGGCATAATGCTTCAAAAAAGGAATCAGAACACAAACAAATATTACAAAATAAGCTGTTTTAATTCATTTTAGCCATATAAATAAATATAATATGTTTGAGAGTAGGTCATGGGAGAAACATCCACTGTAGTTACTAGTCAGTATATCGAGTTGCAGGACAAACAAGAGATCAACAAAAATATAATAAAGTCTACACACTTTTAAATAATCTCCCACTGTTTATTACAAGCTCAGTCCAACAATGTTTCAATCCTGTCTTGATCTTCATCATTCATTCCTGATGAAGTTCTATAAGGGACCATATGGGTTATTGAACAGAAATTGCAATAAACAGTGGGAGCATATTTAGCAGTATGAAGGCTTTATAGGCTTTATTTTTTGTTGTTGAATTGACAATTTTTTGCATGGGGACCAGTATCTTGCTAAATAGCAAACTGCTAATGGACACAAAAGTATATCCATTGAATGGGTTGAGTTGTATAAATATCTTGGGATTTGGTTGGACAACAAGTTAAACTTAAAACACCACATCGATGCCTTGGCAAAAAAGCTAAAGTTCACACTGAGTTTCTTGTACAGAATGTAGTCCTGCTTTTCTAATGCTTCTCGCAAAAAGCTGGTTACAGGCCTCTTCCTGTCGCAGCTCGATTATGGCGATACTGTCTACCGTTTTTCAAGTTCCTCAACTCTTCCTCAAACTTGAAACCTTTTTTCATGCTGCATTGAGGTTCCGTATAGGACTCATCACTGTACTCTACGCCCTAGTGTAGAGTACTAGTGGCCCTAGTGGGTTGGTACTCTTTAACGTCTTGCAGGTTTCTATTGGTATATTCTCACTTTAAATTTGTTCTAAATTTGAACTTGTCCAAAACTATCTCAACCTCAGATCAAACGACTCGTGCCCCCAACAAAATCTGAGGCTTGGAAAAAAAAGCCTTGCCTTTTTTGGACCCTGGTCATGGAATGAACTACAGTACAGACCAAACTCAAACTGGCTTCTGTGATTCCCCTAGTGAGCTTTAAAAGGATTGCCATGGGCACACTTTCTAAACATTGCTCCTGCTTTGATGTATAGCAAATGTTGGTTCTCTTGCTTTTTAGTTTATTAGCAAATTTCGTTCCCTTTGAGCTTCTTTGGTAGTGGGTACTGTAATTATGAGCGTTGCATTTTTGTCCTGTCTTGTGTTTATTGTTACTGGCAGAGCTGTGTTACTTATTTTGCCTCTTCTCTTGGCCAGTTCACACTTGTAAAATAGACTTTAGTCTCAATGTGGTTTTTATTGGTTAAATTAAGGTTAAAAAATAATACCCACGGCTGTGTCACTCATGGGGTGCAGCCATGAGGACATGAAGAAGCTGTGGGAAGCTGTTTGTTGGTGCACTCTATAGAGGCCCCTTAAAGGGCCACTTCACCCCTTTTCCAACCAGATCTTATTTTAATGATGTTTGGGAGACGAGAAACACTTTCCTGGGGTTTTTATGTGGGTAAAATGTGTTTTTAGATATTGTTGTATTTCAAGGTGCCTGTGATGTCACACACACTGGCCTCACGTCCTTCCTGGACTACATATTGTCTCAAAAAGACAGCCGTCCCCCTCTCCACAAGGTGGGGTGAGTGCACCAAAGCATTATGGTCATTGAAGTAATCCAGCAATCCAGTCGAACCCTAGTCAAACACAGACTACATTATCTTTCTGGCACCCAGGGTGCCGGCCTGATTCCGGCGAGCCGCCACGCATCCGAAACGGTTGAGAAATGACAGAGTTACCGTGTGGGAGTCCCTCTACTGTACCCTCCACTGTACTGTACTGTACTGTACTGTCACTGTACTGGCACACCCGAAATCACCATATATACAGTTAACATGTGCGTGTGTGTTTGTGTGTGTGTTAGGTTGCGCACAGGTGGTGAAAAACAACCATGCTGTTTTCGTGCTCAGACGCACCCAGCCACCCACCCACCCACCCACACACAAAGTCACTTAAGGAAGTGGTTGCACCACTTAAAAATAAAAACCTGACTGATACATCTTGATCACATCACCCCAGAGAGAATGTGTACTGAAGTGTTAGACAAAATCTGTAGGAAGGGTGTTTTGGGTATTTTGAATAAAACAGAAGATATTGTGAAGTGGGCCGTTATAGCACCACCATGAGGCACATATGAAGTTTCTTAATTGGCCCAATGCAAGTGTGACAAATAAACACACATACGGACAGGGAAGAAAACATTATCCCCTGCCGTTCCGGCCTGGCAGAGATAATTAGTTTATTTTTATTTTGTATTATTATTCTTTTTTTAACCAGATATAGACGTTTACTTTATTTAAAGCCAATGTTCCAGTCAGTTTATCCAGGTAAACAATCAGGATTAATCAGGACTGTCCATGGTGCTGAAGGCTCATTGCTGTATGGAGTGCTGAAGGGACAGCGCCCCTTTGTGAACAGTAAGCATGAATGACTCCAAATCTAATCAAATATAAATGGAGTTGGATAAGGAGCTGCTTCACTGCAATGGATTCAAGAATGCTTGTGTGGATTCATACTTCTATATAAATATCATTGCCCTTGTAGTACTCAGTCAGGGGTTTAACGTACACATATTTGTTTCCGAACCATTTTGGTACAGTGTCAAACGAGTGTAAAAATATACTATGTACCTCCATTCAATGATGCATTGCTAAAAGTATGATTTCCATTGCACTTGGAGAAACAGGACTGGAAGTTTTCTGTAAGGCATATTTCAAGTCATTATTCAACTCATACAGTAAATCATTGAATGCTAATATTGTTGAGCTAATATTTATTTTCTTCTTAGCTTTCAATAGTAGCATTACTGATCTGTTTAATTGAGTTCAGTATAGTTTGAACATTAAATATGCCTGTAGTCAGCTGTAGAAGTTGTGCAATTAAATATCCTCTCACATAGTCAATTAGTTTCATGTTCAACTGTTTTCATGTTTGTATGAATGATTGCTTTAATTATTGTGTCCACAACTTATTTACTGTAGAATAGCCTGTAATGGTGTCGGTTACATTATAGTTCCATTCTTTTAACACTGTGTATTATAATGCCAATTCTATGTTTGAAACTATGGGGTTTGTTTTTGTTTCAGTTGGATTCTGAGAGTTTGTTAGGTAAAAGTGCTGTACTGTACTCTCTCCTCCCACCCACGCAAAGGGGAACATCCCTGTGACTGCATACAGAGAGGAAATTGTTTGTTTCAGTAGTGCGAGGAAATCCCAGCTGGCTTGTTGCTTCTGTGGCATCATCCTCCTCCCCCTCCTGTTTGTCCACCCCCTCTACCTCACTAGTACTGATGGGCAAATAGAACGGTTCTGGTGAGAAAGACGAGGCATGGGGAATCCTCCTCTGGCACCGGCTGCTTGGGTTGGGGACCTCCGCCAGAATAGATTAATGAGCCGTCAGCTGAGAGTCCAGGGGAAAAACCCTGTGCTGCTTTACTAAGGGAAAGAAGCTGCCTACGCTTAGACTGCAGTCTCACCACACTCCCCCTTGTGGAGTTAACAAGGCCATAAATGTTAATACTTCCTTTTTTGGACGATTATCCAGAAACTGCTCTTTACCATGTGCATGCACTGTGGAGAGCTTTGATGCAGAAAGTTAAATCATGATTATTTGCCGATGTGACAGATGATGAATCATTGTGTATGGAGTTGCAATAGTATGTGACATTGTAAAATATAGTTTGCTCACACCCATATGTGCATTTATATTGATACATGATGTGGGATGGCGTATTGGAAATGTGTCCAATCTTCAATTGCAACTTCAGAGTCAGAGTTTTGATCCTCTTGACATCCTATATTCACCCTGTTTTAGTTTGGATCTATGTCCAAGTTCATACATTCTCCAGGATATCTGTCACCAAGTCATGTCTGCCATGATAGATGTAGTTTGACACACTCTGAATCAGAAGTTCAGTCAGAGTCAAACTACCTCTCTTTAGGAACATAACCTGTCTTACCAAGTGTGAACTACCATCATATCTGGAACAAAATGTCACTTATTAAATATTTAGTAAAACATGAGTCACTACTGAGGTAGATTATTTACTCTCATTCTGGGTGAATAGGAAATATATTTTACTTAATGATCTTTCAGTATGCATAGTAAAGATTAAATATCGAACAATAGAAAACAACGGTAGTAAAAATTAATATTATACATTGCTCATTGTATTTTATGGGACTAGCCTCTCTAGTGGATTAGAATTAAATCATCTCGAAAACGCATATTGTAAAATTCTGTTGGAGATGGGGAGATCCTACATATTTGTTTAAGTCTCAAAAGTACAATTTTAGAATTATGAAATCAAATTCACTGTTGTATACTGTACAATGTTTGCAACTATGATATATCGAGTGTTTGACTCAAGGCTGTGTTGAGTCTCGCTGGTGTAATTGGATGGTTGTAGAGACTTCCTGTAACTGATAACTGGAAGGTTCAACACCACAAAAGCCTTTGTCTGTCTATATCTGGAAGTGTCTTCAAGCAAGACACTAAACCCTTACCTGCCTCAGAGGCGCTGCAAATGGTTCACCTTGCACTAGATCCCACCTTGTGAAATGCGCACCATTATGTGTCACAAAGGCATGCAAAAAGCGACACACTTCTTAATGCATGTAATTTCGTGACATACTATACTATAATATTCATACATACTAGACAGCACATCATCTGATAGAAGAAGAAAAAATGTATGCTGTGAATATAAAATAATACTGAGATAAACTTTATTATTATTGCAGAGAGACTCAAAATAACGATTTTATTGCTTGAACTTGAAGCTGTTGAAGCAGTGCATCGTCTTTGAAAAAGGTATCACAATAATGCATGTAATGGGCAGTAAATATACTACCTGGAGCAAGGGATGTTCTGTTTTCTCAAATGTAAATGCGCCACCCCACCCCCTTGTGGGTCTTACCTTTGTTTCGTTTTTTTCACTCCTCTTTTGTTTTTGGGAGCACTGAGTAGTGAAAGAGGAGGCTGGTGAATAATTGATCCTTGTAATTAAACACTCCAGCTAGGGACGCTGGGGCTGATTGACGGCCAGATATTAGGCCCTTGTCTCGTAAGGTTGCAAGTTTAGTCTGAGGTTATCAGTGGCCAGAAGAGTCTTACTCCCTCCCTGCCTCATTACTTTCATGAGTAGAACATTTCATAGTGGAGTGGTGGGGGCGTGGTGTGAAAGACAGTCTGGGACTTCATTAGCCAAATGGGGTGCCTCAGTCTATGGTATGCCAAATTGTTGCTGAACAGACAACCCCCTTGTGGGTAGTAGGGTACTTCACTGCATCGTCCTGTGGAGATGCCTCCACCCATTTATCTTGCTCATATTCTTCAACATGAATAATGTTTATAATAAAAGTAAGCTGTGTCATCTTTTGGGAGCACTTCACATGATGTATAGGTGGCAGCAGCTTTTGAATCGGTTTCCCATGCCAGTATTGTTTGTGTTATTACGATTTTTAACAACTTGCACTGTATATGTATATGAGAGAAGGGAAAGCCGATTTCTATACTGTTTACTGAACATAACACACAGGGGTAAAGGAGAATGAGAGGCTGCTATACTATATAACTGCTAAATGAATCACTGGGAGCTGAAAACAGTTTTAGTAACTTTATTGTGTGCGTTACATGCATGCAATATTGCTGAAAGTAGGGAAAATAAACAAAGTGAAACCCACCCAACACACAGAATCAATACTATTACAGAGGAGTTCATGACAATATTTACATTTGTGCGTAGTGCATGAGCGTGGGTATGGTAATCAGATGTATGCCCTGTGGACAGCTGAGTAGGGATGATGACTCATTCCTGCAACACATCCTTGATTGGGGTTCAGATGAAGGCTCACAAAGTAAAAACACTGCCAGTGATTTATACAGTGATGCATTTTAGAGTAGTTCATTTTACTATTCCAAACTAGAGAAGCTCGGAGTGCATATCCCCACCAGGTTGGGTTGCATAGCCAGGGCTATGTAAGATCTTGCATCACGTTAACACAATCGGTGCCGGGATGCCTTCAAAATAGGAGCTCTGGGGTGCCGGAAAGACATGGCCAACGCTGACCTGGACAACCAAAGTGATTGAAGCGACAGTGGAAACTGGAAACAAATACATATCTTCAGGTTTTAACGCACCTTCAGTCCCCGGCCTCTAGCCTGGCTTTGGTCATACTGATAATGTGGATTCACTCTCGCTTCACCCCACTATCATGATATCGGGGAGGAGGCGTGAGTAAATCCACGTTGGGTCAGGCAAAGCCAAGCTACCAAGTCTCCACCACTGATCGTTTAGTTTACCTACCAGCCAGCTTGTCTGCAGTGTGTCTGTCAGGCATACTCTGTGTCAATAAGAATGAATTAACGCTCCACTCCTCGCGGCACATAATTGTCAAATAGCTCTCTGTAGTATTGGGTCCAACAGTCGAGCCGAATGCGTAAACTCCAGTAGCCAGTTCAAGAGATGCAGCCTTGTCTACTTGACTTCCATAGAGTCCAGTGCATTAGGCTACCCATAGCTGCCCAGAGCCGTCATTGGACTGGCCCCATGAAGTGTACAGAGTTGTTGCAACTCTCTCATCTAAATAGCTCTGGTTCCTACCTAGGGACACCCTAGGGACGTAGGCGTAACCACATGCGCTTAAGGCCCTGTTCAGACTGGCAGCGCAAATGTGATTTCCCATCCAGGAGTCTGAACAAGGCGGAATGCCATTCAAATCTGATTAGCAAAAATCCTTTTGGCATACAGACTACATAAAAAAAAAAGTGCCAATTATCTAATGTAATCCTGGGCGCTGCACTTCCTCTGCCAACTTGGGGGGCAGCGGACTGACCTCATGCCTCCTTCTATGCATGAGGAGTCCAAGCTGTTTCTTTTCACCTGACAGGGGGGAATTTACCTGGTCGGACGCAGCGCGTGGAGGGAACACGTTATTCCGACCATTCCATTCCCCACCATCAGGCGCCCCAGCTGGCCAGGGGGAGATAGTTTTAGAGACCAGGATTACTGCATGTTTTTGTGAGGGTACCTACCCTTGGGGACACGGGGAGAACATGCAAACTCCAATGGTGGGCCTCAAATCTGATTTGGGTGGATTTGGGCTGCCAGACTCAACAGGGACTTAGTGACGTGTCCTACGTCTACCTCACAAACTATCTCTATGAAACATTAGCGTGAGCACACGTCCGCAACTGGTTCTGGCCCACATCAAGTGACCTTTTGACCAATGTGGCCCACACCCCAAGTTGAGTTCAACAGGCCTGGTTGGTCGAAACAAATCATTGAATTTCCTTTATGGGACACAAACAGAAAAAACTTCATTTGATTGGTTGCCGACACAGACAGTGAATGAAAGGCAACAGCCTCATTGAAAACAATGTATTTAAAATTAAAACTCTGGAGTGCTGCATGGGTCATGTGACCACACTGTTTTCTGCCCCCTCATTGGCGGCACTCTCTCTCTCTACGCGTATATTCTTTCTACGTCCGAGCATAGACATGGTAACGCCCCGCCTGCCTCTGATTGGCCTACCGACAGAGCATAGACATGGTAGCGCCCCGCCTGCCTCTGATTGGCCTACTGACAGAGCATAGACATGGTAGCGCCCCGCCTGCCTCTGATTGGCCTACCGACAGAGCATAGACATGGTAGCGCCCCGCCTGCCTCTGATTGGCCTACCGACAGAGCATAGACATGGTAGCGCCCCGCCTGCCTCTGATTGGCCTACCGACAGAGCATAGACATGGTAGCGCCCCGCCTGCCTCTGATTGGCCTACCGACAGAGCATAGACATGGTAGCGCCCCGCCTGCCTCTGATTGGCCTACCGACAGAGCATAGACATGGTAGCGCCCCGCCTGCCTCTGATTGGCCTACTGACAGAGCATAGACATGGTAGCGCCCCGCCTGCCTCTGATTGGCCTACTGACAGAGCATAGACATGGTAGCGCCCCGCCTGCCTCTGATTGGCCTACTGACAGAGCATAGACATGGTAGCGCCCCGCCTGCCTCTGATTGGCCTACCGACAGAGCATAGACATGGTAGCGCCCCGCCTGCCTCTGATTGGCCTACTGACACAGCCGGTGTCTCCGAGGTGGAAGTTACATGCTGGATAGTCTGCTGTGAGAGGTTACTCTGTGGTGGGAAATAAATAAAGAATACAAGTCAAGTACGATATATAATAGCTACAAGAGAATGACAGCTTGGCACGTGCGGCAGCAACTTTTATTTTTGTAGAAGAGGTAAACTAATATTGTTTATGCTGTTGGCCTGTTTATTTGTGTAAACTTTAAACATTATTGTACTGTAAAAAAAAAAGTCTCTTTTCCCTTGATCTTGATCCCTTGATTAGTTTAGTGTTAGTTTAGATTAATACACGATAATCAACACTAACACTTTAATTTAGAACACAGCCAAATCAAATCATAGTACATAGGCCAACGTGTTCAATCAATTATTCAATCAAAGCAAACGGCACAAACAATATTTGCCTCTTCTACAAAAATTAAAGTTACAAATTACTGTTGCGTGTTGCCATTCACTTGTACTTGTATTATTTCCCACCACGGAGTAGCCTTGCATCTCGGAGGACAGGCAAGATGGGCAGTGTTAGTAGGCCAATCAGAGGCAGGTGGGGCGTTGCCTGCATGTCTATGCTCGGACGTAGAAAGAATATACGCTCTCTCTACACATCTCTGTCCAGAACAGCTGATCCAACCAATAAGCCCATATATGCAATGGGCATGCCAATATACAGGACATAAACTGATGACATCAGGGATCTCCATATATGGGCATAAATGGGACACAGGTAGACAGATATAGAGAGTTCAATTCAATTCAAATGAGCTTTATTGCCATGAGAAAACATACGTTTACATTGCCAAAGCAAGTCATAAAATAAAATAAAACATTTGAAAATGGGGAAAGTATACAGTTGGAGGTGGTACAGGTAGCATTGTGTAAACAGAGCTACAGTATGTCACATTGTGTCGTTTAACAGTTATAACAGCAGGATATAAAGCTTTTTGAAACTAGGGGACTCACTAGTCACTTTGGGACTCTCTCTTCCGGGACAATCTCTTCCGCCGTAGTCTGAAAGCCCACCTTTTCAGACTCCATCATGGCCCGTAGGACTTGCCCTAGCCCCTTAGATAGCACTTTATGTAGACTTAGATAGCATTTTATTATTTTTTATTTTATGTATTCATAGCAATGTAAATCGCTCTGGATTAAGAGCATCTGCTAAATGCCTAAATTGTAAATTGGGACAAACAGCAGCATTTCTTCTCAAAACTAAAGTGTATACAAAAAGCCTCAGATTTAAAATATGTTTAAAGGTAGCCGCTCTGTTTACATGTGCAGTAGGTCTAGAGGTCTACTCTGTAAAGATAGTCCTGGTGGTTGTATTTCATTGGATAACCTTTTATCGCAACAAATCTTGCTGCTGTGTTCACACATTTCTCCCAATAGGTAGAGGTGTTTTCAAACTCACTTTGGGTGTGTAATCTGTGTGTCTCTGATGTGGGCAGGCAGGTGGTTAGAAAGTGTAGCTCTGTTTCCACCACATTGTGTGTGCAGTGGGTGCATAGTCTGTCTGGCTGTGTTCACTGTACCTAGTTAAGGCTTTCCTAAGTTTTGGGTCGTTTACCATGTTCAGGTATTCAGCCAATGACTGTATAGTTTCTTTTTAGTGCTAGATAGCATTCCATTCCATTTCGTTTTGGTTTTCGGGTTGTCTCTTTCCAGTATAGTTTTCTTTTTGTTTTCTTATATAATCTAGTTAAGTCCATTGGGTTTTCCGTCTCGTAGTTGTGCTTGTGTTTGTGCACAGAGTCCCTAGACCATCTGACTAAGGGGTATCTCTGTAGGTCTTCTCTATGGTGAGGGCTATATGCTATGGAGCGTGTCTGGGTTGCTTTTCTTTGAGGTGCTTATACAATTTAAGTGCTCTCTTCTTTATTTTGATAATGACTGCTTTGATTTGCAGAGTTCTGCATGCAGAGTCTTGGTTTATTGTTTATCCCATTTCTCAAGTTCTTGGTTGGTAAGGGCAATGAGACCCCAGATCACGCAACCATCGAGGGAGATGGGTTCTATGACAGAGTGTAATATCTTTAACCAGATTACCAGACTATACATGGCAAAACTCTAGTCAACCAACAATGGGTAATTGGCCAAGTTGGAGTGCCAAAAAAACAATTAAGTGTTACAAAGTAACTAGGATACTAGGTGAACATCAAACTTGCATCTGTCTAAACAACATGCTATCTTAATCCATTGTCCCATAAATAAAGCTGTTAATCCACGTTAATCCATGTGTCATGTGGGAAGAGAAGCCGGTGTCGATTGCTGTTTTATTTCGCTCCATCAATCTCCCCTCTTTCAAGCTTGTATCATTTAAGTAACATTTACCCTGTAGCTGGAGAGGAACGACGGGAACGTACACTGTTTTCTTCCAACTGCTTCGTAATAACAGTGTGAGTTTAGTTACGTTTTATTTTCATGCATGATCAGTGATCACAGGGATGGGCATTTGGACTTTTTTTGGTAAACGTTTAACCTTTGGACTAAGAGATTCCCTGAAAAATATGTTTCCTATGCTATTATCAACTACAATGCTATACTTGAATGAGTTGGCATTTCCAAAGTAACGTACTGTATCTCATTTAAGAAATAGTATGTTGTGTGTGTAGGGAGTGGATGGTTGATATATATATCATCATATGAGTGAGTGAGCGTGTGAGTGTGTGAGCATGCGAGTGAGCGTGTGTGTGTGTGTGTGTGTGTGTGTGTGTTTGTGTGTGTGTGTGTGTGGTGTGTGTGGTGTGTGTGTGTGTGTGTGTGTGTGTGTGTGTGTGTGTGTGTGTGTGTGTGTGGGTGTGTGTGTGTGTGTGTGTGTGTGTGTGTGTGTGTGTGTGTGTGTGTGTGTGTGTGTGTGTGTGTGTGTGTGTGTGTGTGTGTGTGTGTGTGTGTGTGTGTGTGTGTGTGTGGCTCTGTGGGGGTCGAGTGTTGTCATTCTGGAGGATGGTGTTAGGTCCCAGATTCTGAAGATAGCCACTGGCCACTGGCTCCAGAATCGCATCCCGATATCTGATTATGATTGCCTTCAATGAAGACAAGTTCTGACTTGCCTGTGAGAGAATTACCATGCCTTGATGTTGTGGCTGTGTATGGGTCTTCCACACGCTGAGTTCCTTAACACAGAGTATAAAATGAAAAAGTGTAAAACCAATATGTGTTGTTTTTTTCGTTTTTTTCCTTATTACTGTGGGAGTGTGCAATCAGTCAATCCACTAAACTCAAAGCAATGGTGAATAGTATACCAACCATTTGCCATTTTGGCAAAACATTTTTTTTGTGCCAATAGACACGTGAGCTTGTAGATTGACTATTTTAACTAACTAAGGTTTTTTCAAAATAGTAAAAAATGGCAAATAAGTTTAGGCATAAGGGGTAAGAGGTGGTGCAAGATATAGCCCTAGGTTGTTTGGAGCATTGGCCAAGGTGTCGACAGACAGACATCCTGTGCTTGCTGATCTAATGTTGTTGGTTTGATCCCTGGCTGCTCTTCATGGATTTCTGTCAAAGTGTCTTTGATCAAAACACTGAACTGCTCCCGATGAGCAGGTTGGTGCCTTGCATGGTTGCCTCCACCGTTTGAGTGAATGTGCGTGTGAATGGGTGAATGTAAAGTGCTTTGGATAAAGGCGCCTATAGAAATGCAGACCTGCCATTTGCAATGCCCTTGATTGCCTTGTAGGTCATCACCAGTGTTTAGAATTGGATGCAGGCAGCAACCGCAGGCCAATGAAGGGAGTGCAGAAGTGGGAAACGTGTAAAACTCCTATCTGCACCAGCATTCTGGATCAGTTCTAAGGGTTTGAGAAAGATGTCGGCAGACCAGCAAGGAGGGAGTTGTGAAGCCCGGAGATGACTGAGGCTTGGATAAGAAGCTGGGCAGCTGGGTTATTATGTATTGTGTATCTTTGTATTGTTTTTGAGGGGTGCTAGCCCCTCCTATACACAGGTTTAATGTTTGTCTTTAGTTCAAAGTTTGTTTTGTAAACGCATTGACAATGAAGGGACGTCATAATGTGTCGTTTACGTCATATTGTCTCTTTATTGTTAATGGCATTTAATGTTTGTGTTGGCACCGTTTGTTTTACATCACCATTACATCACCTAATCAACATGAGTTAGACTTTAATATATTAGCGCTCCTCACTTTACACGGGTGTGATTTTTTTTTACCTCTTCCTGCCAAGGGACTGCCGATGCAGTTGCGCATATAGATAATTCTGGCCCAACAGTTCCTGTTCGGCATGACTTCTGTTGAATGAATGAATGAATGCATGCATGAATGAATGAATGAATATATATGGCTTAAGTTATATGCATACCCGTACATGTGTCATTGGCATTTGGTCTCATTTGCACTGTTGTTCTTAATGGCTTGTCAGTACTGTGAATGAATCTCAAGAGAAATTCAAGATTGTAATTTGTTTTGTCACATATACTGTAGGTGTTACAGGAGTAAAATTGTTTGGTTTAAACTTTTGGTCAATTCGTGAGTTGACATGAATAATTGCACTGTACATGGCAGAATAATACTCGCTATCATATGTGTAATGAATCAATTCCATTTCTGTGATAGGAGGATAATTTTGCATGGGAACTCCTGGAGCCCTTCCAAGGGCCCCTGGGGTCCCCCCGCCTTGAGAACCTGTCCTAGTGTGATCGTTTTTGGTCTCCCAGTGGTTTCCTGGCTCTTGTTCTGAGTTCCTGTTGGTGTTGTTCCTGTGTGCTTCAGAGTTCCTGTTGCTTCGTCTTGGGATTCTTGGGAACATTATACTTGCCCTCTATAACTAAACAATACAATGTAAAACACATACGACATCTTCTTCGCTCTAAAAATAGTTCATATTTTAATCCTAAGGGGGACAGTGTCTGGCGCAGTATATGACGTCACACGTACACGTGTTGTCAATCTATATGGAATACTGAAATGCATCAAAAAAGCATGTGCTGCTTACAGAAGTATTTAAAACATTGTTGTGGTGCTCACATTAACCTCAGGAAGTATTGAGTTACTTTTCTGTTTGTGACAACATCGTGCATATGAAGAGACAAGTTGAATTCATAACGTTTCCACCTAAGTTTTACGTAAATTTTACAGTACGTTTTAACAGCGGGCGAGCATCGGCCAACACATCGCCCAATCGCCCGTGATCGCCCTAAAAGACAGAGTAAGCTGTCGGCTGTCGCAAAAAAAAAAGTGTCGCCTTTCTTCCTTAGCACAGAGCAAGACTGTGCTCGCTTTGGGGCCCATCTCACAATGCCACGGCGCATGGACAAGGAACCTAGTGCCCACAGCCCTGTCCTCCAACCTCAATGTGCACTGCTTGCAACCACCTGCTTCCACTATTTTTGCCAAAAAAATAAAACGACTCCTACACCCGCCATCTTCCCGCAGATCACGCATCACAAGTGAAATGCATGTTGGGAGGGACACAGATTAATGTATGGGTCACCGTTTTCGGTGGAACACTCCCCTTGCCTTACCCACCGCATCGGCACCTCCCCTTTTGGAATTGGACAGCTTCTTGCAGCAGAGCCACACAACAACATGGTCGCCTACCACCACCGCAATCTACAAAGCCATGCCAAAGTTATTTGCAACGTTTAAACTGCTATCTATCTATCTATCTATCTTATCTATCTATCGATCTTATATAATAACAATACTTTTGTGCCCAAGTTCAACTCAACTTCCCAAGATCATCCGTTAACAATTCCCCCTCAATCAACGTGATCTATTATACCACATTACCCACACTGTACATAATTTCCTGTTCATATATTAGAATGGGTAAGGCCCTAGTTTAATAAATTACTGGTATCATAGAGAGATGCAGTTGAGAATTTAAATGAAAGGACGAATTGAATTATAGAGTGATAACAAAGCCCACGCAAAGTATCAGTGAAGCAGGAGAAATATAATTATCCAATAGAACATTTTAAAAGTTTCATGGGTAACATGAATACCAATCCAGTGTGCCAAACATACCACCCACCCAGTTTAACCACTTATGCCCTTTAAATTCAACTAGAAGTTCGCTGCCCTTGGGCGGCTCACCTCTAGTTGCGTGCGGTGCGAATGGGAAGAAGGAAATTGCGGGATTTCACAGCCTCCACTTCATGTTTCAGCTGTGTTTTTAAACCCTTTATTCTGCCCTTCACATGTAGTTGCGGATGGCCACACATCGTAGACACACGCACAGTGCACACCTAGGGTAAATAGTATGTGTACTGTACTGTAGTTTATGTAACAGGATATCTGTATGTTTAGGAAAGTCAGTTGTAACTTTGGAAAGACCTTATATTTAATAGTGTGCGCTTGTGTATCTGTGGAAGCTGCAGGTAGTGTTGGCAAGTGTTTGTCAACCACTGCTGTGAAACCACATTGGACAATACATTTTGTGGCAGGTTGAGGCCAGTGTACTGGACGGATGTAGTGAAAGCATGTACTGCATGAAATTGCCAGGTGTGGTGAATAGAAATGTATTTGATACACAGAAGGTACACCAGTGATTAGTATTCATTGGCAGGTCTATTGTTAGGTTAATGTGTGAATTGCCTCGAAACTACTGTATATGGCTCACAGCCACCCATTAGCACCATATGAGGGGTCAAGGATGTTGGGTTGAGGGGGCAATGACCCCTTTTGACCCCCATGGCGCTCCTTTGAATTGTTTGGAAGTATTTAGAAAACATTACCTGGCTGTTGCAGTGTTCTTCGACGCACTGTGTGATGAAGATCCAACGTCTGTCATGTTTCTACAACGATTCCTATGTGGATGTTATTGTTTATAACGTTGGATGAGGTCGGATGCGGCCATGCAAAATGTTTGTGTGCATGGATTATTGTTTTACCGCCAGTTATGATTACCTTTTAATGTGAAAGAACAGAAGGCAGAAGTGGTGTGCAGGCGAAGGTCGCCAGATTTTTAAATCAGCTGGTGTTGCAACTTGCGATGTTGGGGAAGAATGTGTGTGTATGTGTGTGCGTGTGTGCGTGTGTGTGTGCGTGCGTGTGTGTGTGTGTGTGTGTGTGTGTGTGTGTGTGTGTGTGTGTGCGTGCGCGCGTCACGCGTGCGTGCATGCGTGCGTCTTATGTTTGCTGGCACCGCTAGTCAACTCTTTTTCCGGGGGACAACGGGCTACCTTTTACTGGATACTTTGTTGACCAGGGTCCCACAGGGGTCTGTACTTGCCGGAGAATGCATTCACTGCTTCTGATCCCATTAGATTGTAGATCGGCTATTTTTGAAACATTTTGATAAATCTTCAAAACATTTCCCTAGCAGAAAATATTTTCATATGGGGGTCTGCAGAATGCATGTCAATTTGGGGGTCCTTGACATGAAAATGTTTGAGAACCACTGGTTTAGAGTTTACAACCCAACCCAAACAAACGCACCATACCCATCACATAACCCCCACCCCACCCGCCATCACCCCCCCCCCCCCCCCCCCATACACCATACACCCCCACCCCATATACCGACAGCCACCACCTCCATTTTCCTGTAAGCTTCCTACCTGCAAGCCCCCCTATCCTATTTCCTCACCATTACATAATGTACCAAGCAGTTGCTGCCTTAAAGCCCCTCCATATCCACCATAAAATGTTTTATATCCACTACCATCCACTACTTTTGAACATGACATATGGATAATATGCCAATTTCAGCAAATTTACATTGATGTCTAGTGGTGAAAGTTGACTATTGTGAGAACAAATTGGGGGGTAACTACCTGTCAGTGGGGAGTGTTGGCTGTGAGGAGGAGTAGGACTAAGGCCCTATACGTCCTCTCTGGGGATGGGGGTACTACCTGTCAGTGGGGAGTGTTGGCTGATGAATGATTATCAACATCCTAATACATCCTAATACAATACTGGTCAAATTATGACAGGCAATTCCTGCTGTCAAAATATGACCCCCCAGTCAAAAAACACTTTGTTTGAAATAACAAGTAATTCCCAATACCTTTATGGGATTGGTGGGGTGGTTCCCTATGGTAATTAGGATGCTAATTAGGATATGTGGGGCGTCTACCTATGATAATTTGAATGAACTGGCACACCCCTTCAAGTTACGAGGATTTGGATTCGTCATCATAAGAACATGCTTACGAAAAATTCTGCCTACTTTTCATGAATCTGACTGGCCTCTTATATTTCTTCACTTAGGAATAAATATAAGAGGAAAAGTTAGGAACCTATTGGCGCATGAGGCCCATTCTTGCCCAAGGACACTTCGACATGTAGACAGGAGAAGCCGGGATTCGAACCGCCGACCCATGGATCATTGGATGACCTGCTCTACCCGCTGAGCCACTGTCACATTATATTTTAGTATACTTTTGTATTATTTAAAGACAGAGCATTACCACCTGCAAACTGATATGTCAAGCTTGTTTGTTAGTGTGGTTGCCCTAAAGGGGCAACCAGACTCTTGTATCTGTAACACTTTATTATTTTTCTCTCCACTACTGGAGTAAGACAAAGTTTGGCGCCCTACAACAACAAGAAGTTTTGACTGTACGCACTTGAGCCATATGTCAAATTGACCGGAAAAATCGGGAATCGAGTGCTTGTACTGTGCGAAGAGAAATGTTGTATATTTTATTTGATATGAATTTATTAGTGAATTAAATTTCCCCATTGACATGAATGGGGAAATGCAAAAAAACACATTCAAGTATTTTTCCCTCTGAGACTGTAAGCACTATAGTTACAAAACTTTCAGGGATAATTCCTAAATATCACTAAAATGAATTAAAAATAAAGAAAATTGGGTCGGCCTCATGGTAAAATCAAAATTATTTTTACCCTGGATTCCTTGGGTCATGACGCATCTCCCGATATAGGCCACGCCCTTTTCCGCCATGATGGATTTTCCGCCATTTTGAATTTTGTCCAAAACAAACTTTTTGCTTTCCCCACTACAGATTTGTCCAAATGTCACACAAATCGGCACACGTGACCTCTGGACCCACACGATTAAAAAAACAACTTCAGAATTTCGGTAGTGCGTATCGTTCGGCCGTAACCGTCGTCCGAAGTTAGTAGGAGGGGCCTATATCACGAAAAATGCCATAAATCACGAACGGAATGTCCAATCCATCCGAAATTCGAATCGCATGTCCGGGGTGGTTCGTTCGACCGAGTTCCGAAAGCAATTCCATTTTCATCCACAGGGGGCGCCGCAAACGCGATAAATGTAACCGTCTGTCGCGAAAACATGAATTTCGGGGGTCAAATCCCCTCCGAATGACTTACACGCGATCTGAGGCGTGACTCGAAACTGTAACAGGCTGGCAATATCAGCGGGAGGGGTATATATGTGAGCCGCTGCGGCAACCACACTCTGCAATTTTTTTAAATTGCGACCTTTCTAGTTTTCATTGTAAGCCATCAGAACCTGAGGGAAATTCAAGGGACAATCCAGTTGACAGTTGACAAACTCTAAATATGACTGCACATTGATTCACCACAGTTGATGTCTACACACAAATGAGCTTGTCTCGTATAGTGCCAGTTGACCTGTGCCATGGTTATGTTTGGTACTTCCTTGCAGATGCATTGAAGCTTATATTTTTGAATGGGTGAAGGAAAAAAGTTAAAGGTTATTGTTCGATGACTCACACACACACCGGCCGCACCGCCCACTCCAGAAAATGTGAGCTTCTCATCTCCGGAGAAACAGCGGAGCCATTAAACCAGGAAATGTCGCATCACGATTTTGCTTATTCCTTCTAAATATCTGTATATAAAATATAGCTAACTCGAATCTCTTAGTTACATCAATATTGTTCTTATAAAATAGTTGGTTTGTGCCTAAGTATTAAGATTATAAAGATCGCTTTAAGTCATATTGACTGCCAGGGACTTTCCCATCCATTTCCCATGATCGCGGTGGTTTGACTCATACGGTATGGATATAAAGAATCAAGTAACTGATTTGAGAATTTGAGAAAACTAATGTTACTGCCGTCAAATTATTACAAATTTCTGAGACCGTTTTTTTACATCTGTGACAACTCCCTGACAATATCGCTGAGACAGTTTATTTATTGTTGGACCACAATGCTTATATGAGACAATTTAAAATGAAACTTCTTATGCTTGAGGACTAAACGGATCTATGAAATAAGATGGTTGTTTTACTTAATAGCATAACATACTTAGCCTGGTGAAACCACTCCCCCTGCTGGACAACATTTGCATTCTGCCAGCAGGGAGAGTCTGGGAACTCTCAGGCAGAGATGATGTACTCCGGTCCAATTCTGGCCGGAGCGATATGCGGCTGTATGAGGCTGCTAGAGGCGGGATCAACGCGAGACTTATGACATATTGAAGCGCTGCCACAGCGCAAATGTAAACACAACCTAACAAGACTACTACAACTCGAAATTATTATGGAGATATCAAATGTTTGTCCCGCTGCTTCCGGGTTCATCATTTCTGCTTGAGAGATCCCAGATGCAGGCAGGCGGAGGGAACTGGTGAACTCAATACTGGCGCAATCTGGCGGAGTCAGGTTATAACATACTGGCCCGGTGCAAAGGCCTAAGAGAAATCACATTTGAGCACAACAGGAGAAAGAATGGTCAAAAGTCACTATGCCTCTTAACGCAAAATTCATGAATAGAGAAAAAATGTGCTCTCCATCTTTTCCGCAGTTTTTTACTGCGATAAAGAAAATGGTCAACCAGAACCATTGAACTGAATGACAGGCCATGGACAGACATTAAGCTTAGTGTTTGCTGTGCTGAAAATAGTGTCTCCCATGTTTTGTTTATCTCCTAGATTGGCTACTTTTACTAACTTTACTAACTTTTACTAACAAAGTAGCCTATACAGTAGGTCTTAAGTGGGTGACCTGACAGCCAAATGTTAGGCAGGATAACACAGCTCTAATGCTCTGGCAGCGAGTACCTGGTTTGATTCCTGGCTGGTCGGACCATGTATGGCATGCCACTCCACTCTCTTTCTGTAGTTTCTGTCTCTCTGCACTGTATAGCTTTACCGAAGGCTCAGAAAAAGTCCCGCAAATAAGTATGGAACCTATGATTGTAATGATTGCGTTTTGAAATTAGCTGAAATCAATATAACCCATACATGTTAATAATTGCACCAACCCAAACAACCCAGCTTTGTTGTACAAATGATTGTTGCTGCTTGTTGGTAGCTGGTGGTAGGGCCATCTGTTTGTATTGTATCTCTGTCATAGCCTGTAGAGGGCTGCTCAAGCACATCCAAAATAAACACTGACGTAGTGAAATGGCACATATTTGGCTTATAGGTGGGGCTCTGTCGTCCCCCGCCTGATGTTCTTATTGTTAAGTAGAAATAAATAGGCGAGATAGCTGAGCTACAGGGCAGGTGCAGCATAGCTTTCAATATGCTTTTGTCAACAGGCCATCTTCAGTTCATGAAATGCTTTCACTAGATAGAATAATTTTAATGTAAAAAGATCATTTGAATTACAAAACTCTCACTAATATGTCTGATTTTATGTGCTTCTAACAGACTGAAACATTTAACTTAGTTTCACAATAGTGAATACATGGCAAGTCTACAAACATATAAAGTATATCTGCATTAATGCATTATGCACCATATGTCTTTTTGACCATTATGGTGGTATCCTTTAATTAAAGCCAGGTGTTTTGGTTCCCACAATATATATCATTCTCACTTTGGTGTAATATCTCTGAAGACATCCAATGACATACCTACCTCTAAGTAATTTTCAGAACCGATAACTCGAGGCTCTCAGGCATATGCTTACTGCAGAAGGCTATCCAATATGTTGCTTTTAATGCTTGTCCTACTTTGTCACTAGCCTGCGAGGCATAGCATTTCATGTTTATGATCCGGTCGGGAGCGGACGATAACTTATGTCATTTTGTAGTCTGTTCTTTAGTCATCGGGCTGGAACCCCCAGATTCTAATCAGAAATACCCATAATAATTCCCTGCATCATAATTTTAAGGCCTACCCAACAAAAGCCTTGATATGGCGTATGAAGTTTCTTCAAGTACTTCTTGGAATAGTTTGTTTGGTATAGGCCTATCCATATTTTATTCCAACTCTTAGCGACTGGCGAGACTAAAAACAAACAGGGGGACCATAACTCTATGGGGTGGGGGGACCAAAGCAACGCCTTTTTTTTCTTCTTTTTTTTATCATCCGGTCGAAATCACGCCTAGACCGGACCAAACGTGCAATTTCGTATCGCTTTCTCCGAGGTGGAAAGTCTGGTGACGCAAGGTTACTTTGTCACTGGCCCACAGACAGGATTTCACACCTCAATTATATTTTATAAATATATTTACATTTGCAACATCATAAATTAGGCTGTGAGAGACTCCAGTTGGTGGCATGCCTGTGTCATATGTGTTTAACCAGTAGCCTACACCCCCACCTCTTTTTAACGGCTCCATGTATACAAAACATTGGAAGGCTGATAATACTGGTCTCAGAAAGGCCTGGGGCAGAAACTTTATACATTAAAGATTACACTTACAGTGCATTGGCCTACACTAAGGACAGCCTACTCTCAAACCCTCCCTCATTCACTTCCTCACTTCACTCCTCCGTCCTCCATTTCCTTTTATTTTGCCCTGCATTGTCAGACCAGTCTTAAACTACTGGGAGCTCTTTAAATGCCTCTAGATCTGTCTTTTCCTATTAACATGTCTTTCACCATGAAGTCTTCATTTAGCTTCAGTCCCTTTTTACACCCTAATGGATTTGGCCCTGTTCTTCTTTTGTCTCCTGTTAGTAGCATGGAATTCACCTTCAGGAGAGGAAGCCATTTCTTGTGATGCTTCTTTACATTTTGTGAATATAGTTACATGATTCCACCCCCTCCTTTCATTTTCATCCCTGTTTCACTTGAGCTATATATAGTTTGCATTGTTTTCTTTGCATCCTATTTTCACAATGGTGTTACGCTTAAGAGACGTTCATTAGAGAAGGCACCAGCAGAGCACATATTCATTTTGAATGGATCCGCTGCATCATGCTTGACCTTATTTCCTGTCAAATTAAGAGCTGTTTGGTTTATCCTATTCTTTTCAGCATTGTCTATACATACATATATATATATATATATATATATATATATATATATTTAAAAAAAAAATTGGAATATATATATATATATATAAAGACAATGACATCAATATCATTTCAATTAACATTTTATTGTTAATTGAAATATTGGTCATGAACAAAAGTTTTCAAGTCTAATTCCAGTTATGTATGAATGTATGGAGTCTTTAAGAATTTCATAACCATTACACAGATAAAAAAATATATATATTAATGTATTATTTGGTGAATAGGAATGCATTTTTCCAATCTGTATGGTATAGTATGTTAATTCAATATCACTTATACAATTGGGGCTGTTGTATTTGGTCTCCCTGCTCCTCTGTTGAGACATTTGGATCCTGTGTCTGGGGTAGAACATGAAAGTTACACAGTGCCGCTTTAATATATGTGGCATGTAGCTGTCAAAAGATGTTATGGAAGTATTAGAAATGTGCCTCAAGCCATAGTGAAAACATATTTAAAGTATGGAGACCCATCCGTCTGATGGACGTCAAACTCGGCGTGCGCAGCGCCATTGGGCGTGCGTATTGCAGATCTTGTCGGCATCACCAGGACATCGTGTAGACGGCTTTTTAGTGACCTATAATGGCCTCTAGCAAGTCAATTTCCCAGCATGCACTGGGGCGCCAAGGACTGTGTTATTGTTCCTATTTGTGTTTGTGAATATAGGAATGTGTATTGGGGTTATGTTTTGGGTCATTGTGTTTAGTGTTGTGTTGTCGTGGTGTCATCTAACCGCTTTCTCATCACCCAAAATCGCTGTCAAAAAAGCCCTATGATGTCCTGGTGATGTGTCCTGGAAATGACGTAAAGATCATCCCCAAATCTGTCCTGAACATCACTGGAGGATGTCATCATAATGTCCTCATGATTCACAACGTCATTGTGCTTGCTGGGGAAAAGTCCTATCTAAAAAATTTAGAATATTTTACGAGACCACTACAAATATATTTGTGAGCCCCTCCTATGTCCAGCTTTGAGGGTGTGTGTAAACA
Source organism: Protomyctophum bolini (assembly GCF_963924005.1). Classification (NCBI taxonomy): domain Eukaryota; kingdom Metazoa; phylum Chordata; class Actinopteri; order Myctophiformes; family Myctophidae; genus Protomyctophum; species Protomyctophum bolini. The sequence goes on from NC_137862.1 coordinate 35,520,186, forward strand.
CAAACATTGTCCCAACACAAACATTAAATGCAATTGATAATGAATGGCCAGTTTCACATTATTGTCCCAACACAAACATTAAATGCCATTGACAATGAATGGCCAGCTTTGACTGTTTGTGTAAACACAAACATTGTGTAAACACAAACATTGAAGACGAAGGTGAGGCCGCAAATTAAATTGGCCGGAATGAGATGATGTATTATGAATGATGATAAGAACTTCACACGTGTGTGATTTTTTAAATTGAGAAATGTCGACCATCTGAAAAGTATATTGATGTACGGAGTCAATACTTCTCTGTCTGGGCTACTGTGTTTGAAATAGACACTCGTAGACATCCTAATACTGTCCAATAATTAGATGGGGAGGGGGTGAAATTATGACAGGCAGTTGCTCCTGTCAAAATATGACCCCCCACCCCCCAGTCAAAAAACACTTTGTGGTGGAAATAGACACCCATACTTTCTAAGCCGGTGTGATTTGGAGCCCTAATAAGGATGAATACAAAATCAATATCAACATCTTAGTAATGTCCAATACTTAGATAGGGAGGGGGGTGAAATTATTATCTGCTGTCAAAATATGACTCCCCCAGTCAAAAAGCCTCTGTTTTAAATAGACACTAGTGCTTTCCAGGGTATGATTTGGAGCCCTAATAAGGATGAATACAAAATCAATATCAACATCTTAATACTGTCCAATACTTAGATAGGGAGGGGGGTGAAATTATGACAGGCAGTTTCTGCTGTCAAAATATGACTCCCCCAGTCAAATAACCTCTTTTAAAATAATAGACCTTAGAGCTTTCTAAGGTGTGATTTGGGGCCATAGCCACTTGCCGAAATGTGCCCAAAATGTGCTGAACTCAACACATTTGTGATGACGGCTGGGGCCATGTTTAGCCCAAGGAGTGTTTTTTGTGCAAAACTAATGCTTGGAATGGATTCAGAATCATGAAAACCCCCTATAGTTTGACATGTCACATGCTACTTAAAGCATAATGCATTATTATTTTTTGCCTCATATAGGATGTTAATGGTATGGTCACATATAAACCCCTATTAAAAAAAAAGCTCAAGGCTGACAGCCAGTCAGCAAGTGTATTTATGAATGTATGTACAGTATATAGACAATATATTAGGCCAATAAAAAATACTATAATACGAAATGTTGCACTTAAACAAAAGAAGCCTGTTGACTGCCGGACTAGAGGACATGAATTTTACTTTAAGCATACAGAGTAGCTTTACGTGTGTGTGTGTGTGTGTGTGTGTGTGTGTGTGTGTGTGTGTGTGTGTGTGTGTGTGTGTGTGTGTGTGTGTGTGTGTGTGTGTGTGTGTGTGTGTGTGTGTGTGTGTGTGTGTGTGTGTGTGTGTGTGTGTGTGTGTGTGTGTGATAGATAGGTACTGTAGATATAAGTAGATACAGTACATGAATGTTTCCAGCAAAGACAATGTAGCTCAGTGAATGTTCAACCTGAAAGGCTAAGACAGACAGTTTGGAGGGGGTGGGGGTGGAGAGTGATGACTCATGCACACACTAGAGGTGCCTCCTTCTTCATCTCTTTCAATATCCAAACAGTTCTTTTCCAGCTGTCATTCAAATCATTGCCTCCACACCGTACTTTAAAACCATTTGTTTGCTAAGTTCACATCAGGTGATTAGCCTAAGTAAATGAATACAAATATTATGTTATGGTGCTCACTGCTCATTCATCTTTGCGTGTTTATGTGACTTCCTTGCAGCATATATGGTGCAGAGATTGCAGATAAAGCCTCTCATATACTTTTGGGCTTTGCTGAAGCACTCTGCCATATAGTTACTTCGACTTAGCATTTCAATAAGTCCAACATTTCATAGCTTCCATTTCCAGTTTGCCAGCCGTCGAGGCTGTCAAGGTTCTGCTGGATTAGTTATGGGAAAACGAACAATCTCAAAGTATACAAAGATTTTTTGTCTTCTTTTTTCTTTTTACAAAAAAAATATTTTATCCTTTTTGTCAGTTTTTCAATAATATAAACACATCTTTTAAAGACTTTTCAAGACTGCTGTTGTCTCCAATTTCATTATCCTTTTGACAAATAATTTGACTTGTCATGTTTGATCTAAATGTCTTAATCACAGCCTATTTATTATTGTATTGTGGGTGCGCAATACAAAGGGCATTTGATTTATTCATTTGTAGCTTTACATTTACAAGTGTCTTCTATATGTGTGTACACAAGTCTCCTGGAATCTCCCTCAGCTACTACTGTCTGTGTAAGAGACTCAGGACTCCCTGCCGTGGGAGGAGAGCTTGACATGGACTTTGTGAAGGGGAGGACAGGGAGTGCAGTTTTCGTCTTTTAGATGGCACTGGAAACATCTCCAGGGGCGTTGATGGAGAGAGATATATCTTCCCGCCCTGTTAGCCTGTCCTCCTCCGTATAACTGTACATTATAGTAGTACACTCAAGCGGAATAATCATGGAAAGAGACAAGAAAAAATGAGTGTAGGAAATGGGTTTATTATGGAATGTGATCACTCTAGTAAGATAATTAACTGGGCATCAAATTATGACAGAATTACCAGGGCTTTCATTTTAACATCCCACTTCAGCCTCTGTGTCTGTGACCCTAAAGGTAGAGTCGAGTTATGTTGTGTGCGTGTGCATGCGTGCGCGTGTGCGTGCATGCCCGCAACTATAGGGATCAGTGAGTACAGCATTGTTGTTAATGTAGTGAAAGAGTATAACAATAACTGTTGTCAATAACGGTTTTTAAATCTTAATGATCTTTGTACGCACACTACATACAATAATATTTTTTAAAGTGTTCATGTTATAAACCATGCAATGTATTTTGGCTTTAATGGTTATCAAATCTAAATTAATACCTGCTATTTTGCTATGCAGTATAGTGTGAAAGTAGCAAAATACTGTGAAAAGCTCAACAATGAACATCATTTGCATCAAAGGAAGCCCACAATTTTCTTACATAGTCCTCCTGTTATAGCGCCACCATGAGGCTGTTTCTTTTTATTTTATTATCAAACACCGGTTTGACTTATCAGATTTTTGAGGGGCGCTAGCCCCTCCTACAGTATATTCAGCTTTTAGTAAATATAGGAAACTTTATCCTATTAATTCCCATTGACAATAAATGGAGAATTTTACATCATAATGTCTGAGCAAATCGGCTTAGTGTCTATTTTTGTCCGACACAAACATTAAATTCCCATTGAATTTTACATCATAGTGTCTATTTTAAGACATGATGAGGTACGATGATAAGAGCGCCCATCACTTCACACGGGTGTAATTTTTCATATTCCTTTCTGATTAACTACGATCGGCTTCCAAAGTTTAGGGATATTCGATGACATCACAACATGGATCCTTTCGGTGGCTAGTGATGGATGCCAAAAACAGCTGTATTTTATTTACGGACAGTAAATAAAATACTGTTCATTCTGAATGAAGAGACATTAAAGAAACCCGAGATTCCTCGGGTCTGGCAAAGGAGGGTTTAAGCAATAAACCCGAGATATTCCGAGGTTGGCATAGATTGGGCTATTAACTCATCGAATGCGCAAAGCGTTTTTAAACGTTTTATTATAGCCAAGCGCAAGAAGCGCATAACGTTTTTATACGTTTTATGGTCCAAAAAACGTTTTTTTATTGATTACTATTGTTCAACTATATTTGCGCCCGGACAACTCATAATGTAACACCGATCGGCTCTAAAAAGAGTTAAAACCCCCCCCTGCTGAAAAGAGGTGTTGGTCTGAGAAGCGTCTGGCACCGCCTATTGGTTGGTCTATGCGAGGACGTACGACGTATTGGAGACGGCCGTCCGGCATAGACCAACGCAGATGTCAGGGGATCTAAAATGGATGGGACAATGCTCTTGTTTGTGTGAATACACTCGATTCCCCCTCCCCTCCTGTTTCTACATGGTTTCTCCCGAGGGAGAATGGTGGGGGGGGGGGTCTCTTCCTCTTGGATCGCATTGGCAGTTCCCCCCCCACTCCCGAGTCCCCACTGCTTTCAACTGCAAGGCTTGCACTCACTCTCATTCTCGGAACAAGATACAACGCGATTTGCTCTCTGCCCGTATATAAACCTGCAACGATCGGCTGCATTTGATTTCATAACGTAACGTTTGCCAGACACATGTGGAGTTAGTCATGGACAGATTGCACATCATTATCGAGGGCCCGCCATGATACGTTGGTCGCTGATCGCAAGCCGTACTGCCGCTGCGCTGCTCGCATCCAACCATCCAATCCACCCCCCTTTCTCGTTACAACAGGCTATTATAAACTCACCGTCGAGCAGCCTGCCCTGCACCTAATGTGATAAAATGAACGGCAGGACAAAATCGGATCGATTATTATCTGTCTATCAGCAACATACGGGTGTTTGTCTTGCAACGACAGGTGGTGCTTTCTCGTTTTTTTTCTTCCAAATACGTTGACGTGCTGCTTCTGCTGGCTGCTGCCGCATCCATGTCGTTGTTTTTCTTGTTTTTTTCCCCAAACATGTCCAGACACAATCCGATCCAGTCTCGCGTCTCACCTTATAGATACGCGAGACTGGATCGATGAGGTTAGTGGTATGTCTGGACATGTTTGGAGCGGCACACGACAATCGACAATAATGTTGATTATGCAAGATCATTTCCTCAAAGCCTAGTTGCCCCCCCCCCCCCCCGTTACTGCGATTGTTTGTAGCTCGAATCACAGAATGAGTTCAATGAGCGTAGGGAGAGGGCACATATGGGGCTACGATTGAAGAAAGTTTCCAAGTCCGTTTTATGATCAGATAATGTGCATCAAGACTCTCTGCTTTCATAAGAAAAAAACTAATACTGTAATTGCGAATGCAATGAGCACTTACTATGAGACCTAGCAGATCACGTCTGTCTGTCTGTCTGTCTGTGTGTGTGTGTGTGTGTGTGTGTGTGTGTGTGTCTGTCTGTCCCGCTTACTGTATATGTGGACCTGGCCCTTTTGTGCCCATATATGGAGCTGAGTGATTTGTGAGTCATGGTGACATGAGTGTGATGGCGTGGTCCTGCTTTGGGGACTCCTTATATGGTTATGGCTGAGTCATGGTGACATGAGTGTGATGGCGTCTTTTGTGACCATATATGGAGCTGGCGTGGTCCAAGCACTAACTATGACACCCTGCAGATCATGTCTGTAATTTATTCTAATTGTTATTGCAATTTACGATCTGCGTTCGCCTTCCGCGTTCGCAGTCTTACTCGTAATAATAAAAATCACACCCCTGTGAAGTGAGCAGTGCAATGTTGTGAAGTGAGCAGTGCAACATTGCACTGCTCACTTCACTGGGGTGTGATTTCTATTATTATTACAGTATTAGTATTTTTCTTATGAAAGCAGAGAGTATTCTGTTTCATACGGTATATAGTATGTACATGTCGCTATAGGCCTTATTTTGTGAATATTTAGTTGTTAGGTCCATGCTCTCTAAAATTATCTTTTTCAGAGAACTTTAGAGATGGCATGGGCCTGAATAACTATTATTCACAAAATAAGGCCTATAGCGACATGTACATACTATATACCGTATGAAACAGTCGACTCTCTGCTTTCATAAGAAAAATACTAATACTGTAATAATAATAAAAATCACACCCCTGTGAAGTGAGCAGTGCAATTGCACTGCTCACTTCACAGGGGTGTGATTTTTCTGGGTGGTATTTTTCTTATGAAAGCAGAGAGTCTACTGTTTCATACGGTATATAGTATGTACATGTCGCTATAGGCCTTATTTTGTGAATAATAGTTCTTCGGGTCCATGCCTTCTCTAAAGTTCTCTGGTGGGCGCAAGCTGCATTCAATAGCCAATTAGTGACAAACTGTATATGTGTACAATGTGTACTGTTTTCCTCCTAAAAGTAGACATTCAGGGCTTTCATTCGGTATATGGTTTGTATAGGATATTATTTGTGCTCAATTTTATATCGGTCTTTTGAACTAAAAAAACTGAACTGAAATGTCTGTCAACTTCAAGCCTCCATATCTCTGTTGTTTTTTTTCACAAGCAGCGTGCAGGCAAAAGCAGGTGTTAGAAAAAGGTCAATATCTCCAGAATGGAAGATGGTAGAATCATAAATTTTTTTTTAAATTGAAGTGGACAAGTTGGGCTTTCTTTTTATTTATGCGATTGTGATTCTCGCTATAAGAGGCCCCTCGCTGTGGGCCCCCCAAAAAGTTCAAAAAGCCCATGTTAAGCCTTCAGCACCAGTAAGCCAGGGTCCGCTAGAACCTGTAGCAGTCTATGTGTTAAGAGACAGACTTTAGAGGCAGTTTAATATTCAGTACATAATTGTTTTTATACATAATTTGTTTGGAGTGAATATTGTGTGTTAGGTAACACAGTTTGGAGTGAATATTGTGTGCTCCCATGTGTTTTGGCCCTCATTTGCACCATTCATCGTTGAAAGATAAACCTCCCATAAACTTCCTCACGTAGGGTTTTATAAAAGTAAATGAGCATGGATGGTTTGGCACAACATGCATGCTTGGCTTGTCGAAACTAGTCCAAATACCTCCTAAAATGTGTTCATTTAAACTCCATTCCAAAAGATTTCAGGCAACACTGAATAGATGAGCAATGTTACTTTTTTGTTGTAACTCTACAACATTCCATTGACAAAAGGGAGATTAGCCTAGCACACAGGAAGGCAGTTTGAACAGCCCTCTGGCAAGGTTTTCCTCAATGTTTCTTTTTTGTTTTCTTTTTTTGCTACTCTATTGCTCATATGCTCATTGCTCACACATACATATAGACACAGGCCTAAACACATTATACAATATACACAGTCAAGATTTCCAGGTAGGTCCACTTAAAGCTTAACGGTAGTGGAGGCAGGAAGCCACAAGTGTGTGTTGGCCACCAACATCAGTGAATTCATGATCAACATAATAACTTCTTGACAGAATAATTGCTTGAAGCTTTCATGTCCTTAGGTGAGTTAGTCCTCTCTCTCACTTGCTATCTGTTTTGCCTCCCGAGCCTAGGCTAATGGCCAGACAAACACTGTCAATCGGTCTGAAAATAAAATAAACTGCGTTTTATGACTTCCCTATTTGTGAGGTTGTGTGTGAGGTTGTGTATGTGTGTGTGTGTGTGTGTGTGTGTGTGTATACTATATATATATATATATATATATATATATATATATATATTGCGGTCACCATCACCTGGATGTGCACGAGATCTACCTGATTTTATATTCTGTATATGCTGAAAAGAAAGTGCTTATTTCTACACTATATATCAAGTTTTAAGATTGGTTAATGGTAAATCGTGCATTTATATAGTGCCTTTATCCAAGGCGCTTTACATAGATTGTGCATTACATTCACCCATTCACACACACATTCATACACCAATGGCGGCGGAAACCATGCAAAGCACCAACCAGCACATCAGGAGCAATTAGGGGTTCAGAGTCTTGTTCAAGGACACTTCGACACTAACTCTAGGGGAGCCCACGTTCGAACTGGCAACCTTGTGGTTGCCATCCAACCACCCTGAGCCACCGCCACCCCTGAAACTATATGTTTATCAGCAGTGCTTACTAAAAGTTTAAAGTTTTTAAAGTGCACTTCAGTGCACACAGGTGGCAGGCTCATCCATAACGCAACCGAACTTGCCATCAAGCTTATTATCCCAACCTGTACCTTCACACCACATGCATTATTCACTACTCATACCATACTCTCAGAATTGTCACTTTTGCGTGTGCTTGCATCTTGCCATGAACTTTGTGTGATGGAGAGAAATGCAAACCGGGTACCTCCACCCTTGCCATGGCAACGGACGCGACGAGGAAAGCGATCCTGTACCCGTGTATCTGTCTCCCTAATGGTCTGTCTGTTAGTGTAACAGGATCTGTAAAAACTCCCCTCAGTGACATTTTAGATCCCCCACTGTAACTGACCTGGGCTGGGGAGTCACAAGTAGGATTTACGTGAGTACTCGGCCTTCTCTCAGGTTCCTGCCCCCCTTTTCCTAATGAATTCAGCCAGCAGAAGACTGAGAAATGGCCCCTTTTTCCATATAGTCAGCAGTGTTCTTCTGCAGGAGGTAGACCATGTGGTAGACCATGTGAGAAAGAATCTCACTTATACCAAAAATGCAAGTTGCTTAACAAGGACAATTCCTAATGTATATAAACAGGAACAGTTTTTGATGCAGCATACAAATGCCTGACAAATCTCTTCCTTTTAGGATGAAAGGCTGTATATGGATGGATATTGTGGAGTGGCTAGTTGCAACTAAACAGTCTTGCATTCTGCTACCTTGCAGCTGTACACACTGTTGGACTGCACCACTTGGACCACTCCTAACTCTCCTGTTCCCTCTGCTGGGAAAGGCAGATATTACACAGCCCAAAATAGAGAATAAAATGTACAGAGCAGCAATTATTCTCATTGTGAGCGTCATTGGTCAGGTGGTCTCTGTAGTTAGAAATAGGAGTTTGACAATGTTTCATCCTGGATTGACTGTCTCCTGCTGGCCTCTTCGGCATGGCTTGGTCCAGGCAGAGCTGGACACTCCTCTGTATGAAATATCAATGTGAATGACTCACTCCAACTTCAGTGTCAATCATCACAAATGTCAAACCCATTATAGCCAAACTCTTGAGGGAGTTGTTTTGTCCGTCTGGTGGCGGAAATATCAGGTTTTTAACTTTTTGAGAAAGGGAAATATTGTCGAATGGCATCGAGAGTCTCTGTATAGCCTTCTGGTTTTACATTCTATTAAGTTTGTGTTGTACATTTGGTTACAAGTATGAATAATGTGAAGTTGTTCCATGCTTTGCAGCAGATATCAAAATAATGCTTAGGTTGTCATGGAACCGATGCTGTTTAAGTTCTATAACATTCTGAAGCCATAAAAATGCTAAAGACCTTGCCGGTGGAATTACGTTGCTAGGGAACAGTTTGGGTCCAAGTTTATTTCCTGTCAGCTAGTGATATTCACAAACACTGCAACAGAAAAAAAAACTTGGACCCTTTCACAATGTTTGTTGTCAAGTGTGAAAAGGTCCACCTTCACACTGAAAAGGTCCACCTTTTCACACTTGACATTCACAAACACTGCAACAGAAAATAAACTTGGACCCTTTTAGAATGTTTATATTGAAAAGGTCTGTAGTAGGGTCCAAGTTTACTTCCCATTGCAGTGTTTGTGCATATCAGTAGCTGACAAGAAATAAACTTGGACCCAAACTGTTCCCTAGCAACGCAATTCCCTGACAAGGTCTATTGGCTACGTTATTGCTAAAAGCAAGAGATACTGTAGATCTGATTTATAACCTGCAAGAAAAGACGTGCTTTTTGCTGACATAACATGATTCTGCCGTGCGGTTAAATGATTACTGAAAATTGAAAACGACTAAAGAAAATACGCTATCATTTAAAATGGCTGCGTGCAAAAAGAAAGTATATATATCATCTTTGCTGGTGCACCCACTGATAAAAGCCACCCTACTTTGCTGTTGTGTTTTCTTTTTCCTGTTTTGTATTGAATAGCACAACAGGCAAGTTCATTATGCGTGTGACTCATCCCACTAGCCCACACCCCCTCCCATCTGCTGCTGTGCTCTAGAAGGGAGAGGGAAACGCCATTGATCACTTCTCCTCTCACACATGCACGCACACACCCCACCTTTAACGTCACTATCGATCGTCATGTTTAATGTTTTTGCGGGGAATGGCAGGCATTTACTATTGTGTCATTTGCCATTTATTGAAATGCAAAAAAAGACCAATTTGTTGACAATATAATACAGCTTATTTACATTTTAAAACTATGGAACAAATTATTTTAGTGGTGATATGGCTGTTTATATCATTATATAATTTATGTCATATATATATATATATATATATATATATATATATATCAGAAATAAATGTAAACTAATTTACAATTGACTTAAATTCACTTGAATACACAGGACCCCAACTGAAACAAGCCATAGTGCTTTCTTGGGTTTATTCTTTTAGCAGCCTTTGTATAAAACTGTACCTCTGAGTTTTGTTTTTTTCTGCAAACTGTTAAAGTCAATCAACCCAAAAAATATTCCAAAAGAAAATCCAGGATTGATTTATTTCTTCATCTCGGGAGTGATTTCTAACAGTTTGGAAATAAAAACTTTCTGGATCATGGGTAGATGGATACAACTTGACTTATTCTGACAATGGGTTTTATTTCAGCAGTGTGTTCTTGGTAGCTTAGGGTGGACAGCTTCCATTGAATGTCAAATCACTTTGACAAATCATGGTTGAAGGAAGCCACTTTCACGAGTCATGTCGTCTCTGTTGTATGTTCAAAACCATTACTTTTCAGGGAATGGAAAAAAAACATGTGTTCCTTTGGCTTCAATGTCATTCTTTAGTCACAAGCTTAATACTTTTCAGTGGTTAAATATTTATAAAATTCACAGACGCAGATGTAACCATTTTCAACCTAGTATGCACCCTAATTGAGAGAATTGGTAGTATACAGTTCAGACCAAAAAAAGAAAGCTTGTGCCCAGTCCCACCCTCTCACCTCCCACGGCAATGATTCTGCATATATGGGCAGTCCAACTAATCATAAAGAAAACATCCTCTTAACATTCTTGTGCTGGCACACACATAGTGTCAAGTGTTGGTGGAAAGAGCTGTTGAAGCAGGTGCTAGTTCATAGCTTAAAGGCTGATCTGCAGGCTGAGCTGAGATTTTTTTTTCCAGAGCGGGCAAGGAGGATGACTCACTTCGACTTATGGGTGTGAATGTGTAATTGACGTGTGTGTGTGTGTGTGTGTGTGTGTGTGTGTGTGTGTGTGTGTGTGTGTGTGTGTGTGTGTGTGTGTGTGTGTGTGTGTGTGTGTGTGTGAAAGGAAATAGAAGAAATTGTTGTATTGTGTTGAATTAGTTGACCATTCTCTGTTTTGAGTTTTAAGAATGTGCTAAGATAGTGTCATCGCCACTTCATGGAGCTCACTATGACGTTGGACCCAGACTGTTTTCTTGCTATGTACACTGTAGTTATTAAGTTAAGCACAGCAATCACAATTGGCTGGAGGTTGCATGACATACAACATACAATACAATACGGTACAGTGCAGTGCAGTGCAGTGCAGTGCAGTGCAGTGCAGTGCAGTACACATATACATACATACATACATACATACATACATACATACATACAATATAGGAAGGTTTTATGGGCTGGGCTTTTTACTAAAAAGCCCCCCCTTTTAAAATACTACACACATATGTACATACATACCCACCTACATACATACATTTCAGACGTTTTAGCAGTTTTTAAGGACCCACTTTTAGGCCAGTGCACCAGAGCAAGCTTTTGCCTTTTTTTAAACCCCACCCATTTTAACCAAATACATACATGTTGTATATATTAGGTATGCGGTCTAGCTTAACTTGGACTCAGGGGGGTGGACGCCTCTGCCTTGCATAGTCCCCAGTGAATAGGCATTTTGCCCTTCACTGGTAACCTTATTTTGGATTTGTTTTAAATATATGAAGGTTTCATGGGCTGGGCTTTTTACTAAAAAGCCCCCCCCTTTTAAAATACTACACACATACATACATACCCACCTACATACATACATTTCAGACGTTTTAGCAGTTTTTAAGGACCCACTTTTAGGCCAGTGCACCAGAGCAAGCTTTTGCCTTTTTTTAAACCCCACCCATTTTAACCAAATACATACATGTTGTATACAACATGTACATACAACATTACATTTAATTCAAATAAAATCATGTATTTTATTACATTTAAAATGTTAAAATGTCGCAAGACATTTAACTCTATACTGCCTCCCCCTGGTCAGCCGGGGTGCCTGATGGAGGGGAAAGGAACTGGTTGGAATAACGTGTTCCTTCCACAGGTTACATCCTACCGGGGAAACACCCCCCTGTCAGGCGATAAGAAGCGGCCTGCTCCAGTTGTTCCCGAGAGCCCCTCAGTTCGGGGCTCTCGGGATCAAATTTAAATACAATTTAGATGAAAAAAGGATACTGTTACATGAAAGTGTCATTATGCTTTATTGAGCTAAAATATTTTCATAAGCCATGATTTTCCATGGCCAACATAGAGAGTAACAATTCTAGCTAATTAGAGTATATCGAGTTGACTTGAGTAGATTGGCTTAGTAAAACTGCCATCAAACTGCTCACCAATCCCTGTGGTAGAGAGTGACTTGTACAATAAGAATAAGTAGTACATCTGAAGTCTTTGGAGTTGGTCTCCCTACTCTTCAATTGAGAAGTTTAGACACTGGTGTCGGGTAGGACACCTATACTTGTTGACAGCTTTTACTGCCTGAAGCTCTAAGCACAATATCTCCCTGCCCTGAGAAAGCAGATGCCTTATTGGAAGATAGGTAGATATTTAGTCTCTCATGTGTGGGGGCCTGGGGTCAATTCTCATTTAGGATTGCATTAGGCTGCAAAATTATGTATTGCAGCTTTAAACTTATTCCCTCATCAATAAGTTTATAAGCTTACATACACATTTTCAGTGTAATTCGCAATCTAAAATACTATGCAGTGTCATAAAGCATCTTAATGTGAAGAATAAGAGAATGCAAATTGGATGACAACATTGTATTGAGCAATGACCGGGATATTCATTCATGTTGTGAGCTGACATTGTCATCACATCCTGACCCTACAGGTTGTCCTCGATATGACGTTTGGAGGTGGAGGTCATACTACAGCCATTCTGAATAGTAGTCCTGATGTCACAGTCCTGGCCTTGGATCGAGACCCTACAGCATTCTCTTTTGCCCAACAGTTAGCCAAGCAGCACAAGTAAGTTTCTTATACTAATAATTTAATCACAACTCCATTGAGTTATATTTGTCACTGTATCCCTTGCATTGTGCTAGAAAGCTTCCGACACAAAAACATTGATTATTATCCAATATTATTTCTCACCTAACTTATTATGCAATGTTATCAATGAAAACACTGTTTTAAATGTTACCCATTATATTTCCTATACTGACGACAATGGGTAATTGTGTTAATATTAGAACAGATTTTGCAGGTTCACTCTTTAAAGTCCACTTATTGCGCCCAGGACGTCCCCACACGTCTATAATTACACCCATAGGAGGCCCAAGACGTCTGGAGACGTCTTTAGAATCGCTAAATGAATTTTTTTTACAGCGGCTGTTGCTAGGCAACGCCTTGCTCAAAGCTCCCAGACATGTTTTGCGTGCTCGTGCAGCCATTCACTTACTTGTTTACGGGCTGACAAAATTAAGCTATTAGCTATTATCTCTGAATGTACGCCGCTCTCCATGGTTTTGATCAGAACGCCGATGTTCTGTCCTAATTTCTGACTATTAATTAAGATATTAAGAGAACAGTCTTCAGCCACTGCCAGCATTTTTGAGTGTTTTTACTAATCTTCCAAGACCCACAGAATATTTTGTTCCATGATGATGTAAACACCAAATATCTCAAAAGAAAGACGCAAGTCTCTGCTTTCACCAGGGAAAAAGGTGTCTTGACAAATACATTCGTCAATGGTAGTCAATGAGTTTTAACATACGTGTTCAGTGTCGGTATTGGATTTTGCGTTCATGATAAATGTCATTTTTTGGAAGAAGTAAGCCCTGCAGACAGAATGGTGCGGTGTGCATGGGTGTGTTGTAGGGGATTTTTTTTAATCACATTTTATCCACAGAGCAGCCTAATTAAGTTTTAATTGATGCATGCAACAGCCAATATTGTCTGCCGCAAGTCATATTTGACCCATAACACTAACACCTTCGGAATTAAAAAAATGTTGACAGCTTATTTTGTTTCGTTAAAATAGCTGTTTCTGATCTCATGAAGCCTTGTTCCAATAAAGAAATGTAAAGGGTACTTATTCTAAACTTGAAAACGGGTAAAATTTGACCCTAACAATGGAAGGCACAATGGTATTTGCACATAATCTTTGCACATTTCACAAATGTGTCCACTGCAGTGGGTGCTATTAATACAGCACTCAGGGTTGAACAGTATCTCTCTAGTCTACAGTAAGGCAAGTTATAGTTTAAACCCAGCATTTGTGCACGCAGGTGCACAAATGCTGGGTTTACACACACACACACACACACACACACACACACACACACACACACGCACACACACACACACACACACACACACACACACACACACACACACACACACACACACACTCATAGCTGGTGGGCCCTGGCATGTCATTTGTCAGAGCAAGGGCCCACGGCTGCAGTGTGAGGGAGATGCTGCCTCCCACGGAGGATCCATCAGATAATGTGGGGGTGGGAAGTAGAGAAAAGCCCAGAGAAGTTAAGCAAAGAGAGCGAGCGAGAGAGAGAGAGAGAGAGAGGGAGAGGGAGAGAGAGAGAGAAAAACATGAGCATTACATTGGGAAAAAAAAAAAACCAGGGAGACACCAGGACAGTGTCTAATAAGGCAGTGAGGGAGTGTGTACTGGTGTATGTGCGTGAGCGAGCGAGGGAGGATGAAAATGAGATGTTCCTAAGACCATGGCGTGGGTAGGAATCCTTTTACGTAGATGCTGGGGAAACCTCTCTCAAGGGAATTGGCTAGAGAAATGCGCCTGTGAGAAGGGGATGAGGAAAAAAAAGGGAAAATCAAAACACAGCACTGTGTCGGTTATAAACCCTTTCACGCCCACTTGTGAGAGAGTTCAGAGGAGTTGGAGGAATCAAGCAATTAGCCAATATTATTGGAAGCCTGAATAAAAGACCCAGGCATCCCCCGCAGTGCATCCACATAACAGGATCGGAGAGTTCCCCCACTCTGCTCCTGTGTGTTGCAGAAAATACAACCCTGATGCAAATTGCTCAGGGGTGGTGCATGGTGCTGTGTATATTGTTTAGATTGCAGCACAATAGAAATCAAGCACTCATAAAGTTAATGTGAGTTTTTGATATGAAAATAAACCCTGTTCTCTGAAGGAGAGAAATTATATGCAGTTCATAAGAATGGAGATAATGCCCTGCAGTGCTCTTTTTTAATTAATATTATTCACAATTCCAAAAGACAATCTTTGCTGTGACAAAGTCAAGGATAATATAACCACAGTGGCTTTAACAATAAACAGGTAATTTGTGACCTACACTACTGAACACATTTATGTTTAATATTTGCTTGGATACTTCAAACTTTGGCTAGTGTGTCGCCAAAGACCCAAGGGCGTGCAGTGCCTTGTGGGTTGATCAGATCAGCGGGTGTTTCTGGACACCCGGAATCAGTACATCCAGTGTGTTTGTCCGGGCAAAACTGGGGCGAGTCCGACTTAATGACGTCAAACTTGGCGTGTGTATCCCAGATGACCCAGGAGTATGCAGTCAGAGTGGAAGTTCAGTCGGACCAACCATTTCCAAGAACTGAAAAAAACTGTCCATGCTTCTGCAGAGGACGCACTGAAAGTCTGATTGGCCAACCCAACTCATCAGCTTTACTGATTGGTGAATGTTTGTGCCACATTACCAATAGGGATAACTTGGAGGGGGGAAAATCGTAATATTGAATCGTAACAATCGTTGAATCGCAATTTGAATTGGCACCCTATGTATCGAGATCGTATCGAATCGGGAGGTATGTGAATCGTCCAACCCCTTTGCCAATATAGTCCATGGGCCTGCCGCCTGACCAGATATCGGTATCCGGTACCATTTGAGTGGGCAAAACCTCTGCTACTCACCAAAACAAAGGCGAGTTGTGTCATTAGAAAGCCTACTGTCCTTAGTGGACGCACTCTGAGCCCCCCACCACACGTATAAACTGTACTTTTTGGCCAAAAGGGGATTTTGTTTCCACCGGGAAAAAAAAACATTTTTAGTTACTCCGCTGCGCCCTTTACTGATATTGCCCAGAGAATTGCCTCATAGAGAATATTTTTCCTCCGGTGAAAACAAATCCCTTTTTGGCCAAAAAGTACCGTTTATACGTGTGGTTCTTTTTATTTACGCCAAAGAGGAGAGGCTGGTCTGATTTCGATTTGAGATTTAAAACGGAAAGTCCCATAGCCTTACTGCGCAGGGCAGAATCGTAGAAGCAGTAGAAGGCTATGGACCAGAGCTAGAGTGTGGCATGAGTCCAGTCTTATAGTGAGCAGGTTGATTGTGGAAGTGTTCACAGGTTTGTATTGTGGGCATGGCTGGGCTGGGGATGGAGTGGGAACAGGTGTGTGACAATGACTGGGGGTAGGAATGGAGAGTGGGAGTGGCTGACAGGGAGACATGGTCTGCAGACCCTGACAATGATTAAGTAACAGAAATAGTGTGTAACTATGACAGGCACAAAGAACACCGTCCTCAGGATGAGGGGGTTCCACACAATTTTCTTCCATCTACTTTCCATTCTGGGTGAAATGACTCCAAGTTGCCGGGTTGAAAGACCTCTGTGTGGAATCTTGTGTTATTGCAGAAGGGTCAGTCGTTATTGTGGTAGAGGGCAGAAAGAACAACAGAGCAGCAGCAGCACATCCTTATCTTGCCTGGAATGGCTAAAGGGCAAACATAGAACAGAGGATCACCTCCAGGAAGAAGCCTGAGGAGCATTTCAAAGCTCCTACATGATGTCCATCAGGCGCCACTATCGTATCTATCGTATCGAGACTATCTCTCCACCAACATATTTCATATGTATGGGGAATGTCCCCAGTACTCCCCACCTCACTCTTGACGTGGATATCTCTTTAAGACACACCAGTTGTACTGGCACGCACGGGCATATAAGGCCCAGTTGTGCGTGATTACAATGATTTTTTGATCTCCACCGAGCAATCCAAGACGTGGTCTCCTCGACAGAAGTGCAGAGCAAGTTATCAACAATAACTGATTTTCTTTTACTTTTTGAAAAGCAACTACTCACGAGTTCTGGCAGCCGGATTTGTTTATTTCCATTATAGAATCATTTACAGGCAATTTCATTTCATATTACAGAAGTAAAATAAATGACATTACAAGAAAAAGAAAGAAAACAAAACAAAAAACAAAAATACATAGTAATATATTGTATAGTATTGTTTGCCTTGAGAGTGCCTTGGGGATAATTACATAATTACTTTACTTTTCACTGTGATATGGGAGGTTTTTAATTTAGAGTATCTATATTTTTTGTTTTTAATTTGGTGTATCTGGGCAGCGTCATTTGTAGATTCTGCTTCCAGATATTCTGCCACTAACTCCCATCTCCTTTTGAAGTAAGGAAGCTACGTGCTGGGTCGGTCAAACATAGCCATAATTATAGCACACTAATACAGGTGTATCGTTGACGTTTGCGCCAACTTACGCTCCTGTGGTGTAGCCTGTCTGTCGATCTGGAGCAAGCTTATCCTCCGAGTCGAGGGGCAGTCATCAGTGCACTGTACCGTTGTATTGCTGACGGGCGTCAGCCCTACCGTCGTCATACAGACAGTCGACGTACAGAGAAGGACCCCACTCTGCCCTATTGGAGCATTAGAGTCGTATGTCAGGGCCACACAAGGCCCACAGAGTAACGGACCAGCTCTTTGAGTGCTTCAAGTGAGAGTGCATGGATCACAGAGGTTATCCAGCACACAAACAGGCAGGAGTACCAGTGCCGCCTGGAGGGCAGGCATTCCCCATATATGAAATATGTTGGTGGAGAGATAGTCTCTTCACTCAGAGAACAAAGGTTACAAAGTAACCGAACGTTTCACCTTGCATGCACCCAGGAGGGTTAGGGTTAGGTTCCAACAAGTTCATTATTTAATTTTTCATTCAATTGCCTCAAGTGAAGACCTTGTGATTTCTTCCCCACTATGTATGTGGACATGTACAATTGCTGATCTCCATGTCCATTGAATTATGAGTGGTTTATTCAACTTTCTTTACTGTTCTCTGACAAAAGAAAGATAATTAGTTTTTTCAATTTAGTTGGCAAAGGTGAAGGACTTTAAATACCTAGGGGTCAACTATCCAAAGTCGGCCACTCACTTCCAAAGGGAATGTGGAAGAGGGGTGAAGAGGAGAGTGCAGGCTGGATAGAACAGATGGAGGAAATGGTGTTATTTGTGACAGAAGGGTGAGAGGGAAGATGTATAAAACAGTAGTGAGACCAGCCATGCTGTAGTGTACGGCTTGGAAACTGAGTCGAAGCTATGGGTGGGTGGCAGAATTGAGGATGTCCTCTCAGGAGTGACAAGGCAGGACAGGATCGGCCTGGGCCATGGCTCAGTGGTCCAGGCACCGTGGCTTGTAATCCAGTCTGGCAGTGTGCCGCGGGTTCGACTCCCCTTCCCGACAGCCTTTACTGCATACTCCTTTTCCTGTCAGCCTACTGTCTGTCCCTCCATAAAAAAAATATAAAATAAAGGCAAAAGCCACAAAAAAACATAAAGAAAAGGCAGGACAGGATACAAAATGACTACATTAGAGGATCAGTGCAGATTACAATGTACCATTTAAAATAGGCTTGCACAGGAGATGGTTATTTTCCCTCTCTCCCTCCCCAATGAGAAATGTAATGGCTTCGAGTTAAATAAGACTAAGGACTTTTAAAGCAAACTTTACTGACTGTCTTGGACAGTCAGTTTAGATACTGTATTCCTCTTTCTGTGTTTGAGCTACGCTGTTGGGTTTGTTATATGGTGGGTGCCGGGCTAGTCTGCATGGAATCTCTGTGTGGAACCTGTTTATTTTTTGCGCACTGGCTGATAAGTCTGGTTTCCAGGCTAGCTTTTCAATCATTATAATTTGAAGTCCTTGTCAAGAACCTCTACTGTACAATATGTAACCCTAGATGTTCAACTATTTGTTTATAGAGGGAAGTTTTTAGTTTGAACTGGAATGTGGATGAAAGGGAATAATGCAGCATGGCCGAAGCTCTTGTAGTGTGTATTCAAACCCTGCATTGTCTACATCGGAATAGGGTCTCATATCTGTGGCCGTAAACATCCCTATTGCTGTGGTGATCTCCTTTGCCCTTCCGGAATAATTTGCATAAGGTTGCCTGAAGGCTGCGGATTTCATACATGTATCTGTGGTTTTGCATAGTGCCACGGATTGACACACTGATGTTGGTGAAAATGAACTGTCATGTTTGAGGTATTGCCACTTATATATCCTATTCTTGTTGAACAGAGGTGGCACACCTCTTGAACACAGGGTGGGTAGTGCAACAGCAGTAGTGTCAGCACTCTTGTGCTGGTGGTTTGCTGGCGAAAGAAAAGGGGGCTTTCGTACTGCCGCTCATGTACAGGCCTGGACTGGCCACTTGACACACCGGTGGGCCAACCAGTTAATGGGCTGGTGCCCCATCACCGTTTTAGTACCATTACGGTAATGGTAACATGAAGGGATGTTTTGTTCAGTGAAAGTGGAAGGGCTTGTTAGTCTGTGTGTGCCTCGACGGAGCGGGGCCGTAGAGCATCTGCTTTCTGCGGGCTGGTCTAGGGGTAAAATGTCAGGGCCGGATTTTTGACACAGTCCAGCCCTGCTCCTGTGTAGAGAGGCAGTCAGCAGAACATGCTAAATGTTGTATTGTTACAACGGGGTTGCAGAGGTTTGCAATGAGGCTAGGGCGATACAACTTCAAATCAATGTCAATTGTAGTTCAAATAGAAGCTCTACAAGATCACGCTAGTTTAACATTTGTACAACTAAGTATAATACAGGGTTGGTTACAATGTGGTTATTCTGACTTTGATGTAATCTATTATTAAAAATCACACTTGTGTGATGTGAGTGGTGATCTTATCATCATCATACATCACAGCCAATCAGCTGAGCACATTCCATGCTCATACAAACACACAAAACTGTGCATAGGAGAGGCTAGCACCACTCAAAAATAATTTATATGTTGATTTGTTGATAAGGAACAAATATGCCTCTTAATTATTCGATTAAGCTACTGTATGTGTATGTTACTTTTAAGTTGTTTAAAGGTTCTAAATATCGGTTTTGAGAGTTTTTTGGTTAATTGTGCAACCATAACTGAGGCTCAGATGCAGCATTCAGTAGCACGTCCGCTTCCTGAGGCTGTATGAAATAGAACATTTCTATCCATCAATTGTTGGCCATCACAGTCATAACCAAGGTGGTCCTCAATGGGATGTCTCGGGCAGTCTTCCAG
This sequence comes from Protomyctophum bolini, assembly GCF_963924005.1. Taxonomy (NCBI): domain Eukaryota; kingdom Metazoa; phylum Chordata; class Actinopteri; order Myctophiformes; family Myctophidae; genus Protomyctophum; species Protomyctophum bolini. The sequence goes on from NC_137862.1 coordinate 35,540,347, forward strand.
GTCTGATTTTCAACCCTATTTATTTTTGAAATGTTCATACACTTGCCACAAGTGCTTTGGTGCTGTTGCTAGTTTATACATTGTACACTACTTATACACCACTGTAGGTTCTAACAGAGGAGTGGTGTATTAAGACTAGCAATTAAGACTAGTATCAAAGAGAAAACGTGCAACCTTTTGAAAATATGTCACAAGAACTTATCACAAGAAGTATTGGAAATGTACTTTTACTGCGACCAAAACAGTGCACTGTTTTGACCAGAAATGCTGCCTGGGAGGGGGATTTGAAGACTAAAGCGACTGAAAGCGTACGTGACAACAGATAGCCATCCGAAGCTAATGTGAGTAGCCTTTCCAATAGATCGAATCAAACATACAACTGAATAAACGTACAGTATAGTTACGTATTTTGGCAGCGTCGCTTCCCGACAAATAACGCAGACTACGTTTTTTAGCGGGGAAAAGTTTAATAGAAAAATGTTTAGTTTAATATTATACCTTAGATGAAAAGACCTTATAAAAAGATCTTAAGTACCCAAATGAATAATGGGAGACCAAGCAAGAATTGAAGTCCAGTCAGGGTGGACACTTTCAAAGAAACAAGAGAATCGGTTGGATGGCACTTACCATCTCACTCACCTTATAATGAGAGCGCAAAATCTGTCTTGGAAGAGCCATCCATCGACTAATCTAATATACGGCAACCTTCCCTGTGTTTCTTCACTGGTCCGATCCAGAAGAGCGCAGCTTGCCGGCCACTGCTACAGAGCTGACAATGAAATTATATCTTCCCTTCTTCTCTGGAGTCCTGCCTCAGGGCGGACCAGAGGTAGAAAACTGTCGTTCCCTGATGTCATTGCTAGGGACACATGCTTCGGTAGGCAGGAACTGGGGGTGGCAATGAAGGACCGGTGCTTCAGTAGGCAGGAACTGGGGGTGGCAATGAAGGACCGGTGCTTCAGTAGGCAGGAACTGGGGGTGGCAATGAAGGACTGGGAAGTCTGGCGTAGCATTGTGGAATCCATGATCTCGACCGCGGTCGAAAAATGATGATGATGATATAATATAGATGATGATGATAACTACTTAATATTCACCAAAACCAGAGCAGAACTCCTACCACGGGACTCAGGCAATCAATTAATACAGTTGCGAGGCAAGTATTTCATGTATTTCAGCTTAAGTTAAAAAATATATGTTTTTTGTATCAATTTACTAATTCATTTTCATATGTGATACACATATTAGTATACTGCTTTGAATTGGTTCTAAACTTCTGGCGGTGATTTGACTCAGCCCAAGTTCACATTCCAAGGAAAGCCATTCTTCAAAGGCATTGGGCCTTGTTTGCTTGTTTTTCCTTTTTCTTCACTCACTGTAGATATTTTCATCTCTGCTCCCCTGCTGAAAGCAATCAATCAGCATCTTGTCTTAGGCTTCAGTGACGCAGGTAAAGGAACCGAGTAGGTCAACACTGGGGAATATTTCAGGCTTGATTTGTGAAGAGGCAGCACGTCATGTGGAATGCACACACACACACACACACACACACACACACACACACACACACACACACACACACACACACACACACACACAGAGATACTGGCCGCTCTGAGAGTTCCGGATGTCCTCAATGCTTTTGTTGCATGTCCAAAATAGCAGATCTACACTTACATGCTCACAATGCACCATATCGTAACGCATTTTGAGCTTGTAGATCTGCTATTTTCAGTGCACAACAGTGGTACGACAGAGTATAAGTGTTACCTTGCCAGATAGTGTTTCAGTTGATGTGTGCATGTCAGTGTCCCCAGCGACCAATCACTGAACACCATTGTTGGTGATCATAAAGTACAGGCAGTGTACATCACTAGAAAAATCCATGCCTACTGAAAAATGCCAATATTGGAGGTGCTGTCACTGCTGTCAATAAATACATTTTAAATGATTTAATTTTTATCATATAAGTACATAAGTTAGAGAAAATACAACAGAAATTGATTTTAACTTATTGATCTTTAAACTAGAGGATATACTCGGATATAGATAGTTTAGGTCAGGAGGTAGTTAAAATGTATCAAGTAGTTGGTTATTACTTTTTGCACATTAATATATGCTTCATTGCTATGGTCATTCTACTGTTGGAAGCATGAATACCGGAGAGGGAGCCTATTACACCAATACGACTTTTGACAAAGGGTAGAAGAGGCCATGGTGCATCCACACATTTTACAAAAGTGATACACTGTTTTTGATAGCTGGGATGTGGAGCCAAGGGGAGGTGCCACAGTATTGTGGAAGACCTGGCTTGCGTATAGCTTATATTGCTAATTTGTTCGACCTTATCGTTAAATTGATATTTTAAGACGTAGTTCATCGTTTGCCAACTCATCCATTGACCTGTCAATCGGCATGCCAGTCTGCCCGCCCATCTGTCCGACTGTGACTGTCTGCCTGCCTGAACCCCAGTCGTGATGTGTCGTGTTGTGAGCTTGTAGAATGGCTATTTTTGATGAGCGACACCACTGCAGTTTAGAGACCAGGATTACTGCATGTTTTTTGTGAGGATACCTAACAATTATTGAACTTAAAGGAGCATTCAGTGATTTGGGTGATTTGGAAAAAAACCTGGTGATATGCACATGCACACACTATACAGTGGGGGGACATGCAACAGGCCAACAGGACGCGCACCAAGGCCCTCAATCCTGATTAGAGGAACGCCCTCTATCCTGATTGGATGAAGGCTTTCTCACCCACCACCAAAGCCGAAACTAGGGTTTTTTACCTCTGCGGTTCACTGGTGATAGGGAGGAACTAATTATATGGTCAGCACACTCTATACTAGGAAGGATTATCACAAAAATTGAAAGAAAAGTGAATTTGAATTAAGTGAAATCACTGAATATACCTTTAAGTCAGCAAATCGTATGACTTTGACTTTGACATTTCATGTGTGATTTAATGTGCCAAGTTTTTGCCTGTCTCAGTGCAACCCTTTTAGGTAGATCCAACGGGATTCCAGAGTAACAAAAATGGTTTATTCGTTATTCTGTTTTAAGTTTCAAATGATGTCAATGTTGTGGGTTGCTACGGCTATAAATAGATCAGATCTCTTAAGCAATTATGAGCCTACACGTGGACCTCAGCACACACCACTGAAACTTGTCCTCTTTAATAATATAAGACCTTACATAAGGAATTTATATCTCCAACCCTGTGTCTAAGCCACATAAAGAAGTTAATAATTTACAAATGTTATGTAACTGTTTTGCATATTTTTAAACCCTTCAGTGGCTTACAAAAACATGGTGTAGAAGATGCTACAAAAAGATCCTATACAAAAAGGTTATGTTATCCCCCTATAGGTCCTTTGTGGTATGTGGTATGTGACTTCTAAATTTCTGTTTCTGCTATTTTGAAGAAAGAAAAAAATGGGGGAAAAATAATAATAATTAAATTATTATATATATATATATATATATATATATATATATATATATATATATATACACACACACACACACACACACACACACACACACATGAGCTCAGCAACAAAAGTTCGGAAACTTAACTTTGGTCCATTATTTCTCCACTTTTATAATACCAATTGGTATTGTATTTTATATAATCGTTGATTAGTCACCTTTACAACGAGGTATAGATTGTAAAGATCAGGCGTTCGTGGAATGAGCAACACAGCTAAACGTGTGGGTAGCGCCTCCAAAAGATTTGCCAAAATAGCAAGTGCTTGGTATTCAACCCTTGCTTTGAGTTGCTTAGTGTATTGGATGATTGCACTCTCCCACCGTATTAAGACATATTGGCCATTTTTACATTCATTTTACACTCAGTGTTAGGAAACTCTATAGCGTCTGGAAGATCCAAAAGCAGCTGCAACAGCTTGGCACCATGCTGGTCAACAAACCTAGCCACATTTTGCTGTGGGATGGCATCCCATTCCTCAACCAGGTTTTGTTGCAAGTCATCCAACGTGGTTCTGTTGGTCACCCTAGCCTAGCACGTACAGCACACCCAAGCTGATCCCACAAGTGTTCAAATGGGTTGAGGTCTGGACTCACGGCAGGCCATTCCATCCTCTCCACTCCAAAATGCTGTTGGTAGGCTACTCTGTGAAGATCCTGGCTCTGTGGGGGAGAACGTTGTCATCCTGGAGAATGACGTTAGGTCCCAGATTCTGAATATATGGGATCGCCGCTGGATCCCGATATCTCACTGCATTGATATTGCCTTCAATGATGACAACTTCAAGTTATGTCTTGCCTGTGAGAGAGATACTGCCCCATACCATGCCAAATGTTGTGGCTGCGCATCGATCTTCCTCCCGCTACCAAGTTCCCTAACACCAAGTGTAAAGTTAATGGCCAATATGTGTTTTTTCCCTTATTACTGTGGGAGAGTGCAATCAGCCAATCCACTAAGCAAAGGGTTGAATACCAACAACTTGCCATTTTGGCAAATATTTTGGAGGTGCTACCCACACGTTTAGCTGTGTTGCTCATTCCACGAACGCCCGATCCTTACAATCTATACCTCGTTGTAAAGATTAATCCGCAATATCTTGAGGGAAATAAATTCAACCGCACTACTGAATGACATTTTTCATCCGAGTACAAAAGAGCAAAGCCTTACAGGTTTGATATGTGTGTTACTGGTTTGTAAGGACAAGGTAGCAAAAGAGCAGTGGGCAGGTGAGGGGGACGTTGAGGAAAGCCTCTGTTATAGATTTTCAACAAATCTGATGTACAAAATAGCAAAGGATATCTGCAAGGCAAAGGAAAGCCCTGGCAGCTTGGGTGAGATGCTCCCATGCTCGCTGTACTGTATATTTCCTTTTGCATCAGTGGGTGTAGAAATAGTGGACCCACTGGGGTATGCTCTGCTCTGAATGGCTCTAGCTTTTGAGTAGGAAGAGACTTCAAATTATGTTTTACGAAATTTACAAAGACAATTCTTTGTAAATTTCACCTGAGTAAAATAAGTGAGTGAATAGGAAGATAAAGAAGGATTGTGTCAGTTCTTATTTATCTGTAGAGGACTAAGTGCCTGGCTCAGTCATGTCAGAGCTTGAACATACCCATGCTGCAAGCCTGCACCATAAGGCTTTGTAGACTGTGATTTCCATGCCCTTTTAATATATTTGATTAACCATGTGGGTTCCTGACCTTAAAAGTAGGACAATCCTGCTACAGATCTACTGCTCCCTCTGGCTCGTGTATAGAGGCTTGCTCCTTTGCTTATTTCTACCATCATCTTTGTTCACACTGTCTTGAAAGGTCACATGAAAAATGCATGAACATGACTTGAGGATCTCACCTTGTGTGCCTGAGGGAGTGGCTGAGCCTTGTACAGTTCCAGACAAGGAAGGGTGGCTGAACAGTTTCATCATTAGGCTAGAAGATTGAACTCCTAGGCTGCCATTCAGGATAAATTTCATATACTTACATGTTAATGGGGTTAAGTTTTATATTTATATAAACAATCCTAGACATAGTATGTCCCTCACTTATAATGAAAGAGCACCTTTGGCCCATGATGTGACTATAATAAAAGTTATTTGAAAATAAGGTGGGCTATGCACATCCCCAAAAGTGAACAATGTTTCGTCCATACAGGGCTCAGTGTTGCCAACTTAGCGGATTTGTCGTCATATTTAGCTTCTTTCCAGACCTCCCTAGCGACTGAATTAGTGAAAAGCTTCTGCCGAGAAATCTAGCTTTTTTCCCCTGGTGAATTGGGGACAAATCGTGTTGACAGGCGCCAGATATGCGCCAGAGATAATTTTTTTTTTTTTTTTCTCAGCCTCAAATCCGCGAAATTGGCAAAACTAAAAGTGGTCGGCGCGTCTGGTCTGGCTCACAGGTCACAGCAGGCTCAGTGGCTTCCTCGGCTCGGTTATGTGCACACTGCACAGACTGTCTACCAGTGCTTCCTCCTTTCTTGCTCTGCCTGGGCGAGTGCGCTCCGGTGCGGTATTTCCGAACGCGCCCCTCGAGCTCGACAGAGCAAGAAAGGAGGAAGCACTGGCAGCTCAGTTTAGTCTGCTAGTAAAAATAAAATACACACTCGGATGCATAAAGTATTAACCTTCTAATTCCTGTATGGATCGGAACAAAATAGCGTTCTAAACATTAGTTGAATTGAGGTATGTTTTTTTTTAATATTACAATGAGTTTAAACGATGTGTTATCAAATGAAGAGATGATACAAACTAAGTGCACTAAGGGGCGCCTAAAAGTCGCTAGGGACGCAAATAAGTCGCTAGGGGCGGCGCGCGCTACGCGCGCGCATATCCCACCCCTGGCGACTTTTAGCTACTTTTCGAGGAGCCACTAGCTACTTCCGTTACTGGAGAGTTGGCAACACTGACAGGGCTTCCTCAAGTTATACTAAGTTATAACGTGATAGATCCAAATTGGAAAAATATGAAAGATGGAGTGCCGTGACTTTTGTATTTCTTTCCAGTTTTTCATGTATTCATGAGGTGAGAGTACTTCATTAGACCCCTTGGTGTGGTTGTTATGTGCAATGGTGTCTTCCCTTTGTATTTAGGGTTTCTTCCTGGAGGCTGAAACCTTGACAGTCAAACGTGCCAATGAAAAATACAGTGATCACACTATCATCCCTCCCCTAACCCCTCCCCCTTTATCATATAACAACAGCTGTGGGTGCAGCTTCAGTTCAGGTGGATCACCTCACCACCCATTACCCAGACACCCACACCAGGCATACTTAATTAACTGGTGGGCATGTCCACATAACGACATTTTAACAAATACTGTACACTTCCTCCTTACCTGATGATCATGTTTTGAAAGACGAAGGCTCCCTTGACTCAAATACACCAGAGTAAGGCCAAGTGTGGACTAGGACGGACACATGCACACCGCACAGACGAACAGTCTGGTGAGACGTAAGAGGACACTAGGCAGGAGGCAAACCATAGTCCTACCCCCTTTTTGAAACCGCCTACTCGCCAGTCGCCACTCGCCCTACACACTTGCCCTCGATATGCGCGTTCACGCGAGGCTGCGCCATATTAAGTGTCGTCCATATTAATAAAATCCACATGTCACACAAACAGATACACATGCACCCTAATCAAGGGAACTTGATTCAGCTGGAGGGGCACTTCCTGATGAGGGAACCTCCGAAGAGCACTTCAAGTCAAGGGACTGGTTTCAAAAAGTGCCTGATATCCCCCAAGAACACACAAGGCAGAGAGAGCTTCCTGTTAGTTCTGGCAGGGGAGAAAGGACAGTGGGCGGGTCCACGGGGGTGCCCTGGGCGCAGCGGTCGCTGGGGTGTGGCCAGCACTGGTTTTCTGCACCTGGCCGGCAGGTTTCGAACCACAGCCTGTTGGCCGGGTGTGGCCTTCTCTCCCGGTGCTGGTTGCGCCTCAGTGATGGCTGCGTGTGGGGCGCCCCTCCGTGGTCTATAGCTGGAAGCCTGGAGGAGAGGGGCAGTGACTTGGCCAATCACTGCTGACCCGCCAACTGGAGAGTGTAGTGGTTGAGGGTTGAAACACTCTAAGAAAGTTGGAGATCACCTTCCAGGCCAAGGCATCCATTAGAAATAGATTATATTCGCATCATTGATGTATTTACAAACTGAAACTGATGAATGTTCAAGACTTTTTAGATGATGTGTCTTCTTAGATGTCACATGATGTTTTGAAATGAAATGCTAGACTGACAGCTACGTACATAACAGGATATTGAGGGTTAGAGCCATCTTGAAGAAGGTCTTTGTGACCATTTTATTTGTATTTATTTTAAAATAAACTCAATGCATTTTAAAACTTTTGGGTTGTAGTTTTCATCTTATATATTCTACGACAGGATTATATTTTCATGGCGTCAAGCCTGAAAAGTAGACCAATTGGACGTGATAGCACAAAGAAATTAGCAGAAAAAAAAGAAGAGAACTGGAACACTGAGAAACTGCAACTAAAACATATCACTGTCTTACCCATACCTTTAACTGTATGTCCCCATTATGACCATGGATATGCTCTAAATGTATTTTATTTTAAATGCCCTTTAATGACAAGTCCCCCACAACAACACAATGTTTTGGCCTGTAAAAATATCTAGACCTTCCTCTCGTCTTCAACCCCTCAAGTGAAAACAAGACATTGCCTAATGCACACACGGTTTCCCTGTGCAAATGTGACTGGAGCTACGCGACGTGAACAGTGATTGGCGTAATAGTGTAAGCCGAATAGTAATATGCATATATTATCTTGAAGAATACCTGCACTTCACCAATGATGTGCTAATTCTAATTAAATGTCAATTGAAAACAGACTATAGCTTATTTAGGTGTGTATGAATTGTTTACCTTCATCCTTTAACATTGGGTACAGTGATATGCATATTGAACAAGACATCATTAATGATGAGATAACATGAGCTTTGTGTGGTAGCTGAGCTGTGATTGGCATAGCAGCATCAGCTGAATGTTATGTCCATGTAGAATTTGCTTTGTGTGTGTGTGTGTGTGTGTGTGTGTGTGGGGTGTGTGTGGGGGGGGGGGGCTTCCACAGCTACTCTCACAAACTGCAGGACCAATATATATTAAATATTTTTCATCATAGTCTGTTGTACTAAGACTAAGAGCCAGTCAATCATGGCAATGTAATATATTATGTTCTTTCGAAATCTTGAGTGCTTGGCTGTGAACATTGATCCTCCGCGCAGTCCACAATTGAATCATGTCATCACAGATGCCATCTATATCAGAAACATGAATCGGGCTCAAGATGGGGTTGTGTTTGCAATGTTACATTAAGTAAATTCACTAGAGCCGTTGTCTCTCTCTTTTCTCCGTTCATCCTTTCCCTCCACCAAATTCTTCCTTCAGTGATCGAGCAAAACCAATCCTTGGCCGTTTCAGTGAACTTGAGGGCCTGCTGACTGAGTTGAAGATTGGACCAGGTAGTGTTGACGCTGTCCTCCTAGATGCAGGCTGCTCTTCCATGCAGATGGATCAGCCGGAGAGGGGCTTCTCACTCAGCAAGGATGGACCCTTGGATATGAGGATGGATGGAGCCAGGTAAGTGTTCCAACATGTGATCTATTGGTTGAATCAGTAGTAGACCTACTGTGTTCATAACATATTGTGATCTATTGGTTCTCAGTTGAATCAGTAGTACTGTGTTCCATAACATACTGTAAGTGATCTATTGGTTCTCTGTTGAATCACTAATTGTGGACTCACGGACCAACAGGAATGGGGGGGTGTGACGGACCAACGGGAATGGGGGCGTGACGGACCAACGGGAATGGGGGCATGACGGACCAATCGGAATGGGGGGGGGGGGGGGGGGGGCGTGACGGACCAACGGGAATGGGGGCGTGACGGACCAACGGGAATGGGGGGGGGGGGCGTGACGGACCAACGGGAATGGGGGCGTGACGGACCAACGGGAATGGGGGCATGACGGACCAATCGGAATGGGGGGGGGGGGGGGGGCGTGACGGACCAACGGGAATGGGGGCGTGACGGACCAACGGGAATGGGGGGGGGGGGGGGGGGGGGGGGGCGTGACGGACCAACGGGAATGGGGGCGTGACGGACCAACAACATTATGTCTGTTTCCACACACTAGCAGATGATCAGCATAATTTGAGACATGCTACTTACTGTCCAGTACTAATAGCCTTCCTTGAATAGTTAGACCACTAAACACAATTGGAAGACTTTACCTGAATTTGTAAAAAGAAAAAAAAAAAAGTCTGAAGCTCTGATGCACAGCACACTATTGCTGCAGTTTTTCAAGTTTCCAGGTTCATAGCCACCTAAATATGGGTGTAACGATAAATTGGTTGCGATAGCCATTATGGTTGACGATAGGATATATGGACGATATTGGTTCATTAAGGCGATACGATGATTAAAATCAATGATTTAAAATCGATACAGTAACTATTTAGCAAAGAAATTAAATCTGTGTTTTCAGGAAAGAAATATGAATATGGATATAAATAATTAAACATTGATTCTCTGGCAAATACGTTATAATCCACCAGTATACTGTACAGTAGATTGAATGGAAAAGTAATTATCGATTTTTTTATGAGTTTCTATATCGTTACATCCCTACCCTAGTGTAGCAAACAGCACAACACTCTCAAAATATCTGTCACAGTCCAAGTGCTGCTGCAGAAAACAATACTCTAGGAAAGTAGAGATCAAGACTTTAAGGCAATAACCTCTGCCAACAGACTCTTCAAAGAGGCCTCTTATGAGTTACTAATGCTTCCCTGTGACCTCTACACACATACTACACCCACCTCAGCAAGCCTTGCTAGTAAAGGTGTGACAATACAAATCCCCTGCCAGACAAGGGCCATCACCTGGACAAATATAATCCTATACTTAATAACTTTCAGAAGCTTCCACAAAAGGTCTCAGTGGAACAACTGCAACAGCACTTCAGCAAATTTAAACATGCCATCAAACTTGAACACAATCTCCTTGAGAAATAAAAGATCCACGGGATCATATCCCGAGGCCAGTCCCGAGTGATTAATGGTATTAAACAGAAGTTATATGACCACAGATTTATGATTTAGTTTTTCTTTAGTGATGTTGCCATTTATTGGATGTGTTAAGTTTAAAAGGCAAATGATAAATGAGATACAGCACCACGTTCAGATGTGACTTTGCTAAATAAGCCGGTGGCAGGAAGGATCGTTTGAGCAAATGAATTAAAATAAAATGTAAACAACTAACGGTATAGAGTATAGACTCTTAGTCATGTGCTTTGAATCATCATGCTCCTTCTACAGAGATTATAGATTAATATTGTTTTTAGAGTGGAATACATGGCTTTTGAAGATTATGTTATGTGGCAGCCAAGTCTATATATAGTCTATATATTTTATGTTTGTTTAGAGCACGTAAATCGTTTGCCAGCCAAGTCTATGGACTTTAATGTTTGTTTAACCCATTTAGACCTGACCTCGATTCTACAAAAAGTATATGTATTTGGCCTCCGATCCCCATGTCAAAATATGTTGTTCCAGGGACCCACCAGAAGCAAAGATTATATATTCCAAATTTGTGCCACATTTTCACGATTTTTCAAACATAGATCTACAAGCTCGTTATGAGCTTGTAGATCTGCTATTTTTCAATAGCTAAAGTATATCATAATGCTTAAAACACCAAATGGGGTTCCTGTCATGAATGGGTTAAAACACCAAAAGGGGTTCCCGTCCTGAAAGGGTTAGGGCACTAACCCTTTTTTTTATTTACCCTATAATTATGTAGAGTAAATATTTTCCTGTCTGTCCAGCTTTTTGAGGGGCTCTAGCCCCATATGCACAGCTTTGTGTGTTTGTACCATGGAATGTGATGACTGGATTGGCTGAGCACGGAATGTGATGATGTATGATGATAAGAGCGCCCCTCGATTCACGCAAGTGTGATTTTTGAGGGGCGCTAGCCCCTCCTATACACAGGTTTAATGTTTGTCTTTAGTTCAATGTTTGTTTTTGCGAACGCATTGACAATGAAGGGAAAGTGTACGTCATAATGTGTCATTTACATCATATTGTCTCTTTATTGTTAATGGCGTTTAATGTTTGTTTTACATCACCATTTCATCACCTAATCAACATGAGTTAGACTTTAATATAGTAGCACCTCTCACTTCACACGGTGATTTTTTTGTTCACTTAACAGCGTTATTATGAAAACGTAATACTGTATGGTTGCAATTTTATGTAATTTGCAACAAACAAAACAAAACAAACAAAAAGGTTGATTTAATGCATGCACATTACAAGGACTATTACTCTCCTGAGTCTCCTCCCATCAATCAATCTTTCCATTCTAGAGGATGTTGATACTAATTTGACATGAGCTTTTCAAATAAACTTGTCCTACTATTCCTAGACGGACAGTTTGATTGTTACATCGGTGAGTAATCAGATTTAAACAGCAAATGTTCCAGTCTTTACTCTAAAAAATGAATGTGTTCTTCACAGTTTCATTTTGTAATGTACTTGGAATATAGGACAATAATTCAAATGCAGTTAATTTAACACATTTTACAGTAAGTTATTCAGTACATCACTTACATCAAAAGATTCAGAAGCACCATCACTAAACTTCAGCTTTCATATTCTGTGGGGAAGAGATTTGGTGTAGATTGAAATAAAATAGGTCCAAGTACAGAGCCAACTCAGGTCCAGCCAAACTGCCGTGAGAGGTTTATATTTCCATAAATTGACTGGTTCAAGTAGCTGTTATGAAGCTGTTGTTGAGGTGTTAATGAATGTGTTAAACTTCAATTCATTAACGTCATGCCATAGTTCTGTCAAAATGGAGACATCATCATATGATGTCACGAGGCATGACCATATATGGGGCGTGACCAACTGACGTGACCAACTGACGGGAAATGCACAATTTCATAGTTAACAGTGACCTGCAGTCGCAATAAAATATGAACATATATAATTACTTGATATCGATATACGATATAAGTCACATCAAGGTTGTATGTCCTGGAAATGTACTGGGAAATTACCTCTTGAAAATAATCCATCCATGGGTAGTTTATCAAGCTTCTTTTATGTATGTGTTACACTTCCCACATTTTATAAAATGTATTCTAATAAGTCACCCGATTGTTACAGAATGATTGTTTGTCATCTGCCCTGTGCACGTTTTGTTTACAAAGCCTAAAAGGCAAACGTAAATGTATTTTGTAGTCATTATTTTCCAATGTTCAGTGCCAAAAACACAACTCATTACTTAGCGTTAATTATTCGCGTGACAATTCAAGTCAAGTAATGGTGACTGGCCTATCTATGGTGTGAGCTACCCTTTCTTTCATTAAGCACACTCAAATCATTCATTTTCTGTCCACCATATAGGTTTTCTTCAGCTGTATCTGAAATGTGTCTAGGATTCGCTGCTGTCAGCAAGGGTGTGACGTCAAGATGCTTAATTGGTCTCTTCTTTGTGCGTAGGTACCCTGACATGCCCTGCGCCGCTGACGTTGTGAATGCCTTAGATCAACAGGCTCTTGCATCCATCCTCACTGCATACGGAGAGGAAAGACATGCCAGGAAAATAGCCTCAGCCATTGTCGAGGCACGTAGTGTCTATCCCATCACCCGGACACAACAGCTGGCTAGTGTGGTGGCAGGTATCTACCTACTATACTCATCAATCAGTAAAAGAGAAAGAAAAACAGGGGATCAAGTTATTAAGATGGTCTCCCTGATCTGTTTGCCCTGTTTGTCTCTGAACAGACTACATGTGATCTGAACTATCATCCGCTTTCCTCGATTTGTTTTGGGTGCCTGCATGGCCCCCACAACTTCCTATCCTATCTTACATTTGGAAAGTGGTGCAGAGTGGAGTCATGCCCCAAATTTCCATTGCTATGTTTTCACACATCACGTTTGCAATTACCCGACGTCAGTAGCCATACGTCCGTAACGCTCTTTTGCGTTGCACCGTGATATTGACATTGCTCCCTACCAGGTCCAGAGCCTGTGCAGAGGCTTTTGTGCTGGTTCTGGACAACCAACCGTCTATCCGACGGACTAGACACTGTGCACTGGCGCACTACACTCCCTGTGGGGGTGTGGAACACGTGTCTCGAATTTGAAGTCGGTAGGGTGAACGGTTTACAGAGTAACGTGGATTACAGAAGTACATACACACGTACGTACACACAGAGACTTGGGGCGCTGTGGGTGCTGGCGGCGTGTTTCCTCCTCCATGTCATCAGTGCCCATACCCGAAGGCGGGGTTGGCGAAAGGGCCTTTCTGTGTGGAGTTTGCATGTTCTCCCCGTGTCCCCTAGGGTAGGTACCCTCACAAAAACATGCAGTAATCCTGGTCTCTAAACTGCCTCCCCTGGCCAGCCGGGGCGCCTGATGGAGGGGAAAGGAACTGGTTGGAATAACGTGTTCCTTCCACGCGCTACGTCCAACCAGGGAAACTCCCCCCTGTCAGGTGTAAAGGAGCAACTTGGACACTCAAGCATGAAGGAAGCATGAGTTAAGTCCGTTGCTCTCCCCAGGTTGGCGAAGGGTGTGTAGAGCCCAGGATCACATTAGATGATTGACACAGGGGTGAAAAATGGGTTACAAAATCGTGGGATAAAAAATATAAGACTTTGACTTGGTGCATTTATAGATAGATATTTACTTTCATATTTTTGCCCCATTTCACCTCCAAAGCTAAAAACATCGGACCGCTCATGAGGGGACGCCATTAGCCAACGCTAACATTTCCACTAACCATGTCTTCATCCAGTCTCTGTCGATTACGTCCGTAATCCATTATTCAGCCACTCCAGCCACATTCCTATTTCCCTCATTTCCGTCTAATGCACATCCCACATACAACAACAAAACCTTGTATACTATTATAATACAGTCTGATGTCTAGTGTCACCTCATGTTGTCGACCGCTGACATCACCAATGCCAGGGTATTGGTTATCGATGGTGACGTAACGATGACATGTTTCAGTGTCGGGTGGACTAAAGGTGCACTGCCACAACAGGCATAAGTAATCATTACCATACTTCAAAATACTACTTTTTCTCCTCCAAAAGCAAGGTACGTAGCAAATAGCTAAACCTAATAATTAAATATTGCAAATGTTCTTTCACAGAGGCTGAGATTTGAAAGTTTGTAGCGGTCTACAGTACTTGCACGCTCTGCTTGCGCACTAGTAGGTGAAATGGCCTACTTGTGTGCAACAAGCTAGTAGGTTCTAGTTTATATAGAGGCACACACACATTATTCACTCATGCGCATAAGGCTAGGATGACATTTTATGTCTTGGTGGATCATTTTCTCAAGGCGTTCCTTCGGATTTGAGCTGGAATGAGAGCGAGCTGTCCTTTCAATAGATATTGCACATGGTGTGTGCGTCACACAGGGAGAACAGGTGTGAGCGAGGGCAGTTGTTTGATCTCTTTTGAAGAGCATAGCGAGTCACTACTAATGTTTATCCCAATCAATCCTTGTGTAAGTCCCAAGGGGGTCTGTGCTCAGCTGCTTATGACACTATATTGTTGAGAAAAAAAATGCTATGGACATAGATGAAAAAGGTTGGGTGGGGGGGGGGGGGGGGTGAGGTTGTATAAGAGGAATCACTTTTGGGGTTATTGTTTGGAGTATTGTCTCACTCAATCTAATCACTTAAGACAGATTCTGAGCTCTGCAGCTGAATCTGTCGGCAACCTCCTATAATGGAAAATATTAATATTCAGTCAGGGTGAAGGTTGACAATTTATTATAATATTTGAGCAGAGTAACAGCATTACAGCAGCCCCTGCAGACCTGGCCTGGGAGACAGCACATCGGGGCAGAAGACAGTAGAAAAATACCTAAGGAAGTACCTGTAATGAAGACTGGATTTGAAAAGCCTCTCTACCATCGCCTAGAGAAGCTGTTCTTCTCCTTACACCTGATACAACCAAACCAATGTGGTGTGAATGTGAACTGACCGACATTGCCATCCTTATTAAAAAAAACATGTGATTGGTTAGCCGATTTGCTCGTTTACATATGATGTACGTTTTCCCTTCATTGTCAATGGTCTTTAATTTACGTCATATTTAGCGGAATTATCAGCTCTTATCATCATACATCATCTCATACTGGCCAATCAGAATGCCTGTTGCCTGTGATTGGCTCGTTTACATATGACGTACATTTTCCCTTCAATGTCAATGGCGTTTAATGTTTTGATGTTTAATTTACGTCATATTTAGCAGAGTTCAGACATCATTTCTCCGTTCATTGTCAATGGCAAATATTGAGACGTGTGGGGACAAGATTTAGCGGACATTTGACCTGAATTCCCCTTTCATTGTCAATGGCAAATCTTGAGATGTGTGGGGTCAAAAGCTGTTTATAGAAGGGGCTAGCGCCCCTTAAAATCACACATGTGTGAAGTGAGGGGCGCTCTTATCGTACATCATCATGCATCATCTCATTCTAGCCAATCAGAATGCCTGTTGCCACAAATGTACGTCATATTTGGCGGACATTTGACCTAATTTCTCCTTTAATTGTCGATGGCAAATATGAGACGTGTGAGGACAAGATGACGTACAATTCTCCCTTCATTGTCAATGGCATTTAATGTTTGTGTTGCAGACATTTTGTGGGGACAAAATGTATCAAAAAGGGAAAAAAAATGTTATTAAAGACAGAATTGCCTTTAATAATAGTGCAAGAATTCGTGCAAGAATTGCACTAGCAGATGGAAAGGCCATTGGGATCCCATTGGGATCAGGTTTCATCCTGCAATCCTGGCCCACCCATTAGATTGTGAGATGTAGTATCTTATGTGAAAGTGGAAAATCTGGCCATGGGGTCATCAGTATCACTAGCAAGGGGTGCATGGAAGGGGTATTGCATTTGCTATTTTTGTTTCTATTATAGCTTCCGCCTTCCATGTTACTTCAATGACTATAGACCGATTCAGAAACGGGTCTCATGGTCGCAGGCAACGTATTTCCTGTAGGCGGAGACGACATATCTACGGTTTCCCCGCACCTCCTTCTACTACAGTGAATGGAAAAGTGATGTTAGTCTGCCTCAAACGTTACTCTTTTACCTGCTTTTTACTAACACTAACATTACAAAGATGCCCAGAACATCGGGATGAACCTGTGTAGTTTATGGCTGCTCCAACAGTAGTGGCAACATTCCAAAGAAAAAAAAAACTGAGACAAAGCAGTGAAAGTTCCTGAAAGATACATAACGTCAGTCCAATACCCAATCTTTCTGTTTTAGGAACACAAGGCTGCTGTACTTTATACCTCATACTAAGCATAAAGTAAATTATGCTACTGTAGGAATACTTGGTCATTTAATGACTAAGTATTCCTACAGTAGCTCTGAAATTTAGCAAACGAGAACATCTGGCTTGGTTATTTTACTGGATTACTACATACTGTAGTTGTAACAGTTATAGGTCTATGTGGGATCAATGCTTGATGACTATTCTAATATGACTGGCAGATGTTAGACTAATCAGCCATTGAATAAGAATATTAGTTGTGGAAGAACATGTTCACTTCTCCAACATTTCATAAAAGTTACACTGGAACTCTTTTGTTGCTGTGAACCATCTCTCAAGTGAAACTGAAACTTAACATGCAATAATAGGTGAAAGATGAAAGTAGTAGTTTATCCTATCCGATCACATTGTTGTTATTTCTTGTCAATCACCCCTATTCCCTTTTCTTCTCCATCTCCACCTCTCCTTTCTCCTCATCTCTCCTTACCCTGCCATCTTTCCCTGGCTCTGTCCGTGGGACCTTTGAAAGATAAATGAGAGAGAGAGAGAGAGAGAGAGAGAGAGCACGACTTGGTGAGGCTAGACTAGGGCTGGTCCTTGCTGTGCAGGCATTGTATTGATTGCCGGGTGAGTCACACTAAGAGCTGTTGATCGCAGGAGGAGAGAAATGCCACACCACTCACTTTCCCCTTTTCATTTAAATGCTGTGTCTTACTATCCATCTTTTTATCGAATTGTTTATTTTTATTCTCTCTTACCTTCCTTCATCCCCTGCCTATTGCACTCGTACTTAATCTCTCTCCTTCTATGTGTATTTATGTATTTCTGTTCACTAATACACATAATGGCAGTGGTTTTAACACTGTTTGTGTTAAACAATTCAAAGGGCAAGTCAAAATCTCAAGGTGCACATGTATTCATTGTCACGCAAAATAGCCTCTATTGCAAACCTATGACCAAACTAGCTCTGGTCCATAGCCTTCTACTGCTTCTACGATTCTTCCCCGACAGTATAAGGCTATGGGACTTTCGGTTTTAAATCTCAAATTGAAATCAGACCAGCCTCTCCTCTTTAGAGTAAATAAAAATAACGTTTTTGCTACCTACCAAAACAAAGGCGGGTTGTGTCATTAGAAAGCCTATTTTCCTTAGTGGACACACGTATAAACGGTACTTTTTGGCCAAAAGGGGATTTTGGTTCCACCGGGGAAAAAATACTTTTAGTTACTCCACTGCGCCTTCTACCGATATTGCCCAGATAATTGCCTCATAGAGAATATTTTTCCTCCGGTGAAAAAAAATCCCTTTTTAACCAAAAAGTACCGTTTATACGTGTGGTGGGGGGCTCAGAGTGCGTCCACTAAGGAAAGTAGGCTTTCTAATGACACAACCCGCCTTTGTTTTGGTGAGTAGCAAAAACGTTCTGGAGGCTGGTCTGATTTCGACTTGAGATTTAAAACCGAAAGTCCCATAGCCTTATACTGCAGGGCAGAATCGTAGAAGGCTATGGACCAGAGCTATCACCAAACATGACAAATTATGTGATATATTTCAATTATATATATTTTATAATATAATATGATTATAATATTTTCTTATTACAGGTTACAAATAGATTATTAAGATGTGTAAGAAGTTTTTTAATGCACAAACTAAATTATACAAGCTGCACTCATTTTAGACATTTCTTTCTCTCTGTATCCAGGATCATTTTCTGCCGCTGCATTGTATGCCCGCAAAGACCGACTTCAGCGATCCTCACATGTGGCCACTAAGACTTTCCAGGCTCTACGTATGTTTGTCAATGATGAGCTGAATGAACTTCATGCAGGTCTGCGTGCTGCTCAGAAAGTTCTGCGGCCTGGAGGCCGCCTTTGTGTGCTTACCTTCCATTCACTGGAAGACAGACTGGTCAAACGCTTCCTTCAGGGATACAATGACTTGTCAACAAAGCAGCGCTTCCACCAGAGAGAGCAAAGAGCAGGGGTGGAGAACAAAGACGATGGAGGGAGGGACCATCTGCACTGGGTTTCCGTACAAAAAGGAGTTGTCACTCCACAGATGGAAGAAGTAGCAGAGAACCCACGAGGACGCTCTGCCAAACTCAGGACAGCAATAAGGCACTAATTACACTGCAATCAAAAATATTGTTTTTTGTTTGTTGTTTCCAAAGACAACAATGCAAATGTTGCTGTGTTAAACATAAACATAAACTGGAATGTGCATATCGTTTTCCTTCATTACATGTGTTAAACATAGACATTAAACTAGAACTGCACTCTGTCGAGTGCATACTTGCTTGTTGCACACTAGTAGGCCATGAATGGCCAACTAGTGAGCAAGCAGAGCGCGCAAGTACTTTCGACCGCTATAAACTGTCAAATCTCAGTATCTCTGTGAAGGAACGTTTGAAATTTCTAATTATTAGGTGTAAAAAACATATCGTCATTACGTCACCATCAAAAACCAATTACACTGGCATTGGGTCCTTTAATCCACATATTTCTTACGTCATCATTGAGCACTAGTTATTATGTATATGTAATTTGTAAGTTGATTAGCGGTATACTGTGGTTACTTTGCACCTACGCACCGTCCCAGCCAACCCGCCACTTTTGATGCATATGCACCGTCCCAGCAAATTGTGCCTGATACTGCAGTGGTGCCAGATTACATACATGTATACACAGGAGCATTACCTTCAATCCTCCCAACACTAAAACATATCGTCATTACGTCACCATCGAAAACCAATTACACTCTGGCATTGGGTCCTTTAATCCACATATTTCTTACGTCATCATTGAGAGCTAGTTATACATATACTATATATATGTATATGTAATTTGTAAATTGATTAGCGGTATACTGTGGTTACTTTGCGCCTACACACCGTCCCAGCCAACCCGCCACTTTTGATGCGTATGCACCGTCCCAGTGGTGCCAGGTTACAATATATACACAGGAGCATTACCTTTAATCCTAAAACATATCGTCATTACCTCACCATCGAAAACCAATTACACTCTGGCATTGGGTCCTTTAATCCACATATTTCTTACGTCATCATTGAGAGAGAGCTAGTTACTGTATACATACCATGTCATCTGGTCCCAGCAAATCAGACACAATTTGCTGGGACGGTGCATACGCATCAAAAGTGGCGGGTTGGCTGGGACGGTGCGAGTCCCGGGCGAAACTAGTTTCACTCTTAAAAGGGATTTTGTTTTTATTTTATTTTTTAAGGTAGATAATCTGATAGTAATCATTGCTGTAAAGTTATATTAGTGCTTGTTCAGTGACAGGGGTCTCCCTCTACAGCAGTGATACTCAACCTCAGGCCCGCGGGCCACATCAGGCCCGCGGGACCATTATGACTGGCCCACCAATGAAAATCTAAAAAAAAGAAGAAAAAAAAATCTGGAAAATGAAATAAAAATAAATAAATCTGAATGAAGTTATCTTTAATTACATTATTATAAGTAATACTATTAGAGTTGTACTATTACTCGAACGAAAATAAAAGCTTGGGGGGGGGGGGGGGAGATGCAATGCAAATGAAAGACATATACTATCCCTATTCCCTGACATAATTTTATAGCTAAACGGACAGAATTCTATTTTATTTGAATGATGAAACCCAGCTGCCATTAATAGTTGGAAATGGAAATGGAAATTGCGGAAATTGCGGAAATTGCGGAAATTGTAATTGCGGAAATGGTGGAAATGGAAATTGCGGAAATGCGGAAATGGAAATTGCGGAAATTGCGGAAATTGCGGAAATGGTAATTGCGGAAATTGCGGAAATGGTGGAAATGGAAATTGCGGAAATTGCGGAAATGGAAATTGACGGAAATTGCGGAAATGGTAATTGCGGAAATTGCTCTTCACTTATAGCTATCTATTTTCAGGTAGATTGTTTTATTTTACTCAGTCAGCCATATCACTACTCATTTTTTTTCATGAAAAAGGTCATAGCTGGGTAATCTATTTTCAGGCAAATTGTGTTTATTGTATTTTATTTTACTCAGCCATAACAATTTATTTTCTGTTAACCAACTTGCTGGCTGGCAGGCAGGCAGACAGCTACTCATAGACAGGCAGACAGACAGACAGACAGCTACTCATGGAGAATTGGACAGGCAGGCAGTCAGACAGCTACTCATAGACAGGCAGACAGACAGCTACTCATGGAGAATTGGACAGGCAGGCAGACAGCTACTCATGGACAATTGGACAGGCAGGAAGGCAGACAGCTACTCATAGACAGACAGACAGCTACTCATGGACAATTGGACAGGCAGGAAGGCAGACAGCTACTCATAGACAGGCAGACAGACAGCTACTCATGGACAATTAGGCAGGCAGGCAGACAGCTACTCATAGACAGGCAGACAGACAGCTACTCATGGACAATTAGGCAGGCAGGCAGACAGCTACTCAGACAGGCAGACAGACAGCTACTCATGGACAATTGGACAGGCAGGCAGGCAGACAGACAGCTACTCATAGACAGGCAGGCAGACAGCTACTCATAGACAGGCAGACAGTAAGACAGCTACTCATTGACAGACAGACAAATAACTACTCATGGACAGACAGACAGACAGGCAGGCAGGCAGGCAAAGAGCTACTCATGTTATGTTATTATGTTATTATAACAGCTACTCATGTTATGTGCAATAATTTGTGCAGTTATGGAAACAGCTCTTTGTGTTTATGCAAGAAAATGTAACACATTTATTTATTTACATATTGTGTGCATGCACATTGTACTTTGATACATTTTGCGAAAATAAAGCAATTGAAAGAGAGAAGTTATATCAAGTATCATTAATGTCGTAATTTTATCTACTGGCCCCTGGCCCCTTGCCATTTTTGTAATGTGGCCCACAGGTAAATCTATTTGAGTATCCCTGCTCTACAGAGTAGACAAACATTTTCAGGTGGGTCACTATTAATTTAATCCAGTCAGGAGAGAGAACCCATTCATCAGTTTGAATTTTATAGTGTTCCAATTTCAGTTTTGTCGACTTTATCGTGTATCGTGTATCCTGTATGAGATTTCCCTCCTGAACGGATGATTGGTCTCCATTCCTGACCTGAATGTATTTTCTGTTTAGCCTCATCCTTCTCTCCCTGACCATGTCCGTGACCCATGGGAGACCTCCACACAGAGGTCCACGTTTCTGATGTTTCTCCCGTTTCACATCAAGTGCCATTCATAGCATTCTTGTGTATGAGTCACTGTACTGATTCAGTACAGAACTGATTCTACTGTAGCCATAAACACAGGCCTTGACTGACCACTTGATGTACAGGGCATACTGTATACCCAGTGGGCTGTCCAATGAATGGATGACCGCCCCCATTCATTGGGCCCCCAATATCTTTTTGTACATGGTTTCAGTATACAAGTGGTGGTATTAGGTTTTAGGTTTGTTTGTGTGTGCCTCGACAGAGCGGGGCGGTGAGTTAAGCAATATTACACGAGAGGGTGTGGGTTAACGTGATTATTGCCACGACAGTGATGCGGTCAGGAACGAGACGAAGTCGTGTTCCGCAAGCATCACTGAAGTGTTGTTGTTTTGATTAGGTGGTAAATGGTGCTGGTTTAACCCACAGCTAGAAGGCTGTTTCAACCAATCAGATTGCTTCCTCGACACGACCTGTGGTATAATATCTGCTATCTGCTTGCCGGTTGTGGTTGGCCGATCTGGGCCAAATGTCAGGTGCCGAATGTTTGACCCAGTCCAGCCCTGCAGTCGCCTCTTCAGGTCATCTTTCAACACTCATTCTCATCCCGTACACGGCATTCCAGGCAAGTGACCTCTGGACCTTCAGATCCTGTTCTGTCGAGGCACCGTTGGTACTGTACAGACTTTCAAGATATTTGCATGAATTAAGTCAACCTTAAAACTTTTTGAAAATAGGGCTAATAGTAATAGGGCATAAGTAACTATAGCAGTCACGTAATTGTAGTGGAGTGTCAGTGAACAGTACAAATTTGGCTCTGAGATGCAGGCGAGTAGAAATTTAAAGTATAACTAAATGGATATCCTACTTGTGATCACCACAGTCCACACTAGTACAAAAAGCACAAAGCAGCCATCCTGTATAGTGCGGTTTCACCACTTTACACCTCATTGTGTTTTGTTTAATTCACAAACTGAACTCATTTAAGATTGGACAGGGAGTCCACGGCATTATTAGACTCAAGCTCTTGTTGCGACCATTGGTCGCAGATTACTATGAAAACCTGAAAAGCCTGTCCGTTGCTCCATCGCTCCGTCAGTCACGGCACCATATATGGCCGTCAGTCCATCACGCCTCGTGACACATCACGCCACCATATATGGCAATCAGTCCATCACTGTGACACGCTTGTGACACGCTCCAAATATGCCCGTCTCCATGAAGATCACGACACTGACCTCATCAAACCCTGGATAGCCATACATGGAGAAGACTGGATCATATTCTGCATGGAACTCTACAGCAACTCTACATCTGACCTCAACCCCTTAGATCTCCATATATGGAGCTGACCTGTTCTGACATTAAATATGTTGATCCTTCCCCACTAGGGTTTAATATTTTCCCGGATTTGGCTCATTTTAAATCCTGGACGGAGTTATGTCCAAGTAGTGTCTTTGTTCGAAAAGTTAACCTTTTTAATTCATCTTATTCGTGCAATGTTCCAAAACAGAGCTACAGCTAGCTATATCATCGTGACAAAGGACAACTTTAAATAGGCTATTAAATATCTAATACTGTAAGTATATGGTTTACATCAATCAGCCTCTCAAACCATGGCTTGTTTCAATGTGTAATGTGTGTCGGGTCGGCTACCCCCCAAAAAACATACATACAGTACATGCTGTCGATACCCCGTTTCAATGTATGTTGACAGCTTGCAGATCTGTTATTTTGGACACAAACAATGATGCACGACCCTATGTGCACAACGCACGATTGAGTATAGGCTACAACTAAACATGTTTGTAACCAAATAAGCCTAGCCAGGTACTGTAACATTACGTGGACATGATGGGCAACATATATGGAACTTGATGTTAATGCAGTGAACATTAATTACGTAGTGTTTAATAACGAGGCCGCAGCAGCCGTAGCGCACATGATCCATGAAACCCGATGTTTCAAAAACCTTCCCTCACAGACAATCCCATGTGCTCTTATCAACATATTGAACAAATAATGCAAAGTTAAATGAAGTTGGCTAGCTAATGTAGAATGTGTTTACTTCCGCCGTTTTAATATTTAAATGTTATGATGAAAGGCATCAGTTTGTGCGCCTCCCCACTGTGGAATGAAATCAGTTGAGCTCCATGCAGCTGAGGTTCATTTGCACAATTGTGCTGAGGGTGTCCCCACCCTTCGTGTCCCCACCCTTCCCTTCCTCTCTCTTCGATGTCTCCCTTTTGACTGATACCTGTCCATTCAAACTCTAGACGGACCCGTCCCAAAGTTATTAGTGCAGCCACGCCCGGCAGCCGGCGGAAACTAGAGTTCTCAACAGGCCGACAATTTCGGCCTGGCCCTAGCTGGGCCCTCATCAAACCCTGTACACTCAAGACACTGTCCCGCTGCCACCTTAGATCTCCATATATGGAGCTGACCTGTTCTGACTTCTGACATTACATATGTTGATCTAACCTCATCAAACCCTGTACACTCAAGCACACTCCGTATATTATATGGCCAATACAGAATTAATTCCATATGTTGATCTGACCCCCCCATGCCAAAGCGCCAGCGCTCGCCCAGCATTCTGCCGTCACCCAGGTGGATGTGTGCACGCTTCTTCTCGCCCTCAGGGCGAGAAGGTCTGTCTGGTTTTCTGGAAATTACATCCGATAATGTACACTAAGTAAGTCTCATGCTTGAAGACCAGACATGTCATTATCAGGGGTTGAAATGTGCTGGATTTTAATAGTGCACCAGATGGAGGCCTACATTCTGCCACTTGTAAATAAACACAATCCCACCACAACAGCGGACAGCCGCGTCACTTTTCATCCCCATCCTCTCATTCAATATTCAGCAACAGTGTGGGGTTGTCATTCCTCTGAACATTTATACTTTTGTTTTCTCACGCTGTCTCCTCCATCGTTCCTCTCTATTGACACACACTGAAAGGAGATTTTCTGTCGTGCTTCTTTTGGTGCTTCCCATTTTTATGAGTTCAGAAATGTGCAAGACGTCCATCGGGCAGTGCACAGTGGTAAACAAGTACTGTAATTAGCCAGCATGCTGACACTCTGAGTATGCATGTTGGCAGAACGTCTCAGTGATGGTCTTGTTGAAGTCTGGTAAACCCTGGAACTGACCCAACCCTATTGTTTAATACTGTGTTTCTGGTTTAAAGCTCTATATTCTGATATTAATTATTATAGAGGCCCTCCCCATCTCTTCAGCTCTTTTAATAATAATAAGCAGAAAAAACTTTTTCAGGTGGGTTGCAAATGTTCAGCCAATCAGGTGAGAGTACTCATTTATCAGCTTAAATTGTATAATGTTAGAGTTCTAATTATTTTGCTAATTTCTTTGTGTCATCACTTCCAAATTCACTTGTTTATCCTGTAACCTGTGTGGGAATATAGAGCTATTTAACGTTTGCTCTGTCATTGGCTTGTGAGATGTTCAACTTCCAAATGATGTGGCCAAAACATCTGGCTCACAGGGGTTGCCTTACAATGTGAAGGAGGAGGTGTATGGCAGCCCCCTAGTAGGCTATAGTCAGTTGTTCGTTCAGACATACTGAAAACAACTACTGTGGCCAGATTTAATTTACTGGGATCTAGTAGGACTATAGTAAGTAACAACAAGTAAAAAAAAACATTTAGCCACTTGTTCGAATGCCCCCCCTGTCAAAAATAGCTAAAAACCCTAAAACGAAAGAAAGCAGCAAATGAAAAAAATTAACACTCATCTTTTACTTTATCTAATAACCTATAACATGAACCTTGGTTGAAACCCCCCCCCCCCCCCCCCCCAAAGTTGTCCTTTAACCACTTAAACCCTATAAACTTAGTAAACTGGAACTGAGTTGGCTCTGCACCGCTTTTTTCTGTCTTCACCAACAATTTAGGCCTAGTGGGCTCCATCTTGCGCCACCCTTATCCCTAAACTTATTTGCCATTTTTTACTATTTTGAAAATCATTTTAAAATAGTTCAACTAGCCGATCTACATCTACACGTTGTGAGCTTGTAGATCAGCTATTTGAACTATTTTAAAAGGTTTTTTTAAATAGTAAAAAATGGCAAATAAGTTTAGGGATAAGGATGCAAGATGGAGCCCACTATATATCTTTAGGCATTTAGCAGATGCTCTTATCCAGAGCCACTTACATTAATCAAGGTAAACACATAACAACTTAAACAAAAAATGCTGATCTACAAGGTCACAATTTCTTGCATTGTGACAGGTTGTGAGCTTATAGATCTGCACCCCCCCCCCCCCCCCCCCCCACGAATAGGAACGCTAGGGCTCAAGTGGTTAAATACATTAATTAAGCCCTGTAATGCGATCACAGCCACACACAGGCAGACGTACGTAAGACAAGTTACATGTTGCAATCACATGCCACATTTTCTTTAGAAAATGCACCTCTCTAGTTGTAATTGGTCCATCAGGAGGATCAACATTTTTTTCCCTCTCTCTCTTACTCTGCCTCATTCTGTACACTCTAAATATACCCTTCTTGTTACCTTGGAAACTAAATGGCGCAAGTAACATTTAACTGTGTCTAAAAGTGTATGCTACGTTGATCTAGCATGAATGCCACTCCCTTTGAGATCAATGGACGTCACGCAATTGTGCTTATTACTGTCCAGAGAGAAAATGTCATGATATTTGATCTAATGCAATTCAAGAGTCATAATTCAAATTTACTGAGTTGAATTATATTTGTTAGGAACTTAAGTGTGTCACTGTGTGTGTAGTGGGAAAAAAGCCTTGTTATCATGTCATCACACTGTGAGGCCCTGCAGTGTAGTTATAAAATACATTATGATTAACCAAGCAAATTATTTAAGATTCACACTATTTTACAGATAATTATGAAGTAATTCAGTAGCATGCATGCAGTATTTATCTGAATTCTATGACTTCCACTTTCTCTACACATTATCTATAGTCTATATCTTTGGAACCAACGGTTCCCAAGGTCAGGAGATATGCCTTAGCGTGAGGTAGCTTGATGTACAAATACACCCTCTGGACATGATCATACTAGTAAGTTGCAGGGGCTTACCCCAGTCCAACCCTTGATGCTCATTTTGCGTGTCTTAAGTACCAGGTCTTATTCCCTAACTTGAGTAAACTAAAGACCTGGAGGCGTGATCAATGCTCTTTGGCCACTCAGAATAGCCAAATGGCATTGATCACGCCTCCAGGTCTTTAGTTTACTCAAGTTAGGGAATAAGACCTGGTACTTAAGACACGCAAAATACAGCCTGAGTGCCAAGCAGGGAAGCATTGGGTACCATTCCTTTAGTCCTTTAGTATGACTGGGTGGAGATTGTAACCCGGCCTCCAGTCTGGCCATTTTCTGGTTCCATCGTTTCAGACCTTATTAATTTTTCCCAAACATATTTATATAAATTAATTTAAGCCTAGAATCAAGCCATCCAGGAAAATAAATTAATTCTTAATTATATGATATACTAATAAATACCCTTTGTTTTGAATTTTTCTAAATCTACTTTGTAGGATGCTTTTGCACATGGGCCAAAGCACAAGGTCAAGTTAGCTACCCTGTAAGACTATAACGTGGAGCATTGTGGAGTATTGTGTTAACACATTGACTTAAACACGTATTAATTAATTAATTATTCCTCTACCGCCAGTGTTTTTCAGTGACTGTAGTGTGGAGTGACAGACGATTGAAATAATGGATACCTGGAAATACCTGGATGCGTGCATTGTGTAATACCTATGCAAGTAAAAATACACTTGCCCCCACAGATAAGTGTGTCGACAATAGCCCCATTTACCCTATTCTAACAACAATGCGTCACTAGGCTTTCCACTTTCCACACTCTGTACTGGAACAGATGGTGAAGGTGCACTTTCTCAGACAACTTAAGAAGTTTGGCATGGGTCCTGCAGGCCGGCTGCAGAGGTCCCACAAGAGAATCCCGATTACTCCTTTCCTCCCTGTACACTATAAGGGCTCCATTTTCGTCACTGCTAAACCCCTTATCCCTACATTTCTTTGCCTTTTACTATTTTGAAAAACTTTTTTGAATAGTTCAAATAACCGATCTACAAGCTCACAACGTGTTGATGTAGATCGGCTAGTTGAACAATTTGTTCAACTAGCCGACAATGTGTTTCAACATAGTAAACTAAATTGCAAATACATTTAGGGATAAGCAGTTTAGCACTGACAAAAATAGGGCCCTAAATATCACATTTGGCTCTGTCATCTCTGCTCACAATCTAGCTTATCACTTCTATGCTGACCCACCCACCCCCCCCGGCGCTGCTGTCTGGCTGACATCTCACAGCGGATGTCTTCTCATCACATCAAGCTGAACCCAGACAAGACTGAGCTTCTCTTCTCCCCAGGTAAGTTCAGGATCTAACTATTTCCATAGACAACACCCTGGTGACCTCGGTTCCAACACCCAAGAACCTTGGTGTTGTCCTGGACAGTCAGCTCGCATTCAAGGCACACTCCTGTAGGTTTACACTCTTTTTAAAAGGAGTAGACCCTTCTTCACCCAGGAGCCAACCAGCTCATTCTCTGAGGCACATTGTCTCTATGCATTTGAAGTATTACTTTGTTTACCTTGCTCCCTGTAAATTCCTTTAATTAAATGTGACTAGCTGCTACATGTCTAAATTGTAAATTGTACTTATAGCAGCAATGGAAAGATACCCCCCAACGTCCTACACAGACTCATCCCCTCCAACGCACATGTGATGAACAGCACCAAGGACAATGGCACAGGTCACTTTACAGCATCTACATGGAAATTATGTTTACAACCTATTGGTCAAATGTATTCTCTTCATAATAATAGCTCCTTCACTATGCTACTGTTATGACCCTGTGGGTCATAATGTGTATATTCCTGTATTGTCTTGTCTTGTAGCCTGGGCACCATTTCATTTAGGGTATATGATCCTGTCGGGAGCAGATGATATTGTTACGTCATGTTGTAGTATTGTTTTGTAGTCGACAGGCAGGATCAGGCGGCAACTTCCTTTTCCCTCAAACCGATTTTTCTCAATAAAAGCTACAGGCTACGAGAGCTTTTATTAAGAGTGAAAAGGAAGTTGCCGCCGCCTGTTGTTCCTGCCTGTCGACTACAAAACAATACTACAACATGACGTAACGATATCATCCGCTCCCGACAGGATCATACGGACTTTTGAAACAGAGACCAGGCTTTCCTCCGAGGTGGTGGAAAGCCTGGTGAGGCGAGGTTAATTGACTTGTATAGTCTTTTTCCCTCAGTGTTTGTGTGAATGAGTGAAGAGTGACTGATAGAGGATCAGCTGGGGTGACTGTGTGATGAGTAGTGATTGAGTGAGTGGTGACCAGCTTGTGTGAGTGTCATAGAGTGGAAAATGCCATTTGGTCTAATGTCACAGAATGTACAGTGCCACGTAGAGCAGCATGATAAATGGTCAACTTTACATTGTGGGTTATTGCTTTATTTATATTTTGTGTTTCATTTTGATTATGCATGCGTGTTCCATTTCTGTGTTATTTAATGAGTGCCGTGCGCTATGATAGCGATGGACAATGAACATTATGCCACAGTATTGTTTACCTGTCGGGCGCTCTGGCCAGGGCGTGTGCGGCCTGTGACACGGACTGGGTCGGGACATTCATTCGCCAGTGAAAACTCCACGCCCAAATAAAAGGTCCACCTAGATCCCACCTCTCGCTCTCTCTGCTCAGACAGTTGCCTGCTGTCGCCGTCGTCGGAGCACGCCAGACCTCTCTCTATCTCATGTCCTCCTAAAGTTCTCCCTACATGTTGTAGGCCAGATAAAAGTAACCCCTTATCTCTCCACGTTGTGCCGCGGATTGGACTTCTCTTCTCCTCCATACGACCCGTGGTTCCGATGTCCTCCTCCACGTCGCTGAGATCGAGCACTCCAGTCTGCAATGTCAACGCTCTCTATCTTCTGACTAAAGGAAAGTAACAACGCCTGTGTGCGTGTTTATCACAGTTGAAACTGCCGGTTTTGGAGAGGGCTGTCACTCATTATACGTTCTATCTGTGTGTTGAGGTGCTGGTGCCAGCCTGATGTGGTGACGGCGGTGGAGCAGCGTCGCAGCTAGAGATTTATCATTGATATGCTCGTCCTACTCCTTGCGAAAGGAAAGTAACAACGCCAGTGTGCGTGTTTATCATAGTTGAAACTGCCGGTTTTGGAGAGGGCTGTCACTCATTATACGTTCTATCTGTGTGTTGACAGCGGAGCGTCCGGACGCCGGATAGTGGCGACGCGGAAGTCCAGGACTGGACAGTGTGGATCGGACTAAACTAAAATTGCTGTCTCGTCACGGTTGTGGCGAGGTGCTATACCCAGATCGTATTCACCACTGGACTGGACTGGTATTTCTAACCCCTGAATCACTGACTCTCTCCCCCCTAGTTTTAACGGTGCTGCTTGCTATTTTTAATGTGATTAATTGCCTTAATGTGTTGAATTGATTTTGCCTTAATGTGTTGAATTTAAACTGTATTTGTTTTAAAGAAAAAGGGTACCCTTGCATTTCCATATTGTATTGTTTAATGAATTAATATGTTTAGACTATAATAAAAAGGCTTTTGTACTTTTATACCTTATCCCTTTGTGTCGTGTCATTTGCTTTGTATTGGTGTGAACTGGAGTCCGAACCTGAGTAGTAACAACTCTCCTAAAAACCTGTTACATAAGTGGCGTAGTCGGCAGGACTCCTTATTCACACCGTACAGAGCAAAATGGCCGACGAAATTGAAATACAACCTGAAAGGGCGGGCCCTAGTGTACCACGAGTAGATGGGGCCAGGTCAGAAAATGTTAATGCAAGTCAACCATTGATAAATGCAATGATGATGCCATGGTTTATGGGGGTCCCATGGATCCCAAAATTTAATGGTGATCCAAGTAAAATGAGGTTTTCAGAATGGAATGGGCAGGTCCGGGCTATGCTGCGGGCACAAGGGTTGAATGAAGAACAGAAAATAGACTTTATTTTTGGAGCACTCGAAGGCGATGCAAAGCGAGAGATACGTCTATTAGACCCAGCTAGGCGTGCAACTAGCATAGCCATCCTACAGGAGCTACATAAGCTGTATGGACAGGTAACTCCAGTAGCCCAGCTCCGTGCGCAATTCTTTAAATGTCACCAACAGGAAGGAGACACGGCTGCCGCCTACATTCTCCGGCTCCGGGAGCTATTCTCCATATGGCGAGAGCATGAACCAAATGGCTCGGCTCAAGATGAGATGACCATCCGAGACCAGCTTGTCCTGGGTTTGAGACCTAGCACAGTACAACAAGAACTCCAACGCCAGGTTCGTAGAAACCCTACATTATCCTTCAGTGAAGTGTGTAGTGAAGCTCGAGCATTGGAAGCCGAACAGAGGATGGAGTCTGCATGCGCAGCGCGTGTCTCAGTGCCTCCACCACCAGAGACCCCAGCAGCTCCTAGTTTAAACGAGTGGAGAGAGACTGTAAGAGCTGAACTTAGGAAAGAAATGAAAGACCAAATATCTGTTCTAACTGAAACTCTGAAAGACGAAATTAAACGGCAACTTTCCCCACAGAATGCCCCAGAAGAGTACAGACGCTCTACTGTACGAGGGAGAGTTCAGGAGGGTCGTTATTCACCCTCCCCTGGACGACACCAGGCTTTCGAATGGGACCAACAGGGCCAGCCCATTTGTAGAGGCTGTGGACAGGCAGGCCACATCCAGAGGCGCTGCCCACAGGAGAGGAGGCATTTAAACTAATAGCCCCAGCCACTGGAAGCCAAGTGGTTGGGGAGGGGAACCAGGGGAACCGAGCAGAGGAGAACGCTATTATTGGTACGTGTCCAGGGGTGGAAATAGCTGTTGCAGGGGTTAAATTACCCTGCTTGCTCGATACAGGTTCACAAGTAACATTGTTCAGTGAATCCTTCTTTAAAAAATGGCTCGGGGGGGAACAGACACGGGACCCACAGGATCTGTACTGGCTGACCCTAAAAGCTGCCAATGGCCTACGGATCCCCTATACCGGGTACGCCCTCTTGGATTTCACAGTGGGAGGGGTCACTGTGTCCGGTAAGGGGGTCATCATTGTCAAAGACGAGTGCCTGAATGCTGAGAAGGGCATTCTGGGAATGAATGTGATCTCACACTTCTGGAAAGAACTGTTCCAGGGAGTCCACCCAGGGCTGACGGCATTTGGTGCTACCATGTCCCGGCAGGCCAAAGGTGAGTGGGAACGTGCCTTCGCCGTCTGCCAGAGGGTGTCGCAGGCTGAACCATCAGATGGACAGGTTGGAGTGGCCCGGTTGACCCGCCAAGACCCAGTCTACATCCCTCCCAACAGCGAGATGGTGTTATGGACACACCTGTACGGGACAAGGTCCAGGTCTGACTTCTGCGCTCTGGTGGAGGGCCCAGAGAGAGATGATGAATGGCAGGTGGCCCGGTCCATTGCTTGGGTGGTGAAAGGACGCCTCCCCATAAGGATACGCAACGTGAACCCTTACCCCATCTTAATACCTCAACGACGCCCCCTTGCTAACATCTTCCAGGTCGATGCAAGCCAGGTGCGGGGTGAGAAGGACCTGGTGTTGAAGGCTTCAGACCCAGGGGTAGTGGAAGTTGATGTCCAGGTGAACCAGGTCGCCACAGAAGACCAGCACCCAGTCCACCTGCTGAAAGGCGATGGGCTGTCCGCAGAGCAGCAACAGACGATGGATTCCCTGCTGCAGCGATGGAAGGCTGCCTTTGCAGCAGGAGACGAGGACTTCGGACAGACCGATGCAGTCCTCCATTCAATCCCCACAGGCTCAGCACCACCCAGCAGGGAGCGCTACAGGCCGATCCCACCAAGCCTCTACCCAGAGCTGAGAGGGCTCCTCCAAAACATGTTGGACACCGAGGTCATCAAGGAAAGCTCCAGCCCTTGGGCGGCACCGATTGTCCTTGTGAAGAAGAAGGATGGGTCATGGCGCTTTTGCGTGGACTACAGGAAGCTCAACGCCCTCACCCACAAAGACGCCTACCCCCTACCGAGGATAGAAGAATCCCTCACCTGTCTAAAACAAGCGGCCTGGTACTCCACTCTCGATCTCGCCAGTGGGTTCTGGCAGGTGGACGTTGACCCGAAGGACCGAGAGAAGACTGCATTCACCACCCCCATGGGCCTCTACGAGTTCCAGAGGATGCCTTTCGGCCTATGCAACGCCCCAGCGACGTTCCAACGCCTGATGCAGCGGTGCCTGGGGGGGCACGTCAATGAGTCTCTCCTAATTTATTTGGACGATGTGATAGTCTATTCTCCGGATTTCGACACCCACATTGAACACCTGGAGCAGGTCTTCAAAAAGCTGGTAGCCCATGGCCTGAAGCTACAACCCAAGAAATGCCACCTGTTCCAGAGGAAGGTAACCTACCTTGGTCATGTCATCTCCAGTGAGGGGATCTCCACTGACCCTGGAAAGACCGCTGTCGTAAAGGACTGGGCCGTCCCTTCAACTGTCAGCCAGGTACGCTCATTCCTGGGGTTCGTGGGGTACTACAGGAGGTACATTAAGGGCTTCTCCAAGGTAGCTGCACCCCTTAACGCCCTCCTAGTAGGCACAGCCAGTTTACAGAAGGGGAGAAGCATCGACTGGACTCCGGACTGCCAGACGGCGTTCGATGCCCTGAAGACTGCTCTGGTGAGTGCTCCAATTTTGGCCTATGCCGACTTCTCAAAGCCCTTTACCCTCTATACTGATGCTAGCCTAGGGGGTTTGGGGGCCGTACTATCACAAGTACAGGATGGCAAAGAGAGGGTAGTTGCCTATGCCAGCAGAAGTTTGATTCCAACAGAAAGAAATGACCAAAACTACAGTTCCTTCAAACTAGAGTTTTTGGCCCTCAAGTGGGCCGTCACAGAAAATTTTAAGGACTACTTATGGGGCAATAAGTTCCTGGCCTTTACCGACAACAACCCCCTTGTCCATTTGGACACAGCACGCTTAGGGGCTGTTGAACAGCGCTGGGCAGCACAGCTGGCAAATTTTGACTTTGAACTGAAATACCGCCCAGGTACTGCCAACCGTAACGCTGATATCTTGTCCAGGTTACCGCAGGAGACTGGATTTGTCCAAGCCGCAGCGGCTGCAGTGGAATTGGAGGCAACCCCGGAAATGGAAGACCAGTGGAAAAACTGGCAGGATGGAGACCAAACCCTGGCCCAAGTGAAGGAGTGGGTTGCAGGAGAACACCTCCCAGGAGCGGAGGAAAGGAAGGCCAGCCTGCCTGTGGTAAGACGCCTCTTGCGAGAATGGAGTCGCCTACACATCCAGGAAGGTGTGTTGAAGAGGAGAGCGCAAGAGCGCAACACCGGTTTGAACTTGGCTCAAATTGTGGTACCCTCAAGCAAGACCAAGGAGCTGTGGGAGAAGTACCACAACTCCTCAGGCCACATGGGAGTGGCCAAAATTGAAGCCCTACTGAGGAAGACCTTCTACTGGCCAGGGATGATTACTGACCTGCAGGAATGGGGGTCCCAGTGCGCAAGTTGTGTCCAACAGAAACGTGGTCCAGAGGTAAGGGCGCCTTTGGTGCCAATTCTCACATCTTACCCCATGGAAACTGTCTCAATTGATTACTTATCTCTTGGCCGTCATGGCGACACTTACCCTTACCTGTTGGTTATGACTGACTTATTCTCAAAGTATGGGTGGGCCATCCCTACGAAAGACCAGACGGCAGCCACTACTACCCGGGTTCTCTGGCGCCACCTCATCCAGGCGTGGGGGTGCCCAGAACGGATCCTGTCTGACCAGGGGGCAGCGTTCGAGTCAAACCTGGTAGCACAGCTGTGCAGCCTCTACGGATGCTCCAAGATCCGAACTACACCCTACAGGCCTCAAGGGAACGGGGCCTGTGAAAGGTTTAACAAGACTATTTTGTCTCTCTTAGGGACGCTGAGTCAGGTTGACCAAGCACACTGGCCAGATCACTTGCCGACTCTGCTCCAGATGTACAACAACACCACCCACGAGACCACCGGACTGACCCCGCACTATGTCATGTTTGGTCGACATGCCCGCCTGCCTGTGGAAACGGTCGTAGGAGCACCGGCGCTGACCCAAAGACATGACCTAGAAGGCTGGGTTCATCAACACAACCAAACACTGCAGAGAGTCTACAAACAGGTTGCAGTTAAGACCAGAGAAAACAGAATGAGGGACAAGGATAGGTATGATGAGAGAGCAAAACACCTACCCTTGCTGCCCGGAGAAAGAGTGCTCTTACGCAACTTCCGCCGCAGAGAGCAAGGCAAGCTGGCACCCCACTGGCAGCCCCAACCCTATGTGGTTCTCGACCAATCACGCCCCGGCGTGCCAGTCTTCCAGATCAGGCCAGAAGGGAAGGAAGGACCTGTTAGGACAATCCACCGGAATCACCTTCGACCATGCCCTTTCAACCCCCCTGAAGTGGTACAACAAGCCCCAGAGACTGAAACAATGCCCTCTTACCCAAATGAACACTTTAGGCCAATATTGTTACCTCTGACCTTTGTGCCCACAGCATCTACAGGCCCAAGAGAAGGTGACCCAGCAACCCCGCCTATAGATCAAGATGATGGACAAGAGCAGGAACACGAAGTACCTTTGCGACGGTCACAGCGACCCAATAGGGGTAGGCCTCCAAACAGGTACGGTGACTAGACGTTGTCGGGACGACAACGGACAAAGGGGGGAGGTGTGTCATAGAGTGGAAAATGCCATTTGGTCTAATGTCACAGAATGTACAGTGCCACGTAGAGCAGCATGATAAATGGTCAACTTTACATTGTGGGTTATTGCTTTATTTATATTTTGTGTTTCATTTTGATTATGCATGCGTGTTCCATTTCTGTGTTATTTAATGAGTGCCGTGCGCTATGATAGCGATGGACAATGAACATTATGCCACAGTATTGTTTACCTGTCGGGCGCTCTGGCCAGGGCGTGTGCGGCCTGTGACACGGACTGGGTCGGGACATTCATTCGCCAGTGAAAACTCCACGCCCAAATAAAAGGTCCACCTAGATCCCACCTCTCGCTCTCTCTGCTCAGACAGTTGCCTGCTGTCGCCGTCGTCGGAGCACGCCAGACCTCTCTCTATCTCATGTCCTCCTAAAGTTCTCCCTACATGTTGTAGGCCAGATAAAAGTAACCCCTTATCTCTCCACGTTGTGCCGCGGATTGGACTTCTCTTCTCCTCCATACGACCCGTGGTTCCGATGTCCTCCTCCACGTCGCTGAGATCGAGCACTCCAGTCTGCAATGTCAACGCTCTCTATCTTCTGACTAAAGGAAAGTAACAACGCCTGTGTGCGTGTTTATCACAGTTGAAACTGCCGGTTTTGGAGAGGGCTGTCACTCATTATACGTTCTATCTGTGTGTTGAGGTGCTGGTGCCAGCCTGATGTGGTGACGGCGGTGGAGCAGCGTCGCAGCTAGAGATTTATCATTGATATGCTCGTCCTACTCCTTGCGAAAGGAAAGTAACAACGCCAGTGTGCGTGTTTATCATAGTTGAAACTGCCGGTTTTGGAGAGGGCTGTCACTCATTATACGTTCTATCTGTGTGTTGACAGCGGAGCGTCCGGACGCCGGATAGTGGCGACGCGGAAGTCCAGGACTGGACAGTGTGGATCGGACTAAACTAAAATTGCTGTCTCGTCACGGTTGTGGCGAGGTGCTATACCCAGATCGTATTCACCACTGGACTGGACTGGTATTTCTAACCCCTGAATCACTGACTCTCTCCCCCCTAGTTTTAACGGTGCTGCTTGCTATTTTTAATGTGATTAATTGCCTTAATGTGTTGAATTGATTTTGCCTTAATGTGTTGAATTTAAACTGTATTTGTTTTAAAGAAAAAGGGTACCCTTGCATTTCCATATTGTATTGTTTAATGAATTAATATGTTTAGACTATAATAAAAAGGCTTTTGTACTTTTATACCTTATCCCTTTGTGTCGTGTCATTTGCTTTGTATTGGTGTGAACTGGAGTCCGAACCTGAGTAGTAACAACTCTCCTAAAAACCTGTTACATAAGTGGCGTAGTCGGCAGGACTCCTTATTCACACCGTACAGAGCAAAATGGCCGACGAAATTGAAATACAACCTGAAAGGGCGGGCCCTAGTGTACCACGAGTAGATGGGGCCAGGTCAGAAAATGTTAATGCAAGTCAACCATTGATAAATGCAATGATGATGCCATGGTTTATGGGGGTCCCATGGATCCCAAAATTTAATGGTGATCCAAGTAAAATGAGGTTTTCAGAATGGAATGGGCAGGTCCGGGCTATGCTGCGGGCACAAGGGTTGAATGAAGAACAGAAAATAGACTTTATTTTTGGAGCACTCGAAGGCGATGCAAAGCGAGAGATACGTCTATTAGACCCAGCTAGGCGTGCAACTAGCATAGCCATCCTACAGGAGCTACATAAGCTGTATGGACAGGTAACTCCAGTAGCCCAGCTCCGTGCGCAATTCTTTAAATGTCACCAACAGGAAGGAGACACGGCTGCCGCCTACATTCTCCGGCTCCGGGAGCTATTCTCCATATGGCGAGAGCATGAACCAAATGGCTCGGCTCAAGATGAGATGACCATCCGAGACCAGCTTGTCCTGGGTTTGAGACCTAGCACAGTACAACAAGAACTCCAACGCCAGGTTCGTAGAAACCCTACATTATCCTTCAGTGAAGTGTGTAGTGAAGCTCGAGCATTGGAAGCCGAACAGAGGATGGAGTCTGCATGCGCAGCGCGTGTCTCAGTGCCTCCACCACCAGAGACCCCAGCAGCTCCTAGTTTAAACGAGTGGAGAGAGACTGTAAGAGCTGAACTTAGGAAAGAAATGAAAGACCAAATATCTGTTCTAACTGAAACTCTGAAAGACGAAATTAAACGGCAACTTTCCCCACAGAATGCCCCAGAAGAGTACAGACGCTCTACTGTACGAGGGAGAGTTCAGGAGGGTCGTTATTCACCCTCCCCTGGACGACACCAGGCTTTCGAATGGGACCAACAGGGCCAGCCCATTTGTAGAGGCTGTGGACAGGCAGGCCACATCCAGAGGCGCTGCCCACAGGAGAGGAGGCATTTAAACTAATAGCCCCAGCCACTGGAAGCCAAGTGGTTGGGGAGGGGAACCAGGGGAACCGAGCAGAGGAGAACGCTATTATTGGTACGTGTCCAGGGGTGGAAATAGCTGTTGCAGGGGTTAAATTACCCTGCTTGCTCGATACAGGTTCACAAGTAACATTGTTCAGTGAATCCTTCTTTAAAAAATGGCTCGGGGGGGAACAGACACGGGACCCACAGGATCTGTACTGGCTGACCCTAAAAGCTGCCAATGGCCTACGGATCCCCTATACCGGGTACGCCCTCTTGGATTTCACAGTGGGAGGGGTCACTGTGTCCGGTAAGGGGGTCATCATTGTCAAAGACGAGTGCCTGAATGCTGAGAAGGGCATTCTGGGAATGAATGTGATCTCACACTTCTGGAAAGAACTGTTCCAGGGAGTCCACCCAGGGCTGACGGCATTTGGTGCTACCATGTCCCGGCAGGCCAAAGGTGAGTGGGAACGTGCCTTCGCCGTCTGCCAGAGGGTGTCGCAGGCTGAACCATCAGATGGACAGGTTGGAGTGGCCCGGTTGACCCGCCAAGACCCAGTCTACATCCCTCCCAACAGCGAGATGGTGTTATGGACACACCTGTACGGGACAAGGTCCAGGTCTGACTTCTGCGCTCTGGTGGAGGGCCCAGAGAGAGATGATGAATGGCAGGTGGCCCGGTCCATTGCTTGGGTGGTGAAAGGACGCCTCCCCATAAGGATACGCAACGTGAACCCTTACCCCATCTTAATACCTCAACGACGCCCCCTTGCTAACATCTTCCAGGTCGATGCAAGCCAGGTGCGGGGTGAGAAGGACCTGGTGTTGAAGGCTTCAGACCCAGGGGTAGTGGAAGTTGATGTCCAGGTGAACCAGGTCGCCACAGAAGACCAGCACCCAGTCCACCTGCTGAAAGGCGATGGGCTGTCCGCAGAGCAGCAACAGACGATGGATTCCCTGCTGCAGCGATGGAAGGCTGCCTTTGCAGCAGGAGACGAGGACTTCGGACAGACCGATGCAGTCCTCCATTCAATCCCCACAGGCTCAGCACCACCCAG
Organism: Protomyctophum bolini; assembly: GCF_963924005.1. Classification (NCBI taxonomy): domain Eukaryota; kingdom Metazoa; phylum Chordata; class Actinopteri; order Myctophiformes; family Myctophidae; genus Protomyctophum; species Protomyctophum bolini. The sequence goes on from NC_137862.1 coordinate 35,579,586, forward strand.
CAGGGAGCGCTACAGGCCGATCCCACCAAGCCTCTACCCAGAGCTGAGAGGGCTCCTCCAAAACATGTTGGACACCGAGGTCATCAAGGAAAGCTCCAGCCCTTGGGCGGCACCGATTGTCCTTGTGAAGAAGAAGGATGGGTCATGGCGCTTTTGCGTGGACTACAGGAAGCTCAACGCCCTCACCCACAAAGACGCCTACCCCCTACCGAGGATAGAAGAATCCCTCACCTGTCTAAAACAAGCGGCCTGGTACTCCACTCTCGATCTCGCCAGTGGGTTCTGGCAGGTGGACGTTGACCCGAAGGACCGAGAGAAGACTGCATTCACCACCCCCATGGGCCTCTACGAGTTCCAGAGGATGCCTTTCGGCCTATGCAACGCCCCAGCGACGTTCCAACGCCTGATGCAGCGGTGCCTGGGGGGGCACGTCAATGAGTCTCTCCTAATTTATTTGGACGATGTGATAGTCTATTCTCCGGATTTCGACACCCACATTGAACACCTGGAGCAGGTCTTCAAAAAGCTGGTAGCCCATGGCCTGAAGCTACAACCCAAGAAATGCCACCTGTTCCAGAGGAAGGTAACCTACCTTGGTCATGTCATCTCCAGTGAGGGGATCTCCACTGACCCTGGAAAGACCGCTGTCGTAAAGGACTGGGCCGTCCCTTCAACTGTCAGCCAGGTACGCTCATTCCTGGGGTTCGTGGGGTACTACAGGAGGTACATTAAGGGCTTCTCCAAGGTAGCTGCACCCCTTAACGCCCTCCTAGTAGGCACAGCCAGTTTACAGAAGGGGAGAAGCATCGACTGGACTCCGGACTGCCAGACGGCGTTCGATGCCCTGAAGACTGCTCTGGTGAGTGCTCCAATTTTGGCCTATGCCGACTTCTCAAAGCCCTTTACCCTCTATACTGATGCTAGCCTAGGGGGTTTGGGGGCCGTACTATCACAAGTACAGGATGGCAAAGAGAGGGTAGTTGCCTATGCCAGCAGAAGTTTGATTCCAACAGAAAGAAATGACCAAAACTACAGTTCCTTCAAACTAGAGTTTTTGGCCCTCAAGTGGGCCGTCACAGAAAATTTTAAGGACTACTTATGGGGCAATAAGTTCCTGGCCTTTACCGACAACAACCCCCTTGTCCATTTGGACACAGCACGCTTAGGGGCTGTTGAACAGCGCTGGGCAGCACAGCTGGCAAATTTTGACTTTGAACTGAAATACCGCCCAGGTACTGCCAACCGTAACGCTGATATCTTGTCCAGGTTACCGCAGGAGACTGGATTTGTCCAAGCCGCAGCGGCTGCAGTGGAATTGGAGGCAACCCCGGAAATGGAAGACCAGTGGAAAAACTGGCAGGATGGAGACCAAACCCTGGCCCAAGTGAAGGAGTGGGTTGCAGGAGAACACCTCCCAGGAGCGGAGGAAAGGAAGGCCAGCCTGCCTGTGGTAAGACGCCTCTTGCGAGAATGGAGTCGCCTACACATCCAGGAAGGTGTGTTGAAGAGGAGAGCGCAAGAGCGCAACACCGGTTTGAACTTGGCTCAAATTGTGGTACCCTCAAGCAAGACCAAGGAGCTGTGGGAGAAGTACCACAACTCCTCAGGCCACATGGGAGTGGCCAAAATTGAAGCCCTACTGAGGAAGACCTTCTACTGGCCAGGGATGATTACTGACCTGCAGGAATGGGGGTCCCAGTGCGCAAGTTGTGTCCAACAGAAACGTGGTCCAGAGGTAAGGGCGCCTTTGGTGCCAATTCTCACATCTTACCCCATGGAAACTGTCTCAATTGATTACTTATCTCTTGGCCGTCATGGCGACACTTACCCTTACCTGTTGGTTATGACTGACTTATTCTCAAAGTATGGGTGGGCCATCCCTACGAAAGACCAGACGGCAGCCACTACTACCCGGGTTCTCTGGCGCCACCTCATCCAGGCGTGGGGGTGCCCAGAACGGATCCTGTCTGACCAGGGGGCAGCGTTCGAGTCAAACCTGGTAGCACAGCTGTGCAGCCTCTACGGATGCTCCAAGATCCGAACTACACCCTACAGGCCTCAAGGGAACGGGGCCTGTGAAAGGTTTAACAAGACTATTTTGTCTCTCTTAGGGACGCTGAGTCAGGTTGACCAAGCACACTGGCCAGATCACTTGCCGACTCTGCTCCAGATGTACAACAACACCACCCACGAGACCACCGGACTGACCCCGCACTATGTCATGTTTGGTCGACATGCCCGCCTGCCTGTGGAAACGGTCGTAGGAGCACCGGCGCTGACCCAAAGACATGACCTAGAAGGCTGGGTTCATCAACACAACCAAACACTGCAGAGAGTCTACAAACAGGTTGCAGTTAAGACCAGAGAAAACAGAATGAGGGACAAGGATAGGTATGATGAGAGAGCAAAACACCTACCCTTGCTGCCCGGAGAAAGAGTGCTCTTACGCAACTTCCGCCGCAGAGAGCAAGGCAAGCTGGCACCCCACTGGCAGCCCCAACCCTATGTGGTTCTCGACCAATCACGCCCCGGCGTGCCAGTCTTCCAGATCAGGCCAGAAGGGAAGGAAGGACCTGTTAGGACAATCCACCGGAATCACCTTCGACCATGCCCTTTCAACCCCCCTGAAGTGGTACAACAAGCCCCAGAGACTGAAACAATGCCCTCTTACCCAAATGAACACTTTAGGCCAATATTGTTACCTCTGACCTTTGTGCCCACAGCATCTACAGGCCCAAGAGAAGGTGACCCAGCAACCCCGCCTATAGATCAAGATGATGGACAAGAGCAGGAACACGAAGTACCTTTGCGACGGTCACAGCGACCCAATAGGGGTAGGCCTCCAAACAGGTACGGTGACTAGACGTTGTCGGGACGACAACGGACAAAGGGGGGAGGTGTGTCATAGAGTGGAAAATGCCATTTGGTCTAATGTCACAGAATGTACAGTGCCACGTAGAGCAGCATGATAAATGGTCAACTTTACATTGTGGGTTATTGCTTTATTTATATTTTGTGTTTCATTTTGATTATGCATGCGTGTTCCATTTCTGTGTTATTTAATGAGTGCCGTGCGCTATGATAGCGATGGACAATGAACATTATGCCACAGTATTGTTTACCTGTCGGGCGCTCTGGCCAGGGCGTGTGCGGCCTGTGACACGGACTGGGTCGGGACATTCATTCGCCAGTGAAAACTCCACGCCCAAATAAAAGGTCCACCTAGATCCCACCTCTCGCTCTCTCTGCTCAGACAGTTGCCTGCTGTCGCCGTCGTCGGAGCACGCCAGACCTCTCTCTATCTCATGTCCTCCTAAAGTTCTCCCTACATGTTGTAGGCCAGATAAAAGTAACCCCTTATCTCTCCACGTTGTGCCGCGGATTGGACTTCTCTTCTCCTCCATACGACCCGTGGTTCCGATGTCCTCCTCCACGTCGCTGAGATCGAGCACTCCAGTCTGCAATGTCAACGCTCTCTATCTTCTGACTAAAGGAAAGTAACAACGCCTGTGTGCGTGTTTATCACAGTTGAAACTGCCGGTTTTGGAGAGGGCTGTCACTCATTATACGTTCTATCTGTGTGTTGAGGTGCTGGTGCCAGCCTGATGTGGTGACGGCGGTGGAGCAGCGTCGCAGCTAGAGATTTATCATTGATATGCTCGTCCTACTCCTTGCGAAAGGAAAGTAACAACGCCAGTGTGCGTGTTTATCATAGTTGAAACTGCCGGTTTTGGAGAGGGCTGTCACTCATTATACGTTCTATCTGTGTGTTGACAGCGGAGCGTCCGGACGCCGGATAGTGGCGACGCGGAAGTCCAGGACTGGACAGTGTGGATCGGACTAAACTAAAATTGCTGTCTCGTCACGGTTGTGGCGAGGTGCTATACCCAGATCGTATTCACCACTGGACTGGACTGGTATTTCTAACCCCTGAATCACTGACTCTCTCCCCCCTAGTTTTAACGGTGCTGCTTGCTATTTTTAATGTGATTAATTGCCTTAATGTGTTGAATTGATTTTGCCTTAATGTGTTGAATTTAAACTGTATTTGTTTTAAAGAAAAAGGGTACCCTTGCATTTCCATATTGTATTGTTTAATGAATTAATATGTTTAGACTATAATAAAAAGGCTTTTGTACTTTTATACCTTATCCCTTTGTGTCGTGTCATTTGCTTTGTATTGGTGTGAACTGGAGTCCGAACCTGAGTAGTAACAACTCTCCTAAAAACCTGTTACATGAGTAGACTGAGTGGTGTATGAATGTGAGTGGCTAACTACCAGGTGGACCTTGCTGGTGAATGGCTCCTGTGACCAGGTTCACCTATAAAGCTGCCTGTTGTCTTCCTTCTAGCCAAGTTCTAAGCACCAGCACTTTGTCAGTTTTTTTGTGATCTAGATGTGATATTCGGTATATGTAGGGGTGGCTGACCTTTCTTTTTGTCAACTTAGTTTTGTTAGTTCTGGTCGTTAGATATTTGTATTTTGATTTCCTTTGTTAGCAGTTATGTTTTGTGTTTCAGTACCCACCCTGAGGTATTATTTATAATCCATGTGTATTTTATCTTAAATAAATCCTAAAGCCTTACGATTTTAACCATGGGTGGCCTGTCTGAATTTTTATGTTGTTCCCATAGGCCGGGTCGTAATAGCTACAATAACAATAAAGACCACTGATAGGTATTTTGGGACTCATTTGTAGATTTGTTATTTTGTGAATGAATTTACATGTGCCCTGTTTTCATCTCACTTCATGCCCTGTGTCCCACTGATGTTCATATCACGAAGTCTCTGCACTGATATTCATATCATGGCTTTATCTGCCCCGTGAGATATGTCCTGTATCTAGCATTCAGTGACGTCTTGCATTATCTGCCCCTCTGTGAACAACATGTTGTTTGGCCTTGTTGTTTGACACCATGGTCGGTGTAATGTACTCTATCTGATTACAATATGCTATATTAACCGTGTCCATCTTGGACATGGAGAGAGATCTTCTTGAATGCTGTCCGGACCTACCATTTTCTCTCCCGGTGTAATGGGTAATATATCTGATGGAAAATTCTTCTAGCTCTGCCTGTCTGACTTCTCTTCCTTGTGTCTGTCAAATTCATTCTAAGGTATTCTGGTTTACTCTGAAATACTTTGACTTTTACTCATTTTAGTATTGTATTTTTCCTTAAAAGGAATTTAAGTATAGGATTTAAGTATAACATTAAGGATAAATATTCACTTGGTTTAAAAGGTTTTACAGTCCTTTACATTAGGTATCTGACTTGAGTACTTTTACTCTATTACATTCTTCCAATTCTCCGCTTACGACGGAGCTAAACATTAAAGTGTTGGGGATATTCATTTTCATAATTAGGGCTATGTATCCCTTAGAAATACATAACAACCACCCTTAAGCCTGGTTTTCATTTTGAATTAACCAGTGTGATCCGTAATTTTCACACGTGCTATTTTCGTGATCTGCTCTAGTCCTAGACCGGATCAAGCGACTTGATATAGACTGAGAGTATACCCTGTAGAGTATGTGGGCTTATGCCATCTAGAAATACCGCATTACCATCCTGTATTGCTCTGCCAACCAGCTGCTGTTTATATCCGTGTATGTTCTGGACATGTAATGAACAAGCTAACATAATGCAGACGGAGCCAGAAGCATACAATTTGAACCCGAATCATCTGCATGAGAAACCGAACATCAACCTCTCAATGAAAAGGGTAATCTTCCCAGCCAAGGGAGAGCTTCTGCTTATGCCTGTAGGCTACATAATGAAGGCTTCCTTTATACTGTATTCGCTTATAGGCTAATATTTGCTGTGTGGTTGCATCAGATTCGTCAGCCATTATAATGGAGTTGGACGAGGGTTATGTTTTTTCCCTATTCCACCTTATTCTGTCTGTCCGTACATCATGAGTTATAGACTATAGCTAAAGTCATGACTCATGTTCTGTAACCTCAGCAACATTTGTGGATAGGAGTCCTAAAGTAACTATTTTTTTGTGGAGTTGAGCTGAATTAATGAAAAAATCATCAACAAAACCATTACTTGATGAATAATCTATAAAATAATTGTGTTTCAAAAGCACTAACACTCAAGATCTTGCTGTTATAAGCTGTGTGTGTATCAGCTACACGGCTGTGACTATCTTCATGACTTATTGGCTTGTGGCCTCAAGCCTACGACAATACAACCTCTCATGTTGCTTAATTATAAACAACATTTCCCTATGACTACAATTCCTAAAACCATGGCAACAGTTCAACAGTCATTTCAACAGTTAATCTGGAAAGATGCTATTATTGTAGACTGTAAATTGCTAGTGTAACAGGGTGGTATTAAGGATTGTACCCAACTACGCCACCTAGGGAATTGCACCCCAGGAAACCATTTCACTGAAGACTCCCGATTACAATTGTAACTCTCCACACAAGTTCGTTGTACAAAAACATTGAAGGCAGAAACAGGTAATTAGCAAAAGTACAAAATGTAGGGTAGCAGCACCCCAGTTCACAGCAAACCAAAGCAGATAACAATAGCAACACAAAAGGGGGGGGTGGGGGGGGGGTACCACAACCACTGGGCGGCCGTCACCTGTTGATCCCCAACACCAGACCTACAAGGAGGACAGCTACATTAGTGGGGATTCATCCAACAATAGTACAGATTAAAACACAGTTTCAGCAGTGGGACCGGGGGCAGACCAGAGCCGAAGAGTTATGATGATCGTCATGGGGGCTCCCCGCAGCCCCGCCTCCCCGCAGCCCCCCCCCCCCTACTTTGGGTAGACAGAATTGCGTTGGGGGGGGGGACTGTCGGCCGAGCGGAGCAGTCAGAGACACAGATTTCAACAGCAGTTTAAAGAAAGGAAAGAAAGAAAGTGTTAACATGTGATCTTATTGTCTTAAATATACCTGCTCTTATTCTGAAGCGCCAAATGCTCAGCAGGAAATGTTTATCAACATGTGTGTATATAACTGCTGACTAAACGGCTGGCTTCAGATGTTGTGTTGACAAGCTGAAGGAGTGGATGTCATTGCTGCCTACTCGTGTGTGTTATTCTCTTTATTTCCTATGATGTCCGACTAGCTCCCAGGCTATCTAGATTCCGTCTATCGCTGTAATGGCAGCTCTGCCAACAGAAAGAAAAGTACTTTATTATTTGTTTATTGAACCCTGCGCTCGTCTGTTTTTTGAGACCTTTATTTAGTTTATGTCTGGAGCCTGTTCTTGTTTTGTTTGCCCCGTTTATTTTGAAACCATTACACTCACACGACACAAACTCCTACCATAATATCAACCTGTTGCAGTGTGACAGTGTGACCCCACCCTGTCACTGTTTGCTGCTAGTGTACATGCCTTTCAGTAAGCGCGCACTGTTAGGACATGCAAAGACTACTAAGAAGCAGCAAACTGAACACACACACACACACACACACACACACACACACACACACACACACACACACACACACACACACACACACACACACACACACACACACACACACACACACACACACACACACACACACACACACACACACTGCTCTCTAGATTCCTGTCTCTTTAAGCAGCTGAACTCTATATTGGGCCAAACCAACTCCCCTTCCAGGGAGGGGGAGGATTGCCTGTCACAGAAGGACATCAAAGGATTAAAGGACTTTTGGGAAACCTAAAAAGACTTTAAAATAGAGCTACAAGCTCAACGGAAATGTGAATATGAATATAATGTATATGAATGTGTTTTGTGCCAAGCCAGGCAGAGTTGACATGTTGTGGATCATGTTGACCCCTATTCAGTTGGTCCAGTCTAGTGGGAGGGGCCATGGGGGGTATAAAGCTCAGAGACTGAATATCCAAGTCAGTCTGTCTGCACACTCTGCTGCTGTTGGTCGGGGAAGGAGCTGTCTCTGAGGAGGTGATGTTATTTTGTTATTATTTAATACCATGGTTTACATAGATCTATTACTGTGATGTTTATTATGATATATATATATATATATATAATGTTTTATATATATATAGATTATAATTATTTAATGTACATTTGAAAAGGCTGGATTTATAAATACTTATGCTTATCATCTTATCATATGATAATGATTTATTTGGAAATGAGTTTGATTTATGTGGTTATATATGATATGCAGTACTTTGTTTTGAATATATCTTTTTATTTCTATTTTGCAGACGTTTGGTCTCCTTTGTTGTTATCACTTGTCTGTCACTTGGGGTTAATAAATCTTGCTTAAACTCTGCCCAACTGCGTAGCCGTGCCATCCGTTTGTTCATACTACCCTAGCCTCAGAGGGGTGTGACATGCAGTCATCATCAATCACCATCGACAAACGGCTACAAGTGAGTAAACTACAAGACGCCCAATTCCCAAAGTGTGAGCACGTTGTTAAACCGTATATCTCTGGTGATAAAAGAAAGAAAGGCACAAAATGTGGAATATTCTTTGAAACATTTTAGCGACAACACAAATCTTATATGGGAGTTCCTGGCACAAAGTAGTTTTACATGTAGGGTCTTTAGATGGACAAATACATTGATCTGGAGGTCCTTGACATGAAAATATGTGAGAATCACTGGTTTTAAACAACATAAATAAGCAACTACTAGTCTACTACACTTTAGAAACAAGCCTTAAAAACACCACAGCCCGCAACTTGCAGAAAACAAGCCCGAAGTCGCTTATAATAAGCGGACATGGCATCACTGGTGGTTCCCCTTCTCAAGTTCTCCTCATGCTTTGCATCATGTTTGTAGTCCTGCGAGACACTTCTGGACTACATATAGACGAATCCGCGGAGTGGATTGATTGATTGAATACCGGGTACTTTATTAGTCAGAAATGTAAACGGTACAGAGTACAGTCAAACACTTTGATTTTGTACTTAATAGGCCCATCGCTCCCAGCAGAGCCGAAGAGTTCTGATGATCCTCATGAGGGCTCCCCGCAGCTGAAGCCTGTTGGCTTCACTCACCTCAAACCAAGACTCCAGAGTGAGCAGAGGGAGAGAGCACCAGTGTGTGTGTGTGTTTGCACCAGACCACACGGTATGAAATGTTTGACTGTTTATGTTACTCTTATTATGTTTGTACTCTTATTGATTAAGCAGTGTTAAAGCCTGTGACATTTGCAGTTGTAGTGAACTTTTAGTGACTGAAGTTGTCTACATTGCCTGTCCAGGCTGTCCATCACACTATGTGTAAATGTGACCATCGGTGACTGAGGTTCAAGTTGGTTATGCAGCCCTTTAGCACCCTCGATATGCGGAGTGAGGTATACATGATTATTTATTTGTCTAGTTTCCATTTGGAGTATATCATTCATGATTGTATTTGTTTGGTTGTGGTACTTTTGGTTATTGTGCATTTTCCTTGTCTTATAATTGAAATGACTTGAGTTTTGTATCACTGCATTTATAATTGACCATAAATTAACCATTTTTATTGTTGATTGTACTGCTGAAGTGACAAGTTTATTGCACAGATTTTAGTAGTGAAACTATGAGATTATTCGATTGTAACTGTATTTATTCTATATCCTTATAGTTTTCACGGTGTTGGAACAATAAACACACCCGTCGAGACCACCCAAACTTGTCATTCTTTCATCAATCGAGGGGCAGCTACAATCAACCTGCAGTCATCATCAATCACCATCGACAAACAACTACAAGTGAGTAAACAACAAGACGCCCAAGTCCCAAAGTGTGAGCACGTTGTTAAACCGTGTATCTCTGGTGATAAAAGAAAGAAAGGCATATTGACCCTACATTCAAGTTGAAATATTTACTCTGATACGGACACAAGTATTGAAATTGGATCGATTGGAAGGATCTAACCATAATGGATGTGTCACGCTATTAGTCAGGTTCACTATGTGTTTTTGTTCAAAATTTGTGGAGATTAGCAAAACAGTACATTTTCTTAATGTTCAGAACATGGGGAATCTAAAAATTGATGTTTGCATTTGCACAGACACCTGCATGGCCGCCATATTGGACGTTCAAAATGGCCACCATAAAATATATAATTTATGCTATCTTGGCTTCTAGACAACATAGAAAGTGAATTAAATGTGCTAATCCTATTTTTTTCTGGGTCAAGGAATCCAATAGACACCTAAAGGATTGTGCACAGGAACTTGCAGTAGCGCCCCCTAGAGGATGGCCAGAAAAAATCAGGTTTACTATGTTAAACAATATACTTTCGTTTACATTTTTTGATTAGCAAAAACTATACATTTTTGGTATCTTCAGAGCATGGGGAATCAAAAAATTCTCGTTTGCATTTGCACAGATACATGCATGGCCGCCATATTGGTTGTTTTATGGACACCATAAAATATATAGCCTAATTTGTGCTGTCTTGGATTCTAGACAACCTAGAACCTTAATTAGATAGCTTTTCCAGGTCAAGGAGTTCAAAACAGACCTCAATTTATATCTCAGGGTTATAGAAAAGCAAGAAAGCAAAATGAAAACATAGTCTTTATATTTCTACATTAGCAGCAGGCATGTACATGAGATTACACATTAAAGTGCAAAGAGATTATCGACAAGTTATAAGATTAAACTATATACAATATCTACATCTATCATTCAGGAATATTATTTTACAGCTCTTCATCACTGTCCGGAGTGTCATTTTCCACATTGCAGTCTGTGTCGTTTTCGCATTCACCACACAAACAAAGTTCTGTGCAAGCCAAGTTGTGTCTCCTGCATGAACATCTCTGGGTTGTGCAATGGGTTTTGCAGATATTGTATATAGTTTAATCTTATAACTTGTCGATAATCTCTTTGCACTTTAATGTGTAATCTCATGTACATGCCTGCTGCTAATGTAGAAATATAAAGACTATGTTTTCAATTTACATTTGCTTTCTTGCTTTTCTATAACCCTGAGATATAAATTGAGGTCTGTTTTGAACTCCTTGACCTGGAAAAGCTATCTAATTAAGGTTCTAGGTTGTCTAGAATCCAAGACAGCACAAATTAGGCTATATATTTTATGGTGTCCATAAAACAACCAATATGGCGGCCATGCATTTATCTGTGCAAATGCAAACGAGGATTTTTGGATTCCCCATGCTCTGAAGATACCAAAAATGTATAGTTTTTACTAATCTAAAAATGTAAACTAAAGTATATTGTTTAACATAGTAAACCTGAATTTCTCTGGCCATCCTCTAGGGGGCGCTACTGCAAGTTCCTGTGCACAATCCTTTAGGTGTCTATTGGATTCCTTGACCCAGAAAACATAGGATTAGCACATTTAATTCACTTTCTATGTTGTCTAGAAGCCAAGATAGCATAAATTATATATTTTATGGTGGCCATTTTGAACGTCCAATATGGCGGCCATGCAGGTGTCTGTGCAAATGCAAACATCAATTTTTAGATTCCCCATGTTCTGAACATTAAGAAAATGTATTGTTTTGCTAATCTCCACAACTTTTGAACGAAATTATATTAGGTGACATAGTGAACCTGACTATATTGAAGCTAATGAAATGAGCGATACCATACGGATGAATGAACGCACAGAGCGCGACATTTAATGTGGATTGGAATGAATTGATGTCGCTATTAAGCAAGCTTTGTGCAACGCTAAGTTTGGATCTGGAAAATAAGCGCTGCTGTTGTATTCTAAATACGGACGTCACGTTTTACTGATGTCTGTAAATGAAGCGGATGAATTACTCCAGTATGAAAGAGGCCTGTTCGTGTGTTTGCTAATACAAAAACAGCTTAATTGATATAAGCATCAAAGCAATATTTTAAGTACTTTTTATTAGCAAGTGCATTCCATAGCGCTGGACCACATATGGACATCATAAACCTGCGATGGGAACAGTTCCTATGTAGTAAAAGATTATATGAAATAAAATATTTAACTGGTTTATATTTTACAATTTTAGTTATAGATGGCAAGTATAATGTTAAGGAATATTTGTCTTATTAGCCAGAGATCCTTTTAAAATGTTTCTATTACTGTGAGTGATATGGTCAGCTTCTGATGTCTTTCTTTCTTTCTAGATGGAGATGACCGTAGATGCTGCTGGAACACTGAACCTGGTCTCCTGTGTGAACCACCCCATCCTGGCTGCGAAGATATCCATGTGGACATTATGAGTGTTTGTATAGAGAGAAGCATGGCTGAAGAGCTTTGCCTATCAGTCGTTTCTTGCTGCTGCCAAAGTCAAATTGTGATATCTGTAGTGTTTAGTTCATGGCCGCTTATGAGATGTAGATATAAGTACACCTGACTGGTGGAATAGCCTTGTGATACATACTGGGTGTGCTCTTTGGTCGTTCACAAAATGCCACAAACTCACTAAAAGTTGCACAAAAATCACACAAATCAAGGGATGTCCGACAGTCTGTGTTGGATATTGTCCAACTCCTAATTGCCGATATCAACTGATACCGATATATATATATATTATATGCAGCCTTTTTCCAGTGGTGGAAACATAACTCAAACTTTTTACTTAAATAAAAGTAGGCAATACTGCAATATAGAAATACTCCGTTACAATTCAACATGTACTCGAGTAAAGGTACAAAGGTTTTGGTATAAAATGTACTTAAAATACCAAAAGTAATTATTAATAATTACTCATTATGCAAAATGTCTCATCTAAAATGATCTAATCTCTCATCTCAAGTTTTCAAATGTATAAAAATATTTTGAAAATAGCAGATCTACAAGCTCACATGTGTCTTATTGTATTGTGAGCTTGTAGATGTTTTTAATGTAAAAGAATAAATAAAGTAAAATTAAGGGTTAGGGTTATTAATTTTTAATGCCTTTATCGGCCGATAATATCGGACATCCCTAACAAAAACATATATCAAACGTGTCAATACATTTCAAAGAATGCCACAAGTGGCACTAAAACTTCACCAATAAATAAAGAAACATCCACATGTTCCATAAATTAAATGCCACAAAGGTTTGCCGAAAAAATGAAGATTACAAAAAATAAGTTTCTTAAACATCTTCTGCCGTATGTCCATAGAACTTCAGCACTGTTGCAGCAAGCCAGTACAATGTGTCATTGTCTAGGTCACCTAAGCCACGATCACCATTCGGTGGCCGGTATTTGGGGCAAATGGTCATTACGTGTTCCACAGTCTGTAGTGGATCCTCGCATTCACAGTGGGCACTGTCCGAGATGTCCCACTTCTGCAGGGGAGGTGCTGGCAAAGAACATATTTGGGGTCCTCAATGTATTCCACTGGTCCCTCTGTCTTGCCTTCACCCAGGATGCCTTGGAGGTGTCAGCTGGTGTTGTGTGGAGCAGTTCCTGGGCCTGTGTGGCAAAGGGGCACAGTGACTTGAGGCACGTGTGCTGTGGCAAAGGTCGCCGTGACTTGGTGTGTGTGTGTGTGTGTGTGTTGTGGCAAAGGGCACCGTGACTTGAGGCACGTGTGCTGTGGTGTCTCTGACGACCTTGTGGAGGAGATGGCTGGGATTCACTCAGCTGTGCCTTCCCGGTGAGGGCCAGCGTGGCTGCTTCTCGTCTGACCTCTGTTGGAGTGATTCCAGCAAGAACAGGCAGGCAGTTTGTTTGGGGTGGCCCATCCGGTGTTGAGGGCAGCATCCAGCTTCTTGACATGAGAGCTACGGCTCCAGACTGGGACACAGTACTCGGGTCGTCTGCATAGCCATACTTCATTGATGTTGTTGCAGGGAGGTCATGGATGTAGCTGTTAGTGTTGAACAGCAGTTACTGGTGTGGAACCGAAAAGCTTCACAAACATGCCAAAAAATTCTAGTTTTGAACCTTTTTAATCTAGTTTATTTTCAAATAAATTAGTTTTTACTGTTTTGTGAAGCAACTTTGGGTACCTTGAAAAGTGCTATATAAATTGTATGTATTATAAAAAAACAGACACACAGCAATTGTCGCCACACAGACATCACAAATTCCTATTGGCAGCAGCAAGTGAGTGATGTGCAAAGCCATTCATAGACTATAACCACCATGTCTTCATTCCAGATGCTGCGAGGCTCAACCGGAGCCCCTACAGGTGGACATCTGCAGTTCTCGCTGTCCATGGATGAATCTGCATGGGGGGCTCTGAAGGCGGCTCAAAGTAAGAAACCACTTAGACTTTTCTATTACTGCGAGTGGTATGGTCTGCTTCTGTTTTAAATGTTCTCTATACATTTTGTGTATGATGTGAAAGGACACAATGTACATATATCTGGCTCTTGGTCACTTAAATTAATCTTTCTTTCTTTCTTAGGGTGGATGGGTCGTGGTAGACGTCGTGGAAGGACAGAGATCCGTTCCAAAGCTTCCCTCCCGGGCGTTTCCTCTGAGGACTTCTGATGAGCTGTGAGTAGGAATATTTCTTGTTGGGATGGATATCTGTTGTACTGTTATGGTACGAAGTATAGCATGGCAGTATGATTCCTCCTAGTGGCACTGGTTGAATGTCTGTCAGCTCTCCAAGCTAATCAAAGTCTTAATGACACCTTTTTTTAAACCACTTCAACCCCAGCATCTCTATTCTGGGGGGAGCGTTCAGCCAAATTAGCAGATCTACAAGCTCACACCGCATTGCGACGTGTTGTGAGCTTGTAGATCTGCTATGTTTGGCAAATCAATTTGTGTAGAGTGAAATCGGAGCATATACCAAATGCTCTCTTTAAAGGTCTGTTTTATCAAATCTATAGAGGGTTTAAGTGGTTCTGAATATGCAGCTCAACAAAAGCTAATGTAGTCTTTATTTCTTTCTTAGGACGGAGATCTGTGTAGATGCCGGAGGACTTCGGACCTGGGCCTGCCCGGTGAGGAACCGCACAGTAAGAACCGGCCTTTCACGATTATGAGGTTTCTTTTTACTGGACGATTATTGTCGCTCTAATAAATTGCAATTTAATATTTAAGTGTGGCCCGGACGGTTAGCTCAACTGTCTGGGCACCTATGCTGCCAAGCCAGCCGGACGGCGTGCTGCGGGTTCGACTCCCGACGGCCACTGCTGGACAGGGTACACGCACACACACACACGCATGCACACACAGAGCAAAGCTAATTTGGTGTGTTTTTTTTCTTTTCTTTCTTTGTTAGAATGGAGATATCGATAGACGAGCTGATGTTCCCGGACAGAGATCCGTTCCAAAGCTCCCCCCCCCCGGGGGCTTCCTCAGAGGACTCTGATGAGCTGTGAGTAGGAATAGTTCTTTCTTGTTTCTGAGGATGGATAACTGCTTTTGTACTGTTATGGCACGAAGAATGGCATCATTTACTACAGTCATCCAAATGTTTTAAATATTTTATGATAAATCTAAATGACTCTGCACAATAGTTTGAGAGTCAATATCTCATCTGCTTTTAGAAGCACTTGAATAAAAAATGACAAAAGATGTTGAGGACTGTACATGTGTTGATGCCTCCTAGTGGCACTGTGGTTGAATGTCTGTCAGCCTTCCAAGCTAATCAAAGTCTTAAAACCCCTCTAGAGATCTGCAGGTCTGTCCATGGATGGATGGGAGGACGGAGATCTGGGTAGACGTCGCTGGAACGCCACTGCTGGACAGGGTACACGCACACACACACACACATGCACACACAGAGCAAAGCTAATTTGGTGTGTTTTTTTTCTTTTTTTTCTTTGTTAGAATGGAGATATCGATAGACGAGCTGATGTTCCCGGACAGAGATCCGTTCCAAAGCTCCCCCCCCCCCCCCCCCCCCGGGGGCTTCCTCAGAGGACTCTGATGAGCTGTGAGTAGGAATAGTTATGGCTTGTTTCTGAGGATGGATAACTGCTTTTGTACTGTTATGGCACGAAGAATGGCATCATTTACTACAGTCATCCAAATGTTTTAAATATTTTATGATAAATCTAAATGACAAATAATAAATGCACAATAGTTTGAGAGTCAATATCTCATCTGCTTTTAGAAGCACTTGAATAAAAAATGACAAAAGATGTTGAGGACTGTACATGTGTTGATGCCTCCTAGTGGCACTGTGGTTGAATGTCTGTCAGCCTTCCAAGCTAATCAAAGTCTTAATGACACTACCACTTCAACCCCAGCATCCCTATTCTGAGGGAGCGTTCAGCAAAAATAGCAGATCTACAAGCTCACACCGCGTTGCAACGTGTTGTGAGCTTGTAGAGCTAATGCTTTCTTCTTTCTCTCTCAGGATGGAAATGGCAGTAGACGCAGCTGGAGCCTCTAGAGATCTGCAGGTCTGTCCATGGATGGATGGGAGGACGGAGATCTGGGTAGACGCTGGAGGACTTCGGACCTGGGCCTGGATGGATGGGAGGACAGAGGACTGAGATCTGGGTAGACGCTGGAGGACTTCCGACCTGGGCCTGGATGGATGGGAGGACAGAGGACGGAGATCTGTGTAGACGCTGGAGGACTTCGGACCTGGGCCTGGATGGATGGGAGGACAGAGGGCGGAGATCTGGGTAGACGCTGGAGGACTTCGGAGAGGAACTCAACATATACGAACCGCTTCGGTGAGGAACTCGACAGTACGAACCGCTTTAGGGTTGGGGCTTTTTTATAGGCTGTATAGTAAAAAGCCAATAATCGTCCGTTGCCGATAATCGGTCATCCCTATTCTTAAACGTTACTGTAAGTGCATGTGTATGTTGTGACAGGACACACACCCACACACACAGCAAAGCTAATTTGGGGTGCGTGTGTGTCTGTCTGTCTTTCGTTCTTTGTTAGAATGGAGATCTCAGCCGATGCCCGAGATCCGAAGCTTTCCCTGGGTGTTTCCGCTGAGGACTTCTGGGTCGCTGGGAGGCTCGGATGGAGCTGGAAGGTTCGGTAGACATCACTGGAACCCGTTTAGGCCTGTCGGAATTTGAGGTTTTATAATGGCCGATTTAATTGTTTCTCAAATAAATTACTAGTAACAATTTAATTGCGTCATAACATAACATTCTAAATAAAACTTTGGCTTTTGTAGGCTTTGTAAACAAAAAGCTGCACATGGCATAATTCAACAACTTTATACACTAAAAGAGAAGAAAATTACAAAGTGACACGTTTAGAGCTTGTAGATCGGTTGCTTCCATTATTTCTTTAAAATGTTTGACAATATATGAACATTTTCAACATGGAGACTATTATGACTAATCTCTAAAAAAAGTATCTCAAATACTTGGCGATTAGGTAATTGTGACAGGCCTAAATCCTTCTAGTTGTGTTTTTTATATCATGTTCTGTAATCAGTTAGGGTTGACTATAGACTTTTTTTAGGAACAAGATCATCATGCCGGTGAAGTGCACGTTTCTAGCTGATGGAGCAACTATTTCTGATCACCTTTGGAGTTACATCACAGCAAGGTAACTATACAACACACTATGATCATGACATGACATCAGCTTGTGACTGCAACTTGTTCCTGTTCGCAGATGACTCGGCACTGCTAGTCTCGGACAGGAACAAACTGCAGGTTGAAAAGGCCCTCAGCTCTGAACTCGGTAGAATCTGCACCTGGCTCGCTGATAACAAACTATCTTTACACCTGGGAAAAACTGAATCCATTCTCTTTGGATCTAATAGTAATCTCAGCAAGGCAAATGGCTTCTTGGTTAGAGTTGGTGACAATGTTATCACACGTAAAGATGAAATTACCTACCTAGGTTCCATCCTGGAGGCTAATCTTTCCAGTGATAAAATGGCCACCAACGTAATCAAAAAAGTCAACCAAAGAACAAGATTCCTTTACAGGATCTCCTCACTGGTCAACAAAAACACCTTGAAGACCTTAACAGGAGCCCTCGTACAAGGTTTCTTTGACTATGCATGCACCTCCTGGTACCACAGCACCTCAAAGGCCCTTAAAACTAGGCTCCAGACCTCGCAAAACAAACTGGTCAGGCTCCTACTTGGCCTCACCCCCCGAACCTACCTCACTCCTGCCCACTTTGACAGGCTGGAATGGCTTAGGGTCGACGACAGAGTACAGCATCTTGCAATGGGTCTGGTCCACAAGATTCGATACACCACCAAGATACCCATGTACCTGTCTAGATACTTCCTTTATGTTAACGAAGTCCAAACCCACAACACCAGAGGGAGTGCAACGAACCATGTACAACCCAGATTCGGCACAAACAAGGGACTAAATTATTTTCACTCCTATGCCACCAAAATGTGGAACGCCCTACCAACAGTCATTAAGACATGTGAATCTCTTGACTCCCTTTTTCCCCTCACTGTATACGTTTATTTTCCCTTTTTACCTCCTTTATGATGAATTCCTGTTCTGTTCTTTGACTATATAGAAGTGTCTTTGTACGTCTCTAAATGTTTTGAAGAATTGAACATGGTGGACCCTCTTGTAAACAAGTGTAATGCTTAATTGGGTCGTCCACTTGCAGTTAACAGTCTTTGTATTGAGTTTGTGCTTGACATGTACTGTAATTCTGCAAACTGTTAATAAATATTTCAATCAATATTGTTTTATGAACAAAGTAGTAATGAGCATTTCTTTATTTTCTTTAGGACGTTGCTGGTCTCCTGTGTGGCTCCATCTGGAGTTCACCAGGGTTCTGAGTCACTCAGATCCTGACTGGTAGTGGTGATATGTAGATGTGATCAATCAGGGCTCTAAACAATAAAATAATAAACCAATATAAATAACTAGATAATAATATAAATAAATGGATAAAACGAACGATAAAAAAATTGATTATAGTAAAATAAAAGTAAATTGAAATAGTAAAATAATAGTAAATAAAAATTAGTAATACATAAAATAAAATTAGTAATAGCATAGTAATGGATAAAATAAATATAATTAGTAATATAGACAATAATACATAAAATAAATTAAATTATCAATATAGTAATGCATAAAATTAGTAATAACAGTAATACATAAAATAAATGAATGCATAAAAAATAAAATTAGTAATAACAGTAATACATAAAACAAATACAATTTGTAATGCATGAAGTAAAATTAGTAATAACATAGTAATACATCAAATAAATACAATTAGTAATATAGTTATACATAAAATAGTAATATATCAAATACAATTAATACATAAAATAAATTCAATTACTTTGTGTTGTTATAGAATGACTTAAAAAAACAAACAAACAAAAATATCAATCACATCTACATATCACAACCAGGCTATATTGCCAGCAGGCAGGTGGACTGTAAACTCACTACAGCTGTCACAATGTGATATACTTTGTTTTGACCCAACTGGCCTCCAAGGAGAGGCGAGCATGGAGCCGGACATCTGATGATACACGAGAGAAGACGCCATAGTCAAAAAAAATTGTAATATGTTTTATGTTGATTGTAATTTATGCATGATGCCATATATCTGTAAATATTCATTATTTTCTTGTTAATAAATTATTGCATTTATACCCGGGTGTCCGTTATGTGTCCATTACCCTTAGATCGCGCCGCCGTGGATTTATTTATTTCCCAAATGGTCTAAAAATGAGTTATTTAGCATACTTTTACCAATGAATTAGCCTATACACAGACAGCAACTGATTAGCCTATTTTGGACGATTTGGGTCTTTTCTCTCGAGTCAGTGTGTAGTCTGTGTAGATTACCCGGCGGTGTTGCTGCCCCTCCCGGGAGTCGCGGCTCATGGCTCTTCACAGACGGCACAGAGACAGCAGTCACTCCGCTGAACGTGTCAGTGTTGCTGCAGTGGTGTGAACTGTGAACCGTGCGGGCACTGGTGGTGGTGCTGAGTTCTGACAGCCGAGTCACAGCTTCTTCTTCTGAATTACTTTATCTTTGCCTTGGAAAATACATTTTGCGTTTTGCTGTCTCCCAAAACAAACCAGCGCGCGCTACTGTTTGCTACAAAGCGACTGGAAGCGGACGAGCTTTACAGACATACCAATAGTAGCCAATCATATGCTGATTAGGCCAGTTTCTGTATAGCCTACCTACCCGATCACCAAGGAGCAACAACACACACACACACACACACACAATAGCCTTCTATATAATGCTGCGCACATATATTATATATATTAAAAAAAATACCCAGCATAATTTTTGGGAAGGCTAAGCCTTCCCTAGCCTTATACACACCCGCCGCCTATGGGCACTGTACTGTAGGCATATAATACCTGGCTAGGTGAAAACAAAAGAAACCTGATTAGCATTTGAGTACTTTTAACACCTCTGAACAGCCGGCGGAGAGGTTCACATTTTCGGAATTTTGCGACCGAGTCACAGAGGGTCAATAATTCCCAGAAAATATGTAATGTTAATATAAAATGTCCACGAAAATCTTCATGGGGGCTAAAAGGGGCTATTTAATTCTTCATGGGGGCTATAGCCCCCACAGACTCGACGTCGTTGACCGGGGGCTTCACTCAACACAAAGAATCAAACAATGAATAAAATAACAAAAAGGGTGGTCGTCCAGTGATGGTACTGCATAGGGAAATGGATCCAGGCAAAACAGCAGGGTGTCACTGGCCCTGAAATTACAATTGGCCCGAGTTAGTTTACCATTTATGTAATCTAAAATACAAAGAGACAAAAGTAGAGACAAACCTAACATACCACGTTTGCTAGGGCAGCCCAACAGGCCAGCTTCTAGGAGAATCTAATGCAGCCATTGAGTGTGCTGCTTAAATAGTGCGGCAATCAGCCCACTGATTAGTGGGAGGAGGAAGGGCTTATGAGCAGAGTGGGGCACCCTGCTACAATAAGGGCCTTTCTCTGCCCCACCCCTCCCCCATTTGTTTATATTGTGTTTAGGATCCTAGATGGCCGCAGCACCAGGAGGGGGTGGGGCGGAGGTGAGCGGGCAGGATCCACATAAGCCCTTACTGGGCTGCATTCAAGACACTTGCCTTGTGTCTAACACCTGACTTGTGTCTGAACACAGCATTGATGGATGTGTTCTGCCCCCCTCCTCTCCAGCAAACAAAATGTTTGGTCAAACCATATGGGCTTCCATTGGAAATGCATTGGAGCAGCCATTAAACAGACACAAGAGAAACACAAGACCGGTGTCTTGAATGTGTGAACGCAGCCCAGTAAGAGCATCGACCCCACCCGGTGCTGCGGCCGTGTTGGATCCTAAACACAATATAAACAAATGGGAGAGGGGTGGGACAGAGAAAGGCCCTTATTGTAACCCCCAGCCAAGACCCAGTCCGCAACAGCTCTGCCAATCGGGCTCAGCTCTATTGGCACGACAGGTTGCGCGTTGGTCTGGCGAGTGGGAGGCCCGGGTTCAATCCCCGCTTTCCGTGCAATGCTACACTAGCAACTAAGTACTAAGTAATGATTCATCATTAATGCCAAAGCCCCATGCACTCTTAAAGTAGAAACAATGAGCAACATAAAACCCACTCTACTATCAAAACTAAACTATGAGTGTGGTTTAAGTTGCTATAGGAACAAACTTTGAAATCTTGCTTCTATTTTTGCCAGACACAGGGGCCAGCAAATGAGTCAATGACACTTACTGACTGGGTGAAAAAAAGTATCATGACATTAAATCCCAGAGTTTCCAAAGTGATCCTCATGAAAAAACTAAATAAGAAAAGTGATAAGTTCCTTGTATTTATCACTTTTGTTATTTTACGCCACTGTAAATTGTAAATTCCATATGAGTGGAATGGTTAAGATCTGGCGCTGAGCTAGCCTGGGCTCAATACCATTTTTGGGTTTCTGATCCGGTCAGGAGCGGAAATAACGTGCGTCATGTTGTAGTCACTCCATGGTTTGTAGTCAGCAGGAACCACCAAATCGGAACCGATCAAGGGCAACATAATTTTAGGTCCTACCCAATAATTGTTATTATTATTATACTTTGTTTAATAATAATAATAATAATAATATTTATTGTCCCGAAGGATTTTCGTCTTCACAAGTGTTCCAAGTGTTGGTATATCCATCTTCTATTCAAACTCGTAGCAACTGGTGAGACTAAACTAGTTGTGACCCGTCAATGAGGCGGATGGTGCATCTTGCCCTCAGTCGTCTTACTGGTAGTGGTAGTAGTTATACTCGATTCAGCATTTAAATGGGGATTGGGCGAACCAAACCGGAACGAGTAAACCGGAACCACCGCTTTCAGTATCCGTGGTCTAGACGACAAATTAAAACTGTGGTAAATCAGTATCCGCCAACACAAATTAACACTTTGTGGTAAATCAGTATCTGTGGCGGATCGCCACAGATACTGATTTACCACAAAGTGTTAATTTGTTCTTTCCGTAGGGCAACTGAAATTGTATTTCTACTAACTGGATGCAGATAGGTGATCCAGAATGAATTGACAACCTATTCCAGTGACTTTGACAGGTGCATGTTACAATTACAATTTAGCGCATGCTCTTATCTTATCCAGAGTGACAAAGTGCAAGATCAGAGTAAATGGCATGAACCCTAGTCGACAAACAACAGGATAATTGAGTAAAGGGCCAAGAAAACAATTAAGTGTTACAAAGTAACTAGAATAGGATTCCAGGTAAAGATTTAACCCAGCATCTGTCTAAACAACATATTACCTAAATATCATATAGACCAATTATTTGTTTACAAACATTGGGACTGGGCGCACGCACGGGTGACTGTTTCATGTAATCAATTCCCAACAGATCTCCAAACCTGTTGTTTTGGGGAGCGCTGGTTTCAGTCCATTCAATCTCTCTTGTGTGTTGGCTAATGAGATGCACCCTAGGAGACATTTATACTTCAAAGCGCAACAGTATTGTGCACAGAGAAGAGCTGATATACAAGCTCACATCGCATCGTGGATGTGACTGTTGTGAGCGTAGACAACGACGTCGACTCTGTGGGGGCTATGGGGCTACAGCCCCCATGAAGAATTAAATAGCCCCTTTTAGCCCCCATGAAGATTTTCGTGGACATTTTATATTAACATTACAGACCATTAGACCATTTGGGAAATAAATAAATCCGAGCGGCCCAACGCAATTCTGTAGTCTACCCAAAGTACCAGTGAAAACTGCCACCGCTGCGGGGGGGGGGGGGGGGGGCTGCGGGGAGGCGGGGCTGCGGGTAGCCCCCATGAGGATCATCA
The DNA here is from genome assembly GCF_963924005.1 of Protomyctophum bolini. NCBI lineage: Eukaryota > Metazoa > Chordata > Actinopteri > Myctophiformes > Myctophidae > Protomyctophum > Protomyctophum bolini. The sequence goes on from NC_137862.1 coordinate 35,602,661, forward strand.
GAACTGGTCGCATTTACTATCAAAATGTGCATTTCCCGTCAGTTGGTTGGTCCCCAGGCCAACCAGAGCACAGATCCTCGTGACATCACGTGACATCCCTTCAATATTAAGCCCATATATGGGAATGCCCATATATGGAGATCCATGTCATCAATATTGGCCAGCAACTCTACATCTGACCTCAAACCCTTAGATCTCCAGACATATAATATAGCATATGACGTGATGAATATATGTACCAATGCCAGGGTATAATTGGTTATCGATGGTGACGTAACGATGACATGTTTCAGTGTCGGGTGGACTAAAGGTAATGCCCCTATGTGTATGTAATTGCCATAACAGGCATAAGTAATCATTACCAAATACTACTTTCTTTACTCCAAAAGCAAAGTACGTAGCAAATAGCTAAACCTAATAATTCAATATTGCAAACGTTCTTTCACAGAGAGGCTGAGATTTGAAAGTTTGTAGCGGTCTACAGTAGTACTTGCACGCTCTGCTTGCGCACTAGTAGGCCATTGGCCTACTAGTGTGCAACAAGCAAGTATAGGCACTCAACAGAGTGCAGTTCTAGTTTACTTATAACTTAGAGGTCTTCAGTTTGAGAATTCTGGTTTTGTTTAAAATGTTGACTATAACCACCTAACCACTTGAACGCTATATAATTCATTGACCAGGGTCTGCCAAGGGTCTGCTTGTCCTCCTCCTCCCCCCCCCCCGCTACACCATATCTCATGTTAGCCTGTTATGACATTCCAAAAGCATTTGATTTGGTCTAGACAATGGTCTGTGTCCACAGAAGGCATTTGATTTGGTCTAGACAATGGTCTGTGTCCACAGAAAGCATTTGATTTGGTCTAGACAATGGTCTGTGTCCACAGAAAGCATTTTCGACTGCGTTTTGATGCTTTATTGATGGCCATGGGTGCATGCGTTTGGTCCGACATACCATTGGTCCGAACGACAACCTACCTCAAACCCTCACCCTATAACCTCCCACGGGGCAGCACACCTAAACCTAACCCTAACCCTCTCCCGACCCTTAACGCACCTCAGACCAATGCTCCTTCGAACCAATGATATGTCGTACCAAAGTATGCCTCCCGATGGCCACAACATCCAAACTCAAACAACCTGTCATCCTCGTTATTAGCTCAAATAGCTTTGCTGAAACAACGTAAACATGAACTTCTCATGATTGTGGTAACGCTACAACGTCAACGTTGTGTCGTGAATTACCGGGATGTCAGACACAACCAGGATGATTAAATGACCGGCGCCCCAGGGCACTCTGAAAAAGAAAAACCACTGAGCAACGAGTCATAATATAACCCTGTCGTCATGGCAACGAATCATGACTTGGTTACAATAGTTAACCACAGCGACTCCACTGGACTGGAGGTGTTTTCATTGATGACAATCACTTCCTCCAGAGTGCAGGAGATGAAGACGTTGTCATAGGAACTACAGATATTCTTGATCCAAAGCCCTGACCTCATCGTCATGAAAAAACAACTTTCTTTATCAACGCTGTATTTCTTGAGGCAGACAGAAGTATTAAGGAGAGACATCTACTGCAGGTGCAAGATGAACTAACCTCCTACTGGTAGAGCACAGAGTTTCAACTTTCGAAACTGACATTGTGATGCAAGATTGGTTAATTTACTGGTGAGTCTTCTTCTTGTATAAGGTCATGGAGTAAAAACAGAAACAACATGAGATGTTGTCCTGTTCTTTTTACAGTAGCTTGTAAATACAATTATTTGAATCCAAAATTACCATGAAATGCTCTTTAACATTAACTTATTAACTAAATTATGCAAACATGAAATTGTCACAACATTAAATCCATATGAGTTCTAACTTAGACAGTGAGAAGGAAAAGCATCACACATTGTTGCACAAAGAAGTGGATGCACTCTCTGTGCTGCTTCTAAAACACATGATCACACATTGTTGCACAGAGAAGAAGTGGTGGATGCACTCTCTGTGCTGCTTCTAACAAATTGTTTGCAAGCCCGCACAGCTGATTACTATCCAGTGCAATCATTTAAACTCACACATCTGCCTTAACTAATGTCACGGTGACCTGCCTCTCAAGTACTTCTGTCTTTCAAAGCCATTGTAGACAACATAACAGCATACATGATACAATAAGAATCACATTAGTAAGTAAGTAAATTTTATTTTAAGACAAGACAATGACAGTGAGACATGCACTCTGACCATAAAAGATACATCATTGTACAATGGTGTCACGTGTTGTTAGCTTGTAGATGTGCTATTTTTGGCGAGCGACACCATCATACTACAGAGTATAAATTAAGCATGAAGACAGAGACACATGCTCGCCTATGGCTCCCCCTCTGAGAGACTGAAGGATGCAGATGTACAAGCAGCAGCTTTGGCAGTCTGTTAGAGGAAGTGAGGACAGAAAGTGCATTCTCACCACATCTCTCTCTCTCTCTCTCTCTCTCTCTCTCTCTCTCTCTCTCTCTCTCTCTCCCCAAGTCCCCCCCACCCCCCTGCTCGCACTCACCACCCATCTTTGCTAATCCACCTGCTATAAAAAGAATTATCAGTGAAAAAGACTGAGGTCAAAGCTATTTGAATAATTTTTGTGAATGACGCAGGGCCTGCAGGTCTCATGGGACTCCGAGCACACTGTGAAAAGTAGACATTGATGTTGGATAATAGTGCAATTGCACAGTATGGAGGGGGGGCGGGGGGGTGGATGGGGTTCTTCCATTACCACTTATTGCTGAGTTTCAATTTGAAGGGAATGAGCTACAAAATGCTAACATTTCTTCTAAGTTAAAAGCCTTTACTCTCATGTCAGTGGAGTTAATAGAAATCCAAGGTTGCCCTATAGTAAATCTTCCCAAACCAGTCAGTCAGTGGTGCAGTATCAGTACAACAAAATTAAATGTGCATTGTGAAGGTATGTTGATCCACCCGGAACAAACTCAACCATTGGCTTACCTTACACACATGAGCGTTTGCAGGATTGTGTACAGTTTGCAGAACGTTTTCATAACATTATATAGAATTATTTTCTTTGTATTTGATTAGTTGCACAGTTTTAGTTGCACCGTGTTGATTTGATTTAGCTTTTTCTTTCTTATTGGATTTCTTCCCAACTAGTCCCACAAGAGTAGTTCTGATTTAGCCTGGCTCCAGCCTCTGAATAGAATGTCTGGCCTATTTTATACTTGTTTTAGAACAGTGTTGTGTACATAATAATTTTAACGTCAAACTATAACCTCAAGAACAACATGTATTTCAATATAATTGTCAAATGTTTGTACAATTACAGTAAGTAAGAACAAAGCATGGTAATACATCAAATACATAAATAAATAGTCAACAAGAATATGTACACAAAGAACCTAACAGTGGAATATCTATATAATTAAACTATAAGTATACACTATAGAGTCCTATGTCTACATACTGTATCAAACTATCTAAGTTACATAAGTTGAGCCTGTAATTAAGATCATCAAGGCTAGGCCATTGTGTAAGTGCTTTAAGGGCTAGTCTTTGTACATGTGATATTGTGGTAAAAGACGTGACTGTTGACTGCAACTGCTGATACTAGGCTATAGTACTCGTTTCTACATTGAAGCTTCTCTCTGGAGTAGTTAAGGTACTGTAACATACCACCAGCTAGTGCCAGCACAAAGTTTCTATGCAGAGTGTATTGCTTTCAAATATGAATATGTCATTCTGCTCAACAGCGCCAGTGTGGGACTGAACGAGAGTTAGTGCTTTGGCAAGACTCAGAAACCAAGAGCTATCTAATCAACACCAATGGGGTGATATATAAAATGAATGGTCGTAAAAATAAATAAAACCACCACCCTCACAGTAGGAATCTGTGAACAAATCCAACAGCCCCTTAACTTTAAAGCCATTATCCCAACATAGGTAAAATTATATGTCTGGGCCAAAGCCTGAAATATTCCCAGCAGTAGTCCATTTGCCTTGTACAACACATAGCCATTCTAGAGAATGACAGTGAAGCTAAGGAATGGCAGAGTTTGTGCAAGTGTAAATTACTTCATCCTCCAGGTGTAATGGAGTCTTTTTCAGCCTTAGTGGTTATCTTATCAGCACACGACTCCTTTCGGTTTGTGAAATTGCTTCGGTGGTGCAAATTACTGACCTATAAGGTCAGTAATGGTCATTACACCTGCCTCCTACGCAGCTATAATGTTGTTGAAAGGCATTATTCTTTAAGAATCAGGGCAGAACTAGATAAAGTGCCCCTCGGGGCACAGGTCTCCACCAGGGCAGGTCAGGTTGTGGCCTCCTGGTGGCGCTAAAATAGGCCAATGTGAAATGGGTGCTATTTATTCTTACGCCTTGGATGGCAATTGGATGATTTGAGGCATCTTGTTCCAAAAATGTGTTTTGCTAAAATCCACCTGTTGGTGGCGCTATAACAGGCCAATGTGAAAAGGGTGGGATATATTCCTCAGCCTAGTAGGAAAGTCTGTGAAAGATTTCATGTACATTGCACGCTGTGTTCATGATTTGAGGCTTTTTGTTTAAAACGGGCCAATCCTGCGATCTTTGAAATGTTAGCCAATTAGGATGGAATATAAAATATCGAACACATCCGGCTTGAACACATGACTATAGAGATAGTGTGTAACGATTTGCGGGATTCCTGGTGGCACTATAACAGGCCATTCTGGAAAATGTGTGACAAAGGTTAATCGTTGGCATCCAGGGAGTGTGTGCAAAATTTGGCATAGACCGGGTTAACAGTGCCGGAGATTAGCAGTAAACATACAGACAGACGGACAGACACACACACGGACGGACGGACGGACGGACGGACGGACCCACACACACGCGGACGGAGTGCAAAACATACTCTCTCCCGAGTCCCTATGCCTTCGGCCTGGTGGAGACAATTACTGTAGATGTTGCTGCTGGTCTGGACAAGGGTGCAGTATATAGTATACTATTGCTAGTAAAATAAAATAAAATGTATAGCGGTTTTTACACTTGGAACATGCCCAGTACGCCCCTAACGCCCACCAACATACCCCAAACCCCCCTCTTATCTCCCCTGCCAAGATCATGCACTTACATTAACTAAACGCAAGCAGTTCATGTCAAGGCCCCAGTGAGGCTCTCCAACGTTGAGGCGCTCGGCCCTAGTGGTAAGAGGAGGGACTGCAGGCGGACCCGTGGAGTTATGACTAGGAAACCCTGCTGGGCTTTAACATTGAGTACCCGTTTGCACTTCCGCATTTTGGACACCAAATTTTGGTACCGCTAATCAACTTATAAATTACATATACATATACATAGAGGCATTTCCTTTAATCCACCCGACACTGATCGACATATACGTCACCATCGAAAGCCGTCACTCATCCGTATTAATTACAACATTACGTAATTGATTGTTGTTGATTACATAACGAAATAATGAATTTGAAATGCTTAAATAGAATTACCTTCATGTTCTTCAACAGATCTCAAGTAAACCCGACAAAAACTAGGTACGTAGCAAATAGCTAAACCTAATAATTCAATATTTCAAACGTTCTTTCACAGAGAAACTGAGATTTGACAGTTTGTAGCGGTCGACAGTACTCGCGCTCCTTGCTTGCGCACTAGTGTGCAACAAGCAAGTAGGCACTCGACAGAGTGCAGTTCTAGTTCTTTATAGAACCTTTACAATTTAAAGAACATTTCTGGAACGAGAAATAGTATAGTAATGAATCTATATACCGGTAGAAGCACTGAAGAAGCTATTTCGTTTCCAGTTGACACCTTTACTTTTTCGTTTGGAAGAACGTGGTGTGACAGGTTGGCTTAGTGACAGACCTCCCATTTGTTAGGTTGAAGGGATTTGAGTTTGTAGGAAGCATCTAGTTCAGTGGGCTGGTCTCCAGTCTTTCTAGTCACATTCTCTTCAGGTGCACCTCTCTCATTATAGGGTCATTATAGTTAGTTAATAGTTAATAACGATATACTTTTTAAAACAATAATATGGCTTTGCTAACCCTTAAATGATAACTAACTGAAACTGTATTGTGTGTTTACAAAGTGACAAACAAGTAACTAAAATCATAGAGAAAATGTTTTTATTTTTTATTTCTATAAAAAAATCTTCAAAAATAACCCACAAGCTATTTTTCTGGTTGATGAATCTTGCCCTTGACGTGTTGCGAGCTTGTAGATCTGCTAATTTCTGAAGTAATATGTCTTATAACCTTTGATTTATGCATCACATACAGTATTAGCACATGTGTGCACTTGAACAGGCTGATAATACAGTTTCCCCGGTAAAAGGACTTATTACAGATTTCCCAAATATGCCATATGTAAGAATGTTTATTCCTATTTAACCATGGAAAACAAAACAAAATGTTAACTGCACACCAATGGAAATTAAATGTGTGCAACTGCAAAGTACTGTAAACTGAAAACACATCTACTGTACTGTATACAGAAGGCCTACATAAAATTGCCTGGATCACAGTGGGTACTGGGTAGGATGTGGCTAAGTGAGGTACCACTAGTCTCTGCATAGTTCTCATATAGCGAGGAATCAAGAGTGGAGAGTATTTGGACATTATTATGACAAAAGTTGCCATCATTATCCTCATGAGTGAAAGGTCATTCCTGTCTCTGAAAATCTTTGAAACGCATGCTTGACTATTCATCTTCCTGATCCTTTTCACAGCATCCATTTGACAGATAAACTCAGCTGGAACGTTAACTGTAGGGTACATTTAATTTAGAAGTTAGTTAGAGTTAACTGTAACTGTTAGAAGTTAACTGTACAGGTTACAAGAGAGATTGTCTTGCACATCTCCATCTCATTATTGAAACATTTTGAACTGTACCTCGCTCAGAATTGCTACAGTCCAGACTCTATAGCACATAATTATAGCTTTTTCATATTTCATCCTAATTGGCTAACATTGGCTTCCAAAGTTTGCAGGATTGTCCCGTTTTGAACAAAAGGCCTCAAATCATGAACGCAGCGTGCAATTTACATGACATTTTACACCACTTTTCTACTAGGTTGAGGAATACCATAAATCCCACCCTTATACATTGGCCTTTTATAGCACCACCAATATGTAGCCGGCTGAAATTGAGCCTTTGGGGCCACCGTAGACTGGCTGCCCTGCCACTTCCTGGTTTTCAATCAGTGTTACTATTTAAAGGCCTTGTAGTCTACCAAACAATAGTCTCCTTGGTGGTTACATGGCTGTGGGTCCTGAGACCTGAGTCATACACCTATGCTGGTTTAATGCTGTTGTCAGGGTGAGTGACATGATGTATTGTGTGCATATGTGTATATGTTTGTGTGTGTAAATATATATAGCATTTTAATTATTTTTGTTACTGCCCAGGTTTAGGTCACGTTGACGAGGCCATGTAAAGGAGGAATAACATGACAAAACACAGACACTTGAAGGTACATAATTATATATGCAAACAATTTGGTGTTCTGACTGGATGCAGTATTTTGTTATGTTGTACTAAATGGTTGTTTGTCTACATTTCCATAGTAATCGCCACTGCTGTTTTGTTTTATTTTATTTTGTTTTGGTTTAGTTTAAGTTTAATTTGAGCCATTTCTGTTTTCTGTTATTTGAACTGTTTTCTTTTGTTCATTTGTTGTTTCCCCCCCCCCCCCCACATGTTGGCGAGTGTTGCATTTGGAGGTCGAAGAGAACAATTTGGTGAATTAGCTGACTGGCCGTATGGGTTGCTACCACTGGGATCTCACGTTAACCCACGACTAAGGTTTGGCTGTGACTGCACCTCTTTCCACGGTGTCGCTCCTGTTTTTTCTTGCATGCTGTGTGCTGTGCTTTGCTGTGCGTGTGGTTTGTTAAATATTCTTAGTTTCTTAGTTTCTTCGGTTATTGTGTGTTCTAGCTTTTAGCTCCCCCTTATTAGCTAGTTTAGCTAGTTAGCTGTTTTTCCTATTGGCCCCACTGGCTCCAAATGTGGCATCGTTTCCCCTTTATCATTAGTATTGGACCTGTGTATTGGTTTTAGTCTACCTGGTTTTAAAGAGATGTTTCATATGATAATAAATGTTTTGTACTAATATTCTTCAACGTTTAATACATTTCCGGTTTGTGGAACACCGTCTCAAGTCCTTATAGCAAACTTGCATTTTGTGGGGAACCCAGTTTACTGGTCTAGATAATTCCTTGAACTATCAAGGTGGCGTAGTCATACACACACAGTCACACACACAGACACACATACACCAACATACCTAGTGCAAAAGAGGGGAATAGTCCAGTTCCCTATGTTCAGCCATATGAGTTCATAGGATGAAGACGGAGATTTTAAAAACTATATTTTTGGAAACCTTGTAGCCTAACAAATCAGAAAATGTTTGTTGCCATTTTTTTCGAGGTCGGTATAGCAGCCATCTTGGATCTTTAAAAATGTCTACTTTCAAAAACGAATTTCTCAATGTCTCGCCTCCTAGATGACCTAAAATCAATATTGCAGTGGTTAAATCTACATTTCTGGGGGCAAGGAATCCAATGGAGCTGATTACATTCTAACTGAGGCATGTGTGGGTGGGTATTTCTCATTTTGACATATGTCATGTAAAAATGCAAAATACCCACCTTTGGTAACACCTTTTTTATTTCTGCATTTGCCCCGCTATAAAAGGTTGGCCACCAAAAATAATATCTATGACCCAGGAAAAGGAACCTATATGGACAGCCCAGTCAACTGGAAATTCAATATGGCCGCCTCAATATTTGCCCGACCTAAAGTACTGTAGCTTTGGCGATAACTTTTGAACCAGATGGGATAGAAATGCAAACTTGGTGTCTATTTCATAATTTATGAGCATGAGAAACTCAATGTCATACTTATCTTTATGATTGTGTGTGTCTGTCTGGACCCCTAATTTGCATATTTCCAAGATGGAACTTCCTTAAACTCCCGGTTGTCCCCATTCAATACTTCCGGTTGTCTCCATTCAATAGAAGTCTATGTAGAAGAACATTGGACTGGCCCCATGATCAGTGAACAGAGTTTGCGTAACTGTCTTACTCTATGGCTCTGTCTGATCCACCCCACACACTCATGTAGGTGCAGGTGACGTCACCACAGCTGCTTGCATGCATGATCAGACACAGCTCCGCAGCGGAGTCAAATTGAAGACCCCATTGCCCAGAGGCCGCTTTGCCGTCCCATTGGCTAGAAGCAGCCAATCAGGAGTATGGATTCAGTACACTAGCTGATGACGATGTTGCGTACATTCTGAAGGCTTTCATTGACCAGCTGTCAAGCACTCAAGCAGCTGGTAAAAAGAAGAAAAATAATAATAATAAATAAGCATATTATTTATAAACATCGTGGCTATCATTGCACATAGTGTTGCTTTCTGTTATTAGTCGCCCTGGTATAGACAATTAAAGTGAAATAATGTTTAGTTTAGTTTACGTTTCGATCATGATCAACAGTAAACATACATCCAACATTTCTTTCTGTAGGCTGGTTATCCTTGACCATTGTTGGAAGTTCTTTTTATGGTTTGATCTGTTTTGAAATCAATTTAAGTGATGTTGTAATCTTGCAAGGGTTTTTAAATAAAACTAAAAGGAAAATAATTAATTGAAACCAAAATAAAAACAACAAATTAACAATGTAACTGCACATTTGAATGACGTGATGTTTTTAAATAAAACTAAAAGGAAAATAATTAATTGAAACCAAAATAAAAACAACAAATTAACAATGTAACTGCACATTTGAATGACGATGTCATTCAAATCAAATACAGCCCTACTAGTTAAAAAATCCACAGCACACCACTGATGACAACTAAATTGATGTGATATATATATATCCATATCCCCGAGCTGAATTAAAACAGTTGCACTGTGTTTAGAAAAGGCGATTTGCTCATCCACATATGACGTACATTCTACATTCATTGTCAATGGAATTTAATATTTGTGTTAGGACAAAATATTCGATTTGCTCGTCTACATATGACGTACATTTTCCTTTCATTGTCAATGGCATTTAATGTTTGTGTTTCCACAAAAAGCCGATTTGTTCAGACACATATGACATAAATTCTCCTTTCAATGTCAATGGCAAATGTGACAAGAGAAGAGGGAGAATACCTTGCGCGTTCGTTGTTGTAGCCTACTGCTTGCTTGCAGAATAAAACAATACATAAAGTGCCTTAAAAGGACTAATCCGTGTGTGCTGGTATTCTTCTTCTCTTGTCACATTTGCCATTGACAATGAAAGGAGAATTTACGTCATATGTGTCTGAACAAATTGGCTTTTTGTGGAAACACAGACGTTGGAGTCGTGCGTGCTTCCTTTATTTAGAAATGTGACGAGTTCAGGACGAAAATAGCTAAATCAGCAGATCTACAAGCTCACAACCTTGTAGATCTGAGCTGAACAATCGTGAGCTGGTGGACTGACTGGCAGCCTGACTAATTTGGGTGACACTGTCAAATTATGATAAAATAGGGCTGTAATTTATAGGACCTCAATTTAGGCCAATTTAGTGCATGTGAAATATGGATATTCTGCCCTAACTGCAGCAACGATAGCGTATCATACACATTGTGTGAAACTGAATGCAAGTAAACATACTGTACACATGCGGATCCAACACACACAAATTCACATTTGCAGTGTGTCTTCGATGCTAGATATGGGCTTAAGTGTGCCTGCTGCTCGCAGTGAAGTTGAGGCAGAAAAATGCCACAGCGCACGCCGAGTGACGTCAACCAGGAGGCCCCGTGGGGATGAGGTGAGTCAGAGCCGGGGCCGCGGCCTCGCCAGCTCTCCGCAGCCACGAGCGCGTCATCACCAGTCTCACTGACACCCTCTCACATTTCTCTGCATCTGCTTCAATGTGCCTCTGTCTCCCTCCCATCCCTCCACCTCCTCAAGAGGATCGCTTCACATCAGTGGCGTACGTACGCCAGTCTCAGCAACGCATGTCTGTCACTGTCTCTCTCCATACTTAGGGCGGGGTTGGATGGGGTGGGTGGAGTTGAGCTATCATTCATCAGGCCCCTTCCCCACTATAATATTAATCCTGTTGTGAAATGCTCTCCTTTTGTATGTATGTATTGTAAACATGACGGGTGGGCTCGTTAATGTGATACTGTTAGTGTGGTGGCTGGTGGGTAAGGGCTTGCAGTATACAGCCTGTAATGATAAGATCTGCATCATTAGCAGGAATATTCTGTAGACACACACGCACACCAAGCACTTACACATAATTTATCTTCCAGGAACCATTGATTGATAAACATGAATATGAAATGACGAACACAATGCTGGCACAAGCATTACTCACCTTCATCTTTGTGGTAGGCCTACTTACCATACAGTATCATTATATAGCAATAAGCAGATCTACGCCTGTCGTTTAAGTACTGCATTTTATAAGCTATAAAGCTTTTACTCCTATACACAATATTAATTAATAAATATATTATAAATACATTGTATTTAAACACATTCACTATACATTCAGCCCAGTTAATACAATTACATGAAGTAAACTTCATAATTTAATCTTCAATGTCCTATTTTGAGAGGATATCAGAACTTAATACAAAACATAACTCCTATGGTTCTCCACCATTTGTTTTGTCCACCTGAAATGCAGACAACATTTCCTCAGTTTTGTTATGTTATGCTGGATCCCGACTAGTCAGGATTCAAACCGGCACACTCCACGGAAACTGCACTGCACTCTTTACAGAAGCACTACTGTACAAGCTGCCCAGGGGTGAGCTGTCGTTAGGGCTATCCAGCAGGGTGCTGCCCTGGTAGTTTTGGAGATGCACACAAGCCACAGTTTTCGCATGCACCTCACAAACAAAACGTACCGATCGACTCACAGCTTGGAATAACAGGAATAACTTTGGATGCATATCAATGGTGACAGTCCATTGTGTCGACCTGCTAAGTAGTCTACTGTAGGTGTCAGATTAGGTTCTGTCTGAAGTAGTTTAAACTAAAGAGTTGGATAACAGTGGCTGATGGATTCATGAACTAATTCAATGAGGTGATGTTTGCATAATTTTGACAACAGTTTCCCCATTATTATGTAAGTAACATTTGGTATACAGTGTATCGTGCGTTAATAAATATGCCTACATTAAAGAGGTTATTTTGATCAGTGATCGCTCCAAAGCACATCCCTGATGCTGCCAGTCTGCCTCCTACTCTGCAGTCCTGATTCTTCTAGTGGTTCCCAAACTGTGGTGCGTGCACCCCTTGTGGGTCTAGGGGGTGTGCGACATGAAAAGGCTAATGGTATGGTTTTATTTTAAATATACTATATTATATGCAGAATATAGCCTATGCTGCATATAAATGCCATATTCAGGTTCATATATGTGCATGGATAAAATAGGAAATGTATGTCTCTATATATAGCAATATGCAATTTATATTTCCATGTGGGGGGTGCGTCAGCTAGGTCAGGAGGTAACAGGGTGTTACCATGTGGGGGGTGCGTCAGCTAGGTCAGGAGGTAACAGGGTGTTACCATGTGGGGGGTGCGTCAGCTAGGTCAGGAGGTAACAGGGTGTTACCATGTGGGGGGGTGCGTCAGCTAGGTCAGGAGGTAACAGGGTGTTACCATGTGGGGGGTGCGTCAGCTAGGTCAGGAGGTAACAGGGTGTTACCATGTGGGGGGTGCGTCAGCTAGGTCAGGAGGTAACAGGGTGTTACCATGTGGGGGGTGCGTCAGCTAGGTCAGGAGGTAACAGGGTGTTACCATGTGGGGGGGTGCGTCAGCTAGGCCAGGAGGTAACAGGGTGTTACCATGTGGGGGGTGCGTCAGCTAGGTCAGGAGGTAACAGGGTGTTACCATGTGGGGGGTGCGTCAGCTAGGTCAGGAGGTAACAGGGTGTTACCATGTGGGGGGTGCGTCAGCTAGGTCAGGAGGTAACAGGGTGTTACCATGTGGGGGGTGCGTCAGCTAGGTCAGGAGGTAACAGGGTGTTACCATGTGGGGGGGTGCGTCAGCTAGGTCAGGAGGTAACAGGGTGTTACCATGTGGGGGGTGCGTCAGCTAGGTCAGGAGGTAACAGGGTGTTACCATGTGGGGGGTGCGTCAGCTAGGTCAGGAGGTAACAGGGTGTTACCATGTGGGGGGTGCGTCAGCTAGGTCAGGAGGTAACATCGTGTTACCATGTGGGGGGTGCGTCAGCTAGGTCAGGAGGTAACAGGGTGTTACCATGTGGGGGGTGCGTCAGCTAGGTCAGGAGGTAACAGGGTGTTACCATGTGGGGGGTGCGTCAGCTAGGTCAGGAGGTAACAGGGTGTTACCATGTGGGGGGTGCGTCAGCTAGGTCAGGAGGTAACAGGGTGATTTGGGAACCGCTGTTGTAGATCTATCAGCAGATAGATCTACAGCGGCTGTAGATCTGCTACTCAGGTGGAAGAGCGTATTGCTGACATCTCACAGTGGATGTCTTCCCACCACCTCAAGCTGAACCCAGACAAGACTGAGCTTCTCTTCTTCTAAGCTAAGTCCTGCCCCAATCTGGAACGCCCCCGGTGACTTAGGTTCCAACAGCCAAGAACGTTGGTGTTGTCCTGGACAATCATCAGGCTCAGCCCTATTGGCACCTTACAGGTTGTATGTCGTTCTGGCGAGTGGGAGACGGGGGTTCAATCCCCACTCCTGAGCATCACTACACAGGCTATTGCACATGTTTATATAAAAAGTCCAACTATTCAAATGTAGCATAATTACAGTGGAATAAAGTGTGTGCAAAATGCTAATTAATTTGGGCCAGCAAACTGGCAGCAGCAGCTGTGTGTGAATCGTGGGGCGGCTGTTATTCCCTCCACTTGGTATGGGATGCCCCAGCAGCACTGGGGAAGTGTATGTTATGTTTACGTCTCCGACCCCAGTTTAATACTGTCACACTAGAATGCACACTGCTGTTTCATGTCTCATTATTATACTCACAGAAGTGACTAGACTTGAACGTAGAAAAGGAAAAGACGAGTGAAACAGCGTTACCATATGGGAGCAAACATTACCTAGTAGGCTATACTGTCTGCTTCAACTTCACTGCTTCAACTACGCCTGTGATCTAGCTTATTTTGTTCATTGACAACGTGCAGTCACGTTTGTACCCCAACATGTATTTGATGTATTTTTGACCCACGACCCGCTGTACGGTGAGTCGGTGAATCAGAGCCATTGAAAAAGAGTTATGCCATCTCCGTTCACTTCATGGGACCAGTCCAATCGCGGCTCTGTGCTGTCGGCTATGGGGAGCCGAAGATGGCCAGTCCTCTGTGCGGTCGGCTATGGGGTCTCCGTTCACTTCATGGGGCCAGTCCAATGGCGGCTCTGTGCGGTCGGCTATGGGGAGCCGAAGAGTGACAAAGTCTTGGACCGGAAGTTGACAGAATGGACTGGACTCAGGCAACAGCTCAGCTTTAATGATCTTTAATGATTTTAGATAGTTTTTTAGTAATAGTACAACATAAACATTAAAGAACCTTTTTAATTTTCACTGTACAATACTTTAAAAAGTTGTCATGTTGCACACATAGGGCGGCTGTGGCTCAGGTCGTCCAATGATCCCTGGGTCGGTGGTTCGAATCCCGGCTCTTCCTGTCCACAGGTTGAAGTGTCCTTGGGCAAGACACTGAACCCATTGCCTCCAATGAGTTGGTTGTTGTGAGCTTGCCAGCATTGCTGTGGGAATGTGGGAAGTGAGGACGCTGGTGGTGACTGTTGTTCGACGCTTCACCTCTGAATGAATGAACCATTGTAAAGCGCTTTTGCATATAAAAATGCAATTAATTATTATTATTATTATTATTACATGCCTAATATTGCTGAAATCTGCGACGCTCTCATTGAAAACAACAAACAAATAAAATTGTAATGTTTTGCCAATTATATGGGGCCTAGTTGCAATATCGACACGGCCCACCAGTGGGCCCCGGTCCACGGGTTGGGAATCGCTGCTCTGATGGCATGGCACTCACAAGCCTCGAGAGGGAAGGGATGCAGTAGAATGAGAGAGGAGATACAGATATATAGCCAAATAGAGACGTATATGTTTTGCATTATCCTCCCTCCAATTGGTTGACACTTCTCTGCAAGCAGCCTGCAACGTAAGCGCTTAAAGTTCCAATAAGCCATTAAAACCGGGAAAGCATCCGTGTCAAATTGTGAGAACCACTGGTTTAGAATCTGCCTCAGATCTTAATGGGTTAACGCCAGGTAGGCGTATCAGATAGAGAGAGTGTGCGTGTGCATGTGCAT
This sequence comes from Protomyctophum bolini, assembly GCF_963924005.1. NCBI lineage: Eukaryota > Metazoa > Chordata > Actinopteri > Myctophiformes > Myctophidae > Protomyctophum > Protomyctophum bolini. The sequence goes on from NC_137862.1 coordinate 35,617,974, forward strand.
GTGTGTGTGTGTGCGTGTGTGTGTGTGTGTGTGTGTGTGTGTGCGCGCACACACACGTGCCTACATGCGTGTGTGTAGCTAGCCTAGAGAAAGAGGTCTGCACCACATACAACATTCAGGCGGACATCTGACGTCAGCACATCAATAATGAAAGCGTTTTATTCATAGCCTGGGAGGAAAAGAATCAATTGACAAATCACATATTCACTTTGAGTTACTTCAAACAGAGAGACAATTAAAATGCACAACGATGTCTATGTGTAACGCCCGGGATTCGAACTCGGGTCTCCCACATGAAAGTCCAATGTCTTAACCACTAGACCAAAGGGATATCCCTATGGATCAGGGGTGATATTAGACATGTGTGTGTGTGTGTGTGTGTGTGTGTGTGTGTGTGTGTGTGTGTGTGTGTGTGTGTGTGTGTGTGTGTGTGTGTGTGTGTGTGTGTGTGTGTGTGTGCGTGCGTGCGTGCGTGCGTGCGTGCGTGCGTGCGTGCGTGCGTGTGTGCGTGCGTGCGTTTTTGTGTATGCATGCTCATGTGTGCAGATGCCATTACAATGTATCCATTTTCTATTTATAGTGGGTTTAGGATGGATTCCTTAATGTAAGGCAATGATAGACATGGGAATTGTGACTCACCTCCCAACACTTGGTAAAAGAATCACCTGCAAGGAATAGCTTGACCTAAAGTAGCTCATAACAGCTCATTGATGGATTCAAGCTTTTCGTACAGCTGCAATGTTGGTGAATTTGACGTCGTTTAATACAATCAGATAGGATTTTCTGTTTGGATGTATGGGCTTTCAATGGCAAATTGCAGCTCTTTGCCACCCTGACTGTGTGTGTGTGTGTGTGTGTGTGTGTGTGTGTGTGTGTGTGTGTGTGATATCCATGTGACCCCAATTATCTTACTGCTCAGTGTGCTGCAGGGGTCAATAGGTCGTGCTATTAACAGACATTCCGTGCTCAAACAGACAGACATAATCCTGGTCTCTAAACTGCCTCCCCCTGGCCAGCCGGGGCGCCTGATGGAGGGTAATGGAACTGGTTGGAATAACGTGTTCCTTCACGCGCTACCTCCAGCCAGGGAAACTCCCCCCTGTCAGGTGTAAAGGAGCAACTTGGACACTCAGGCATGAAGGAAGCATGAGTTCAAGTCCGTTGCTCTCCCCAGGTTGGCGGAGGGTGTGTAGAGCCCAGGATCACATTAGATAATTGACACAGGGGTGAAAGATGGGTTACAAAATCGTGGGATAAAAATTATAAATTAAAAAAAAACAACAGACAGACAGACATACATACACACACAGCTGTCCTTGGAAGTGGCTAGCACTGCTCAAAATCATACAGCTATGGTACTTAAGCAAGCTTATAGTTTAATTCCACACATTGGCTAGGCAAATCACAGCAGAGATATTAAACTGTAACCTGGAGCTTCTCCCAATGTCTCTAGATACTTAGCACATATCGTTGCTGCCGGGCAGAAACCTCTTATCTCCATATATTTTTATAAATGAATGAATGCCCTATACTCACACTACAGCCTCACACAAAATATGTTTGAGACTTTGAGTTTGTCTGCTATTTTAGTTGCGTGCGTGAGTGCGTGCGTGCGTGCGTGCGTGCGTGCGTGCGTGCGTGCGTGCGTGCGTGCATGCATGTGTCCATCGGTGATCAGCAGCAAAATTGTGCCCACACACTTCCTGTATGCCAGTATAGCCTGTATAGCACCACCAGGAGGCCCATTTATGACAATACACCTAGACATTTTGGCCAAACATCACTCAAATTGGCACACAGTGGACCTCATTCACAACGGAGAAATACGACGAGGTGTAAATGAGATGCGTAATGATGTTGTATTTATCCGTCTGATCAAGCTGCAACGTGTCATTCAGCGACCTATACGGTCTCACATGATTGAAGTTTTCCTCCTTTTTAACTATTAAGTGTGCCCGGATCTCCGTTTTTTTCTATAGATGTGTTATCCCGATTGATCCCAGGAGAAACCTTTCAACTACACTATTTTTACTTTTTGTATACCTGCACACCTCCTGAGCACCTGGTTGCTTCCTTGCCTCTGCAGTGCCTCCTGTTGTTGTCAGAGGTGGATGCTCTGATGGGATGTTATACTAGGTGATGACTTCAGTTTTCTTGGCATTCAGCCAGAGGCCAACCGTGGTTGATTCCACTCTGGTCAGGAGCTCCTGAGCTTGTTCCACGTGGCCAGAGAGCAGGCTGATGTTGTCCGCGTAGCCCAGGTCTGTCAGGACTATACTGTTTTTTGACATACAAGGTTTCTACCCGACAGTGACAATATAGTACATACATAATATTTACAAAATGTAGATGGTCAGATAAGCCATAGTCATTACATCTTTTAACTTTCTATTTGTGACTTTCCATGCCTCTCATTCCCTGACTCATGGAGCTCCTCCGGTGGGGGAGGGAAACGGAGGATGCACACAAAGAGGGAGACTTGCAGTGGTGGAATAAAAGTGTGTTTACTATCCACCACTGATGGATAGTGGTGGACAGTAAATTAGTAAACAATTACTTGCTGTACGTAAGTTCCTTTTTGAGTTTTTCTTTTTTCTTTTTTACAAGCACATTTCACTCATTTCAATTAGAAGTATTGCAGTTTTGACTGAAGACATCGGCTATTTGTATGTAGTGCTGTGGGAAGTGAGGACGCTGGCGTCGACTGTTCGCTGCTTCACCTCCCAATGTATGAATGAATGAACCATTGTAAAGCGCTTTGAGCACTTGGAAAAGTGCTATAAATAATGCAATTCATTATTATCATTATTACAACTCAATACAAAAACTCAACTGTGAGTGGACGACACCATACAGTATTACACTTGTTTACAAGAGGTTCCACCATTTTCAATTCATCATAACATTTAGAGACGTACAAATATTCACTTTTATATAGCCAAAAACTGAAAATCATCATAAAGGAGGTAAAAAGGGGGGGGGGGGGGGGGATTCAGAATTTACGGGGGCCAGTTTAGAATTGCAGCCGTCCGTTGGTGCCCTTTGAGAGAGGTTTTGAAGGAGTCAAGTACTTTGTTACTTTCCACCACTGGAGATAGAGCGGGAGACATGATGCTGTGTGATTGAGACTGGGATGAAGTGTTTTCTCCCCCTGCTGACAGAAAAGTGTTCTGATATTTTCACTGGTAGCTCAGTTTGTTGAGCTGAACAGCTGACGATATAGCCTTTGTAACGATATATAAATACCTGTAACCCGTAATACTAGTGTAGTGAGAACGAACTGTGTGTGTGTGTGTGTGTGTGTGTGTGTGTGTGTGTGTGTGTGTGTGTGTGTGTGTGTGTGTGTGTGTGTGTGTGTGTGTGTGTGTGTGTACATCATCATACATCATCATATTTAATAATACAAAATGAGTTGGTAGTTGGGGTGGTAATAAGGCCAACTCAATGAATTTGGAATATGTTTTCATTAATATATAAACTTTCATGTTTTCGGAATGCAGAATTTATTTTCTATCTTTTCCTCTGAATTAAATCATTGTAATGATGGTGAATCATTTAAATCCGAAGGCACATTATGGAGTTGGCCCTTGGGTGTTTTAACATTTTCTAATATGGCGCCCTTTGAAAAAAGTTTGGACACCCCTGTTATAACTCATCTGGTAAGAAAATTGCTTGTGTGTGTGTGTGTGTGTGTGTGTGTGTGTGTGTGTGTGTGTGTGTGTGTGTGTGTGCGTGTGCGCGTGTGCGTGTGTGTGCGTGTGTGTTTGTGTGTGTGTGTGTGTGTGTGTGTGTGTGCGTGTGCGCGTGTGCGCGTGTGCATGTGTGTGTCTTTTACTTTAATTGAGTATTTAAAGGCAAATATTGTACCTTTTACTCAACTGTAATTATTTCACAGCTTTAGTTACTAGTTCATTCTAAATGTAGATTTATATTATGAATACAAAACAGTAAGTGATAGTAGTAGTATTATAGGTTAAGCAACACAGGAGCACATAAAGTAATTAAAATCAGCCCCACCTTTACCAGCTGCAGCATTAAAGTGATGAACACAATGATTTACTAATTACAATCCACTGGGAAATGAGCAATTTTGCATAATGAATACTTTGGTACTAACTACTAAGTATATTTTGATACTCAAGTCCAATATTGAATGCATGATCTTTACTTGTAACAGAATATTTCTACATATGTGGTACATAGCCTACTGCTACTTTTACTTAACATGGAGCCCGCCAGAACCATAGTAACCGTAGGATTAAATTAATCGCCTAACCTGCCAGAACTGTAGGATACGTTTTCCAGGGTTTATATTCTTTAATGCACGTTTTGATCCGATCGAATCGTTAACTGCCGCTCGTTAACAGTCAAACAGTCAAAGTGGGACTGGGACGATGGCCGCGGCCATTTTGAAGATGCACTCTTGCACTCTATGTGCTGCTTTCAATAGCCTGTATCTCCAAATCGGCACAATGAATGTCGTTTCTGGTGAAAACAAGGTGTTTCAACGGCCAACAGCAGCTGCTGTGATACTCGTGGTCGGGTTTTTCCAATTTGTCATTGTAACATGTTTGTAACAACAATTATGTTGCTATTTAAAATAAATAAATAAATGTACATATTCCACCACTGTGTCTGTATGGGCGTGTGTGTCTGTATGGGCGTGTGTGTCTGTATGGGAATGTGTGTGTGTGTGTGTGTGTGTGTGTGTGTGTGTGTGTGTGGGTGTGGGTGTGGGTGTGTGTGTGTGTGTGTGTGTGTGTGTGTGTGTGTGTGTGTGTGTGCGAGTGCATGTTACTTTGACTGACTGTGTTTCAGTGAGAGATTAGATGCGTCAGAGTGTGTATGTTATCTGTTTGTATTTTGATTCTAACATGGAAAGGCACTTCCACACCCATATATTACCTTCTAAAAATAAGTCATGACGTCAAACAACAATTATTTCAGTTGGTCAGTTAGTATTCCCTCCCATCCCATCTCAAAATACACTCAAATAGTACGTCATGGCTCGACAAAATTATCCTAACCATAACCGCGAGCACGGGGCAGCACACCTAAACCTAACCCCGAGTCGGACCAATGCTCCTTCGAACCAATGGTCCGTCGGACCAAAGTATGCCTCCCGTAAACAATCACAGAATCTATTTATTCATGAAAGATGAAAATAAGTTTATGATTCTAAAATGTAGTGTTTAGGAATAGTTTTTAGGAATAGTTTTCTTGTTAAGTATTCACATCACACGTAACCCCTCTGCAGTGAGGCTTAGATATGAGTCATACAGAGGATGCTAGAAGCCTTTTGTGTGATTGGTGGGAGGGCACATTAATAGACTGAGACTTTATATTGCCACTGAGCTGAAAACAAACATCCATTGTGACTCAAAGAATAATCTTGGACCTCTAATTAGAAATCATTTGATAATACTAAATCATTTTTTATGACAGCGAGAGACACATTTTTCAGTGGACTTGCAATTTTCCTACATTTTCATAAACACTTTTTTATAGTTAGCTAAAACTAATGAAATGTTGTGTGTTTGCAAACCGTTTGATCATCAAACAGTTTCAATAATAGTTGAAGGAGCATTCAGTGATTTGGAAAAAACCCCGGTCCGCCCCGGTAACAAGATGTGCACATGCACGCACTACAGTGGGGGGGGACACGACAGGCCAACAGCACACACACCAAGGCCCGCCCCCGCTCTATCATGATTGGCGGAAGGCCCCTCTATCCTGACCATCTAGCCAAAAATGAAACCTAGGGTTTTTTGACCCCCAGGGGTTAACTAGGGACAGGCAGCAACTCCTTATTTGGTCAGCACACTATAATAGGGAGGATTATCACAACAAAACAAAAAAAGAAGTGATATTTGAATTAAGTGAAATCACTGAATATATAAAGTGTAGTTTTCATCTTTGCCAATAAATTGAATAAATACAAGCTTAGTATTTGGGGTACATATCAAACTATTTCCCCATTTTTTTAGCTGTGCCAATTTTAACTGTGAAATACATTTTAAATGGTAGCACTGCTGACATACTCACCATGATATTTCAATATAAAACTAAAACGTTTCTCAAAATTAAAAGTAAACTCAAACTAATGAACTACTTAAACCACACTTAGTAATCTAATACTTGACCAGGATGAGCTACTTATATATCTCATTTTCTGTGAATGTTCCTAACAACCATATCCTAGGGGTTAAAACTCAACGAAAAATTTAAATGTAATAAAAACGAATTAACAATGCAAAACCATAATAACACAAGAAACACACTATAGTGAACATTGACATGAATCATAATGTGTAACATTGCAGATGATAAAAATAGAACATATCACAGAAAGTAAACGCTTTTCTGCCATCAGTGTAAAGGCACTGTAAAACTTGATCAATTTAACAGAGGCTGTTCTATAACCTTTGACAAGGACAGCCAGGAATACACACTCAACGGGCATTTAGACGCAAACTTGGAAGCATCATTACTTTTGTAAGGGAGAAAACTCAGCAAAAAAACTTTAAGCGATTTTGAGAGCCAACTAAAAAGTTGCACATTGCCAGCAGGATTGCTTGGACCTATTTCAAAACAAGGGGGAGCATCACAACATGTTGGCTGACCTCTAAACCTCTAGACCCCCTGCTCCTTTTAGTTAATTATCAGGTGCGTGTATACGTACAGCATGTACAGTCTGTATATGTGACAGTACCAGAACTTGCTGGAGGACTGGGAAACTATATGTCTCAAAAATAGGCTGACCATATTGTCCCTATTTTGGAGTAAATTCCTAGTTTTCCCCTTGTGATATTCCAGTTGAAGCAATGTCCTAAATTAACAAGCCAAATGTCAATCAACAACATACACAGACATTTTCCATAAATCTATCCTCTTGAGCAGAATGTATTTCATATTTATAGACTTGCCTTCTTATTTTCAGATGCACTAATACTAATACTAATTGTATTATTTAATATTTTCCAACTTTGTTTTCTTTTCTTTTTTTTAAAGTGAAAAATATCTCTCAGTCCTCTGTCCAAACCATCTCTGGCTTTATCTCCAAAGCAACATGAGCTGTCCGATGGATGTACTCATTCCCGCTCCTGTCCATCGTTGTTACTCCTAGAGAGAACCTCAACATTGTAGCTACCTCCAGCTCGGCTTCCTGTCTTTTCGTCAGCGTGGCTGTCTCTAAAAAACATACAACATAGCTGACCATGCACCGTCTTGTACACCTTCCCTTTCATTCTTGCTGATACTTCATTGTTGAAGGTCATCTGGGAAAGGTCTGCTTTCTGTTCCTACAACCACAAATGAACTGGGGAAGCAGCATTTAGTTTTTATGCACCTGGCCGAACGGTTTGCGGAGCGGTCTTGATATCGAAAGGTCGCTTGTTCGTATCTCCGGACCGGCACTTTAAAATTACCACTGCTGAAGTTCCCTTGAACAAGGCATTGAACCCCTACCATGAAATGTTCTATGAGCAAGGCCTGGCTGTAAACAAGTTCTTGAGCTTAGTCCAGTTACCCTGGGTAAACATAGTAACTTTCTTTCTTTCTTTACATAATGTGGAACAAAACAAACTCCTAGAAAACAGCAGGTCTTGTTGCCCTTGTAGCATAAGGGCTACGCTTGCATGTGGGCCCTTTGTCTAAGACAAATTTCTTCCTCGGGAGACAAATAATAAAGAACCTTGAACTCTCATTTCTTTTAAAACACAAGACCTTTCTGTTTGCTGCTCTCTTTCATTGAGTTATTTGTTTTTCTGATCTGCACTGTAACTGTATCTATTTGTTTTTACTTATTTTGATTCAATCTTGACCTTGCCTTAATTGCCATAGCCTTCTGGACTGTAAATGTGCTGTAGCTGGCTCATACATAGATGGTTAAACAGAATCGGTGTGTTGAGTGTTGACCCCTTGGTGCAAACTCATTGCTTTCTGAAACTGCCTTTCACATTGTACCTTACTGTCTCCTTTCTAGGTGTGACCTAGACCGGCATGTTGCCGGCATGTGAGCTTCCCATGCTGGTTCTGTGTTATGTTTCTTCCACTTACTCTTTCTTGGAGATCATGGAGAAAGAGGGAGTCCCGGACAAGAGGAAAATCTTTCTTGTCCAAATGTCGCCACAGGTATTTTTTCCGAGCTCCCGTTGACTGTAAGTCAGGTTAATTCCAGTTCACAAGCGAACAGAGAAAATCTGACAGACAAAATGCAAGCAATCTCTCTCCCCCTCTACTCCTAATTTCGCCCCACAGATCTTATTTATTGAGGGGCGCTATACAGGTTTAATGTTTTTAGTTCAATGTTTGTTTTAAAAACGCCATTGACAATGAAGGGAAAATGTACCTGATCTTGTCCCTTTAATATATTAGTGCCCCTCACTTCACACAGGTGTGATTTTTGGTGTGTATGTCACTTTAACTCCCTCCCAGTTTTTACACAAGCATTAAACTATTTGTTTATTGCGACCGCATGCCGCAGTGAGATCGTGCATTTCCTGTCATTCAGTTAGTCAGTCAGTCAGTCACGCCCCATATGCCTCGTGACATCACGTGATGTCAATATTAAGCCCATATATGGAGATCCCTGATGTCATCAATAATGGCCAGCAACTCTACATCTCACCTCAAACCCTTAAGCCCTAACCACACCAGAGGGTCATCATGCAACTCACATTGGTTTTGCATTGGTGTGGTTTGTTTTGTTGCAAGGAGTTGCAGCTGTGTGGTTTGGGCCTTAGTTCTCCCTTTTTGGAGCTGACCTGTTCTGACATTCCATATGTTGATCCTTCCCCATCCATCCCATCCAGACATTCGATGTCTCCCTTTTGACTTTGATACCTACAAATTAGTTTTTATCAGCTTCTTAAAGTTCTCAACAGACTCCGCATTTCTCAAGTGAAGTGGTAAGGGAAGCACCCTATGATCCGACGGACCATTGCTCCGAAGGAGCATTGGTCCGAGGTGCGCTGGGGGTCGGGAGAGGGTTGGGGTTAGGTTTAGGTGTCTGCCCCGGGGGAGGTTAGGGTTAGGGTGAGGGTTTGAGGTAGGTTGTCGATCGGACAAATGGACCGTCGGCATATTGACGCGGACCCAAGTGGTAAGTCATTCACAGCAACAAATACCTAAGCTCGATCCCCTTTAGTTCGCAGCTTAGTAGCGAGGATAATGAGAAGGCCTTTGTCAAATACCTAGTGCAGCCGGCGAAAACTAGAGTTCTCAACAGGCCCGAAAATGTTAGGTCTTAGATCTACATATATGGAGCTGACCTGTTCTGACATTCCATAATTATGTTGATCTGACCTCATCAAACCCTGTACACTCAAGACACACTCCATATATGGAAAGTACAGAATTCATTCCATAATGTTGATCTGACCCCCCATGCCAAAGCACCAGCAGTCTGCTGTTACCCAGGCGGATATGTTGATCTGACCCCCCATTCCAAAGTGCCAGTGCTCGCCCAGCAGTCTGCTGTCACCCTGGCGGATGTGTGCACACCCTGTGTGCGCCCTCAGGCGTCTTACTGGTTTATTACAGTTCTCATTTAGCCTAAAAAGGTTGACTGTTATGTCCCAGACTCCTTGGAACTCCTCTAGGTGATGTCAGCATTCCACATTTTAAGGATGAGCAAATGTTTCCTTTTTAAGAACAAAACCAGAGCTCTTGTCTATTCTCATCCCTCCTTTGTTAAGTCTAGGGCATTTTTGATGCTACAGAAGAATGTAAATATTGAAAGTTGTCCTGTACTGTGGGAGCACGAGCCAACGCAGTTAACTACAAGCAGTTTACATTTTTTGTGGTGAGCAACATATTTCTGAATTTAATAGTCCTATATAAATATCCTAGATCACCTGGGTCAAGCAAACATGTCTGCAGTTGAGTGGCATCGATACACAGTAAGCATCGGGACAGCTGTCATTGTTTAGTAGCAAAACATGTGTTTGGAGGGGAATGGCCTGGGAGTATGGGAGTGTTCGATACCAAGACCCACACTAAAACCCCTCTCCCCATACCCCGGTCTGGACCCTATCCAGGTTACATAAGTAGGTCTGAAGGATGAAGTGGGGTGTTGGAGGTGCAGTGGTTCACCTGCTGTGGAGCTGCCCAGATGTACAAGAGTTCTGGTTAACTATCCGTGACATTCAAACAGACATCCCTTTTACTCCAGGCTTGTACATTTTGGGAGACCCTGCAGTGTTAGTTGATTTACCTTCCCCTGATGGTGAATGAATCCAAACTGCCCTCACGCTGGGACTGAAGCACCACTGGAAGAACTACTCTGATGAAGTACAAAAGTATTTTCATCAAAATATACTTACAGTACCAATTAAAAAAGAAAAACAATTATAAAAAAAAAAAGAAAAATCTACCAATTCACAATTAGGCCTATATGCAATAAATGTTAAAGGACGACTTCACCCACTTTCCACTTTGTATAATTCTCAGTCATGCTGATGATAATGTGTCTCCCCTGTGGAGGGCTGTGGACAGTTCTAAAACCTGTCTACAAGTAACATCATCATTATCCTGTGTGTGTCGAGTAATTATTTTTATTAATATTTGACTGTATTGTGCATCTGTATTTTCATGGTTACTGTGGTGTGTTGTGTGGCGTGCCCAAATTCAATAAGATGTTGTGGACGTGTCAACATAAAAATAGCTTTGTAACACTAAAATGTGCGTGCGTGCATGCGTGCATGCGTGCATGCGTGCGTGTGTAGTGAGCTGTTGTTGTAAATAACGCAAGGTGCTTGAAGGTTTGATATAGGAGGAAGTAATAACTCTTAATGTTAGGCACTTGGGAGCAGCACGGGGCCTCATTATCTCCCTAAACGCTTTAGGCTTTCTGATGTTCTCACCTTACGCCCACTACTGACCTATGACTCACCAGTCCCTCTATCCTCATACTAGACCTTTATTGCATTACTTTAATCACAAAGCATCATGTTGGAAGGTTGCAGGGCAACTCTTTGTAACTACACCAGATTCCCCCATAACTTACCTCAGTCCCTTCTTAAACAGGCAGTGTTTTACTGTCGATGATGCAGTTACGAGTTCAATATTGTTATTGATTTTTCTTTTTCTTGAAAGTACAACAGGTACGGTCGCCACCTTTTCCATCTCGCCCCACTACTCTACCTGGCTGTAAATAACAAACATAAATTCATGTTGGTGATTATATAAAAGGTATTATATTAATTTATTATTGTTAAGTTCACTCTGTATATGGCATAATAGCATCATGATGCCATTACAAAACATGGGCTACATATGGAAGAAATGTGTTTAATAAAACGAAATTAACTGCTAGAAGGTCCTAAAGTAACTTAATTAAGCAGTCACCGTCTCTGTCTCATGTTATTCTTCCTTGATTCTTCTATATTAGGAGTATAGAGATCGACTACTATACCATTAAATACATCTGTATACAAGATAATTTCAGGGAGTGAGGGAAATACTAAATGAACTGTTAACTACATTAACACTTTTCGCGGGGCGAGTTGGTAAAGGGGGCGAGTCGTCTGGTATTCTACATACCACCTTCATCCCTTCCCACACAGGCCTAACCTGACTCTGCCAGATGGGGGCGCTATTGAGTAACCATGTTCCCCAATACAGCATCCATCTGAGATCTCTCAGGGAGTTGAGCTAACACCGAGCCACGCTCCGGTTCGAACCAATCAGCGTGAGCTAAGGGCGGGATATGTGCGAAACCGGATGTGACACTATATAGAAGCAGCTGTTGTGTTGTAGTTTTTTTTCGGGGCGCTGCTCGGCTACGCTGATCTGCGGTCGGTCTTGCGAAAAATCAATAATAAGCTGTGAAACAATTGTGTGTAGCAAGCTTCTTGGATCTGGCAGCGTCAGGTTAACACAGGCCCACCTGGTTACACAAATCTACACAGACCATGTACTGTACAACACACAGTGCCCATGCGGTAAACAAAATATATAGACTTCTAATATATAGAAGTCTATAGAATTCTATAGCATGTATAAATATATACTTCTTCAGTAGCCAAAATACATGCAAAGCTTCAATGAAACAACGTTCAACTTTTGAGGGAATTCAGATTAAAAATATGTTCAATATTTAGGTGGATATTTGATTTATTATTTTAGAGAGAGATCGCGAGCAAGAGATATAATTTTTTTGAAATTTGCTGATCTATAAGCTGACACTGGATAAAGACTGGATAGCCAAAATATCTTTCCTGAGGCATGGAAAAATGAAACAAAATATATCATCTATAAGCTCACAACGCTTGTAGAATGACTATTGTTGTATTGCCAAAAAATGTAATAGGGCTCGGTTCACGTTTTGTGTTAACGGTTCCTCATTTTGTTGCAGGGGAGCCCCTGTAACACTCTCAAGGACCCCTAGTGGTTCTGGACTAGGCGATTAGGCAGTGGTTCCAGCGGGACCCACTTTCAGAACCATTGCCTTACTGCCTAATTTTGCAGGCCAGGATGTGAAGTCCTTTCAGTTTGACACTCTGCAAAACATAGTGAATCAGGGGGAATGCATGGTACAATATAGAGATCACCATAGTGAATCAGGGGGAATGCATGGTACAATATAGACTAGAGTTCACCATAGTGAATCAGGGGGAATGCATGGTACAATATAGACTAGAGATCACCATAGTGAATCAGGGGGAATGCATGGTACAATATAGACTAGAGATCACCATAGTGAATCAGAGGGAATGCATGGTACAATATAGACTAGAGATCACCATAGTGAATCAGGGGGAATGCATGGTACAATATAGACTAGAGATCACCATAGTGAATCAGGGGGAATGCATGGTACAATATAGACTAGAGATCACCATAGTGAATCAGGGGGAATGCATGGTACAATATAGACTAGAGATCACCATAGTGAATCAGGGGGAATGCATGGTACAATATAGACTAGAGTTCACCATAGTGAATCAGGGGGATTGCATGGTACAATATAGACTAGAGTTCACCATAGTGAATCAGAGGGAATGCATGGTACAATATAGACTAGAGATCACCATAGTGAATCAGGGGGAATGCATGGTACAATATTATAGAGTTCACCATAGTGAATCAGAGGGAATGCATGATACAATATAGACTAGAGAATCAGAGGGAATGCATGGTACAATATAGACTATAGAGTTCACCATAGTGAATCAGAGGGAATGCATGGTACAATATAGACTAGAGATCACCATAGTGAATCAGGGGGAATGCATGGTACAATATAGACTAGAGATCACCATAGTGAATCAGGGGGAATGCATGGTACAATATAGACTAGAGATCACCATTGTATCTTTCAATGAGTTCTTTCCCCAATGGCTCCTCTCTGATTTATGTGATAATCACTGAGAAGGGCTTAATTACTTTTTAAATATTTTATGGTATGCAACAAGGCAAAGTGACGAAGAAATGTGCTAAAAGTTGAAATTCTATAAAGCAATTTCAGGAAAATTACATCTAAAAACGTAGATGTAGATGAGTCCCAGGGACATCCCTTCTTGGGAGTCCCACTTCAACGACGTTAGGAGTCATATTTTGCCATTTTTACAAATTGCAGCATTTAACTCCCATTTTATTTTATATGGTTATAATGGGGTTATATTCATGTAGAAAACAGAAGAAGAAATTATTGTTATAACTAAAGCTATCAAAATAAACTAGAATAAAAAAAAGTATTGCATCCTGTGGATGCAGATCGAGGTTGTTTTTTTATTGCATCCCAAAATGCAATGCAATTATATGCAAAATGTCGGTAAGAATGGTGGTCCCTTATTGGCTGTTGATGGTGACGGCCAGTAACAGGTCTAAAGGATATATAGAACAGCAGTTGTAATAGACATTAGTTTGTAGTAGTACTAGCACGCTCTGCTTGCGCACAAGTAGGCCATGTATGGTCTACTTGTGTGCAAGGCGCAAGTTGGCACCTCGACAGAGTTTATTTCTAGTTTATTTTGTTTGTTTGTTGGTTGGTTGGTAGGTACTATACTGAATGCAGATTGTTGATGCCCAGAAAGATAATGTAGGCCTACATATAGCCTACCCCCTTTTTGTGAACAATTGTTTTTGTATTGGAAATCAACAGAAAACATCACAATACCCTTCCCATCTTCCCATCCCACATCTGGCAGCCCAGCAACCCCCATCCCCTTCCATTGGACCATACTATTAACACAATATGCTATATATCATAAGTAGGTCTGTTATTACAGAGGCATGTTATTCCATTCAACATTTCCAACGTGTCCTTGGTTTTGTTTACCTGTGCTGTGGGCAATCCTAACATGACCACATCTTGAAAGTATTCCAACCATGTTCTAGTGTATAGTTTGTGTAGTGGCAGAGCCAGAGCCAGCGTTATATAATGTATGTAATTTGGCTGCCGTTTAGCCAGAGAGTCTTAGCCTATATTGCGTTGTTTCTCATTCACTTCCATGCGTGAGTCATCAGTGAGTAAAATATAAATTGGATCTAGTGTTACAGCCTACAGGCTAGCGTTAAAGCCTACTGGAAATACTGATGATATACCATTGTTTTGCCATTGGTGGAAGAAGTAGCCTACTGAGATGTTTTACTTTACTACAGGGCAGCCTGGTTGCAAATGGGTGCAGGGCCTACTTCAAAATGTACAATGTATTGAGAGCCTGTAGCTCTGCTATTTTTTTTAAAGTAGTAGTAGTAGTAGTAACTAATCAGTAACGTTTTCTTGAGTAGACATATTTGCCTCTGAGATGTAGTGGAGTAGGATTATATAGTATAAAAATGGAAATACTCAAGTAAAAGTAAAGGGAAGTAAAGTTGTACTTTGTTATTTTCTAACACTGCATTTGGGTCACGGTATACTTGTATAGGGTAGAAAGCCTGACTTTGGGGTCTTTACCATTCCAAAACTTATATACCGGTATAATATATTTACATACTACTGTCTACTTTTTCCAATTACCCACCGCAAGAGGGAGCAGAGTCATCATGCTCACAAAAGTGATGGGCAGAGTGGTCAGAGGGTCTGGTGCAGCTTCACAGTTTAATGACCACCCAGACGTCAGAACTGGCTCTGATGATAGATGTTCTCTGGGGGAGGACGCAGCAACAGAGGACAGGGATTAGGATATCCCCACAGCATCATGAACTGCTCAATACTCGTTGCCTGTGCAAAGAGCAGGAGGGAATTGTGGTCCTCGACACATGCAGTGGCATTTTTGAGCCAATGAAAATAGCTGGTTTGTGAAAATTCTTCTTCTGCCTATAATACCCATAGCAAAGCAAAATCGTGAATGACACCAAATGTATGTATCATTTATAACTCCTAAATAAAAATGAGCACCAGTTGAGACCAAAGTGTAGTTTCTCGTCCTTCTCAATTATGACTCCTGAGAAATAGACACTGTTTAGTCTCACAGTGAGAACAAATTGAGTTGATTGGTGATTGGTTGATTGTCTTATCATTTCTCTTTTAAAAGGTCTCAGCTCAGTCTCTCAGTGATCACTGTTTGTGTTCTCAAAATTGTCTTACCGGATTCTCTTTTTTAGAGTCTCAGCAGGAGAGCAATGCAAGCTCTCAGAAGTGTCTCAATATAATATCAACAATTTTGACGCACTACCTCAGTTATGTCTCAGTGAGAGATATACCTGGGTCACATTGGTCAGTCTCACAGTGATCCCTTATGTGAGTTCTCAGTACAAGCTCTCGAATGAGTGTCAAATGATACCATGATGTATCAGTTTATCGCAGACCAATCTAATGCCTATTTAAGAATGTTAAAAGCAATCAATTCAGGCTGTATCAGCTATACTTTATTTCAACCGTAGGTCGCAGATTACTATGAAAACCTGCCAAACCTGTCAGTCTGTCCGTCCGCCAGTCAACCCGTCATGCCACCGTAAACGGTGCATTTATATAGCGCCTTTATCCAAGGCGATTTACATAGATTGTGCATTACATTCACCCAACCACACACTAATTGTGGCTGCAGCCATGCAAGGCACCAACCAGCACATCAGGAACATTTTGGGGTTCAGTGTCTTGCCCAAGGACACTTCGATATGTAGACAGGAGGAGCCGGGATTCAAACCGCCGACCCATGAACCATTGGATGACCTGCTCTACCTCCTGAGCCACAGTCACCCCACCATATATGGTTGTCAGTCTGTCGCTCCATTATGGTCATCTCCATATATGAAGATCACAACACTGACCTCATGAAACCCTGCAGCCATACATGGAGAAGACTGGATCATCACCTAGATCTATATGGAGCCGGCCAGCAACTCTACATCTGACCTTAGATCATATATGGAGCTGACCTGTTCTGACATTCCATACTGTATGTTGATCCTACGTACCTCACCCGTCCTTCCTTTTCGATGTCTCCCTTTTGACCTGTCCATTCAAACTCTAGACGGGCCCAAAGTTATTAGTGCAGCCGCACCCGTCAGCTGGCGCCTGGCGAAAACTAGAGTTCTCAACTGGCCTGAAAATTAAGGCCCCAGCCCTACCTGGGCCCTCATCAAACCCTGTACACTCAAGACACTGCCTCCGCTGCCACCCATAGATCTCCATATGGAGCTGACCTGTTCTGACATTCCATATGTTGATCTGACCTCATCAAACCCTGTACACTCAAGATACTGCCCCCGCTGCCACCCTTAAATCTCTGTATATGGAGCTGACCTGTTCTGGCCAGTAGCTACATAATTCATTCCATAAAGCGCCAGCGCTCACCCAGAAGTCCGCCACCACCCAGGCAGATGAGTGCACACGACCTCAGGGTGTCTTACTGGTTAAGAAGATAATATAGAACTTAGTGAAACTTTAGCTAATAAACACAAAATGCTTTCACGGTCTGCAGCAAAATCCAGTGCTAATTTGGGAGAGAACGTGTGTGTGTGTGTGTGTGTGTGTGTGCGTGTGTGTGTGTGTGTGTGTGTGTGTGTGTGTGTGTGTGTGTGTGTGTGTGTGTTTTTTTGTGTGTGTGTGTGTGTGTGTGTGTGTGTGTGTGTGTGTGTGTGTGTGTGTGTGTGTGTGTGTGTGTGTGTGTGTGTGTGTGTGCATGGCTATCCTTAGCCTACACCTGTTTACATCTACACCTGTTTACATGAGCTATCCTCACGTTTACATGCAACATGTTGCACACTTAGGGCTGTATTTTGCGTGTCTTAAGTACCAGGTCTTATTACCTAACTTGAGTAAACTAAAGACCTGGAGGCGTGATCAATGCCATTTGGCTATTCTGAGTGGCCAAAGAGCATTGGTCACGCCTCCAGGTCTTTAGTTTACTCAAGTTAGGGAATAATACCTGCAAAATACAGCCCTATATACTCTAAGGTTGCACATCTTTATTCTTTTCCCAACAGGTTTAAGTAGGCTACTTATAATGCACTGTCCAAGTGATTCATGCTATGTGCCTATTCTTTTTATTTCACTTTGATATTTTGAGCACACATATTTTTCAGCCAATGATTGTGCCTGTTATTGGACTTTATTGCCTTAATACAAGTCAAGTTGCTTCAACCATTTTTTCTTTAAGAAGGGAGATGTACCACACGATGGCGCTGTAGCAACAACAGACCACCTGTTACACTCCACACTGTGCAGATCATATAGTCCCGCGAGACTTTGGGACGGGAGTTGAGTTTATGTTGAGATCCAAGATGGCGGAATAAACAAACCTATAAGGCTGATACAGACAGCCACAGACACACACGTCCTTGTGTTTATTAATATAAGTGTTTATAACCAACCAAAGGGTCAAATAATGCACGTGCGTGCATGCGTGCGTGTGTGTGTGTGTGTGTGTGTGTGTGTGTGTGTGGTGCACACAGCTGTTACATCAACAGTGGATGATCCAATCACTTATCACTCTGACCAACGGACCAATGACGGACGGGCTAGTTGAACAGGTGACTGGATCCAGTGGGCGGGGCTTTGGATTTAAATAGGAGCGGCCATGTTGTTTCCCACCATGCTGTTTGGTTTGTGATCCAGGCTGTTTCACTGCATGCTGTCTGGGAGCCAAGCTGTTTGTTTCAAGGTAAGAAGCGTTTGTTTGACAAACACGGTTTTATCCTTTAACACTGTTATTGTTTAGACATTAGAGGATTTATAGGACTGTTTATTGTTTAAACATTAGAGGATGTATAGGACTATTGTTTATTGTTTTAAAATGAAACCTTTGAACGGTCATAACTCGTGCTTTGTTCAGCCAAAATGCATGTTCCTTGACTCATTGGGAACACATCTGTCGCTTTGACAAGTAAGCTCCCCCCTCAGATATTCATGGTTTCATGTTGTGGATCATTGTAACTGGTGTCTGTGGTTGATTGAACAAGTACTTTATTAATAGGTTCACCTTTGTTTTGCAAGTGTGCCTATCGCTCAGAAGTGTGAGGATTTCATCTCTGTGAGGGGCCACAGTCTCTACATTCCTTAATTCCATGCCGCTCTTCCGTTGATGACTCATCTCCCCACACTCCCTGCCTTATTACAGACTAAGAGCATCACTCTGTCTCTATATCGTTGAACGAGAGGATCATTTTAGTGCACAAACCATAATGAAATTGGGAGTAGGGGTTACAAAACAGAGTGTGCATATCCCAATCAAACAAGTGTATGAGGTGCTTGGCACAGTGCAGACAATATTTTGTAAATAGACAAAGAAAATACTCACAAACTGGGTAGTTGCGAGCGACTATATCCACTGTGCAGTTATCGTTTTTTATTTAAGATATTGTAAGATTGAAAGGTTGCTGCATTGTTTTTAAAGGATCTAAGAAGATACCTGATACACGATGACTACATTTTCTATACATTAATTTCTGGAAGCAGTTTGCCTGCCTACGTATGGTGTTCTAAACAAGAAGTTAAAGCATATGGGCAAATAATAGGATGTTGGCCCATTTGGTCCCTCCTAGTTGCACGTGTCTTTGTTTTTTAACATTCCTAACATATACTTTACACATTGTAACAGGAGCTGCCAACAGATTCTGCTGCAGAGCTCTGAGTCTTGAGAGATTAGTTAAAACAAAACGGCATATACAAACTGAGCAGATTCTGAAGCTTTTGCTATAGCATCAAATATGTTCTGAAAGGATGATAGATACGACTTCTCCATAGTTATTACTGTAAAAGGAAAGGACCCAGGTGAAATTGGTCTCCATATTCACAAACGTTTTACTTATGGGATAAAATTAGGAATCTCAGTCACTGGCATCTGTATTTGAAAAGAGAGGAAATTGGAGAGGAAAGAAGCATGCAGTGCAGTGGCTACACCAAATTATTGGTGTAGAACTGTAGTGTCCTGGACACACACACACATGCACACATGTGACATTCAATGATTAGTTATCATGGGTAGTGATACTTGAGGTGGTTGGCGAGAGGATGTTAGGGGACATTAGTTGTTTTGAGGAAGCTGCTCTCAACCTTTGATGGTTAGATCAAACTCATGGAATAAACCTGGCCACCTGATTCTTCAAAGAGACTGACTGTTTCCTTGTTTCTTAACAAGAGGTTCTTCGGAACGCTCACATCTAGCTTAAAAAATACAAAAAAATAAACTGTTTCCCACCATGCACCTGTAACACCAGTAAGACGCGCAAACGCGGGAAGTGAACGCAGCTCGTACATATTTGGGTTTTGGACGTATAGCTGCTTTGGGGACTCCTTGGTTATGGCTGAGTCATGGTGACGTAATCACTCAGCTCCATATATGGGCACAAAAGCGGGACAGACAGACACACAGACATGATCTGCTAGGTCTCATAGTAAGTGCTCACTGCGTTCGCAACAACATGCCTTGCATTGCATTGATGCACGTGTCATGTGATCGGAAGAAGGAAACACATGAGTCCAGTTTCTGGGCCGTAAAAACTAAAAAGCAGTTTTCTCTGAATCTATATCTGCGGTGATTAAACAGAATGCGGACGTTCTGGGATCATTGCAGATTTTATGCTGTCAAGGTTTAAATATTGACGTCTGAAGCGCCTCTAGAGAAATAGACGGACGGAGTTAATGACGTCAGAGCACAGCACAGGCGTCAACGGCACATTCGCATACTCTGCATACGTCAGTCTATGACTAACTTAACCAATGAAACGAGCATAAGAGCCAACGCTACAATATTACACTCCTTTACATAGTGTGGCTTATATGTTTCAACTTATAACTTTCAGTTATTCCCTGTTTTCCAATTTCCAGTCTAGGCTTTTGAACTGTTTTAAACCAACACAAACAAATGAAAATCTTAAACTTTCAAAAATGCTTTGAATATACAGTACGTACGCTTTATTGCTGCCTTTGCTGCTTTCAAGACGATGTGTAACTTCAGTTTATAACTAGAACATGCGTCGAGCCCAGGGTGTTCAATAGACCTCATTTTTCTCATCCTTTATGATTTAATCAGGGAGATTTGGCAAGAGCTTAATAACAGAGCCAGTGATGAGTCAGCCAGGCTGCAGTTCTGGGAGTTGGAGGTGAGAATTACCCTTGAGGGGAGAGGGGAAAAAAACAGGTGGAGCAATAGACTCCATTGATATGGTTATCAATAACAGTACATTTAACAACTTTTCCCCCTTTTTGTTTCCAAGTTGAAAGTGATGTTCTCAAACAAAACATGATTACCCTCTTTAACACCATATTAAGGTTCTCTTTTGAAATGTAAATACCAGTAAGAGCGACCTCGCCTTTTAGGGTGATGTTGCGCTGAAACAACAGAGCTTCTTAATATGGCACAGTTGAGAAGCAGGAGTTAAACTATTAATCTGGTGTCAGTGAGGTCAAATGTAGAGTTGCTGGCTGGCTCCATAGTGGTACCTAATGGTACCAACATCAATACAGCATGGAATTGTAGACAAAATCTTATCAGACGACAACAAAATATTATTTAGTTTTGGGGCCTGAGAGGCTAAATCTCATCAAATGGTGGTCCGTGGCTCAAATGCCGAATAAATAATGGGCCTTGAAATGAAAAGGGTTGAAAACCCCTGTACTAGGGCATCGGCTGGGAATGGAGATGTGATGTAAAACCCCTGTACTAGGGCATCGGCTGGGAATGGAGATGTGATCAAACCCCTGTACTAGGGCATCGGCTGGGAATGGAGATGTGATGTAAAACCCCTGTACTAGGGCATCGGCTGGGAATGGAGATGTGATCAAACCCCTGTACTAGGGCATCGGCTGGGAATGGAGATGTGATCAAACCCCTGTACTAGGGCATCGGCTGAGAATGGAGATGTGATCAAACCCCTGTACTAGGGCATCGGCTGGGAATGGAGATGTGATGTAAAACCCCTGTACTAGGGCATCGGCTGGGAATGGAGATGTGATGTAAAACCCCTGTACTAGGGCATCGGCTGGGAATGGAGATGTGATGTAAAACCCCTGTACTAGGGCATCGGCTGGGAATGGAGATGTGATCAAACCCCTGTACTAGGGCATCGGCTGGGAATGGAGATGTGATGTAAAACCCCTGTACTAGGGCATCGGCTGAGAATGGAGATGTGATCAAACCCCTGTACTAGGGCATCGGCTGGGAATGGAGATGTGATGTAAAACCCCTGTACTAGGGCATCGGCTGGGAATGGAGATCATGAGATGTGATCAAACCCCTGTACTAGGGCATCGGCTGAGAATGGAGATGTGATGTAAAACCCCTGTACTAGGGCATCGGCTGGGAATGGAGATGTGATGTAAAACCCCTGTACTAGGGCATCGGCTGGGAATGGAGATGTGATGTAAAACCCCTGTACTAGGGCATCGGCTGGGAATGGAGATGTGATGTAAAACCCCTGTACTAGGGCATCGGCTGGGAATGGAGATGTGATGTAAAACCCCTGTACTAGGGCATCGGCTGGGAATGGAGATGTGATCAAACCCCTGTACTAGGGCATCGGCTGGGAATGGAGATGTGATGTAAAACCCCTGTACTAGGGCATCGGCTGGGAATGGAGATGTGATCAAACCCCTGTACTAGGGCATCGGCTGGGAATGGAGATGTGATCAAACCCCTGTACTAGGGCATCGGCTGGGAATGGAGATGTGATCAAACCCCTGTACTAGGGCATCGGCTGGGAATGGAGATGTGATCAAACCCCTGTACTAGGGCATCGGCTGGGAATGGAGATGTGATGTAAAACCCCTGTACTAGGGCATCGGCTGGGAATGGAGATGTGATCAAACCCCTGTACTAGGGCATCGGCTGGGAATGGAGATGTGATCAAACCCCTGTACTAGGGCATCGGCTGGGAATGGAGATGTGATCAAACCCCTGTACTAGGGCATCGGCTGGGAATGGAGATGTGATCAAACCCCTGTACTAGGGCATCGGCTGGGAATGGAGATGTGATCAAACCCCTGTACTAGGGCATCGGCTGGGAATGGAGATGTGATGTAAAACCCCTGTACTAGGGCATCGGCTGGGAATGGAGATGTGATCAAACCCCTGTACTAGGGCATCGGCTGGGAACGGAGATGTGATGTCACTATGTGTGAAGTAGGAGTTAAACTATTATCATTTTGGTGTCAGTGAGGTCAGAGGTCAGTTTCTAGCCGGCTCCGTATGCAGATCTAGTATGTCAAACCATGTAAGGCTAGCCAGGGTTTAATGAGGTCAGTGTCGTGATCTTCATATATGGAGATCCAGGTGCTGATAGTCAGCTCCACAGATGGAGATCCATGTATTGTACCAACTTGGTTATTTTGCAAGAGTTACACGCGTCATAGCCCACACGTCATGGCAACCACACTGGTTATCATGAGACTGTCACAAATTCACAACATGGTCATATTGACATTTCCATGTATCTCAATATATGGGCATAACAGGGATTGAATTTTAGCATCGGCTGGGAATGGAGACGTGACGTCACGATGCGTGACCATATATGGAGATGTGATGTCACAATGCGTGACAATATGGAGGTGTCTGTGACTAGACATCATGTCACGATGCGTGACCTTATATGGAGGCGTGGGGGTGACGGACTAACGGATTGACGGGAAATGGAACTTTTCATAGTAAGTTTTAGGTGCAGTATGGTTGGATTCCATGCTTAAGGGAGAGGGGGCTCAATTTTCGTCACTGCTAAACCCCTTATCCCCAAACTTATTTGCCCTTTTTTTTACTATTTTGCAAAACATTTTTAAATACAGTAGTTAAAATGGCCAGTCTACAAGCTCACAACGTGTCAATGTAGATTGGCTAGTTGAACTATTCAAAAATGTTTTTGAAAATAGTACAAAAAGGCAAAGAAGTTTAGGGTTAAGGGGTTTAGCGGTGACGAAAATGGAGCCCTTGTTCTACCCCAGGTCCAGGAATGCTATGTCAAGTGTCAATTACATTGACCCCTTAAATAAAACCATATCAACATACACATGAACCTATCAATCTGATTAATTGTTTAGACTTGTAGCCTAAGCTCTGGCACTCCTTCGGAATGGGAACTATGCTAGGAATGCTTCCTACCATAGTTTCTCAAATACCAATATGAGTAACTAATATGAAGATAGTTTTCCATGTCTATATTTGGATAGTGGACTTGAGGACTTGAGGACTTCCAGACATTAAATGCCAAGTGAGTAAGGCTATTAATCCATTTCGTAGTTGACTTTTTGAGTGGTGCAACCACTCCATTGCAGAGCTTTGTGTGTATCTGGGTCTGTCTGTCTGTCTGTCCCTGTCTGCGTCTGTCTCTGGCTGTGTCCGAGCACGAAAATAGAGTAGTGTCACTGTTGCACAGCCTAACACACACACACACACACACACACACACACACACACACACACACACACACACACACACACAAGATCTGCATCTACTGTCTGGGCTTAGAGCACGCGCAAGAGTCTTTAGGGACACACCCTCCCTTAGCTCTGCCTGCAGACAGATAGATGAGGGGCTCAGACGCCGGCGTCTGCGACGGGTCAGGAAAGAACCACCACAGACTAGACCCAGGCAGGCCTTCCCAGCTCCCAAGCAAGCGCAACTGCACCCCCCAGAAGGGACTATGCGTCCCTGGGGGCCATGCCACGTCCCACCCAGCAGCCCACAGGCGACTGGGGGAGGCCTCCGGTCGGCAGAGCCCACAGAAGTAGCATGGCCACAGGGGGGGAAGGCCCCACCGACGGGCCCCTAAGGACACAGGACGTCAGGCGGAGGGACGATCGCCACCACCAGGGTGGTCTCTCTGTCCCGCAGGGTCAACACCCCACAGGAGGCGCCTTCAGGGCACAGGATGTCAGGTCCAGGGACCAAAGACGTACGCAGGATAGCTCGCTCGTCCCACACGAACGCTCACCTGCTAGCCCCCCCCGAGCCTCCGAGACCCAGCTTCAGGTCGCAGGACGTGAGGTCCAGGTCCTCCCCCTAGCTCAAGGCTTCATGGAAGCTATATCACACCCCTGGCGGAGACCCGCCTCGGCAAGGTACGACCCGCCCCACAGGGTCTCAGGGATGCCATCAGGGGGTCATCAGGGGAAGTCGGCCTGATGGGGATTCCCCCCATGGATCAGGAGACATCGGCCTACCTGGCGGACCCCTGGTGCCCTTCGAGGGCCAACCCAGGGGCCCCGCGCCGGTTTCCAGGGACCTCCTTGCGGAGAGTCTGCGCTGGAACAGCCTCTGGACAGCCCATTTTGGGCTGTGATAGGACATCACACTTGATGGATTCCCAGGGGAGTTTGGGCTTCAGTGATTCACCGGGAGTGTATGGACACTTACAATAAAAATGTAAAATATTGTATGACACGCCCACCAGTTCATTAAGTATGCCTCTAGCGGGTGGTGATGGGTGGTGAATGATCCACCTGAACTGAAGCTGCACCCAAGTTGTATGATAAAGGGGGATACGATGTCACGATATTACTGTTTATTTCATTGGCCCGTTTGACTTTCAAGGGTTCAGCCTCCAGGAAGAAACCCACAATACAAAGTTTATACACCATTGCACATAAAATCGACTCCAGGGTGTCTGTCTAATGAAGTACTGTCACCTCATAGACACATGAAAAACTGGAAAAATTGTCGCACTCCATCTTTAAACATTTTAATAAAAAAGGCACAAAATTCGTTCAGATGGATGTCCGTGGACAATTACATATTAATCTGGGGTTACTTGATGTGAAGAAATGTGGAAGCAAGCCCAAAAAAGCCACTACTGTACACTTTAGAATCAAGCCCCCAAAAAACATCAACCAGCTACAACCAATAATTTATTTGCAAGTGACTTTACATGAAAAAGTCAAACGTTGCTAATGATAAGTAGACATGGCAACGCGGCCTGAAGGAAGCAAAGCACACACACAAGGACCGAGCCCCAGTGCCTTGGCGGGGAAAAACATGGATACTTGGCCTGCTCCTTTTATCCCCCTACAGAAAAAAATTGGATGTGAGGCAGTAGGTGTATCAAATAACCTTCAACCTTTTGGTTCTTTGACCAAAAAAGGTACCATAAAACAACATGTTTAATTAAAATTGTGATGGTTCTGTGATTATACTGTGTAGGTGATGGTTCTAAATGGAGAAAAACTTAAGAAACGTTATTTCTCTGTGTGTATTAGGGCAGCATGTCTATTTCATTGTATGTATACTCTGTATTTATACAAATGACAAATAAACCTGAACCTGAACCTGAACCTGAGCTGCGGCCCCCAACTTCACGGGTTTTTGCGGGTTAATACATATGGGAGTACTGATATATTGATTTCAGCTGATACAAAACGTAATGGCTATTATAAATGTATTGTCGTTGCTATGTCCAATGTTCATAAAGTTAACATAATTATAACTATATGCATTTGAAATATAAGACACATTTTACTCTTCAGGATTCCAATTCAAAAATGTATTAGGCTATATGTAGAATCAAATACTTGAGATGTATTTTGGGTCATATAGTGCATGGGTTCTCAACCCGTGGGTCGCAACCCCTCGGGGGGTCGCCTAATTATTTTGGGAGGTCCCCAAGAATAAAAAATGTTTTTTTTGCAACTGAATGGCTGGAAAATGGAAATGAAGAGTTTACATATAGTAGGCCTACATGCATACACCTTCCCTAATGATTATATCTGGTTTCAGTATTTATTTATGGTGTATCGTCTCTATTATTAAGGTTATTGTGGTAGAAATTTTATTTTGGGGGTCGCGAGACATGGCCAAAGCATTTCCGGGGGTCCCCAGCCAGAAACGTTGAGAACCCCTGATATAGAGGCTTTAAAGTAAGCCTGTGACATGTTATGCAGAGTAGACCCTGTAAAGTAGTGCAGGTTTACAAATACCAGGAGTGTAATAAATAGCATGGAGTAATATGTATACGTAATAGTATGTGTGGAACATAGGTCCGCTTTACAGTGTGTACTGTGAGAGGAAGAGGGATTCCATATATTAGGGACTGCAGGCATGTGGAGACAGAGTATTATTCTAGGGAGCACGTGGTGTGAAAGCTCTTGGGAAGAAGTAGAATTTGAAGTGACAAGCGGCCTTGGCCTTAATGGACCAGTACTGTCTCCCAGTGGAAAGTTTATGAAATGGATTGTTGCCTGGCCAGATAGGGATAGTGGCAACCTTCCTGTCGTTTTCTTTACTCTAACATCATGTATGTTTATTGATGCAAGGTAATTGGCTGCCAATGACCCACTTGGCAGATGGAATGAAAGCAGACAGTGATGAAGGATATGTTTTGTATATTGATCTAAACAAATTACACCCAGTTTGGCTAGGAGATATTGAAGTTCCTCAGTTGCTTCTGGATGGACATCCCATTTTTGATTAAGCAAGATACCATGTTTTTGTCTCATTTGAGGTGAATATATGATTGATTGGGTGTCTGTCTGTCTGTCTGTCTGTCTGTCTGTCTGTCTGTCTGTCTGTCTGTCTGTCTGTCTGTCTGTCTGTCTGTCTGTCTGTCTGTCTCATAAGGCTAGCGGTAACTGACCAAAAAATGTCTGTTGTGCCATGTCAGGACAAAATCTTGACCCCCACTACTGTATGCTTCTCCTTTTTAATAGATACATTTGAAAACTTGAGTTTGAAAACTATGCATTTCACACGCACGCGCGCGCGCACACACACACACACACACACACACACACACACACACACACACACACACACACACACACCATTATTCCAGGCCGGTCCTCAAAGTGGGGTCCAGTGACCCCCGGGGTTGAGGGGGTTCCCCAGCTAAATTAGGGTACCCTACCGGTCACAAGGACGTCCCATATTAATCTGGTCTGAGGACGACCTACAATATACGTGAAGTGAGCTTGCAGATCTGATCAAGGACCCTGGCACAAAATGTCTTCAGATGGGGGGCCGCGGGGTGATTTATTTGATGTCAATGGTTTACGTTCTTTCCAGAATTTATATGATATTTTTAACTTGCCTAGTAACGCTTTTTTTTTTTCTATTTACAACTGAGAACTGCCATGAGGACTTATGGAGTTCCATGGCAGAGCCCCCTTGCAATGCACCCTTTGCATAGACTTATCTGTGATGTTAGATCAAGAGGTTTTGTTTCCATATTGTATGATTAGTTATTAAAATCTAGTTATGGGACCTTGCCTGTCGATACTGTATGGAGGAATGACATACCAAATCTAGATCCAGATTGGAGCTGGGATACAGTGTGGTCTAATGTTATGCTGTCTTCTAGGAATCCTGATCATCAACAAATTCATCTAAATTTTGTTCATCGGACATACTTGACCCCCCCTTAGATTGTGTGCTATGAGGATTTTAAATAATCACAACTGCACTTTCTGCACTTCGAACACCATAGGTACTTTCATATGGTGTGGCAGTGTCCGAGTGTCCTCACATTTTGGAATTTGGTTGCTGCTAATCTTTCAATTATTCTACAAATTAACATTACACCCTCCACATCTCTATTCATATTAAACGATGTATCACAATTGCCATTAAATATTACCCGTATTCGTGTCTTCGTTGCTGGCGTAACGGCTGCAAAGAAGATGGTTGCTTCGCACTGGAAACCACCTCATGCATTGACGTTTCGCCAATGGGCTTTGACCTTTCTAGATATCATCTATATGGAATTGTCAACAGCAAGATCGCACGGAGCGAAAGAAGAAAACATTGATATTTGGTCTGGTATTGCAGATTTGGTTAAGGACATGATTTAGTTGTTATTATTATTATTATTTTTCCCCATTGCACAGTGGTAGGAGTCCTGACATTTTGTGGCATCTTTGGTCCCGGGGGGAGGGGTGGGTGGGATTGTTTGTTGTTTGTTTTTGTGTTCCTTTCTTTTGCTGTTATATATGTAACTTTTTATGTGTTTTGTTTTCTTTATTCATTCATGGTGAGGGGGGGGGGTCGCGGTCCGCAACAATTTGACGGTCCTTGACATGAAAAAGTTTGACCACTGAATTAATCCATGCAGGCATTCTTGAACAGGGAGTACACTACAGATAAGGAGGAGCAGCCCCACCTGCTGTTACTTATGATGATACTTTTTGCTAGAGGGCCAAATACAAAATGGCGCCCGGTGCCATAGCCAAATGGTCCAGATGACCTAGAATCATGTATGAAGACACTTTTCCATTTAAGTCAATGAGGATTCCAAATCTGACACTATTTTAATCATAAGACCTAGTTTTGGCCCCGAAATTCAAAATGGCCAGTAGAGTGAAAACATTACTTTTGAATAGGAAAGTAATCTATTTGGGGTTTGTAATTTGTACAGACACAAAACGTGTCACAAAATGTGTCATAACATTCTGTGTCACTGGTTTCTGAATCATCAGATTCAGATGACTCCACCTGATGATGACTCCTCTGTCTATCATCATCCTCATCCTCCTTACTCTCAACATCCTGGTCCTCTTCAACTGGCCCTGGTGCAGGTATCACAAAACGCATGCCCTTTTTACTGGGAGATCATCCTGTGTATGTGACTGTGTACGTCCTCATTACTCTGCTCAAGGCAGAGAACCCAGACAAGTACCATGTCATCGTGCCCTTTCTTGGTCCTTTCCATACACATGTGTGATATGATGAGTGCCATCAACAAGCGCTACAAGGGGAGTGAGTTCGGA
The DNA here is from genome assembly GCF_963924005.1 of Protomyctophum bolini. Taxonomy (NCBI): domain Eukaryota; kingdom Metazoa; phylum Chordata; class Actinopteri; order Myctophiformes; family Myctophidae; genus Protomyctophum; species Protomyctophum bolini. Next base: position 35,647,051 of record NC_137862.1, read on the forward strand.
GATGTACTTGTCGCGGGAGGAGTCATTGCTGAGGCATCCGTTGATTGTGCGCTGAAAGGCAAGCATTATAAGAGGGGGCTGTGTTGCTTGAGGCTGATGTATGAGGCACTTCTGAGTCAGCTGGCCAAGGAGAGGCTGATACCCAACCTAACAGAGGACTTGATATTCTGAGGAACACCAGTCTCTCCCAGGAAACCCTATAGCTGCTCTTCATGCAGCAACCTTTTCTCCCAAATAGAGGTTAGTGAGATGGCAGACTGCTAGAGGGACTTCCCGTCCATGACATATGCGCTAATGCAGAATGTGCATGCAGTCCATATCTGCAACTGGGAAGAGTATGTCAGCTCTTTGCATGCTATATGCAGCCGTGGATGGTAGCATAATGACAACAATAAGTATGGGAGGTGGCTTCCTGCATGACTTCTGGGCGATGCTGACAGCTCTCTCTGCTGAACAGGTTGCCTTCCTTCGTACTAACTTCACTCAGTCCATCACAGGTAACCACTATTCCAACATGGCCTGGGACATGTGGATTGAATGTACAATGAACAAGGGCAGCAAAATTAAGTCAGGCTGGCTCTCCATCCTCCAAAATGAAAAGCATTTGCTGGTGCACTCCAGAAATGTTAACAATGTGCAGGCCTGCATAAGAGCGTCTCAACACACTCTTGCCACCCAAAAAGAAGCCAAGAGGAAGCACACGGAAAGTGGCCACGCATGCGAGAAGATGAGCAGTGTGTGCAGAACCTGATTGCATGCATGGCTGAGTTTTACTCATTCCTGTTTAATCCGGACTCATCCACACTTCGCACCCTACTGTCAGCCATGCCTGCTCTGATGAGCTCATTGTGGACTTTAAATCATCCCATTCTGCAGGAGAGGAGAAGTTGAGCATCTTAGAGAAGCATAGAAGCGTGGAGAAGACCGGTGAGGAACTCAAGGAGCTGCTGAAATGGAAAGAAGTGCTCTCAAAGCAGTGATCAACCTGGTTGAAGATAGTCAACTTGTCAAGCTCCCAGAGTTGTTGGAACATCGTCCACGTCTTGTTGAGGCATGTGTGGCCTTATTCAACCCCATTGGCACATACAGGAAGACACAGAAGAGCATCTAGATATCAAAGAACACTATGTCGCTCTCCTCATGGGCATGATTTTGAGGATGGCAACTCCATCAGTGGAAGATCGGCATATACACAAGAGGGTCCACAAGGTGTCATCCATCATCCTTGCCCGCCATTGTGATACTCACCCTATATCTGTGTGAATGACCCATATGATGCAGCATACTCAACTAAAGATGATGAGTGAGAAAGGCTGCATGTACAGGGTAAGGTGTACCCAACACGTACATGAAATGTAATGACTTATTGCCCTCTGCCGAGGCATTCAAAGCACTACTGTGTAGTGTCAGTAACAAGGAGCGGTTGTGTTGTCTTGTGTTGTTTTAATCTGGTTGATTTATTTTTATTTGAAAGTGAAATATCCACTTACCCCATTTTCAATCTTATGGCCGTAAAATTGCCAGTGACATCATTGGTATAGGCAGATTTGGTCATTTCAAACACGATTTTAAACTTAAAAAACATATTTTTTATGAAAGAGCAATTCTATTTCAGCATGCTAACGTTCCAGTTTCTATTAGCTTGGAATCCCCATCAAATGCATCAATGATGTCGTTGAGGTTTCTGAACTGTTCACAACCAATGAGACAGAGTGAGTAGATACTATATAAACTGTGCCATCGTATAATGGCCCAATTATAGAACCCTAAGGTTGACATTTAAATAAAATGTAATGATTTTCCAACATGATACGTTGTGAGCTTGTAGATTCTCTTGACTATATTTGAAATAGGGCTTAAATGCTTAGTTCATGATGTACCCTTTCCCTTCCTTGAAATGTATTAGAGTCAAAAGTATCATTACATAGACAATCACAATCATGTTACTGAAATTAAGGATTATGGTAATTGTATCCAATTTTAGTTGCTTCTTTTTTTTGTGCAAAATGAATCCATTCTAATAACACCAACTATTACACTCAACAATAACACAAAGTACCATAGGCCTTGGTTCGCTGCATTGGCAGAGTTATGTGCGTAAGAGAGGTACAATGACGTGATCAAGTCCTCTGATGTGTTCTGGCAGAGCACATTCGCTGAGAAATTATTCATTAGTTTGAGACAAGAAGGGTAGACTGGAAATATCAGCTGCTTAGGACTACAATGAACTTTGGAGCTCTGACAGAACGTGATGGTTCCTCTCAGTGGGCAACTGGGAGGCTATGGCTTTGATATATAATATTATTATTATTTTATATACAACATTCCCTGCAAATTATCAGATCTTCATCATCTATGACCTCTACTGTCACTTTAAAAAACTATCTATATCATGTGTTCATATTGCACTTCAGACTGTGGATCGTTGCAGTGATTCAGAGCTTTGTTTGTGATAAGCTTGTTCTTTATTGCCATTATTTCTTGTTTATTTTATTTTTTGGATATGTGCTCTCTGCAAAGCCAATTTGCAAATAGCCAATTTCAATGTATTATATTGTCAGTTTCAGTTGGTTTTAACATTTGATATCTCAACTTAATGCTAGATTGACATGGACAAAAAAAAAATAATTCCAGTGGAAGAAAATCGAGTAGGGACCATGAAAAGTATAAATTCCTTATGTTTTGATATACATCGGCAATGGATGAGGGAGCTATATACATGTTTTAAATTTAAATGTAATTATAGTCTATAGAAACTTAATTGTTTCATACATATGAATGTGTTTCACTAATTGTGCAGGTTCGTATTTCTTTATTTTTTTTGGTGACTCACCTCGTGTTGAAATAAGGACCAAAATAGAAGCTAAATGGAAGAGGACATTCAATCTATCCTTGAGAATCTGCACCATGGGGGAGAAGATGGAGGGAGGAAGACAGAATGAGAGGCGCGACAGAAGGAGAGAAGAGAGAGAGAGTTCTATGAAGGCCTGCATTGTATAAGCCAATGAGTCACACTCACTGTTTGGATCTTGAGAACTAATAGAAAATCATTCACTGTCTCACTTGGGAGCAGACAATTTGGGCTCCGTCTTGCGCCACCCTTATCCCTCATCCCTAAACTTATTTGGCATTTTTTACTATTTTGAAAATCATTTTAAAATAGTTCAACTAGCCGATCTACATCTACACGTTGTGAGCTTGTAGAGCAGCTATTTGAACTATTTTAAAAGGTTTTTTTCTAAATCCCTAAATAAGTTTAGGGATAAGGGTTAAGGGGTGGCGCAAGATATAGCCCTTCTCTGCAAAGACAAAAAGGAAAAGGGGTGATTTGGGAGCATGGGGCTCCATCTTGCGGCCCTTTTTCCTTAATTTGGGGATTTAGTATTGTGTGAGAGGTGTGGCCCCATAAAAATGTGTTATCTTGTGCCACAGCCTAAGTCTCTAAAACACCTCCATTACCCCTGACATTATGTGTGGTTTGGGCGTTACAATGATTAAACCAATCACCGTGCCTTTAAGAGATCCATTATCCATTTAACATTATGCCCAGTGATTTACACTATCGCCCATGGCCATGGAAGAGCGACACACGTTTGCTGCCTTGAAATATAGCCTATTTATGTTTGATACAGACGCCGGGTTGTTTTGTGTCCAGTAGCTCCAACACAGCCTCACTCGTGCAAATCTAATAACTTCTTTGACTAGACAATAAGCACAAGGAATTGACACTGCTGATTGATTATGGTAAAATTCCAATCACAGAGATTTGTGGAGAATTAAGACAGAACTAGACCTCTGAGCTGTGAATGTTGTGCAACATGACTCAAGCCGAGGCAGCTCCAACTCAGGTCTCACCGTCTCAGAGTCAACATGATTCAAGCCGAGGCAGCTCCAACTCAGGTCTCACCGTCTCAGAGTCAACATGATTCAAGCCGAGGCAGCTCCAACTCAGGTCTCACCGTCTCAGAGTCAACATGACTCAAGCCGAGGCAGCTCCAACTCAGGTCTCACCGTCTCAGAGTCAACATGACTCAAGCCGAGGCAGCTCCAACTCAGGTCTCACCGTCTCAGAGTCAGAAGCGCATTCTTTTATCAAACAGAAGTCGCATTATGGGTGGTTTGAAGAGGCACTTTCCATTGTCCTATAAACCTGTGTGCATAAGATAGCAAATATAGGGAAAGCGCATCAACACGTCTACAGACGCACCTCCACCCGCAAATATAAGAGTCCACAAAATGAATAGTGGGTTGTGTGGCCGCAAGATAAAGTTTACGCATAGTGGAAGCTCCTAAATGCATAATTCACAGAAAATGTTTATTACTTGAGGATAAAGCATGGCATAAGATGGAGCCCCTAGTGTCAGGTTGAGGTTATATGATATCTAGTACATTAAGTGTACCTTATCAGACATGTACTTCCTACAGCAAGGTTCTGTAAAATCCCCCATGAACAGAATCATCAATGTTTACTACAAGTTCATTTATATGTTCTGTTTTCTTATTATTTCCTTACTATGCTGTTGGATGATATTTACTTGTGATTGACAACCTCTTTGACCATCCCTCAATTTCCAACCATGAGGATCACAGGATTATTTAGATGATAATGATATTCCAGACAAATCCTTGAATATCAGTCAATACGCAAGAGAGACAAAGAGTCCCTTTTGTTTGGTCCAATCTGCTTCACGTTTTCCCAAGGATTTCATTAGATGCTAGCCAATCCCCTGTCTCCCATTGGCTCACAATACAATCTGAGTCATGCTGTAAACTCAATAGCCCCATAGAATGTTTTATACAGCCGTCAGAGATGACGTAAATCTTCAGCCAGTTATTTCATTGCTGCAAAATATGTGACCGTGAAAATAACATTACAAAGAATCTGACTCACCTGATCTGTGGCCCTAAAACGCTTCACACCTCACATGGGTGAATCAGGAGACATGTCTACATCTTACTCAGAAGAAACAAAGCCACAGATTTTTTTTTGTTGTTGCTCATTTGTACTATCTACTGAAAAGAGAAAGAATAACAAAAGAGAGTAAAGTTATTTCTTGACTGAACTTGTAGCATTAGCACTGGACTTCTTTCACTGCCCCCAACAAATTGCCCTGTTGCCCCTGTGAATACTGGGGGGACTTTGTGGGTATACAAAGGGGAGGCAGCATGGTTTACGGGTGCTCCATCATTAATTGCAGTTCACAATAAGCATCCAAGATAAGCCAAACCTCGCCATCAGCAGGACTTTTAGATTGAGAGGCTAGAAATTAATCTGACAGCATGCTTTCAAAAGACACCCTGGAGCTACAGGACACACATGAATTTTAAAGCCTAATTTATACTTCGTGGTATGACCGAAAATGTCATATTTTCAAGTTGAAAATCAGTTATTTAAGCAGCCTTATTAGTATAATTCAAGTTAGTGTTAATACATTTGTTTGTAATAACCCAACATAACATAATATTCACTGAATAATATTCTGGGATTATTTAGAAAATGTTTCACAGAGACTTCTATTGTACAAAGGAAAAACTAGTTTAAACCGAGAACTGTTTTTGTTTCATGTGTTTTGTGTTTTGTTGTACCAGAAGAGAGCAGAGGTAGCTGAAAGAAATCTTTCTCCACCGTGATGAAGTCAGTGATATCAAATGCATCCGGTACATGTAGGGATTCCAATGAATTATTATGAGGTTTTTTTCTTCTTCTTTTTTGCATTTCATACAGTTATTATACAAATAGAATAAATCACAACTATTACTGTGATGGACAACAATACTGGCCAAGAAAGGTCAGATCAGTCCACTCCCTTCTTAAACATTCTCCCAACAAAGGCATTATAGCATATAATGAAACTAACATTAGCAAATTATATTATGATATTTATATTGCAGTAAAAACTCGACGTTGAGTTTTTCTGCACTCTTTAATTGAATGTGCTATGATCAAGTGAACAAAATGTAATTATTTTGGATCCATCCTACTATTGCAAACCTGGGACAGAACTGCCCCTTTCCCTTTGATTTTGCCTTCAGTAAGGAAATCATACCCTTTCTGAGCATAAAGTCAGTCATAATCAGGCACCTCTTGTTCATCTAAAGGGTTTTGTTTGTTGTGTCATCAACTGTGAGTAACAACTGACCACTTGACACTGACTGTCTCAGATAGCTTATTGCTTGAGGGGACAGTGTCACACTGCCCTGTTACGCATTCGAGTGGCATGAATGACAGGACCACAAGGGTGGATCATGTAAAAAATGCAATTTAAGGGACACTTACAGTATGTATCTGAAACATGAAAGCTAAATTTGGGCCAGTACACAGTAAAATCCTCAGTGTGCATTTAACTCTGAATGAACAACAGGACTTTACTGTTTTCACTTGATTCACTTTCATTAAATGCCTACAATAAATACAAACATTGTTATTCTGCAACAAATGTGCGTGTGCTGCCACAACCATCTTTTGCTACACATCTCTGGGGCAATTTGTCTTTGGCTGCTGGTAAGACATTATATCCATAAATAATCTTTAATATGAGACGTGTAGCTTAAGGCTGAAGAGTTAGAGATTTCTAGGTCATTACTCGCCAAAACCACAAGCCTCATTAATGCCTCAGTCAGTGCAATCCAGTCTAGTCTCTGTATCATTCCATGACAACAAGTTCATTGTAAGTACAGCCTTTGTAGGAATTCCTTTATGTTACAAAATTGCTATAACTGATCACTCATGTTGTGAGCCACAACAGCACACTCACACTCATTTGCCAATGACAGGCAATCAATGCCTTCATTCAGAGTCACAGAACATATAACAGTGGTCCAAGGTTATTTATGTAGGCCTAATGCTGTTGACCAAAATGACAAAAAAAACATTCATTCGTAATTTAGCCTAGTTGTTTTTAATTCTCTGTTCCTGTTTTGCATGGGATACTACTTCTGCCAGTGACAAGAGCAGCTTTATGATGATATTGGATTGATGACTATTGGCCATACAATGCTCTTCTATGAGAAGATCGTTGACAGACAGCGTCATCTGGCGTCTGTCTCACTTGCACACTATCTGTTCTAGCTGCACTGGTACCCTTTGGCCCCAGGGTATGGCTTTGTTTTTGAGCATCAGAGCTAAAAAAAAAAAAATAGAAGAAAAAATACAACCCAGACAGGAACAAAAACATGTCTACCATTGACACATTTTTCAAAACATACCGTACAATATTAAGATGACCAGGCCACTATGTTCGAATAAACGGTATCTTCAAATAATTTTTTCAGTTACAAATAACAAACTGACACATACTGATTATGTCCTTGTACTGTACATGTATATTAAAATAATTATATGATTGCAATTCCAGCTGCTTTCGTCAGCTGCCCCACAATTTAATTCCTGACAAATTACCTTCCAATAATTGAAATCTGTTATACATTACTGCATTAATCACAAATATTTTGCTGTGTTATCCTCTCATACACTACTGTACTTAGCGAAACTTATAGATTCTTAAAAGTGGTATGTACTGTATGTATATCTGGTATGCATGTATGTCCCTAATTGGCTGTTGATGGTGACGTAATTAAGATATGTTTCAATGTTGGGTGGGTAAAAGGTAATGTATGTATGTACAGTATGTATGTATGTCGGTAAGAATGGTGGTCCCTTATTGGCTGTTGATGGTGACGTAACTATGGTACGCTTCAAGGTAGGTATAAGGTCAATAATAGGGTCTAAAGGATTTAGAACAGCAGTGTAATAGACATTAGTTAGTAGCTATACTTGCGTGCTCTGCTTGTGCACAAGTAGGCCATACATGGCCTACTTGTGTGCAAGGCGCAAGTTTGCATCTCGACAGAGTGCATTTCTAGTTGTTATTGTGATGCTATAATAGGCCCATGTGAAAATGGTGACATTTCGTAGGCCTTTCAATCGAACACTGCATTCATGATTTGAAGCATTTTATTCCAAAAATGTACCTGCTTGTGGAGCTATCCTTGGCCTCTAGAGAATGTGCATGCAAAGTTTCACGCAGATCAGTTTTGGTGCAGTTATAGGTTAAAACGTGAATCGGACTGTCATCATGCCACCATAAGGCTGATTTGGAAAGGTGCCATATTTTCCCTCAGCCTAGTGGGATTGTGTGTGCAACGTTTCACGGAAATCGACGGCTGCGTTCATGTTTTGAGGCATGTTCAAAATGGACCAATCCTGGAAACAGAACACTTTAGCCGGCCACATCGCCAGTAACCATTTGTCTGCAAAGATATGTCAGCCGCCGGACAATCTCCAGAGGGTGCAGAGATAATTTAGAAAGGATCATAAGCAAAGTGCAAGACACTACCATCGTCAACATCTACAAACCACTTAACCACCACCCAGCAGACTGGTCCAGACTCTGGTTATAGCAGCTCCATGAATGCTGTGTGTGCACGACTGCACGTGCTTGCATGCAAGGCTGTGTGATGCGTAGTGCAGTAGAACTGTGGTATAGTGCTTGTACTTAGTGCATGTTGCTTCTGCTTGCTGCTCTGCTTTCATTGATTGATTGATTGATTGATTGATTGATTGATTGATTGATTTATTAACAGTTTGCAGAATTACAGTACATTTCAAGCACAACTCAATACAAAAACGACACCATACGACACCATAAAGCAGGGCTATTCAACTGGCGGCCCTAATGGCCCTTGACTCCTGCCCCAGACTCCTGCACTGTGTGTGTGTGTGTGTGTGTGTGTGTGTGTGTGTGTGTGTGTGTGTGTGTGTGTGTGTGTGTGTGTGTGTGTGTGTGTGTGTGTGTGTGTGTGTGTGTGTGTGTGTGTGTGTGTGTGTGTGTGTGTGTGTGTGTGTGTGTGCGTGCGTGCGCGTGCGTGCGTGTGTGTGTGTGCGTGCGTGCGTGCGTGTCTTTCTGAATGGTGAAAAAACAATGGTTAATGAAAATATGACATTTTGTTTATATTTATTTAATGCTGATAGTACCAGTAAGACGCCTCATGCCTGAGGGCGAGAAGCGACCTCACCCTAAATTGCAGATCAACATGGAATGTTACACATTTTAAGTGAACGCTGTGTAAAATCTTAATGGATATGCCTATTTAATCATCATACACAATCGAAACCAGTATCGGTTTTCATGACAGCCATTTTGACATGATGGTAAACATTGTAGGTGTTAAGAGACATTAATTGTTAAAATAATTGACAAAAGTTGTGTTCCTTCAGGTCAAACAGAGTCAGGGTTCTGACTCTGATTCAAAATGCTGACAGCAAGCTCTCTACTGCAATCTCTTCGCCAGGGCAACTGGTTTACCAGACCTAAAGGAGGCATATATACTTCCACATGCCAATTTATCCACCTCACACTAGTTCCTGAGATTCGGTCTACGAATACATGATCCTGCCTTTCGGGCTAGCCCTATCACAGAGAGTATTCGTGAAATGCACAGACCCCTGCGATCGCAAGGGGTCCGCGTAGCCACGTTTTTTTGACGACTGGCTTATATGTGCAGCATCGCCATAGGAAGCAGTGCTCCACATCACACGAGTAGTGGACCTCTTATCCTCCCTAGGTTTCTCTCTGAACCTCAAAAAGAGCATCCTGGCCCCGGCCCAGACGATACATATCAGATAACCTATCGCCTATCAGATCAAGGAGATCTGTTGTCCAGAGGGCCACTCCGTTACTCGGACTGCTCCTGCAGATAGCGGACCAGATATGGCATATAGGTTCGGGACCCCAGTAGCAGATCTCTTCGCCTCAGAAGAGAACAGGAAGTGTCACCTGTTCTTCTCCCTCCACGGAGCGACAACGCTAGGCCGCTGGCCCCCGAGTGGCCACAGGGGCTGCTGTACGCGTTCCCCCGCCTCGACCTGATCAGGGCAACCCTAGACAGGGTCAGGACCTGTCGGTTGTCTCTGCTAGTCGTAGTCCCGGCTCTTGGAAGTCGGAAATAGCCCCTCCTATACGACCGGCCATGGCGGCTCCCGCTCAGGCAGGACCAGCTCACACAGGCAGGTTTGAGATATTCCACCCAGACCCGAGGGCACTGAACCTTTGGGTCTGGCCCGTGAGAAGATGAATCTTCAAGACGTGCCTACCCGCGAATGTGGTTGCCACAATTCAGGGGGCCAGAGCTCCGTCTACCATCAAGGTGTACGACATAGCATGGAAGGTTTTCGAGTGCGGGTGCGCTGCACGACCTGTGGAGGTTGTGCCTTTTCAGGCCTCGAAGAGGGACGTCCTTAACTTTCTACAAGGGCTCCTGGATAAAGGCAATTATTTTTCCTCGCTAAAGGTGAACCTAGCGGCCATATCATCCTGCCATATTTGGAATCGATAACAAGGCCCTGAGGTAGGACACCCTCATAAGGTGGTTTATGAAGGGTGCACGGAAATTATGCCCGGTGACGCGGTCTCTAGTTCCACGATGGGACCTGTCGATGGTTCTGAGGGCTCTTTCGGATTGATTGATTGATTGATTGAAATCTTTATTAACAGTTTGCAGAATTACAGTACATTTCAAGCACAAACTCAATACAAAGACTGTTAACTGTGAGTGGACGACCCAATTAAGCCTTACACTTGTTTACAACAGGGTCCACATTGTTCAATTCATCAAAACATTTAGAGACAAACAAATAGACACTTCTATGTAGTTAAAGAACAGAACAGGAATTCATCATATAGGAAGCGAAAAGGGAAAAAAAAGTATATATACAGTGAGGGGAACAGGGGGATAAAAGAAAAGAAAACGAAAGACAGAGTGTAGGGCGCCTGCACACAACACCATGCGTTGATGCCATGTGTGCATATGTGCAGGCACCCAACACCACGTCCATACAAAAACATAGTACAATCCATAGTACAAAGACAGAGTGTAGGGCGCCTGCACACAACACCATGCGTTGATGCCATGTGTGCATATGTGCAGGCACCCAACACCACGTCCATACAAAAACATAGTACAATCCAGATACAAATTCAGCTTTTACAGAGGCCAGTTTCGAATTGCAGCCATCCGTAGGTGCCCTTTGAGAGCAGTTTTGAAGGAGCCAAGGGATTCACATGTCTTAATGACTGTTGGTAGGGCGTTCCACATTTTGGTCGCATAGGAGCGAAAAGAATTTAGTCCCTTGTTTGTGCCGAATCTGGGTTGTACATGGTTTGTTGCACTCCCTCTGGTGTTGTGGGTGTGGACTTCGTTTACATTAAGGAAGTATTTAGACAGGTACATGGGTATCTTGGTGGTGTATCTAATCTTGTGGACCAGACCCATTGCAAGATGCTGTACTCTGTCGTCGACCCTAAGCCATCCCAGCCTGTCAAAGTGGGCAGGGGTGAGGTGGGTTCGGGGGGTGAGGCCAAGTAGGAGCCTGACCAGTTTGTTTTGGGAGGTCTGGAGCCTTGTTTTAAGGGCCTTTGAGGTGCTGTGGTACCAGGAGGTGGATGCATAGTCAAAGAAACCTTGTACAAGGGCTCCTGTTAAGGTCTTCAAGGTGTTTTTGTCGACCAGTGAGGAGATCCTGTAGAGGAATCTTGTTCTTTGATTGACTTTTTTGATTACGTTGGTGGCCATCTTATCACCGGAAAGATTGGCCTCCAGGATGGAACCTAGGTAGGTAATTTGATCCTTCCGTGTGATAATATCATCACCAACTCTAACCAAGAAGCCATCTGCCTTTTTGAGATTACTATTTGATCCGAAGAGAATGGATTCAGTTTTTCCCAGGTGTAAGGATAGTTTGTTATCAGCGAGCCAGGTGCAGATTCTACCGAGTTCAGAGCTGAGGGTCTTTTCAACCTGCAGTTTGTTCCTGTCCGAGACCAGCAGTGCTGAGTCGTCTGCGAACAGGAACAAGTTGCAGTCACAAGCTGAAGTCATGTCGTTTACATATATTAGGAACAGTAAAGGCCCTAGTATGCTTCCTTGTGGGACGCCACAGCTCACTGGGAGGGGGGGGGACAGTGTTCCGTTCACTTCCACCATCTGTTCTCTCCCCTCCAGGTAGGATTGCATCCAGCTCACTGATGTGCTATCAAAACCAATAGCTTTAAGCTTGTTAACCAGTATGGAGTGGTTCACGGTGTCAAAAGCCTTTTGGAGGTCCAGCATGACCATGCCGCAGTATTTTCCAGCATCCACCTCGTGTTTGATGTGGTCGCTCAAATAGAGAAGGCATGTGTCAGTGGAGTGGGATGTTCTGAAACCAGATTGGAACTCGTACAACAATTTATTAGTGGCAAGATACTTTTCAACCTGTTCATAGACTATTTTTTCCATCACTTTCGAGATGGAGCTTAGAATAGAAATAGGGCGGTAGTTGCCGGGTTCTAATTTGCTCCCTTTTTTGTACAGGGGGGTTACTTTGGCCAGTTTAAAATCTCTGGGGACCTGTCCTTGTTTGATGGAGAGGTTAACTATGTGGGTGATGACTGGAGCTATGGAAATGGCTGAGTCTCTGAGAAATTTGGAGGGAATATTGTCATGGCCAGTGGCCTTGTGGGGTTGGAGGGCACTCAGTTTCTTAAGTACCTCCTCAGTTGTTACCATTGTCATTTTAAAATCATCTTTACAAACACCTAGGTTTTTGTAGAAGCCTTTGATGTGCTCTACACCAAAACGCCCAGAGTGGGAGGGCAGTTTGTTAACCAGCATTGTTGCAATGTTTGTAAAGAAGATGTTCAAGTGATTGGCTACATCAACCTTGTCAGTGATGAGGGTGTTATTTGATTTGATGTTTATGTTAGTAAACCTGGTTTTAAGTTTCTGACCACAGCCTAGTTGGTTGTTTAGTAGCTTCCAGAGCTCCCGAGGATTGTTTTTGATTTCCTCGGCTTTATCATTGATAAAGTTACTTTTGGCTGATTTGGTCATGGCAATTACACCGTTTCTTAGCTTGTTACATTGGGTTTTAAGGATGCACAGTTTGGTTTGGAGATCACTGTCGAAGCGCTTAGCTAGCTTGGACTTGCATTTAAGAAGTTCAGAGCATTTGTTGTCTCTGGCTTTCATTGCAGTCAGTATGTCCGAATTCATCCATGGCTCCGAGCGGGTTTTGACCCTGATGGTTCTCAGAGGAGCCATGTTGTTTAGTACTGTTGTAAATTTGGTTTTAAAGCCAAGCCATGCTTCTTCGACTAGTGAGCTCCTGAGCACATCGGACCAATCCAGTCTCTCCAGTTCTAGGTTAAAGGCCTCACTAGAGTAGGTTTTGAGGTCCCTAGATATGACTGTTTTGTGACAGTCAAATTTTAGTTTCTGTATTTTGCGGGTACAGAAAATCATAAAATGATCACTGAGCCCACATACAATAACCCCTTTCTTGGAGATTCTGGATTTGTCCGAGGTCAGAATGAGATCAATGACAGTTTGAGTAGAATCACACACTCTTGTGGGTTGGGTAATTAGCTGGCTGAAACCATGCAGATCACAGAGCCGACTAAACGATTTAAACACAGGCACTTCCTTACGATGCATGTCCGTATTCCAGTCGCCAATCAGGATTTTCTCTACAGATTCCTCCCCAGCTAAGCACCCCTCAAGAATATCATAGAACCCGTGCTGATCAGGCGGTCTATAGACGGTGCCAACTAGTACTGATTTAGCATTTTTGAAAATTAATTCAACCCACACAGTTTCAATTTCATCATGCTGTAATTCAGTACGAGTAACATATTCAGTGTCTTTGTGAATATACATGCACACGCCACCACCATGCCTGTTTCTGTCGTTCCTAATGACAGTATAGTTTTCTATTTCTATCTCTGGGTCCTTAGTGGACTCGTCAAGCTTAGTTTCAGAAAAACACAGGATGTTTGCCTTACCGTTTTGAAATAGATGTCTGATCTCTGCCAGTTTGCGACTGAGGCTATTCACATTCAAATGAAACAGATGAAGGCCGTTGGTTTCGACGATTGTGTTAATTTCGTCGGTGTTGAAATAGTCTGAGGTGTGAATGTGGATGGGCGGTGGAATTTCCGTGGCTGAGGTGTGAGTGGGGAGGGGCGGTGGAATGTCAATGCCATTGTCCTCAGTAGTCCTGGATTGACTGTGCATGTCAGGACATGTCCTGCACATGTCAATGCCATTGTCCTCAGTAGTCCTGGATTGACTGTGCATGTCAGGACATGTCCTGCACATGTCAATGCCATTGTCCTCAGTAGTCCTGGATTGACTGTGCATGTCAGGACATGTCCTGCACATGTCAATGCCATTGTCCTCAGTAGTCCTGGATTGACTGGGGGTGTGGGGGAGGGGGGGGTGTTCCTCGGTTTCGATCACAGCCGGGTTGGTTTCAGCAAACATAACGCCCGCGGTGAAATAGGGGGGTCCGCTGGCGTTGGTTGTATGCTGTGGGGGAGAGGCTGGAGAGCGTTCCCAGGCTGATCTTGGAGTTGCGTCCGTGGTCAAGTCCATGGAGGCGGCGCTCTGGAAGCCGTGGCGCGTTGCGATGGGAACGGCTGTGGCTTGCGGAAGTACCTCTTGCTGTAGGAGCAGTCTCGCTTGTGAGACCGCTTGTGATCGTGTAACCGGTCCAGGATTGAAATGAATGTCTCCCGATAGCAACAGGCATAAAATAATCACAGTTCTGCGATCCATTTTGCCAGTCGGGGGCTTGTACTTGCGATTCGGGTTCGCTGTTAACAGGCCATGAATCGCCGCCGACCCAAAAGAAATGTGTTTGCATTCCAAACCATTTAGGAGGAAATAGTCGCTGTGAAACTCAAACTCATCTGCTTCGTTTCCGTATCGTTCCATCTCTTCTTGGTGTAAACTCCATGTTGAATTAAAGCATGCGTCCGTAATCCATAGGATGAAGAATAGGTAAAAGGCGGAACAAGTTGAAAACATAGCTACCGGTTCTTGGTTGGAGAGAGCTCCTGGGAATGCGACTGCTCAGGTCGAATGCTGTCGAACTATATGAGAACTATAGGAGACCCTATTTGAACCACTGGAGACAGTGGGTCTGAAAGCCTGCTGGTGGCAGTAACTTACAGGCCTTGTCTGTAAGCCCGGACTACACAGTGTTTAATGAGGACAAGACTAAGGTGACGGTTAAGCCTAACCCAGCGTTTGTCCCTAAGAACTCCAATGCCACCATTGTGCCAGTGGACCTGAGGTCCTTCCACCCCCCTCCTTTCGCGTTAGCTGAGGATGAGAGGTTACACACCTTGTGCCCGGTCAGGGCCATACGGGTGTACATGGCCAGAACAGTCAGTTGTTTGTGGCATGGGGTACTAGAGTCATGGGGAAGCCAGTGACTAAGGTCAGACTGGATTGTGGAGGCCATTCAGATGGCTTACTCCAGCAGTGGTACTCTACTAAAAGTACCTAAAAACTCGCCAGCATATTTAACTCCTGGGGAAGTGTTTATATTAATTAAGGGCATGTAGTAGCCTATCTGCTATTTTGCCCGTTTGCATAGTTAAGACATGTTCAGCCAGGTCAGGACCACTTCTTATTAAAGTGCAAAAAGAGATGTTTGGTTGTGGACACCGCCAGTTTAACTAAGCCATACTCGGCCAATTCTAAAGTAATTGCTATAATTCAAAGTTCTTTATAATCTGTGAAGTAAGTGTCAATGTTCATTCGGTGTATCAATAATGGTTTTAGTATCCCTCTATCAAACACTATGACGTGAAAAGCAATTGTTATGCACATAGTTGTGGGCAGCAGTAGCAATGAGAACATTTGTGAAACACAAGTCGAGTCCACTTATTGCACTCAGATAGATAGAAAGGGGATGTTGTAATATAATAGGTAACTGAGAATGTGAAGTATATTTTAAATATAGGAAAGAATCACACCTGTGCCTTTTATCATGATAATAATTTATGATGATGAAGTCACCCTATTAAATATTGTTTAGTTCTGGATACAGCTGACTACCCAAGTTTCTCCAGTCAAAGAGACACCATATATTTCACAGTACTATTTCTCCTTTCCATTCACCATGTTTTTTTTTGTCGAATATGCATGGCTGCCTGGGTTGGCGATCTGTATGCTGCATGTGGACTCTGTGAGGGCTGTGGACTGAGTTTATGTAGGCACACATGAACTTGTGAACTTGTATTAACAATAAATCATTGTTGTCATGTAAGTAATCAACTGGGAAAGTTTCATTCTTAATTTCTCCAGGAAGCTGTCTCTCATCAAATCCTTTCCTCAAGTCCTTATATCCTCAAGTCCTCAAGGCTAATCATTTGTGGCATCCATCCTCAATGTTCTGTCCTCATTTTTTCAGGGGCGATAGCACCTCCTATATCCAGCTTTTAGTGTATGTTCACAAACTTTGTCTTACACTAAATTCCCATTGACAATGAATGGAAAACGTTACGTCATACAGTGTCTGAGCAAATAGACTGTCCTTTTTACATCATGATGATGTACGATGATAAGAGCGCCCCTCACTTCACATGGGTGTGATTTTTATCCTCAATACGTACATTGCTCAGCCAATCAAATCATTGAGGTGCTCAGACAATCAAATCATCACTATGGGGTACACACAAACAGACAAAGCTGCATGGGAGGGTCTAGCGCCCCTCAACAATCCTGGTCATGAAATATTCCACGTGATCCTAGTTGTTCACGCGGTTGTGTACTTTTTAAAACCTTTTCAAAGTGAATGTGTTAAAGTAAACAATAACTCAATTATTATTATTATAGTAGCCTACCATTTAGTGTGGATAAAAAAAGTTTGAAGCACAGAGAAAATCTAACCACTGAGGGGTGGTATTTCTCTTCATAAGAGTATGGCTTCACTATCACCTAGTTAGAAAAAACTATTAGAAACATGAGTAAGATATTTTTTGAAGCAGCCTTCTGACAATGTGTACCTATACAATGAGAATGGACCATACTTTATATTTATTTGAATAATCGTTTTGGTACAGCCTGCCACAAACAGGCTGTGATTTTCACTGTCTGATGTATTCCATTTTAATATATTTATTTTCCAATGTGCAATGTCTGTGCAACCATGTCCTTTAGTTTGATACGTAATAGGGTACTTAACCACTTGATGCACAGCATCCATATTCTGGGGGGAACATTTGTCAAAAATAGCTTATCTATAATTGGTTGCAACACATTAGGTCTTGTAGATCGGCTATTTTTAACAAAGGGATTTTGTGTATAGGGCAGTGATTGTCTGTCTGTCTGTCTGTCTGTCTGTCTGTCTGTCTGTCTGTCTGTGTCTGTCTGTCTGTCTGTCTGTCTGTCTGTCTGTCTGTCTGTCTGTCTGTCTGTCTGTCTGCCTGCCTGCTGGCTGGCTGTCTCTCTCTTGCTGAGGGAAAGTTAAAAGATCTGTTAACACATTGGCTACAATGTTGCTGAAACACAAAGGCGAGCATTGTACTCCTTATCAAATCATCTCATAGTCATTTACATTGTGTTAATGTAAGTACATCTGTTCAGGGGCTCAGGATTAATACATAATATAATCTTTGATGTTATTTTTTGGTTTGCATTTTGAGTAAGCCACACTATATACTGTACCTAGTGACTCTGACATATTGGAAGCAAGAGGATCGGTGATGACAAAGCAAGATGATAAGGAAGAGAGATGATTGCAAATCTGAATCATAAATTCACATCAGATCTGATTCAGAATTTGCAAATACTTAAATGATGCCACAAATGTTTAGTCTACTGTATAGGCCTACATGCCAAGACCCATGAAATAGAGATTAATTAATTAATAGTTTGGAAAATGTCAACCTTTTATTGATACCTCTAACATGAGGTGTATGACCTCTTGTGCACATTCTGCCAATTTACAGAATTCTATTCTATTCTAAAACCATAACCAACAGCAGAGCAAACTGTCAACCCTATATTTGTGTCCATGCTAAACCCCTTATCCCTTTTTTACCATTTTGAAAAAAATGTTTTTAGTTCAACTAGCCGATCGACATGTTGTGAGCTTGTAGATTGGCTATTTTAACTATTCAAAATGTTTTTCAAAATAGTAAAGTTTTGGAAAAGTAAAAAGGCAAAGGCAAAGGCAAAGAAGTTTATGGATAGGGGGTTTAGCATGGCCGAAAAATAGAGCCCTCACCTGAAAGGTGATGAAGCTGAACTGCTTGGAGTCATATGTCCATGAGTCTAGTTGGATCGGAGCCTCCAAGGGTCTCAACAGTATACCTCAATGCTGTGTTAATCAGTCTGAGCCTGGTGTCATTTGAATATGAATAATTATGGATTGTACGTTACATTAAAGCTGGACTTATTTTATGTCATACTCCCTATACGGAGGCTTGGGACCGCAACTGCGGTGTAAGGGTACCTCACATGTGAGGGTACCTATACCCTAGGGGACACTGGGAGCACATGCAAACTCCACACAGAAAGGCCCTTTCGCCAACACTGCCTCGGGTATGGGCACTGATGACGCGTAGGAGGGAACATGTCCCCAGCGCCCACAGCATCCCCAGTGGGACTCGAACCCAGATCCTTCTAACTGTGAGGCGACAGCACTACCGACTGTGCCACCGTGACCCATCCCAGATGCCTTCCTCAGCATAAATCTGAACAATACGGTGTTGGTGTCACTTATAAAGAGGACCTGTGTGCTGTAACAGGCCAATGTGAAGTTTCACAGGAAATGGACATGGTAGACATTTTGCATATGTTTTTGTAGGCTATGGGAAGTTTGGGAACCCTGCCAAGAATGCAACTGGGACGTATCCTCAGTGATGTATCTCAAGGTCATCTGGGTTCCGGGTCTTCTAACATCATACCCCTCACTCGGGTGACCCAGCCGGGGTGATCAAGTGAAGTCCCAATTTACGTCCCAGTAGCTACCCTAGATCAGTCCCATTAGGGAAAAACCAGGGACACACAATCCGCTGCTCCAGAACTACTCTGCTGGTACTGGACGGGCCATCCAGTGGGTACCGGGCGGGCCATCCAGGCTGAGTAGAAATACTTACCGTTCTAAAAGCCGCTCTCAGCGCATGTATTGACATTGGTTCAGTAGCCTGAGCGTACTCCTTGTTATCTCACCTGTGGGAAGAAGAACCTAAGCTAAGGGGGCCTAATCTAAACCTGTATACCTATACCGTATATACTCACCTATGGAAATCCATTGCAGGAGTACTCACCCAGAACCTCTGTGACTGTATACCTATACTGTTGACGTCCAGCGAAGAAGTCCAGCGACGAAGTCCAGCGACGAAGATCCTCCTCTCTACCTTGGAAATGAACTTAATTGTGTTTGACTGCATTCCCATGCAAAAGGAAAAGAGAGAAAAGTTGTTCTGTTCTGCAGAATTATTCAATAAATGCCTTTGTGAATAGGCAATCCTGATTCCCGCTCCTGAGTTGTGTCAGTCGCCACAATATATATATATATATATATATGGGGGTTCCTTCCGTTTGAGAACCGCTGTTAGTGGTTCCCAAAGTGGGGTCCGGGGACCCCCAGGGGTCCTTGAAGGAATTCCAGGGGGTCCCCAGCTAAATGATTGGAACCAAATGGATCCTTATGTGTCTGTAACATGTGAGTGTACAAATGGAACCAAATGGGCCCTAACGGGTCCATTTGGTTTCATCTGTACACCCTCAGAGTTAAATGAGACATTGATTGATTTTATAATATTAATTGGGGATTGGGGAGATAGAAATGCCATTATATGGGGTTCTATAGAGTAATGCATGTCAAACCGGGGGTCCTTGAAATTAAACCTTCTGAGAATCACTGCTATAGAGCCATAAAACTCTTCTCTTATGGGGTCCCTGCCCTGGCATATTTTTTCAAATGTGGGTCCGCGGGATAATTAGTGTCAATTTGGGGGTCCTTGCCATGAAAAAGTTTGGGAACCACCACTGCTCTAAATGATAAAGTATTTTAATGCATGGTTGCCAAATAGTGACGCTGTGCTGTGGTGCAGGTTATGCTAATGCGGGACTAGGCCTAGTGTGTCAGGTTGTCCGGTAGGGTGCTTGCCGAGCAAGAGGCATGCTGTTGATGTCGGGAGCGAAGGAAGGGAACGTGAGAAATGGCTGAAAGCTGACGGTGATCTTGTACAGGAAACAAACTAACTATAGGACGGCGAATGCTAGCGGTTATATGGCGTATTTTAACATTAAGGTGTTTATTTAATCTCTCTGCTGTTGACGACGCGTTAAGAGCCGATGTTTGGTTTGGTTATTTAATGGGACATCGAAAACGGAAAAAAATAATAACGCAAGGTAGACTGCCGTTCTTGTCGTCGGTGGTGCTACTTTATTTTCATGGACTAATACGACACGGCTTGAGAAATGTTCCTATTGCATGGTAAACTAGTAGTACTCAAAGATAAGTCTCGTATTCAACACGCGTGAAATAAACGCGGACATTTTGAATAGGTCGTTTACATACGAACTATATAGATACATATATATTTTTTTGTTTTGTTTTTTTAGAGGAATGTTTTATCTCATGCCACAACCAAGTAAACCACATGAGAAGTCGACGAACGGAATAAATGATCTATAGGGGGCTTTTTGCTTGCACCAGAACACACGGGAAGATGCGTGTGCTTGTCGTTTGGATATTTCTGTGGTGTTATTTTCTTCGTTTTGGTGCCACTGGGCAAGGAGGGCAGTCGACTCCGGCTATTTGTTCGCCCTCATGCAGCTGCGATGAAGATGGGGGTGCAGATTGCTCTGGGAAAGGACTGACCACTATCCCAGCTGGTCTAAGTGCTTTCACTTATTACCTGTAAGTATTACAAAGAAACAATCGATCGTAATAAACCTTTAATGCATTATGCATTCCCCTTTCCAGTTTCCTCAAGAGTCAAGACCCATATGTTAGTGAATATGCAGCCTATGTTGAGGAGGACACTACATCGGTGGTGTAAACTTTCGCGCTAATGGCTCGCCAGAGGAAATGTTTTAAAGATTGTTATTAGCCTATTGCCGTCTATTCGCGACTATAAGGTCTCAATTTAGCACAGCATGAGCTACATGATACACAACGTAGGCCTATTTACTATGGCACTTACTATGGCATTTTTGGCTCACATTGGTGAGCCAAAAATTAACTTAACATCCCATATTTTACTGTCCCTCCTCTACTTGAGATGTGATATTAACTCACTGGTACAGGCAGAACTCCAGCTAGGCTCATGACGTTATTCAATTTAATATTCTTAAAATGGCTCGATCTTTCAATCGAGATTAATTGCAACCATGTTAAAACTACAGCAATGCACCGGCTGACCAGTACCACTGTTATAGTTAAACTCTTGTTACAGGTATAATATGAAACAATGTATATTGGGTCATTACTAGGCTACTGTACACATTCTCAGGTTCTGGCTTCAATGTGACACCATTACTAGCCAAACAAATGTATCTAATTTACTTTCAACCACATTTTGCGCAGGTGGATACTTTGATAGTTGGACTGCACGTTTTTGAAGTTCTGTGATTATTGCCTATGGAGACTGGAACTTCATACATTGGCAATAGAGGGCCTATCCCTTGTTAGTTAGCCAAAAATGTTTCACAATTGCTGGGTTAATCATAAACTTGAGTAACCACCTGACAGTGTCAAGGCAGCGATTCATTGCAGGTTGGTGTAATCATTGTGCTACCTTTTTAAATGAAGGAGAATGAAATATGACCTTGGCTGTGATTATGATATCAGACTGTTTATTATGTACACACACATTTGATCATATACTGTCACCTTGATAGCTGAAACGTTTTAAGATTGAGTTTAGTAGCCTACTGCTTTGTGCTTTTGCACATCTTCCCAAGTCTAGGTTATTTGCTGCCTAATAAAAGTAATGTCAACTCATAACATTTTGTTTTCTAAACAAACTGTCGAAAATCAGTGTGGCATATCATGTGTGCATGTATTAAGCTCATAGGTTAAGTTCACTGAATGTGAACAGTAATAATTTTATTCAAGCCTCTAAGAAAGTCTCTCTCTCTCTCTCTCTCTCTCTCTCTCTCTGTTCTCGGTCTCTTGAACTCTACTTGTCCTCTTCTTTTTGTATGTAGAGCAGTGGGGTTAGGGATCATGATGGATTAGTGAGACATATTGCAGCTGTAGAGCTCCTTCCCTCTCTGGGCTAATGCAAAGGGGGATGAAGACAATAACATGTTGATGTGTGAAGAAGAAATGTTAAGTCAGAAATGAATAATTTTAAGAGTCTCTCCTGGTAAGATTTGAACTCAATTAAGTCGTTGTTGGAAACAGACATGTTTGGAATCACAAATAGATAAGATACCAGACGAATGGAATCTTTTCCTAGAGAGGGTATTTGCAATTAGAAGAAAATGGTGCAGGGAGCGCACGCACGTGTGCTCACACACACACACACACACACACACACACACACAGTCACACACACAGACACACACACAGACACACACACAGACACACACACACACACACACACACACACACACATACACACATAATGACAGAAACAGAGAGGTTTCAGGCAGCCAATGACTTCAGGTCTTCTTCAGGTTTCGCTAGCCCCACAGGTCCGAAAATAATTTCTCAGAAATAAGTTTTAATTCCAGCTGTTAACTATATGCAGCATTAGTCATACTGTTCTTTCTCCTACTGAATGAAGATTATTATCCTTATTTTATTTTAGGAGACCGTACAATTCATAATGAATCACAGTGGAATAACTGTCACCTACATAGCCCATAGTTCATTGGTATGGTGTTGTGATTCTTGGCTCCTGCAGTGGAAACAGTCTTGTCGCAGGAAAACAGATGAGGTTAGAGAAAAATGAGGCCCCTCAGTCAACACAATCATGTTACTAACAACTGCACCCTTTCCAGGTATGTAGGCTACCTGATGCTGCCTATTTATGCTGTAGAATGATTATAACAGCCCTCTCAGATTAATTTAGCTATCTGGTCAGTGGTCATGGGTTTTTTTGAGAGCTCAACTCATGCTTTGCGTGCAGCGGATGGCGTAGTAGTGGGATGTGCATTGTTACAGCTCACGTCTCGATTGATTTCATAGCATGAACAGGCACAAGTTGGGACCAATGGCGAGAGGAGGGGTGGAAGCAGGGGTCTTACACTCCACTGATCCAGTTTGCTGGCTCACCATTGGTGCCCTCAATCCATCTTTGACTGAATGATACTTTTGTTCGTGGTCAGCAGAGGTGAAAGGAGCCAGTCAGTGGTTCCCGCTCGCAAACAGGATGACTGTTGGTTGGGAGAATGTTTACCTCTCTCACTCTTTGGCTCCTGAACTTCTACCCACCCTACACACACACACACACCTTACACACAAAATAATGTTTAACTTCTGTTTCCTTTTCACTTATCTTAACGGTTCAACTGTAGTTTCTCTTGTCATTAGTTGCCATATGCCTGCTAAAAGATTTGAATAATATAATATGCCCCTCTGACCATGCTGTCGGTAGCTGTCGTGTATTAGCCTAAACATATACAGTATATATCTGACTAGTTATTGTCCTGCAATGAGTAGAACAACACTTGTAGTCAGGTGGTAAAACCTGCATACATTCCCAGATCAAGGGACCTTGCCTGCTATGCCCTGTTTGGGAACTTCAGTAAAAACATTGGCTTAAAATGATAGAAAGAAACATAGTGAGTTCCATGGAATTTAATGTGATATAGTTCAGTGTGAAGAGCAGTAGGCCAGGAATGTGTTATATATTAAAAGACTATAGTTTGTCAAATCATTGTTTACCAAACATAAGTGGATGTAATTAAGACGCAATTTAAATGTAAAATTCCTGTTTAGAGTACTGTTTATTTGGTTTGTACTGGAGTTGAGAGAAAGCATTCCGTTTAAGGAAAAAGGGGCTTTGTTTTTATTGCTAGACGATTTTAACAAAGAATTTAAGCAATGACTGTGACTGATTTGATCTAAATATTGTATCATATTGAAACCATAATTGTTATTTCTATATGATTTTAAGCCAAAGGAGAAGGCATTTAAAACAATGTCATGGCTTATAAAGCCTGAGAACTCATATAGTTAACATAGTTAAATTATGATGGTGAATTTTAGCTAACATTTTTACACAATCATGAGAAATTCATGCCACAGGTAATACAAGTGAAATGTTTAAGTAAATGGTAAATGGTGCATTTATATAGCGCTTTACATAGATTGTGCATTACATTCACCCATTCACACAGACATTCATAGTCATACACCGATGGCGGCGGAAACCATGCAAGGCACCAACCAGCACACTTTTCTTAGAATCGGAATCGGGAATCATCATAATTGTCACATCACAGGTTTACAGGTGTACAAAAGTGGATGAAATTATTGTTTCCGCTCTATCATTTTGTAGTATTCATTTAGCAGTTGACTGTAATTAAGGCTAGCTATGATGGTTTTAGTTATATCTTTTGTAGTGTCTGTCAATCAAGTAAAAAAACAAACAAACATACAAATCACATCAAGGAAACATGCGAACAAACAAGGAATTATAAATAGGTGTCATGTTAACACTGTTTTCTGAAGAAAATGTCATGTTGTCACACAGCACTATTCAGGCTTTATTCAGGCCTGAGATTATTATTCAGTATCTTTCTTGACACTGATTAGATGTAGATCAACTAATTAGGTTCCATGTGTCTGACTGAAGGGCCTTCTGTGCTCTGATCACTATGCACTCAAACATTGCCTGCATGTCGTATTTCTCTTCAGCCGGCTATAGCATTGTGGCTGTCTTGTGGTTTTGGTTTGGACCTCAACTGGTCTGAGGAGGAACAGAAGTGGCTTGTTAAATTGTTAAGGGAAGTTAAGCCAGGCTAGGTCAGAGAACCATGATTTACCATCCGTCTGAGGCCATGGTAATAATCTTCTAACACATACTTATTTGGGCCTTAATTTATTGTACTGTTAGCAGAGTTAATTATTTCTCTCCCTGTCTTTCCAAGTTGTCTTTAAGTACAATTCAAGTGCTACTATCTTTTATTATGTTATTTATTAGAATATATTTTTTTGTCTTTATTCACTGCAGTTTTCTCCAGATGATCTGCAGACTATAGTGGCATATGATATTTAAAATTTTCACAAAATATCTGTTTTGCTTCCATCCATTATTTTCTGTAGCTGGGGAGGAACTCGTAAAAAAAATCACAAGGATTTGGCTTTTGGTGACGAGTTCGGCTTTCCCCTAGTGGCCTGTTTGCATAGCTCCCGGCAGCCATCGTGGACACCATTTAGAAATTATGCCTTTCCAGAAGTTCTTTATTTCTAAATTGTTAGTATGTTATTTAGCATTCCAATAGTAACAGAATCCATTGAAAATGTTCCGTCTATCGATTATTTGGCGTTTCAACCATATACTATACCTATCTAATATTGGATTCATTGCAAACGTTGGGCGAGCCCAACTCGTTTGCACAGGTTTTTGAAAACCTTATACCCATACCTAACATCATACAAAAACATCTAAAACTTGTCAACAAAAGCCAAATCTTTACAAGTTCCTCCCCAGCTAAAGTGGATTTTCTCATTTAGGATGCACTGCTTCCTGTTTAGCAAAATGTCAACTACACAGCATGGAAACTTACGGATACTGTGTGTGTGTGTGTGTGTGTGTGTGTGTGTGTGTGTGTGTGTGTGTGTGTGTGTGTGTGTGTGTGTGTGTGTGTGTGTGTGTGTGTGTGTGTGTGTGTGTGTGTGTGTGTGTGTGTGTGTGTGTGTGTGTGTGTGTGTGTGTGTGTGTGTGTGTGTGTGTGTGTGTGTGTGTGTGTGTGTGTGTGTGTGTGTGTGTGTGTGTGTGTGTGTGTGTGTGTGTGTGTGTGTGTGTGTGTGTGTGTGTGTGTGTGTGTGTGTGTGTGTGTGTGTGTGTGTGTGTGTGTGTGTGTGTGTGTGTGTGTGTGTGTGTGTGTGTGTGTGTGTGTGTGTGTGTGTGTGTGTGTGTGTGTGTGTAAGCAATTAGGGTTTTTACTGTTTATCACAGCTGCATTTTTAGTGTCCTCAATCCATCTTAACAGCGACAGGCCAGGATCCTGATGAGTAAAGCAGTCAGAAATGGAAAGGGAGGAAATGTGATAGAAGCACCTAGGCCTCCTCATCTCCGCTGGTCTGTATGTGCTTCCCTGCCAGTCTCAGTCCCAGGCTGTTGACGATGGTTTTGGGATACGGGCTGGGATGCTTTCAGCAACAGCAGAATGTATCCATGTGACCACCTGTACTGTCTGGCCCATAGCAGTGATTGCAGAACACCACCAAAGGAGTTGGCAAGGGGAAGCCATAAAGATAAGGTGCGGGTGGATCATGATGGGAGCCCCATTGTATGTGCAGAGTCAATACAGTAATTGGATAAGCAGGTAGATGGAGGTTGGAGGGAGGTGGCAGCGACGATGAGGGCTTCTGTCAAGGCCCACCTTGTGTGGGTGTGTGTGTATTGGTGTTGGTGTATATGTGTGTATGCATGTGTAACGAGAGTGCAGAGGCAAGGCAATATGATCCTTTGAGGATTCAGGGGCCCACACACAAGGTTCTGGAGAGATCTGGCAGTGAAATCCAAGATGACGACTTGGGGGTGGGGGATCGTTTCATTAGTGAATGCAGGATGTTTTTTCAGTCTTGCTGTGTGCCATCTCCCCCCATCTGCTGTCTACGGGCATCTCTTTGAAGCCAGTGAGTGGATCCCTAATCAAGATCTGACCATTGATTTGTACATTTCTTCACTGAACCTGAGAAAGCATTTGGCCCCTCTTTCTTTTAAACGACAACGTTCTTTGTGAACAATATTTAATTACCACAATAACTGGTTATTATTACTATCCTTAAATATACTTTCACATACAAAGATTAACATTTAAATGATTTTTTTAGACAACATCAGCATTCAGGCTATAATATGCACTCTACATATATGCCCATATATTAGACACGTAGGGAAGAAAATCAAGTACTGTGTGCATATTTTTCATGCTGCTACATGCCTGTCTATGCTTGCTGTTAGTCTGAAAAGTGAAAATCCCTGGGGCTAAAGAGGAGGCTTCTTCAAGGCGTTTTGTTGAGGATCTGTATAAGGCATAAATACCATAGCATGAGGGTGACTATTGTTGGTGCACTGTAGATTCCAATTAGAATTATGCTCTATTTATTGCATGTTTGCTTTATTTTTTATTTTATATTAATGTTGCATGAACTGAAAAGCCATGCACACATTAAGTCCTTTGGAAAATTGTTTAAAATCATAATGTCACATAGCTCCGTTTGGAACCTCAATATCTACGCTGCTACGCTTTAGCTCAGAGATGAGGTTCTGTCCCGTGATATCCCTGCAGAGTCTTATAATCTGATCTCAGGTCAAAATGGGTTAAATAAAAATGTTGTCCAGTCAACCCCGTTCGCATGCACAGTACTGCTTCCGTAAGATTCCGTTGGGAAAACCGTGGAAAACATGGTACTGGCTGACAAACAACCGCTTACATGTAAGCGGTTGTTTTACCTCAGACTTAAAATGTTACGTGCCGGCATTAATTTAACAACTGTATCTTGGTTCTGATACCTTATTGTTTGGAAATTATGCTGTGAAAAAGGTTTAATCCACTGTTTGTGGACGGCTCAACTCCATTTCGACCTGTGCAGGGATATCACTGGACGGAACCTCATCTCGGAGTTAAAGCGTAGCAGCATACTGTAGATATCGAGGTTCCAAACAGAGCTAAATGTCACAGGGCTTAAACACTTTACAATCATGTACTGTAGGGTAGGGTACTCGCTTTAAATGAGTTTGAAACTATTTGCTTTTTTATGTTTGAATCTATACAGTACCTTTCTCATCTCCAGTAAATTTGTTCAGGCTTCTTGAAATTCAAATTGTGTCTAAAAGAAGAAGCGGCAGAAGCCATTAACTTTATGCAAGCTGTGAGGAAAGATTCATATCATCTTTCATCACTGCCTTTCTTACAATATTGCTGGCAGTAATGTGAGAAAGAACTAACAATGCACAAACAAGCAATAATTATTTAAAGTGTACTCTAACCACCAAAGCAGCTCCTTGTAAATATGCTTTATGAAGCCTAAGAAACTACAATGATTAATATTTAAATCTGGATGTTTCCACAGTGACATCAGCATGAACAACATCACTGAACTCCCAGCAAATGTGTTCAAAAACTTCCCCTATCTGGAAGAGCTGTAAGTACATCTATTTTCAACTCTTTTATGTAGTCTGCTTAATGTTCATTTATTCTGTACAATATAGATGGACTGGTTGTTAAATTGCACCTGGCTGTTTGATATAGCACAGTACAGTATAAAGGGGTGACAGAGTTAGAAGATACCAAGAATCACTCATTCTCCCTGATATGAACTGGGCAGTTATACAAGGCTAATCATAAAATCATAAAAGCTTGAGATGAGACAGTGCTTTTATAGGCAATATATAATGCATTATGTACAGTATGTTAAAGTCTCAACAGGACAGGCAACAGCACATTTTAGCTTTGGGGCTCCATTCAGTGGCCATATCTAATCTTAGTGGGTATTTGTTATTTCTTTACTCTTTAAATACCCTCTGTCTGGCTCAGCGCTGGAAGCCAGTGATAAAATCTGTCTACTTGATATCAGGTAACATGCAGCCCAGAGAATGCAAAATGACCAGCAAGTGCACACACCAGTGGTTTCAGCTCCATTTCTCTTTGCAGGCATGTTTTTTCAGCCCTCTGTGCATCTTTCATCTATACTAGTATTCGCCCCCTTCTTTTCCAAACAGTACTTCAATCTGCTTTGTCGAAGGGCAATTTACTTTTCATCGCATTGTGTGGAGGAATGCAAGGCAGGAAGGAAGAAGGCAAAACAATGGTTTCCATGACAATGGAGCTAAAAACTCAACCAGTCTTGCTGTTAGTTCTTTCAACCACGCAATGTTACCTGTTTTATCACTGCACAGAGATAATGAGTGGACCCCAAGTGTACATACTGTAAACTTGTCTTGTCTGCTATGTAGGCTACTGTATGTATTGTGAAACATGTACCCCACTTCCCTTCTTCTTAAAACTCATCTGAATGCATGGGCTGCATGGGTAGCTGTTTTGAAGAATGGCTTTAGACATAGACATATATCCTTAGTTGACGTGTGTGTTTGTTTAACCTTTTCCATTGAACAAATCTCCAGGCTTGTTTGAATGAACTTCAGCTGAGGACTTTTTAGCTGTCAGTAAAACCAAGTGGGGGCCCTGAGGGCAGATAGGGAGGGACAGAGGGACAAACCCAAACAGGACAGGAGAGAGAGAGGAGACAAGGAAGGAACATTCACTCCCTCATAGTCACGCAACTCTCCTTCACTTTCTTTTCCTACCCTGCTCAAACCAGTACAAATCTGCACATGCATGATGTCAGTGGTTAATGTTTATCTTTAAAAGTAATCCATGTAGAATCTCAGTATGTGCTGTAGTATTGTTGTAAATTGACTGATCATGCATACCCTGTGGTGCTACATGAACCTGTATGTGCTGCTGTCTATTGTTAGTTTTACTTGCAAAGCCAGCTTTTCTATTTTTAGATGTTTGGACAAAAGCATTCCTAATATTATTAAAACAAATAAATCTGAATATGCCCTTCTTTCACTCTATGTCTTTCTCTCCATCTCTCTGCATTCTCGTTGCCAATGTCAAAATAGCAAATTAAGTCATAGGTTTATCATTGACAAGTGGCCATATCAACACCCTAATGATACAAGTGTGTGTGTGTGTGTGTGTGTGTGTGTGTGTGTGTGTGTGTGTGTGTGTGTGTGTTTGTTCGTGCACGTGCACGTGCTCGTACAATGGTGTGTACCCTGCAATCAGGAGGCAAATTATGTAGTTGGGTGCTTTCTTGAGTAGAACAAAGTTTGTTGCTGCTGATTGATATTGGTGACCAGAATGATGAGGTTAGATCTTGTTTGGTATTGTTAACTCAACTGCTGTAAAAGCACATGGAACTACATTGAGACCTCCTAGTGAAGCCCTTGTGAAAAAGAAAGACTTGTGGGAGTGGTGTCACAAGGGGAGGATTTAGCCTTTCCTCAACAAGACTTAGCACATTCTTCTGTCCTCTTCAAAGCCTAGGGGGACGTGTTCTGAATATGCTGAAAGAAAGCAAAAGGGGCAGATGCACTCCATGTTTTGGGACTTGACGGGTTTGAGCATTTTGTTTCTGTGCCACAATGTGTCAGCCAGGTTTGCTTATGGTGTCTAGTGGCTGGCTTGAGACACTGCAGATTTGTGGAGTTTTCCAACATACATATTGTATCAAAAGTTTAACTCATAGCTTTGTCATACTGTGCTAACTTAATTAACTTCAACAAGTGTGAAACAAAGATGGGCCAGATATTGTGGTTTGGATTTGCAGTGTATTCAGACATAATCTTAATTTGTGGCAAAAATCCATGGTCTCCATGTAGCCTTGGCTCTCAAGATACATTTCCAACAAGCTGTCATAAAACATCCTAGTACAAATTGTGAGTCAAAGAAGACACACACACATACTTTAATTGATTGGATGGTTAGATGGTGAAATGTGTCCTGGAAATCCACCACTGCAAGGCAATCTTTGGGTTTGTCATGCAGCCAAGTCAAGCTGAAGAGACAGCATGCTTTTCTTATAAAGCTGGGTGAGTGTTCCAAATCATAATTTGATCAATTTTGGTGAACCACAACAAATAAAACATTGTAAGCAGGGCCTGGGATTCGGCAAAGTCGGGAGCTGTGGTCTTGAGTTTAGAGCAGTCACCCTGAGTCTTTTCACGGCTGTCGGAAGCCTGTAATGATGGACCCACAGCGCTCCACACTCCTGGCACCGTGTGGTGGAGCTGGACATGTCGGTTTTGTAAAACGCTGCAGTTAACCACTTATGTATGTTATATGACAGTGAAAATAGACAGCTCACAGCATGTCACTATACAACTTGTTGTGATCTTGTAGATCTGCTTATAATAAACTTTATTCATATAGCACCTTTTTAAACAATGTTACAAAGTGCTTAACAATTTAAAATCAAACAATCATAATCATCAACAACAATTATAGCAATAATAACAAATAACAATATCAGTGAGAATAAAAGCAGCAAGTTCTGCTGCTAGGGTGCTTCATGTTATCTATTTCAGCTTGGTCTTTATATTGACATTTCCACTGTCTGCTTTTGAGTGCAACAAATTGCCTAGGCTATGTCACACGTGTGT
Source organism: Protomyctophum bolini (assembly GCF_963924005.1). Lineage (NCBI taxonomy): Eukaryota > Metazoa > Chordata > Actinopteri > Myctophiformes > Myctophidae > Protomyctophum > Protomyctophum bolini. The sequence continues at coordinate 35,678,193 of NC_137862.1, forward strand.
GTGTGTGTGTGTGTGTGTGTGTGTGTGGGCTCTGGACAGGGCCACTGCCCAGACCAGTGTCCATATATGGAGCTGGCCTGTTCTGACATCATTCTGATGTCTCCATAGACTCCATATTTGGGCATGCCTGACAAATAACTCCATATATGGGCATAAAAGGGACACATACATAATATCTGGGTGGGGCATGCTTTTCCAACTTGCATCATTCCATGTAGGCCAGTGCCCAACGGACACAGCTGTAGAGGCTCCAGCGGGCACCACTCTAGTAAACAATAATTGTTGGTATAGCCTTCACCGCTTGAATGCTCCATTCCAGTCGTCTTCGTTGTGAAGGTTAATGTCATGCAAAACAGAAAGTTGTTCAATTTTAAGTTCAAGGGCTTTCCTCAAATTTCCTCAAATTATTTCTGAAGATGTGTAGCAATGCGATTCCATTCAATCTCATGTCATAAGAATGAATGGAAATAACTATTAAGGCCTTGAGACATTTGTTTCCTCTATGGAAAGTAGCTTGAACATTGCCTTATGGCAAGGGAACAACATGGCACTATTCATGTTCAGTGTTCACTCCACATTATTTACAATAAAAATGCTCTGTGGGTAAACAAGCACCCTAGTTCTGTCACAATTCATGGAATATTTATCGACCCTGAACTCTTGTGCTCCAGACAAGCAAGTTAGCCTCCTACACAGAGGAGCCTTGGTTCTCAGGCTCACACCCCAGCCACTCTCCTTGCAAGGGAATTCAGCCTGTCCAGACTCAAGTTGCAGAGTGATAAATCTGCTGCTAATCTCTCAGGCCAGATAGTAACAGTGGAGCCATGTGTCTTGGTTGCACACAGCCCCGTCCCCGACCATGCTTTTTACACCAATACTTCCTCCACCCGACCGTCACTGCCCCAACAGGAAGGGGGTATGGCCATAAGCGGGTCATACCATGTGCAGACTGTAATAAATGGATAGGTTTAACCAAGAGGATAAAGAGTCTCTGAGGCCTAGTTCAAAATGGGGCTATACTGTAGCCATTTGTTGCTTTCATTTACGTGTTCCACTTGGAGAAGTGGAGCAGTGAGTTTTGTGTTTTCCAGTGGGCTGTGAGACTCCGAGGGCTGCCTGATGGTGGGGAGATTCATGAAGGGAGTGGGGTAGCCAGAACCAGTTCTAATCTGTCTTGGGTGTCAGATGAAGTGACAACAGGCCATGGCATGGACACATCTCTTTGGCACCTCAGGCGTCATGTTTAGCCTGATAGCAAGAACTTAATACACTGTGGCCTTGCATGTGAAAAGGTTCTCACACTATGCACTAATTATCCCTTTAATTCATAAATATTGACTGTGGCTGTTTTTGTGTATTGATGCAGAAAAGTTACCATTTTATGTTGATCATTACATTAGCGTCCTCTCTCTCTGTGTATATACAGTATGTATGGTCTATTCTTCCACTCAACCATCGCTGCTACAAGACACATGAGTCACAAAATATACTATCACTATCAAATATACTATCACTATCAACACAACTTTTTTCATTCACTCTCTGTATGTACAGTATGTATGTACAGTATGTGTACTGTATGTACAGCATGTATAACATATCAACACATCTCTCATTCTCTCTTTCTTGTTCTCAGACGACTTGCAGGAAATTACCTGTCATTCATCCACCCTGAAGCCCTGTCTGGACTACATCAGCTCAAAGTCCTGTAAGCATTTACCTGGTGGCCCCACACACATGTTGCACAAACGTGTGTGTGTGTGTGTGTGTGTGTGTGTGTGTGTGTGTGTGTGTGTGTGTGTGTGTGTGTGTGTGTGTGTGTGTGTGTGTGTGTGTGTGTGTGTGTGTGTGTGTGTGTGTGTGTGTGTGTGTGTGTGTGTGTGTGTGTGTGTGTGTGTGTGTGTGTGTGTGTGTGTGTGTGTGTGTGTGTGTGTGTGTGTGTGTGCACAGGGTATACAGTAAGTACACTCGTGCAGATGTGCACATGTGTATGTGTGCATTTTGGCTGTAACAATGGGGCTTTCCTCCTTGCTGGCAGAAAGTGTTCCTGTATTACAGATATAATGTGTTGCTGTGCCAGGTGATCTCAGTTCTACATAGTTAAATAATACCCACCTATTTTCAATAAGCCTAAATAGTAATTATTCTGTTTTATTTATTTATTTTTCTATTACTCAAAAGTGGTTCACAATAATAAGTGGTCAGGGACAAAGAACAATTTCAGCAGAATAACGTTTTATTTAATGTATTGTGCACATGTACATGATCAGTGCGAAACCCCTTGAGAATCATTGTTTACAATTACACATTATAACTGCATGTTAATGGTACTGCTTATCTGGAACAAGGTAATCTAAAAATAGCTGTATTGCAGCTCTAATATAACAATAGAGGTGTTTGTTTTCTCTACAATTCATCTAAGTAGGTGAGGTTACCTACTAACATATTAACATACCTTACGCACGATAGCAGACACACACAGTCCTAACCATGGCTTTGGTATTGTGCAGAGCCACAAGGTTAAAGTCCTGTTTGTCTACCGAAAGGTGTGTTATTTATACAGAGAACTGTGACTTAACCAATCTAGTCACTAGTAGTTCCACACTTTGTAATTATTAACACAAATATGTTTAGGTTTTACTCTTATGTACCTATACACAAGACATAATAATAAAGTACAACATTGAACCTTGAAGTTGAATCTCGTGTAATGTCTAAAATATGTATTATTATTATTATTATTATTATTATTAGGCCTATTTAAAGAATTTCCCCAGCAATTTGCCATATGACTTGTAGATGTTAGAATCAGATTGAGTTCATTAGGCAGAAATGCATTGGCTGTTTCAGTGAACCCCTGAGGGACTCTGGTCAACTAATTAGGTTTTTACTGGTCAAACATTTTATTGATCCCACGGCCAGAGCTTTAAAGGCAATGCATCAACATTCAAGGCATCTAAAATTGTTAGATGCCTTTACCAGGGCTTGTCTGCTTGTCCGGGACAAGTATTAAATCTTCCCGGACGGTGCATTCAAATTTTACTTGTCCATTGGACAAGTGACTCCTGGTTTCGCTTTTTCTGTGGCGCTCCTACCAGCCAACAATATTGTCTGGCATTATTGTATGGCTTTCCTGATCATCACCTTTACAATATTGTTAATAGCCCTAGAATGTCTGTAATCTTACATTTCATGTATTCCAAATACACAGCCATATATCAGTCCTATCAGAGCAATTAGCAGACTGACCTGCATGTAAACTTGTGGCACTGCGTGTGTAGTGCAGTAATTAATTCCTAAGACTTTGAGTCAGATATTGTCCTCTAGTTTCATATCCATTTCACATTTCTGGCAAAAAAACATATGTTGTGTAAAACATCCTTTTTTACATTTTAACTTTTACTTTTACATAAGGAAAAGCTAGAATGAAAATATTAAAACAACCTTTGGGAACAGTCAATGTTTGGGAAGCACAAATATATAGCGCACACAATTGACAAGTGTGTTGCGATTGGTGTTGGGTAATTGATCACACCACCTATTTTGTGTGCCCCATACATTTGTGCTTCCTGTTCATTCCTGCACTCATTCCGGGGGCCCTCGCCGGAGAGAATGTCGTCCGTGTGCAGCTTGTGGAAAAATGGAGATATTTGACTAAATACACATTTACTGCCAGAACTTTCAAATGAATATGAAACTAGTCCCCAAAACGACTCCAAGTCCAAATGTATTCTTGGGTGCACATGCAGTGCTATAAGTTTAAATGCCGACGAGGTCAATCTGCTAACCGTGCCCGGACAAGTGAATGGGAAATGTACTCAAAAAGTTAATGTGAAGCCCTGCCTTCACGTTTCTACTTCCTTTTCAAGACTTAACTTTTGGTATGAGGACGAGTGATGAGAGGATTATAATGAATAACCAAAACATTTCCCCCGTTTATAGGATGCTCCAGAATAATCAGTTAAAGACCGTGCCCAGTGCAGCATTAAGGAACCTCAATTCACTACAATCTCTGTGAGTAAAGTCCCTCATAGCATAACACACACACACACGCACGCACGCACACACACACATGTAATTTAGTCTATGAGGTAAAATATGACCTCTTATGTTTATATCTGACATTGACTTCAGATATTATTTTATATCTTATACATCTATTTATTATTGATTTTTTTTTTTACCTTAGTTGCTCCAGGTGGAGTAGAGACTAAAGTCTGATTTATATGACAGTGTCACGCACCCAACAAGTCACAAATGCGATTCAAGCCTCTACTGTAACGGACTGCAGTCTTTATAACCGAAGGTTATTTTCCTACTGGACAGCTCATAAGACATACGTTTTTCCTGTATATTATAAAGCCAGCATGTTGTGTGATCATGATCTCATATACAAATTGGTCAGAACCGTTGTCTTATTAATACCATGGGAATTAATGTGCTAATGAATTTACAGATGTATTGCACAATCTGCTGCCCACATCACCAACCTACAGTCACATTCTCCAACTCTTGCAAAATGCTGGCATTTATCCGCAAGTAGGCTACATGCCTAACATATATGGAGAAATAGTTTATAGGCTACAGGAATGTATAACTTTATAGGCTACTGGTCACCCTTTTCAGTGTGAGAACTATAATTAATACTGAATGGTGCCAGGCAGCTTCAGGCCTAACTCTTGTCATAATTAGCTGTCAAGTATTTTCTATTTTTTATATATTTTATACTTTGAAGGACATTAATCCTGGCTTCAGAGCTGCAGTGCAACCAAGCATGATTTTAAATGTAAAACATAAAATATTTAAAACGAGGCTACCCATGCTAGGGAGGGAGCCATTGTTTACAAGAGCAAATGTATTTGTAGCAGAAAATGACAAAGTGTGCTTGATTTGTCAAATCAATAGATTATATTGTCTACAATCTATGCATTGCAATGCTTTTTTTTTTTTTTTCTGAATTCTTTGCCAGGGTTAGTGGGTAATCTTTCAATTTCCATCCCTAATTGTATGTACAGGTAATTAAAAATATATATATTTAGAGCCGCGAAGTCTACCAGTAAAGTGAGGCAGTATGTGCCACCTACCTAGTTGATAGAGGCAGACTGCACTGCTGTTATATGTGCATGAACTTTGCATTAACTTTCAGATTTGATACTTTTCATAGTACTGTATGTACTGAGATTTCCATTTGAGCTTCCACTTATTTGCTTCTTTCTTTTGTTGTTTTTATCAACCCCTCTCAAACTTTCCTGCTCCAGTGGTCCCTGGTCTCAGTGGTGTTTCAGTGACTACTGCATGTCAGTCTCATTGGGAGCACACTGTGTACATGACTCCATTGCTGGTCCTTTCCCGGCCTCTGTGCCTCTGAGTTTGACAGGGACTAATGGAGGGAATGAATCCAGCTGGAAAAACGTGCTGAAAATCCAGCTTTCAGCTATTATCACCCCTCCATATCCCTCCCTCCTATCCTTTGCTTCCCCTCTTTATTTTTTTCCCCTCTCTCTCCTTTCTTTTTAACAGATGTCTTTTCTCTGTGAGGGGTTTAAGGTCTGTAGCTGAAGTAATATGTTTTGGCAGAGCCAGGGCTGGGTTTGTATAAAGCCTTAGAGAGCTAGATGTCAATCAATAGACTGTTTTGCCTCCAGCGCAGACTCTTAGGGAATTTTGAGGGGGAGAACGAAAGAGAGGTTGAGGGGGGGAGGGGGGGGGTGTTGAGAGAGAAAGGGAGAGGCAAGACAACAACAGGAGTGAACAGCGTTATTGTAGGCAATGGTACTTAACCACATGAACCGTAGTGTCCTGATTCTGGGCATGTGGACATTTTTTACAGGCAAACATTTGGTGAATATAGCAGATCTACAAGTTCAAGTTATATCTCTTCTATTACACGTAAATCAATATAGGTTTAAAGGTGGTGCAAGTAATATCATGTTACATCATCATCATCATCTTCCAATTGTCTTATTGTGCTCTCCAGACACAGACACCAATGGCAGATAGAGACAGAACTGACTCAATGATGCACAGGCAAAGGACTTTGATTTAAACACATAGCAAGCAGCAGACCCAAGGCTGGCCACAAAGACTTGATTCACTAATTTGTACATGTTTGTGGTCAATAAAGCGCAGAAGCTTTAATTGCAAAACAGATTTATCACCCGGGGAATTTTATGCACTTTATGTACTAACTATTTATTAGCTTTTTTGCCACAGGCTTAATTCCACCCCCACCTACAACACTTTATAAACAACTAAATGAATTATCCTGATAGTTGTCATAGTCATTGCTGAACATGTTGTCTGTTCATGTTTGTGTTCCGCAGTCGACTAGATGCCAACCACATCACCGTGGTGCCAGAGGACAGCTTTGAAGGACTCCAGCAGCTACGCCACCTCTGGTTGGATGATAACAACCTAACCGAGGTTCCCATTGGTCCTTTGAGGCACCAGGCCAATCTACAGGCTCTGACACTGGCACTCAATCGCATCTCCTACATCCCCGACAATGCCTTTGCCAACCTTACCAGTCTTGTAGTGCTGTACGTTAAGCCGGTGATTCTGAACCTTTTTTAATTTCAAGTAACCCCCAGTTTGATATGCATCAGGCCACAGACACAAATTTGATTTCATCTCTGGAACTCCAATCTCCATGGTGAAATCCTCAATGATAATTTAACTCTGGGAGTGTACAAATGGAGGGTCCAGAGGGGTGACCAAGAGCTTGACATGTTTATTAATGAAAGGTCCATACTGGTGGTCTGGCATATATCGTACCCCTTACACCTCATCTACACAGGCAAGGAACGAGCGTTCCGACGGCGATATCGTGCGGAAAACTGTCCTGACATGAGTCGGCCATTGCGTTGCGACGTATCCTGAAAAATTGTGTGTATATGTCAACCAATAAAAGTGTTTAGGGCCGCTAAACCTTGCTCAAATAGAGACTTTGCGAGTGAATATAGGAGGGGTGGACGACGTTGCTGCACGCCACGTTGTCGCTCGTGGTATGTCACAACAGACACAATGAAAAACATGTATTCTAATGAGATTTCATCGTTCGCTCGCTCAGATCGCTGTTAGTGTAGATGAGGTGTTATCCCTAAACTTGCCATTTTTTACTATTTTTAAAATACTATTTTTAAAATAGCCGATCTACAAGCTCACAACGTGTCGATGTAGGTCGGCTAGTTGAACTATTTCAAAATGTTTTATGGATAAGGTGTAAGGGGTGACGCAAGATATAGCCCTTAAGCCTGTTGACTAAGACATGGTATACTGTACTTGACATCACTGCCTACCATTTTCCTTTCCATTATTTTGACTACAGATTTTTTATTTCAGTACAGTATGAAACTCAACTTGCATAGTGCTTAAACGTGATTGAGAGATGTAATCAACACACTAAATTGCATTGTGTGTGTGATTCATCTTTGTTAGTTACTTTATCATAGCATTTTAAAAGCACTGATTGGTATGAAAAGTTTAGCCACATCATGGCAGACAAAAATCAGAAATTAAATGCAATTTGTCAAACTAATTGGATTTTTACACATTACCTATAATCACAGCTTAGAGCTAACAAGATAATATCTACAGATTTTGGTGAGAAGCCCATTCATTTCTGCACATGCCCAGCCACGTGCCTCTTGAGTTTTTTTGGCTACAGAGACTTAACAATGAGCAATAATACAAAACGAAGGAGATTTTCTTGGTTTCCGAGTGGTGATAACAGTGCAATACACTACACGGGCAATGTCATTGTTTAAGCTTGGTTGTACATGGTTAAACATGTTTTTTGTTTTTTTTTATCTCATAATGCATACCTAACATATTCACATCTGCTTCAACAAATAGACACAGAGGGATAATGGTATTTCTGCAGGGGTAGAATGTAATAAACAGATTAGACTAAGCAGGAAGAAAATACCTTCATCAGCCAGTGATAGCCCATTGCAAATACTCACACATACAGTATATGCACATACTGTATACAGGCACCAGATGTACTAATCACACAACATGCCGGCATTTGTACATATATTTTATGACCAACAGTGAGGTTTGGGTTTATATCTGTTATGTCTGTACAAGTCAACCGTTTTGTGATCATTCTGATATTTTTTAGGCACCTTCATAACAACAGGATTAAGGAGATGGGTGAGAAGTGCTTTGCTGGCCTGGCGAATCTAGAGACACTGTAAGTAGACGGTCACACTGTGTGTGTGTGTGTGTGTGTGTGTGTGTGTGCGCACGTGCGTGTGCTCTCCACCCACCTCTCCTGCTGCCGTCCGGACGTCAGTGTGTCCACTTCCTCCTTGAATTGCTCCAGGATAAATAGAGTGAAGTCCATGATGCTTATCAGCGCTGCCCTCCCATTGTTCACTTCCTCCTGTGTGCCATGGTCACCAGGCAGCAGGGACACATCTCGTCTCTGCAGTCTACAGTATCAGCCAGCAGCTCCTACACACAGCTCCAGTAGAGCAGCACAGCGTTACGATAACACATGTTTGCCAAAGGCAGACATGCAGTTCATGTTCATGTCAAGGACCCCCAGAGTCATAATGTATTTGGTTGTGCACCGTTTTACAAATATTTACATTTTCATTTTTGAGTGGTGCAACCATAGGGTGCAGCTACTGTGTGTGTGTGTGTGTGTGTGTGTGTGTGTGTGTGTGTGTGGGTGTGTGGGGGTGGGTGTGTGGTGTACCAACAGGGAGTGCTGTTGCACCACTCACTTCAGACAGGTCTGATTTTGGAAAATAAATAATTGGTCAACAAGCTCACAGCGCGTCACATCATCTTTTGCTAGGGAACGCCTGGAACCCCCTCAAGGACCCCACTTAGAGAACCACTGCAATACACAAGCAAGCACACACTTCACTGTCACTGCTGAAAATCAACTGCAACTTAGGGGCAGTTACACATCCGGGCCATCTCTAGACTAGTATAGTTAATGGTTTATGTTTATGTTTTCAGTGTTACCCACTTACAGTTTTTCACTACTCCTAAAACAATTTAACTCGGTTGTCTAAACCTATTTGTCAACTGTTTTACGAAAATGTTCAGTTAGATAGTTGGACAATTTGCAAACATCATCTCGCTCACTAAACGCATATCACACTATATTACACTGATGTGATCAAACCAATTATACTGTATACTAGTAAATATATTGACTTACTTGACTTAAGCCCGTTGCTCCTCTAGGGTGCATAGGCCGTTGACAAAATGTCCTCCATTTCACTCGGTTTTTAGCCGTTCTTTCGAGATCTCCCCAGTTAAGCCCTCTCTCTGCCATTTCTGCCTCGATAGTAAATATATTAGTAAAATCATATATATTTTTTCATCTGCACCACTAATGCAGGATTGATGCTGGTTGGGCTTGGCTTTTAGACTAGCTAAGTGTAAATGTATACTGTCCAATAATACTACGGCTTATTTAAGTGTAGTAGCCTATTATGATGTGTGTTAGTATACGTGATGTGCCAGACGTGGCTGAATAAATCTACAGACGGCCTATGTTTCTCTTCATGTTCTCAGAGATCTAAACTACAACAGTCTGAAGGTCTTTCCCAAAGCAATACAGGCTCTGCCAAAACTCAAGGAACTGTGAGTATACAGTATTTAACCATCTCTCTCCTTCCTTCAGTAAAAACGGCATACATGTTCAAATGTCAGTGATGACGTCACAATAGTAACATCATAGGCAGTGACATTATTATACTTAAAATGTCTCATCAGTGCCCTTAACAATAACTTAAGAGTAAGATCAAATGGATTGCATTGACTTAGCTAATGTTTGTTGCAAACATAATGTATCGTGGCGATATGCAGTACCTTTTGTATTTTGTGATTTTTGGCAAGCTGGTGAGTTTCATGAGATGTGAGTTGTTGATGTGTCTCATAATGCAGCTGTGACTAGTGGCTTATGGACTAGTGGCTTATGGAGCTGAAAGATTTATGAAGGGGTTCAGAGCACTGTCCATTTACTATGTTTTGTTTGGTGTGTCATGCTGTCATAATGACATGGAATTCCATCACGATGACACAATAGATCAAAGACAATGTGAATCATCCTCACTCTCCAGTTGATGATGTCAGTACTAGTAACTTGGTGTTATTTAGCTCCTTATATTCTCCTCTTAGAATAGTATAAGCCACTCAGTCATTCAGTCAGTCTGTTCAAAATTACAAACCGAGAGCTATCCACAGTTGAATGCATGCTTGTTTTCAGCAATGTTTTGGCACTGCAATCACACAATTAAGGCTCCAATGAAATTAAATAATTTAAAAAAGTTAGTTTGGAACAACAGTAAGTTTGACGTTTCCAAGGTCATTAAATGTGTACTCTATATGTTGTATTGTCTCTTTTATTGTGTTCTCTTTGCAGTGGGTTTCACAGCAATGATATTGCGTCCATACCTGAAGGAGCCTTTCACAACAATCCTCTGTTGCGAACAATGTAAGATCAAACCTCACTCACACAATGTATACCTGTAAATGTCTACTTGCAAATTAAGAATAAATCATTAAGTATAAGGGGGTTTGCTTTGAATGCTCTAGGGTCTAGGCTCCAAGGTGTTCTGATATGGGAATAACTTATTAATTTGTGGTTACAGAAACACTCCTCCGCACGCACGCACACGCACATGCACACACACACACACACACACACACACACACACACACACACACAATGGAATATGAGTCTTAGAAAAAAAGATTGTCCAGAAGATGGTGCCATTCAAACATAGTAAACCCATTTTACTTTTTTCCAGTCACCTGTATGACAATCCCCTGTCGTCTGTGGGGGCCTCGGCCTTCCAGAATCTATCCGACCTGCACTCCCTGTAAGTCCTGCTGTTACCCATGATTTACAGCAGATCGCAACATCATGCCACAACGTCTAAGCTGTGACTTTGGGTTGTGGCCAATAAATGGTAGCTGGGCATGGCCAGGCCTGTCACAATGATCACATAATCGCCTGATGATGATCAGTTATTTTTGAGTGGCGCAACCACTCCAAGGAACAGCAATGTCCGTGTCCGCCTATGTGTCCGCCTATGTGTTCACCTATGTGTTGGTTAATGAGCACCTATAATGAGTACCAGTAGGGGCGCTGTTGTGCCAGAACAGAGAGAGTGATAGCGCTGCACTGCACTGTGCAGCCTGCTAATATGAGAGAGAGAGGTGGATAATCTCCCATTCATCTGTATAAATCTGTTGAAATATGTTCATACAATTTTAAACACTGTTAAGAATAGAGGAAATTAAAGGCAATAGAGGAAATAGAGGCAATTTTTTAAATATTGCCTGTTTTGGCCATAGTACAATAATTATGTTGAGTATTGGTACGGGTCAATTGTCAATAATAGCTTTGTCCATTTAAGATATTTTGGGGTCCTTCACATGAAATGTGTGAGAACCACTGATGTAAAGTGAGTGTTATTATCTGCGTTTGTGTTGCAGAATGTTGCGTGGGGCCAGTATGATGCAGGACTTCCCAATTCTTACATGGACTAACAACTTGGAGAGCCTGTGAGTGAACTCAGCCTTAACTCCACATCACTACCTTGAGCTTTTACCTCACTTTAACAGATCATATTTACTCGGCAGCCATTCTCTTAATACTCAGATGGGGTTGTCCCTCCCACATGCTTATGGATAGTACCACCGCTTTTTCTAGAGAGACACGCTGTGATTGGTCAGTAGTTGCTGTGATTGACAGTTTTTTGCAAATATGCCTCGACCTAACCCTAACCTCAGTAAATCTATGCCTAAAACTTACCCTAACCTCAGTAAAACTGTGCCTAACCCTAACCTCAGTAAAACTGTGCCTAAACCTAACCCTAACCTCAGTAAAACTACGCCTAAACCTAACCCTAACCTCAGTAAAACTATGCCTAAATCTAGCCTTTACCCTAACCAACCTCAGTGAAACTATGCATGCCAGGGAGCCAATCAGACACACATAACGCGGTGTGTCAATTTAGAGCTAAATGGCTACCATGTGGATATGGTCTATACTAGAATTAGCCATATTTCTAGTATGCTTTGTGTGGTGTAGGGGGTTACTGATGTGATTCATACTTTTTAGGACCCTGACTGGTACCAAGATCTCATCCATCTCAGCAGATCTGTGTGAGGATCTGAAGATGCTTCGGACTCTGTAAGTAATTCTTTTTTAAGGCACTGACTACCCACATAATGGGTCAGTCATTAACAGGAATACCTTCTTTTTCACCAACACATTTCCCCATAATAAGCTAGTGAGGCAATGCCTGTATCAAGTACTGTATGTGTTAGTCTTAACTAAGTGTGTTTTGCAATAAACACAACATAACAAATGTTTGTGTCATCCTAGAATGATATATACGCCACAAGGGCTAAATGACACAGGCAGGAAAGAATCCCATTCAGAGATAGTAGTGGAGGACGATGAGGCGATGAGATGAAGATTCTAGTAGTGGTGAAGGATGAAAGGTTATGACCAGGCAATGGGATGGCTTTGTCCCTGAGGGCTATGGAGCTTATGGAATGAAGAGGTGACCCCTCGCTTACCTTAGTAAAAGGGCCTGGAGGTACAGTGTGAGGTACAACTCCTTCTGTAACATTATATGCCAGCTGCAGGGTTTAAATTTAAAATGAGCAGCCACAGGCAGCCGTTATATGGAGGACATTTAGTTGAGGTGAAGAGAGAGTCACAATACATCAAAGAGGGTTTTTGCAGGTGGGAGTTGACTAGAAATGGACAAAATAACTGCCCAGAGCTCCTGGTGAGGAAGGGACTGATTTGCCTGATTTATGCACAATGCAGGCTTGGTTGTGGATGCAATATACATTAAAAAATAATAATAATACATATGATTTATATAGCGCTTTTCAAGGTCCTCAAAGTGGCTTTACAGAACAAAAATAATAAAATAATTTAAATGTGAGGTATACCTCACATGATTTAGGGTCCTTGTGTTACAGAATGCTCAGCAGCTGCTATGGTTTTGCATAAAGGGCAGCCTCAATTGATTTGTGGAAAGAGTCAAACATCATATCATCTATGTTGTCTTAATAAGGAAAATGAAGGGGTGAACTATGTTGTCTCAATCAACTAATTGTTGGAGATGTGTCCTTGTTTTCTTCAATCAGAGACCTATCCTACAACGAGATTAAGGAGCTTCCATCCTTTCACGGTTGTCTAAAACTACAAGAGATGTAAGTATCAAGTACCAAGACAAATGTAAACCAAAACTGCAGTTTAAAGATGACGTGCCGTGATTATTTTATATGAGGAAGAATTTTTTTTCACCTCAACTGAAGCCACACCCACAGCTGTTGATAAAGGGGGAGGGGTTAGGGGATGGGATGATATTGTGATGTCACTATATCACTGTTATTTTTCATTGGCACGTTTGACTGTCAAGGTTTCAGCCTCCAGGAAGTAACCCTAAATACAAAGGGAAGACATCATTGCACATAACCACATATAGGGGTCTAATGAAGTACTGTCACCTCATAAATACATGAAAAACTGGAAAAAATACAAATATCACGGCACACCATCTTTAAAGATTCAGATTCATTTAAGATATGTCATATCATGTCTGCGTCCAATCAACAGAAGCCTGCAGCACAACCATGTTCTACAAATAGACAGGGACACTTTTCAAGGCCTTTCTTCCTTACGTTTGCTGTAAGTCTTAACAACACACACACACACACACACACACACACACACACACACACAATGCCAGGGGTAAAAATAACATGATTGGATGTTGAGTTATTTTGTGTTCTGATGTCACAACAGAGACCTGAGTAGAAATGAAATCAGTGTCATACACCGAGATGCTTTCCTTTCCCTGACTGCTCTTACAAACCTGTGAGTATAACCTGCATGGTGCAATTGACCTCAATTTAAATAGTCAGAACTGCACTATTAGAGCTCATTATACGTGTAGTTTCTTTGAACTAATAATGTGTATGGGATCCTGTTAATGTTCTTTGCAGAGATCTGAGTATGAACTCTCTGACTGTGATTCCGACAACTGGCCTCAGTACCCTCAATCAACTGAAACTTTCAGGGAACCTCCAAATGAAAAGTGTCCTGACAGCCAAAAGTTTACCAAAACTCAGGTGAGAATAAATTTTTGTATTTGATTAAAAACTTGAAAAAGGTAGTAGTATTCTGTAGGATGATATATATCGTTGGTAAAAAAAAGAAGCACTGTACAAATCAGAAGAGTGTGTGTGTGTGTGTGTGTGTGTGTGTGTGTGTGTGTGTGTGTGTGTGTGTGTGTGTGTGTGTGTGTGTGTGTGTGTGTGTGTGTGTGTGTGTGTGTGTGTGTGTGTGTGTGTGTGTGTGTGTGTGTGTGTGTGTGTGTGTGTGTGTGTGTGTGTGTGTGTGTGTGTGTGTGTGTGTGTGTGAGAGACCAAATGGGAGAGAGAGAGTATGGTTGTCATGTTTAACAAAACTGGCAGACCCTGTTGTGTAAAGGGTTAAAACAGACCCAAATGCAGATAGGACACCAAAGCAAAGTCCAGGGGGTTTTATTCAACAGACCCAAATGCAGATACGACACCAAAGCAAAGTCCAGGGGGTTTTATTCAATCAAAGGAGGAATGGTGGTAGGGGGTTGGCAGGCTGGGGTTGATGACAGGTAGGTAGAAAAGGATTAAGAATTTGGTGGCATTTCACATTGCAAAAGAGCTATTATTTCCAAAATGTTAACAGATTATAAGGAATTCATTTGGATAATGGTAATGGAGATATTGTAAAAGTTGTCACTTTTGGAGTTCATTCCCAATAGCAGACTTTATTCCTATGGTCTGTGGCAATAATTAAAAAAGAAAAATGAATGAATGAATGAATGAATGAGTGAATGCATGAAAGAAAAATAACTAGTTGGAGCCAAGTTTAGTTCAAAATTTTGAATAATGAACTATTAACACTATTATATTTTTGAACTGTGAACTGAACTAGTTCATAAAAAAATGACTTTCCCAACACTGTATATATATATATGTTATAGCATGTTGGATGGTTGTTAACTAGCACCCACTGTATATATGTGTGTATAACTCCAGTAAACTAATGCCATTACAGTGCAATTACAATGGGAAAATGTGAATTCATACATTAGGGTGAATCAGTGTGGATGCAGTGCAAAATACTACTTACGCAGTAGAACACTTTTTGGATGTCCATTGTCTCTCCATAGGTCCATCTCTGTCCCCTATGCCTACCAGTGTTGTGAATGTCCAATGTCTCTCCGTAGGTCCATCTCTGTCCCCTATGCCTACCATTGTTGTGAATGTCCAATGTCTCTCCGTAGGTCCATCTCTGTCCCCTATGCCTACCAGTGTTGTCCATTGTCTCTCCATAGGTCCATCTCTGTCCCCTATGCCTACCAGTGTTGTGAATGTCCAATGTCTCTCCGTAGGTCCATCTCTGTCCCCTATGCCTACCATTGTTGTGAATGTCCAATGTCTCTCCGTAGGTCCATCTCTGTCCCATATGCCTACCAGTGTTGTCCATTGTCTCTCCATAGGTCCATCTCTGTCCCCTATGCCTACCAGTGTTGTCCATTGTCTCTCCATAGGTCCATCTCTGTCCCCTATGCCTACCAGTGTTGTGAATGTCCATTGTCTCTCCGTAGGTCCATCTCTGTCCCCTATGCCTACCAGTGTTGTGCATTTGTGGGATGTGACACGATAGCTTCTTCTGATGACGATGACCTAAGGAAGACTGCTGGTGAGAAAGTGACACTCAAAGTCACATCCCTGCAACTATGACCACATTTACAATTTAGGCTTTTAGCCGACACTTTTATCCAGTGTGATATAGTGTGATTACAGTCTCGGACCCCAGTTAACATAAATGGACAGATTTTGGTCAGTTCTAAACCCCTTATGCCTAAATTTATTTTCCTTTTTTACTATTTTTTAAATCATTTTTGAATAGTTCAAATAGCCGATCTAAAAGCTCACAACGTGTTGATGTATATTGGCTAGTTGAACAACTTTTATATATTTTTCCAAATACAAAAAAAAAAGGCACATAAGCGGTTTAGCATTGATGAAAATAGGGCCCATAGAGTACACAGTCTTTTTTGTCCTACACAAAATAAATTCCCATTGACAATGAAACATTCAGGCCTCTTAAAGAAAACCCTCTTTTGTTGTAGGTGGAGAGGAAGTGGAAAGAATTTCTATGATCATACATTGCTCCCCCTCTCCAGGTAAGAGGCCGCCTTTATGACACATTTTCCTCTTTCATTTTGGCCGGTGGTTCTCAACCTTTTCTGGATCAGGGCCCATACATTTGTTGATAATAATGCTATATCATCAATAAAATCTTTGTGTTTTGCCAATTATTTGGGGGCCCACTTAGAATATCCTCACGGCCCAATCGTTGATTTCGGCTTTAGTTTTTTGAGGGGCGCTAGCCCCTCCTATATTCAGCTATTAGTGTAGATCTTCGTCTTACACAAATATTAAATTCCCATTGACAATGAATTGAGCATTTTATGTCATAGTGTCTGAGCAAATCGGCTATTCTTGTCTTACACAAACATTAAATTCCCATTGACAATGAATGGAGAATTTTACGTCGCAGTGTCTGAGCAAATCGGCTTAGTTTATATTTTTGAGGTGCGTTAGCCCCTCCTATATACAGGTTTAATGTTTGTTTTGTAAACGCCATTGACAATGAAGGGAAGATTTACGTTATAATGTGCCTCATTATGTCATATTGTCTCTTTATTGTGGATTACCAGCTTAGGTGCCCAGACGGCTATGCCAGCCGCCCAGGTTTAGGCTTTTGTTTATGTTTATAGACTTTATTATCGGTGTTGGGTTGATGATGGAATGTAATAACAATGTGTCTCCCTCTCAGGAGCGTTCAAGCCCTGTGAGCACCTCCTGGGAAGCTGGATGATTCGTCTGACAGTCTGGTTCATCTGCCTGGTGTCTCTGGTCTTCAACGGCCTGGTGCTGATAGCCACCTTCTCTCCTGTCCACCATGCTCCCGGCTTTGCTCCGCCCCTGTCACCAGCCAGGTTACTGACAGGGCTGCTGGCCCTAGCCAACCTGCTCACCGGGCTGTACGTTGGGGTGCTGACTGTGCTCGACGTTGCCACCTGGGGTTCCTTTGCAGAGTTCGGGGTGTGGTGGGAGATGGGCGCGGGCTGCCAAGTCACAGGAGCTCTTGCAGTCTTCTCCTCAGAGTGGGCGGTGTTGTTGCTCTCACTGGCAGCCGTGGAGCGGAGTGTGGCGGTGCGAGCCCTTCTGGGGAAGGTGAGGGTGTCGCCACGGAGGAGCAGCAGCAGCCATTGGAGGTGCTGGCGAGGAGACCAACGTTTCAGCCTTGCTGCAGGACTACTGGGGCTCTTTGCTGCTGCTGCTGCCTGTCTGCCTCTTCTGAGTTACAAAGGGTCATCTGCGTCTCCTCTGTGTTTGCCCTTTGCTGGTGGTGAAGGCCCAACTTTGAGTATTACTGTAGTTCTGGTATTGCTCAATGCGCTGGCTTATCTGTTCACTGCAGCCGTCTACACACAGCTGTACTGTCACCTTGGCAGGGTGGAGCTTGCAGATCCAGAACAGACGGGTGCCCTGCGCCATGTAGCTTGGCTCATCTTTACCAACTGCATATTCTTCTGCCCTGTGGCAGCGTTCTCCTTTGCCCCTCTCTTGACTGGGTCAGGCTCCACCGCCGGTGGCCCAGAGATAGCCAAATCTGTCATCCTAATTTTCTTCCCCCTCCCCGCATGCCTGAACCCTGTCCTGTATGTATTCTTCAGCCCCACCTTCAGGGAGGACTGGCTGAGACTACGGGGTCACGGGTGTGTGGCCAGGGGGGTGAAAGCCAGTGCCAGAAGTCAGGGAGATCATGCTGGCGGAGGGTCTGGTGCCACGGACGGAAGTTCCTCCACGCAGCTAGGCTTTGACTGTGGCGTGTACTCACAGCTTTGCGGGGAGTCGGTCGTGTGTGAGCATTGTGAAGCAGCATTGCATGCCCGGACCTGTTCCTCCTCTTCCTCCTCCACAGTCTGCAGACATTTGGTGAAGTCTCACAGCTGCCCAACGCTGTTGGCGGGAGCTGCCGTGTGCCAGCAGCGTGCAGAGGGATACTGGGCAGACAGTGGCACACCCTCTGCTCAGTCTGAGTACGCAGATGAGGGAGACTCGTTTGTGTCCGACAGCTCTGACCAGGTGCAGGCCTGTGGCAGAGCCTGCTTCTGTCAGAGCCGAGGCCTCCCTCTCGTACACTACTCATACAACATACCTCGTGTCAAAGACTAAGGAGCCCTACAGAGTGGTATGTGCGCTCACACATACACACGCACGTATCCCTCCCTGTTATGTGAATTTGGACACTACAATATGATGTAAACAAGTTGTGTCAAACAACAAAAGCTACCCTGCTAAAGAAACTATCCATACAAAGCACTTATTTTTGTAATTACTGTGTAAACAGACACTCAACCAATCACCGACAGAAAGGGAAGTTGGCATGCAATTATCAACCAGGACACTATTGATGAGCACGTTTTGCTTCATGTAATTGTATGTGAGCTGGACCGGTGCAAGTTGTCAAACAACAAAGGGACGTTACAAGAGAAACTCTTGCCGCCAGTGCCTGTTTCCTGGTTTAGATTGGACTGGATGTCACAATATATATATATATACCGGTGTGTGTGTGTGTATGTATATATATATATATATATATATATATATATATATACACGCCTCAAATCATCTGTCACTTATTTTCCCCTTTTTTGGTGCCATCTGTTTTACCTATAAGCTTTTATCAATTGTTGAAAGAAATTATGTCATGCAATTTGTCCGTTTTAAAAGCCTCACTATGATAGCTGTTGATTTTATATGTACGTAAATGTAGCAGATGTAATCATCCTCATTCTAGAAATCTCTTTGTGAATGTAACATGAATTTCAGGAGAACTATTTGTATGAGTGGTCTTAAACTAAAGAGGGGGGATCAAGTTTAATCAATATTTTTTTCCCCAGTAAGTTAAACCCTTCCAATGTGACCCAAATCTACTTTAACATATTCTATAAAATGGCAACTTGCCCTGTGCCCTGTATTCACAGTCCACACTTCACGAGAGCATGGCAATTGCATAAATGTATGTACATTTAGGTATAAACTTATTTCTTTCCCCACTGTAAAGTGAGTAAGACTTCGAATGTGATATAAACGTAGCAGATATCACTGTCAGCGACAGCTGTGCTGGGTTGTTTAATGTGGTGTTGTAATTATTTGTTTTGAGCGGTAGGAATGTCTTGTTCAAGGTAATTTCAGGTATATGAAAGGTGGCCTTTGAATGATGAATGCTTAACGGAAGCAGTCACAGAGACTACAGCACCCCTAGTGGCAAATGTTAAATCCCTCACAAACACCTTTATTGTTGCCATTGTATTGTAGTACTGTAAGACTTCACTGTTATTATTTTTTTTACAAGTCTTAAGTTGCACATATTGGTGCTTACAGTATCCTTACAATCCATTAGTCAGCAGTAATATTAACCAATAACCACAGTAACCCTGGTGTGCCTACTCTGGGCATGCATGTGATTATAGGTGAACATCCCCCGCCATGAATAAATGCAGATGTACAAGCTGAAAATGCATTGCAACGTGACGTGATGTTGTGAGCTTGTAGATTTGCTATTTCCGCTGTGACAGCTACAACGAAGTAAAAAAAAAACAGGGCTTAAGTGGTTAATGTAGATGACTCTTCACTTAGATTGTGTGACTGTTGGAGGATTACTCTCTGGCTGATACATATTGTGCTGGAGCGTGTGATTGTACACATTAATCTGGACACACCCTTGGAACATGTATCCACAAGTGTGCATCATGTGAGTGCTCAGGAATTTAGGTAATGTAGGGAAGCCCTTTTCTCCAATCAACAAATCATTCTCGTGTCTTTACAATGTATAATATTGACTTAGATTTTTGTTTTAATTTGCTGTTGTCATTGTATGGATTTTATACACAACACTTTGACTGGGTGTGTAATTTCTAACACCAACCAAATGTCCATTCATTCTTGTTTAAGTGTGAGATCACATCCTGTAAAAATTATGTGTTGTACTTGTCCGTCTCCATTAGTCTGTAAATTATTTTGATAGAAAACATATAATCAAGAATGGGATGCAATGTTTAACTAAGGAAGCTACCTCTTCAACTGTAGTGGCTACCGGCAGTGCTTTTTTTAATGGATTTTTTTGTTTGTTTGTTTTGTTTTGTTTGCATACTTGGCTTTAGGTTGTACATCACCATTTTAGTTCACTGCAAATTGTGGGAGTAATTTATGTACTGTATACTGTGATTCTTTTTTTAACCAAACTATAAACTATGGAACTCTTACAGTTTGGTGTTTCATATTATTAGATACATGTAGATATCAGTGCTGTAAATACAATACATATCTTGTTTTCATTTGAGTCCAAATACATTTTATTTGAAGAAAAAAAAATAGGTTATTCCATTTTTTGCAAAGGACTTGCGAATTGTTCAAATTGGAACCTGTGTTATGCTGCTCAAACATCATATGGTTCACAGTCATATGGTACTGTACAACGGGTCAATTAAGTAACTGCATGTGTCTTAAAATAAATTAAAACCTTTCTAACTGCTGTCTAGGCAGATACCCCCATAGTAAAATTACAACATTTCTTATCCTTGTGTGGAAGAGTGATTAAGTCTGCCTCCCTTGAAA
Source organism: Protomyctophum bolini (assembly GCF_963924005.1). NCBI lineage: Eukaryota > Metazoa > Chordata > Actinopteri > Myctophiformes > Myctophidae > Protomyctophum > Protomyctophum bolini. The sequence continues at coordinate 35,698,935 of NC_137862.1, forward strand.
CACCACTAACTGCTCTCTCTTGAAACACTCATTTGAGCCACATATTTCACAGTGGTTGAGTGGCATGAGATGATCCTGCAAGAGATGTCAGCTTTGCTATCAGGAAAGACAACTTGGTAAGGGAACATGGTCTCTCTCGTGTGTGTGTGTGTGTGTGTGTGTACAACATATGACTCACTTGGTAAGGGAACAGTCTCGTGTGTGTGCGTGAAACCAATGCATCTGCTTTGTATTAAAAATACTAAGCAGACCCAGTTGTGACCAGCTGGCTTTTTGAACAATAATATGGCAAGATCAAATGACTGTTAAGCAACATGTAAGGAAACCAACAACAGTAAGTCTTCCACAGGTGACTGAGAATGTCAATGCAGGACATGATCAGACTCTGTCTGCATCTCATTACAATGAGTGGTCTATACAGAGATGTGGGGAAAAAAGGTGATATAGTCAGATGAGTCATTCTCTAGATGTGGGCAAGTGCATCGTGTGGTGTACACCAACAGAACGGTTGAAGTCTGAATCCTTGACCCCTACAGTGAGGGGTCAAGCAGTTATGCTGTATGGCAGGGGTTCTCAACCCGTGGGCCGCCAAATTATTTTGAGGGGTCCCGAAAAGATTTTTTTTTAACTGAATTGCTGGAAAATGGAAATGAAGGGTTTACATAGTACATACATACACCTTCCCTAATGATTATATCTGGTTTCAGTATATATTTATGGTGTATTGTCTCTATTATTTAGGTTATTGTAGCGGTCAATTTATATTGGGGGTCGGAGGGGGTCCCGAGACACTGCCAAAGCATCTATGGGGGTTCCTGGCCTAAAACTTTGAGAACCCCAGGCTGCGTATGGAGCATTTTCCTGCCATGGTTTGGTCCACTTGTCTCCTGGGTTGCTGCAAATCAATGCAACATTATTTTCAGTGATCACCTTTATCACAAGGGGTCACTGAATGGTTGGATGAGTATGAAAATGATGTCATGAATTATATGCTAAAACCTTCATCAAAAAAGTGAGGGTATTCTTTCATTGGAACCGTGCTCCATTCTTATACAGCAGAGTTCCAGAGACTTTTGCAATCTATGCCAAGCCATATTGAAGATGTTCTGGTGGCTCATGGTGGCCCAGCACCTTACTTAGACATTTTATGGAGTTTTGGTTTTCTTTAAATTCTCACTCACCTGTATAAAAGAAAAAAAACCTGTATAAAAGAAAAAGAAAAAATGAAGACAACTTGCTTTAAAATCCTAGTTTGGGAGGAAATTATCCTCATTGAAGCAAGTGAATGCAAATGCAATGCATAGTTTTTACATTTTACTTCACATTCATACAGTTCATTTTTTTATTTCTTAAACACAAAACCTGCTAAATCATTTTATTAGAAAGAAACACATAAGCAAACGCAAAATGCCCAATTTAATTTACTACAGTCGTATACTGTCATCCTAGGCTCTGACACGTGGGCAGACAGAGTGTCCCGAGCACATGAAAAATGACGGAGGAGAGGGCATAAAATCAAGGTACTTTATTCATTACAAAAAGTTTAAAACGCCAACATGTTTCAACCAAACGGTCTTCATCAGGGCATGTTTCAACCATACGGTCTTCATCAGGGCATGTTTCAACCAAACGGTCTTCATCAGGGCATGTTTCAACCAAACAGTCTTCATCAGGGCATGTTTCAACCAAACGGTCTTCATCAGGGCATGTTTCAACCAAACGGTCTTCATCAGGGCATGTTTCAACCCAACGGTCTTCATCAGGGCATGTTTCAACCAAACGGTCTTCATCAGGGCATGTTTCAACCATACGGTCTTCATCAGGGCATGTTTCAACCATACGGTCTTCATCAGGGCATGTTTCAACCAAACGGTCTTCATCAGGGCATGTTTCAACCATACGGTCTTCATCAGGGCATGTTTCAACCAAACGGTCTTCATCAGGGCATGTTTCAAGTAACCAACGGTCTTCATCAGGGCATGTTTCAACCAAACGGTCTTCATCAGGGCATGTTTCAACCAAACGGTCTTCATCAGGGCAATTTTGCATACTCATCCTGATGAGGACCATTTGGTCGAAACATGTTGGTAAGGCATGAAGCCTTACACATGTTTTGGAGATTAGATTAGCCTATACTTTGAATCAACACTTGAAACCTATAACAAATAAATACAGTATGTCACTGCCTGGCTGCCCCAGAAAAGACATACTGTATACTATATGTACAGTAGGCCTACAGTATTATAGTAGCTTTGAGACCAACAATGTTGTTTGTTGATCAATGCACTGTACACTGGACTTGAATGACACAGGAAACATTGATCTTAAAAAGGTGAATCATTTCCAGAAATAGAATCACACATGCCACATGTTGTCACGTCGTCAAAAGGACATCCAGACTATTGAAAGCCTTCATACACGTCACTGGTGGTCTACACATTATTAAGCACATACCTCATGCCTTAGCAAGCATTAGCAAGGCTTTGTTGCGAATAATACTAAGCATTCAAAGACTCTTGTTCATTCAACTGGCCCCAGAGTTCCACTTGTTCTCTGCGTTGTTGGTATGCTCTGTGCGGGCTCTGTTTACGTCAGTGACCATGTGGCTTCTCGGAGTCTGATTATACTTAGTCATGGTTATCAATGCAGGCTTGCAATGGACATTTTCATCAAATGTTATTTTTGCCACCGGGCTACAACATTACCAGACCTATAACCCTAAATGTATAGGGCTCACTATGTGTGTCTATATTCCAATGTGCTACACATTTGAAACAAATATTTCTACATTGATTAAACCAGTGTTTAAAACTATCTACCTATTCTAAAAAATAACCTGAAGTACAGACATTGATGCTTTATGGTCCAAGTCTGTTCCATGTTTGGGATGTATTTGGGGTCTTATATCAGTACAGTCAGTGCCTTCATCGCAACAAAATACGATTATAAAAATGTAATTAAAGATTTGCAATGGACAAGTGGACATGATGACCCCTGTGTCACATACCAGAAATATTGTTGCTCTCCACATTTATATCACCTATGACTTAAGTTAACAGTAGGCTACATGTGTATACAGTACAACATTCCAGAACTCACACTTTGGATTCATAAGTAAATATATTGACACTTCAATGGATTCAACATAATGGTTTAATTGGCTTATTATTTTGTTGATCTTTTGAATGAGGACAATGGATGGATGACAAAGCTTTGCAATCTTTAAAATATGTCAGCATACATAATATAGAAGTGCTAATCAGCAGCATATAATGTAGGTGTCAGTCTGTCAAATAGGCTAAGCGTTCTACACAGAATAGCAGATAATCATTTCCCAAGAGCAAGTGGCAAACAAAGGAAGTGGGGTAAACAACAACATATGTAATTTAATCTGGGCTCAAAGCAGTCAACCTGACGGGTTCCCTGAGGAATCCCAGCGGTCAACCTGACAGTGTAGGCAAATCTTCCACTTTCTCAGCCAGACTTTATCTCTTCTTTCTTCTTCTCCTCTTTGGGGACTTGAGCTGCAAGGGAAGGGAGTTTGTCATACTTGATAAATATTAGAATCAGTGGTTCTCTCTCCTTTTTTATATATAATTTATTCCCCTTCCAATTACCTCTGAGAGTATACACATGGATTCAAATGGATGAATCAAAAGGGCTGTCACGGGGCAACGTGATGCCCTATATACAAACACACATGAAACTGTTTCCTATAACATGCCAGGACTATGGTTTTAAACTTTATTGAGATTGTAATCACTGATTGGTTAGTGTCTCTCCTGCACTGCTGGTGGCATTTCCCTTGATGAGGAAGGGGCCAAGAGCAATGCAGGAGAGGGGTGTTCCTCCTTATGCTTTGATTATTTGTCATTGAGTTCATGTTTATTTATACTTGTTTAATTGTAACACATTATTGAGAATGATTAGGTTACTGTTTATTCAAGGTGTTGTTGATGGAAGTATTTATATTAGTGAAGTATTTGAGAAGAAAGCTAATTGAGTCTGTGCCCAGTGGTAGGATCCACTCCTATTTAAAGGAGGCTGCAGGGACAGACTAGTTAGTTAGATGTGGGCAATGACACAGGTAACATCCCTGAGGGAGAGCTACAGGGCCTTGTGTGATCAGGGTACAGCCTGAAGAGAGCTCTTATCCATTTGGGTTTTGTTCAGTAGTGTTTGCTCAAGTCTTTATTTCATTTTGTCATTTTTCAGTATTATTGTTATTGTCCTGTTGAATCTGTGGTGGAGGAGTTTTGGGGGTGAAATAAATACCCTGAAACGGCATTTCTGACTGTTCTTGGAGCCTTGGCCGTTCGGGCAACTTTACATGTGGTGGCAGCGGAAAAGTAAGAACAGTTCAGGATGCCTCCCAAGAACCAGCAGCAAGCCACAGCCTCAAAGGAAGAGGGTGCCACAGGGGGAGTCATCGAGGAAGACTTCCAGCCCAAGGTGGACACAACCATTTCCCAAGAGGCGGCGTTTATCAGCAGTGCCAGGCAGTGTGAGACCTTCATGTGGATCATGAGGGGTCAGATCGAGGAGAAGCACGAGCACCAGCTCAACATGGTCAACCCCCAGCTCAACAGAGTCAACCCTCAAATCACCCAGCTCCAGTGGACACTGAGGCAACCAGGGTTCAGCCGATGGCACCTACAGAGCAGCAGAACCGGCCGGTGGCAGAGACAGGGCGGCGGCAGCACTGGTGCCAGTGGTGAGTCATGGAGACGAATGGTGACTTTCATTTTTGTTTTCCAACTGAGAAGAAATGTGCTAATTGAGTCTGTGCCCAGTGGTAGGATCCACTCCTATTTAAAGGAGGCTGCAGGGACAGGCTAGTTAGTTAGATGTGGGCAATGACACAGGTAACATCCCTGAGGGAGAGCTACAGGGCCTTGTGTGATCAAGGTACAGCCTGAAGAGAGCTCTTATCCATTTGGGTTTTGTTCAGTAGTGTTTGCTCAAGTGTTTATTTTGTTTTGCCATTTTTCAGTATTATTGTTATTGTCCTGTTGAATCTGTACTGGACTTTGGTGGAGGAGTTTTGGGGGCGAAATAAATACTGTAGGACATGGAAGTTACAGAGTCAGCTTTAAGTATGGCTTTGTTTGCTCTAGAAGGCACTAGAAGGCACTGGTACCACTCTAAGTAAACATGTTTACACAGGTTCTGAGAAATAGTAGAAGAAGGGTAGAACAAAGCTTTGCTGATACGTTACAATTGGTGGTGTACAAACTCAAGAGTGTACAAATGTAACCAAATACAGGTCCATTTGGTTACATTTGTACACTCATGAGTTACAAATGGATAAATGAACCTGGGCTCCACTTTGAGGACGACTCGTGCAGGCTGTGTGCTTGTGTTTGCGGCATACTTACGGCGAACCTCCAGTTTACACTCCACAACATCTTCCCCGCTGGCATTAACTGCTTTGCACATATAGATCCCTCCGTCAAATGGACAGGGTTTACGAATCTCCAGCGTCAGAACACCTTGTTTACTGAGCATACGATACTTGGGTTCGTCTGTGATACACATCTTGTTTCTGTACCAGGTCACCTTGGGCTAACAATGTAGGAAATTGAAGATTATTATTATTAACATACAACACGCACTATATACTAGACTTATGCTATGTTTATTATTGTAATCTACTGATCTAAGTGTCATTTTAAAGATGATAAAGGTGATGATAATATAATAGTCATCATTACTGTAACATCCTGCATGCTCTCTTTGATTGGATAACAGTTTTGAACTTATCAACATTAATTATTTTTATTCTAAAAAGAATATTAAAATAATAGTGAAAATAGCAATAGGAGATTGGCTGTTTTAGCTATTCGTCGTGCAACAAATGGCTTATGTGGTCAGAAACCAAGGAAAGGATATCTTCTGGTTTTTTTCATTTGCACTCACCTTTGGAGTGCCCCTGACTGAGCAGCTGAGGGTGGCATAATATCCTGCTATGACAGAGCGGTTCACAAGGGGGTGTGTGAACTTAGGGGCCTCATTGAAGTCACGATCCTTGTAGGATGGAGGCTTGTAACTGAGACCTAAGAACAGACAATACTCAGTTTTGGGTTTGGGCATATATTCATTAGAATCTAATTGCCTACACGTTTTTGACCTGAGAGCTAGTTTTAAAACAATCTACCACCCAAAACATTTTGATCCCATTGCTGAAAGAAATGATCTGAAGGGGCTTTGGAATAGCCCTTTGAAATGGAAAGAGTGGGGGGATTGACCCTCCTCCCAATCTGTATGGAAGTGGCATGTTTTGTGGTATTTGATCGCACATTTTTATATAACTTTATAATACTACTGAATACTGATATTTGCACGCAACACTCATTAAGCCGTGAAGGGAGCTGACAGGCCCTTCTTGATGTCAATCTATCAAGTCACCTTAATCCAAATGACAGATTCCAAAAAGAGGAGTTTTTATTTAAATTATATTTTTAGGGGCATGTCATGTGGTCTAAGGCAATATAAAAAAACAAATATAAAAAATAGAAGTCTGCACACTGTGAGTTTGTAAAGCTCCCACTTACGTTTCAAACAGTCTTACCTGTTTTCTGGATGAAGGCGCTATCTTTAGCGTTGCAGGGGTCAGGGCTGAAGCCCACTTGGTTAATGGTGAACACACGGAACACATATTCATTCCCCATGATGAGGTCAGGCACCACACAGTTGGTTCTCCTGTATTGTTCATAGACTGTGTACCACTCCTGTATAGGAATGACATTCACATCAGCAACTTAACCAAGTTCAAACTGGCTTCCATATTTGGGAATGTTATTATAGGTGAAAATTTCCAAAAGTTGTCTAAATGTTCAAAAATGGAAAATATATCCCATTTACAAGTCCACAAATACAATTAACACCTCAGACTTGTAGATAGTCTATTTTTGCTATTCATCATCCAAAGGAGTATCTATAAGACAAAATTAAATTAAATCTAAATGATGTTAGTACTGCATGTGCAGACTGTGGGCCAAATTCACAACGGCGTTTACGCTCATATCGTGAGCGTACGGACATTCACGAGGATTGCCACGTTACGTGTGGAATTCATGACCTTGAACTTGGCTGTGACGTTGACGGCCGTTGGTCGTAAAATTTCATTTCAAGTCAGCTCGGAGGGTGGTGTACCCGTGATCAAGGCATGCGTATATTTATTTAGAAGGCTTTAGTCTTCATGCTGAATCAATTAATAGTCCCCAAACCTCAAATAAAATATGTAGGCATGTGTCGACGAGTATCGCGCAGCTTCCGCTTGCATGCATTTTATGGTTTGACAGACAGGCAGCAAACTGACAGTCAAGTACCGACCCGAGAAGGTGGACTGTTGGCGGGCTGACGGGGTGGCGGCGCGCCCCCCGGCTCCCTGGAGGTGCTGGGCATCTCCCCCTGTCCCCTCAGAGGGGGGGAGGTGCTGGGCATCTCCCCCTGTCCCCTCAGAGGGGGGGAGAACCAAACCCTGGAGGTGCTGGGCATCTCCCCCTGTCCCCTCAGAGGGGGGGAGGTGCTGGGCATCTCCCCCTGTCCCCTCAGAGGGGGGGAGGTGCTGGGCATCTCCCCCTGTCCCCTCAGAGGGGGGGAGGTGCTGGGCATCTCCCCCTGTCCCCTCAGAGGGGGGGAGAACCAAACCCTGGAGGTGCTGGGCATCTCCCCCTGTCCCCTCAGAGGGGGGGAGGTGCTGGGCATCTCCCCCCTGTCCCCTCAGAGGGGGGGAGGTGCTGGGCATCTCCCCCTGTCCCCTCAGAGGGGGGGAGGTACTGGGCATCTCCCCCTGTCCCCTCAGAGGGGGGGAGGTACTGGGCATCTCCCCCTGTCCCCTCAGAGGGGGGGAGGTACTGGGCATCTCCCCCTGTCCCCTCAGAGGGGGGGAGGTGCTGGGCATCTCCCCCTGTCCCCTCAGAGGGGGGAGGTGCTGGGCATCTCCCCCTGTCCCCTCAGAGGGGGGGAGGTGCTGGGCATCTCCCCCTGTCCCCTCAGAGGGGGGGAGGTGCTGGGCATCTCCCCCCTGTCCCCTCAGAGGGGGGGAGGTGCTGGGCATCTCCCCCCTGTCCCCTCAGAGGGGGGGAGGTGCTGGGCATCTCCCCCCTGTCCCCTCAGAGGGGGGGAGGTACTGGGCATCTCCCCCTGTCCCCTCAGAGGGGGGGAGGTGCTGGGCATCTCCCCCTGTCCCCTCAGAGGGGGGAGGTGCTGGGCATCTCCCCCTGTCCCCTCAGAGGGGGGGAGGTGCTGGGCATCTCCCCCTGTCCCCTCAGAGGGGGGGAGGTACTGGGCATCTCCCCCCTGTCCCCTCAGAGGGGGGGAGGTGCTGGGCATCTCCCCCTGTCCCCTCAGAGGGGGGGAGGTGCTGGGCATCTCCCCCTGTCCCCTCAGAGGGGGGGAGGTGCTGGGCATCTCCCCCTGTCCCCTCAGAGGGGGGGAGGTGCTGGGCATCTCCCCCTGTCCCCTCAGAGGGGGGGAGGTGCTGGGCATCTCCCCCTGTCCCCTCAGAGGGGGGGAGGTGCTGGGCATCTCCCCCTGTCCCCTCAGAGGGGGGGAGAACCAAGCAAAATCGAGGGTTACTGCGGCCATCGATCGGCTACAGTATATACAAAATAGAAGACCACATTACTGAATGGCATCAGCGTGTTTGAAGACCACATTACTGAATGGCATCAGCGTGTTTGAAAGTCGGCCAGTCATATCATATAGTTTTAAGCCAGCTCACCTCCAGCGCTCTCCCCCAGAGGTAGGATATTTTAATGTTGCTGTGCTGGCAGCACTGCCATTCATTCATTATAATAGGCAACTGTAACTGTACTACAGCTATAGACTACTATACTGTAGGCTCAGCATCAAACTTCCATTAGGCTGTGCCAACTAACGCCAAATGTCCCGCGAATCATTTTAATATTATGACTCAAATTAATTATTAACCATTCATGAATCATGAGTCCAACTTTAATACCTCTGACGAGTAAGCATACCGTAGCATACATATGGTTGAAATAGCTTGAAGAAAAATAATTCTACTCCCCGTCCTCTTTATTTCAACCTATAAAACAAACAAGCCCGGAGGGCCGAAACGTTGATTTATAGGTTAAAATAAAGTGGACGGGGAGCAGAATCACAGCGATCCTGTGCGGACATTCCACTGTTTTCTGGGTCCAGCACTGTATTTAAAAACTGGGAGGTGCATAATCGTTTCCCTTCTTTTCATATGAATACTGTCCAGAACAAATTAATTCCCCAGGCATGATTCAGATATTAATCAAATATTGGATATTCTTTTTACCTTTGCAAAGGCAGAGTGTGCAATTGTTCAATAGAAATGGCTCTGTATAGGTAATATAATTGCCAAGTAGGCCTAGGCTATAAAGCCTTGAGCTTGAACTTAAATCAATAAATGAACGAGTTGGTTATGAGAGTAGCCTTTACTTGATAACGTTCAGTTCGTTGACATTGCTGTCAAAAGTAACTGCTCTACAATCGCTTGGGAAAGAGGCGAAATGAGATACACGGGCGATCCGCACAAATGCAGTCATTATTGGTGAATGACACGTGAGCTTGTCGCAGCTTGATCGGACGGATAAATACGATATCATTACGCATTTCATTTACACCTGGTCGTATATTTCAGTTGTGAATTTGGCCCTGTATGTGCAACAATATGTTGCAAAATCAGTTTATTTAAATCTTTACCGTTATGATGTTATCATCATAACACCATTTTCAGTGACATTCATTCACGTTAGGTATTGATTTAACCACATTAACCCTGCCATCCCTATTTGGGGCAAGGGCACCAAAAACATTTTCATCTTTAAGAACATTTTCACTTTTCCCCTGCAAAAATAGTTTTGGCTATTTAACGTACAACGACATATATAGGCCTTATAGGTGATTGATGTTCACACCAGTTGATGTCTTGACGAAACACTTTCCCTTTTAGAGTTAGCAAGAGCTCGGACATCTCTGACACTGAACACAGGTATATTTCTGTCCTCATAAATTACAGAGATTGCCATAAGCAGACGTACGGACAGTTAATTGAATCTAATCATGACTACAATGAAACCTGAACAGGGTGCAACTGCATACCCTGCCATGCACCCTGGCATGCACAGTGGCATGCACACGCTGCCATGCCATGCCATCCAGAAGGACAGCAGGCCTGCGTTGCTGCATGTCAGGTCATGGCTAGGAGGCTAAGATTAGGACATTCCTGACTACCATGGACGCAGGCAGCTTGGCATGGCGGAAGGTAGCAATGGAAGCTCTAGCCAACAGGCCCATAATGCCACACTTCTGGCCCACAAAAGAGGCTCTGTGACCAGCATTGGCTGATTACACTGTATGTCACAAGGAAAGACTAAAATATCCCCCTGCGACCATGTAACATTCCTCCTCTCACATAGCGTACATTACATTACTACAAAGCTAGTTCCATGCATAGGGAGGTTGACTTCGAAGTTGTAAGATTAGCCTACAGAGGTAAAATAAGCTATGGTAAGGTCAGGTAAGGTAAGGCAGTGGTTCTCAAACATTTCATCACATGTACGGCTGCAGGCCCTCATCTGAAGTTATTTCCATGGTATGACAAATGCGTTGCAATGTGATGCGAAGATAGCTTGTAGATCTGCTATTTTTTGCTATTTAGGATCTGTGGGTTTTATAAATATTGAACCAATGAAAAGAGCTTTTGACAAAATATTAACTGTATTGGATCTTTTCGATCTTTTCATAAATTTCGTGAAAAGTAACAGTTTTCCACCCAACAACGACTTATATTATAAGACTGGATATTCTATTCCCTTCCCTCTGAATTACATCTGGATGTCATCTGAAAATGTCTCAATGAGGAAACAGACCAGGGTTCTGATTCTTACCATAGTCTTCTTGTCAGCTTTCTGAATATTGTAACCAATTATTTCACAGTTTCCATCGTCTTTAGGTGGCTTCCACTCCAGAGCCACATTAAAGCCCCACACATCCATGATCTTCACATCTAAAGGAGACCCCGGAAGATCTATAGAAAACAATTATTTAAAAAGGAAATAAATAAATAATAATACACACACACACACACACACACACACACACACACACACACACACACACACACACACACACACACTATCAATGCAAACCTGACCCCTCCTTACCAACAATTTGTATATTGATGCTTGCTGTGTCCTCCACGTTTTCAATCTGCACCTGGATGGCATACTTCCCAGAGTGAATCCTCTCTGTCTTGCGGATGAAGAGGATGGTGTCTGTGTCACTGTTCCTCACACTGACACTGGGGTTAAGAGGCTCCCCATCTTTACTCCACGTAATCTTGGGCCTGGGCTTACCCTAAGTAAAAACAAGAGACTACTCACCTATTTATTGGGACATAATGTTAGTAATCGTATTGCATTGCAACAACATGTATCTGTTACAGTACCATGAAAGCAGTTTCAAGCCACTTAGAATTATTACAAAAGAAAAGCTGAACTGAAGCAGCATGTTTAATAAAACATCCAAAATAAATGCTGAAAGCATTTTATACGCTCGCTTGGAATGCATATTTTCTGTTAGTAAATTAATTATGTGCTAAATAAATAGTGATGAGAACACATTGTCAAACATTTTAAAACTATAGTGACATTTACATTGTCACTTTGCATGATACCGTATGTTCAGTATAGGTTATGACATGCTTAATCTCTTTTGCACAAAGCCTGTTGACCATAAGAGGAGCAGAAAATGCAATGGGCAAATGTCATGCAATAATTATGACATACTGGTTGGCCCAAATGTTAATCAGAGTACCCTACCTGGAAAGGAATCATAAGGTTCACTGATTCTCCAACTTTCTTGATAATAGTCTGGCGGAGATTCCTCGGCAACCATATTTTGGGGCGCTCTATACAGGCAAGCACACACACACACACACACACACACACACAATGGGTGCAAATATCAGTTTAACTAACAGAGGAACGATTGTAAGAATAATCAAACACTACTGCGTGTGTGAGACTATGTATATCACTAATGAATACAGAATTGTATAACAATTCAGTATTCTTAACTAATGTTGAATCTATGAATTCAGTATTCATAACTAATCTTTCAAGTTTTTTTAAATAAATAAAGAGCTTCAGAATGTATGTAGCCTATGTCATGCTGCTGGAATTGAAAAGAACAGAAATATGAGGCAGAGCAGAGAAAACTCAGAGCTCCCAAGAGTATTTCAAATGCTCACGCATAATTTCCCTGATGGTGACAGCCTGTGCCAGGGTGGCGGGGGCACTTGGCCCTGCCACATTGTGGGCGCGCACACGAAACTGCAGCTTGTCTCCAGTGGTAAGGTCTTTGATGTTCACAGATGTCCTTTCTGTCAGACCCTCGAAGGCTGGCACCCATTCATCCGCTGTGGCCAGGAAATAAGGACAGTTAAATTGGGTAACGTTCCATCTCAATAGTTCAATTAGACATGCATTTAGATTTTCTGTTTCATTATCACAATATCTTAGACTGTTCAGGTGATGGATTTTGGATTTGCTTTGCCAATAAGGTAAGACTGATTTGACTTGGCCCACATTGTATTGAGTTAAGCCTGATTTATACTTATTATAAATACTACTATACAGGCTCACAGGGGATGTGACACACTGTGAGCTTGTGTACAAGACAGAGAGAGCGAGAGAGATAGGTAGATAGATAGATAGATACTTTATTAATCCTGAAGGAAACGTATTCTGTTCAACAGATCCAGTTGTAAAGTAATACATGATTCTATACATATGTTGCTTTTTTATGGTTTTCTTCTGCTATTTTCAGTGCGACGGATCTTAAATGCGGCCTTACAATACAACAACTATAGGCTTATATCCAGATACCGGTACATTCTTTCTTCTGTCCCTGGGTATGATAGTATAATCTAAGTACTGTGCTAATGGTCCAGAGGGTCCTACTGAGGCCAACAATTAAAAGATAATGGCCCACAAGAGAGAGCCAAAGCCACAGGCTAATGTCCACACGTCAAGAATTTACAACATGCACACTGTACCCTTGTGCTATAAAAGCCAGGAATTGTGTTCTTACTACTGTAATGTTTTAATAGGAAATAAATAGTGTTAGAATAGCACATGATTTGGCCATGTGCAATTACAGTAGATGCTTTATTATCAAAATGCAAGGCATCTGAAAATACTCTTTAAAAGGTACAAGGCAAAAGGTTGAATGATTCAACTGACATTTTAGAGAGTATGTGCATATTATATTTATAGTATATAAAATATAACTTAAAATTGTCAATTGATATTTGCTTGAAAAACAGGCGGTGATTTGTTATTGTAATTCATTAGTAATAATTTGCATTGTAAATGTGGGCTTGTGTTACTGTATGTTGGAAATTTACATTTCAGCTGTCAGAACATGACAAACCTGAATGATGGACTGTAGTGTTTTGTATATGAATCATTATGGTATATGCATACCACTATACAGTAAATATCACAACTTTTCAAAAGACGATCAACCACCTCCTTATTAACAATAACAAACCCTATACTTTGCCTGTGGTCCGTCATGGGGCTTTTTATTAGGTCCACTAGTATTTCCCTCTACACCAAATAGAAGAAAACTTGTGAGACTATTTTCATTGAATGCATATGGTTGCCTTAGCGACACTAGCCTAGGGTTCCATGTGTTTAAAACAATACTGTATCTCCTTTTCTCTAAACTCCTTCAACTGAACCCTCTCAGTGGCCCCGACACTTACTGCCCTCCTTGCAATATTCAACCGAGTATCCTTCCAGTTCTGCTGAGCCAGTTCTGTCAGGGGCTCTCCACTTCAGTGAGATGGTGGTGTCACTTATGTCATCAATCATGAGTCCAAGGGGCTCACTAGTAGGAGCTGAGGGAGAGAACAAATAGAATGTCAGTCAACCGGACATTATTAAGGAAATAAATATGGAATTATTAGACATATGTGGTACAAAATTGTTAAAAATAGAATGATATCTAGAATTGAGTTAGAATTAGTTACCGGAGACATTAGCATCATGTCATCATTAAAATAACAATAAAGATATAGTTATACAAATCGTTCTAGGTCAAGTGGATGGCAGAGATCAGATCACACCACAATTATAACAATAATTAACTTCATAGTTATAGTTCTTGGTGTGAACGGCCCTTAAGTCTAGTATGTTTTGGTAGAAACAAATGAAATATATCTTCCAATTTCATGCTTATGGCACTCTGATGTACATAACCCATCTTATAAATGGCAACATCAGTATGTAATCACAGAAAACATGTTTTATTTGAAGGTTTACCTGTCATCAGTGCCTAGAATAGCTAAATATCAGTGTTGTTCAGTGTTGTTGATTCATTTAAAAAATAAATAAGGGTCTTGATTTGGAGACGTCTAGAAGGGAAAATGTCCACACCAAACTAAAAGGTGTAGAATGATGCAAGCAGAACATCTAAACTTAAAAATAGGCTATATAAATGTATAATCTACATGCAAATCATAGGTGTCATACGTTCTACCATTTGTGTGACATATGTATCCTGGAAGTGTGGAACATGAATACTGTTTCTGAGAAGGGTGTTCCTCTCCAATATTTGGAGTCTGACAGTTGTATGAAGAAGAAGTAGAAGTAGGTCGTGACTCGTGAGTGGCTTATTGTCGGTATCAGCCGGTAACACGCGGGAGTCTATCCCTGTTACAATGCACTAGACCCCTGGGAGATGGAGTCTATCCCTGTTACAATGCACTAGACCCCTGGGAGATGGAGTCTATCCCTGTTACAATGCACTAGACCCCTGGGAGATGGAGTCTATCCCTGTTACAATGCACTAGACCCCTGGGAGATGGAGTCTATCCCTGTTACAATGCACTAGACCCCTGGGAGATGGAGTCTATCCCTGTTACAATGCACTAGACCCCTGGGAGATGGAGTCTATCCCTGTTACAATGCACTAGACCCCTGGGAGAAAAAAAAAATATTTTACTGTCAAACATACTGAAGTGACCTTTTCTACTTGCTACTGGCTATCAAAATAAAAGTTCTGTGTTATCATTAATTTAGTGTCTGCCAGATTAACCACTTTTATCTTGGAGAGCACCCGTTGCCAGCAACTTGTTGAGTGAACAGCAGACTCCAGATATCACAAGCAGTCTGAAATAAGTGAATGCTTGAAAGAGCTTCAGGTCTTGCATTTCAGTTGTAGCCTCATAGAGCCCATGGTCAAAGGTTGACCTTAGTAAGTAGACTAGATCAAGGGTTCCCAAACTTGTCAGACCACGACCCCCCCAAAATAATCTTGAACGCCTACATAATTTTCAAAGTTTATCTGCACATCCAGCCACAGTCCTTTAAATAAACAAACACAGAAACAAAAACGAATGAAACTAATAATAAAAAATAATAAAAAATAAAAATAAAATAAACTAGAACCGCACTCTGTCGAGTGCCTACTTGTGCGTTGCACACAAGTAGTGCGCAAGCAGAGCGCGCAAGTACTGTCGACCGCTACAAACGTTCATATCCTAATTACGTCACCATCGACAGGTATCCCGAGGCCATCCAGTTATACCCCGGATGGCCTCGGGGTACCGGGTGGCATAATGGACAATCACCATTATATACTTGTGCCTTCGCACTGACTTGGGCAGCGGCCCCACTATATGTCCATCACTATACGTGAAAATGGCACTTCAATTATAGGGAGCGGAATGAATGGGTTGCGCTGGGCCGGGCGCGGGGCGGTGAGTTGGCAAACTGGGCAACTTCTACAAAACTCTTCAATAGCGAGTTTTGCACCTGGCCAGTAAAACCTATAGAGACATCAACTTGAATCCACCCGACACTGAAACATATCTTTATTACGTCACCATCGAAAGCCAGTTATACCCCGGCATTGATACATACTGTAGCTTCATTACGTCACTATAAATAAAAATTAAACATTAAACAAACAAATAATATAAGCCTACTGAGAATAGGTGCTGGCTCTGGTTCAGGCTCAGGTGCAGGAGCAGGCTCCGTAGGGGCCGCCTCCAATGGGGGAGCAGCTCCGTCCAGTGTTGGGGGAGCATCCCCATCCTCTGTTGGGGGAGCATCCTCCGCTGCAGGGGTCCCCTCTGCAGGAGGTGGTGGTGGCGGTGTCTCCTTGGGTTCCCCTTCTGCCTCTGCTGGAGCGACCACTGTTGCCTCCCCTGCTTCTGGCTTCTTCTCAGCTGTCTTTGGTAGTTTAGGCTTTGTCATTGTCCTCAGGTCGTTAAAACGTACGGTAATCCAACTGCTGCTTCGAGTTTATGCTCGTATGTCTTCTCCTGTCCACACGTCTTGTTCTATTGTTCTGCACTTTCTCTTTCTCTTTCTCTCTCTCTCTCTCCCCCTCCCTCTCTGTTGTCTTTGCTGTAGCTACAGCAGCAGTTTCATCCTAAAAGCTCTTAGAGTAGCAAGCCCCCATTGTGTTAAGCAGCTGGTCCAAAGGATGCTACCCTTGTAATGTGTCATTATATATAGAGGCATGCCATGGATACTTTCCTAATCTGGTGACTTACAAAAGATGGGCTGTGCGGATACAATGGTGTTCACATGCATTGTACTTCCCAGGGAGGGTTGATAAGGTAGGGATGAAAAAAACAAAGCCACAAGGCAGATGTTCTTATCCCATAGACAGTGGTCTTATTTTAGCCACCTGGCTGTGTCCAAGTGCAATTCTGGCATGTCACAAGCACTAAATGTCAAGATGGGTATGTGTCGTTGAGTAGTTGCAGGTACTCGGAGAAGCGGCAGAGCTTACAGTAGTCTACTTTCCTTGGCTAATACTATAATGGGTGTCAAGTATTTTCCAAAGAGTACCATATAATACCAGGTCATAGAAACCATAAAAGCCTACAGTATACAAACACCAGTGCACACTTCATATACATGATGCAACACAATGAATCACTTTACAGTCTTTTTCTAGTATATAAAAGTATTAGCACTATGTTTAATTATTTTCTAGCAATATAATGTCATTATGATTTTACACACTGCTAAATCTTGTGTTTTAATGACTTGTACTGTGCTCGGCTGGATATACTGTATGTCGGGGTACTCCACCGGCCAGTAAGGGACCACCATTACGTAACTAAAGTACGTTTCAAGGTTGGTATAAGGTCAATAACAGGTCTAAAGGATTTAGAATAGCAGAGATTGATTGATAATTGTATTAGATTATTAAACAATAAAATTAAAACAGTAGGGTACAGTCAACGACAGCAAGGCGCAAGTTGGCATCTTGACAGAGTGCATTTCTAGTTTAACTTTGTCTTTGAGAGTGTACAGTTGATTCTATACACTGGTGGACAAATACTCAACCCCAATACTTGATCAAAGTATACGTAAATACTAGATAGTCCTGGCCAAATAATATTATAACTAAGTGAAAGATGTTTTGTCAAACTCTTAGCTGAGTTAATAAAGTACCAGAGTACTTGCATTAAAAATACTTACTACTGCAAAAATACTATACTACACATTGCACATGCATAAAGTAAGTGTCAAATCGAATGTTAAAGTGATTTTAACGTTGTTTAATGCAATCAGATAGGACTTTTCTGTTTGGATGTATGGGCTGTCAAGGCCAGAAAGTATATATTTTTGCCACTCAGTAGGTGTTCCCGCATAACTTCCGCGTATGATGATGATGATGTCACGCGCATACCACATACCCTCTATTGGCAGGAAGTCATTGTCCCCATCAGAGACATACATCAAACAAACACAGCCAGTGCCAAAAGAGATTGTCCTCACTGCAGACTAGAGACATACGTCAAAACACAAACACATGAGCCAGAGCCAAAAGATAGTGTCCTCAAAAATGACCCACTAAAATGAATGACTCTAGTCAAGTGACCTATCTCCATGGCAGTAAGATGATCCAAAACATTATGCCAACACACCTGACCCTGTCTAAATCCACTCCAGAGTAATGACCGTGATCCGTTTTGAACAAAATGCCTCAAATCATGAACAGTGTGTGATTTCAGTAACATTTTGCACACACATTCCCAATAGGCCAAGGAAGAAATGCCACTTGAATATGTTCAAATCAGCCCCATGGTGGCGCTATAACAGGTAGATTTGTGTTTTTACCTATAACTGCACTGTGTATTGTATGCTATGCATACTCCCTATAGAGGCCAAGGAAAAACCTTTGCCCTGCATTTTTCACATCTGCCTTTTAGAGCTCCACCAGGAGGTCGACTTATGTAAAACACTTTTTTATATTACTCAATCCAAATATCGCCACTAGGTCCACATGATAGTTGAGGAACAAAAGCCACCCTTTTAACATTGCCCTATTATAGCGCCACCAGGAGGCCAATATTTGCAAAAATACTTACACATTTAACCTACACATTTTGTTCAAGCAAAAAACATCAAGCAAATCGGTACACATCTCTAGTCAAGTGATCAAGACAGATCTGTCAGATTTTTCATATTCCATTCTGATTGGTGAATTCTGAACATTTCTGGCCCACAAAAACCTACCTGTCCTGTGCTCCAAGGAGTATTTTTTCTAGTTATTATTATTATTACAATTATTATTATTATTATTATACAGACCACAGATTACTATTAACTAATGAAGCCTCAAGGTAATCATTTATTATGAATGCATAATTTATATTACTGCAAACTTGATTAACAATGAACAACACTGTAAATGGGAAGAAAACACTTGGGTGGCAGTGATTGATTACAGCAACTGTAGTTGCAGTGGGGCTAGCAAAACCCACGGGAAGAGACTCACCAATTGGAACAAATGGTTGTGAAGCAGGGCTGGGACGAGACATGCCAATGGCGTTGACAGCGTAGACTCGCATCTCGTAGGGCACGCCCTCAATCATCTTCTTGGCTTCATAGGTTGTGTCAGCGTAAGGGTCAAAGTTAAGTCTCATCCACCTATAGCTCCTCACCTTCTTCCTCTCCAGCACATAGCCTAAAAAGAGAATTATTGATATGTTCTTTGAACTCTGGAAGATTTTACTTTATTATTTTTCTTATATGATGTTCTTATCAAGTTATTACTACTTCAAAAGAGGTCGCCTGAGGCATTATTGATTATGTCAAACATGAACACACGGATTGTACAGTATGTTCCTACCAGTGATTGGCTGTCCACCATCCTCCTCAGGGGGGTCCCACTGGACCACACAAGAGTCCTCTCCAACACTGAGGATCCTGGGAGCCTTTGGAGGATCTGGGACATCTGGGGGAAACATTGTTTATAGTGTCAATGCTCATTCATACTCCAGTTTTAGGTGAATAGCAACTCACCGTGGTGTAGTTTTCTGAAGTTAGAAAACTACAACACTATGTCACTGTTAGGGACTGAGGTCCTTATTATATTTGGTTAATTTGGGAATCATTGTGTTGAGGTGGAATATGTTTGTATAATCTGTGCCTTGTATTGTTTTCCTTTTGTGTTTCTGCAAGCTGGTAAATGGAGGTGAATTAGCCCCTTTCGGAACCCTCGGTTACTGTTTCTGTATTTTGGACAGCGGTACCCTAGGGCAGTGGTTCCCAAACGTTTTCATGTCAAGGACCCCCAAATTGACACTAATTAGCCCACGGACCCCCATTTGAAAAGATATGCCAGGGACCCCCATAAGAGAAGATTTTTACGGCTCTAGCAGTGATTCTCCACCCCTTTCATTTTAAAAAATATATATATCTCTGGTACCCCCAATTTCTATTGTAAAATCAATGTTAATTTAGCTGCATGGGTCCCCCTGGAACTCTCTCAAGGACCCCTAGGGAACCACTGCCCTAGGGTCCCTTGAAAGTTAATCCACTCTCCAATAGATGCAGCTGTACCACTGTCTGTTTGAAGTTTTGGCTTCTTTGAAATTCTCACTTCCCATGTCCCGCCTCCCGCACCGTGATTGGCTAGATGCACGTTGCTGTATCTGCGCTCAGACATAAAAAAAAAAAAAGAGAAAACATGTCTTCTTCTTATTTTAAAATTAACCAAAGCTAAGATTGGGCCATAACAGGAGTTATTAAATAGACCCACAACAACAATATGATACAACAACAACGCGGTCGGCCAATCAGAAACAGTAATTAGGACGTGCAGCTAGCCAGTCGCGGTGCGGGAGGCGGGACAAGTGAGGAAGAGAGCATTTCAGAGAAGCCAAAAATTCAAAAATAGATACAGAACAACAACGCAGAATATCATACATGTTGCACATGTTTCCACGGTCTCCTACTGCTAATTGATGCATCTTTGAAACATCTCATCAATACTCGAGAGACGCCACATGTGTCCGTGAACAGACAGTGGTACAGCTGCGTCTATTGGAGAGTGGATTAACGTACCGTCGTCCAAAATACAGAAAAGGTAGCCGAGGGTCCCAAAAGGGGCTAGGAGGTGAATGTGAGGAATGGGTGTGGTGCTGATTGCTAGTTTGAGAGTGAAGTGGCTGATTGAACACAGGTGGCTGCAGATTGACAGGTCCAGTCTGGACCTGCCCCTCCCTCCTCATTCGACCTTCCCATCCACACCCTGGTCATGATTGGCTGAGCTGTTGGCCTGTTCTCTATAAAATGTTCAGTCTGACTTGACTTTAGGGAGGACAACAGCTGATCGTTGGAGCAGAGGCTCTCTTGTTCTCCACCCAAAGCAAACCCTTTTCCTTTTGTGTTCTTTGCTGTTTGGTTCTGTGAGTCGGTTTGTCTTCAGTTTCTTGAGTAAGTTAAATCCTAGTTCTTTTCTGGTTTATGCTAATTTGAAGTCTGTTTCCTTAAGTGTCCTTTATCATTTACTTATCAATTCAAATATTCTAAGTTATTTATTAGATTCCTATATTCCTCCCTTATTGTTAAACCCTAACTTTATCACTCCGTAGGAGTGTTTGGTATTTTTGTTTGGTTTCCTAATCTATTGTATTTTTCATAGTCAGGGTAGTTAGAATTATTGTATTTTTGTTTTGCCTTTGGTTGGGGACTTTAGGTTTGGGGTAATCTTTAGGTAGAACGTTTTCTTGTTGTAAACCGGCACTCTGAAGCCATTTTGCCTCTGCTCAGAAGAAAAAAAGTGATAATAAAACCAAATCCTCTTTCGAAAAGCTGTCTCCTCCATTATTATGACACTTTTCCCCTACCCTAGACGGGGTCGTATAGTCACTCACCGCTCACCCTTACACATATCTGTTTTACTGACCAAGATCTCCCCTTTCACTCTGGGCTATCACCCTGTTCACTGATTGGTCTAGAAGTTGGGTGGGTGGTCCCCTTGGTTTTGCAGGCACGGGAGTTGCGCATCTGAACCAGAGGGAGGAGGGGTCAATAACACTGGCATGACTGAAGTAAGGCCACCTACCACACAAGCTGAATTCAGGTCAATTTTTTTTTTCACTGGACAGAACATGCAGTTATACATTTACTATCTAATGACCGTAATGTGTTGTAAAACTGGTAGGCTACTTTGAAAGCATACCATGAGTTCAAGTTCAAATCTGACAGCTTTGTAGACAGTCAGCATGACTGGGCCTCGGAGTGATTCATTTTTCATAACCATAACAACATAATTGGGAGTTAGTTTTCTAATCTGCCCGAACTTCTACACCAGTATAGCTAGCTCACATTATGCGGAGAAAATCTATAATGTTTTATGGCCTGCAGAGGGCAATGATGTCCCTCTGTAGACAACTGCAGAGATAATTACATTTTACTTCTTCAAATAAGTAACTTAATAATAATAGATTTTAGTGGTAAAACATTACCGACAACTTTCACGTTGATATCAGCAGTGTCTTCTCCAGCAGCATTGCGAACAATCACACGGTAGGTGCCCTCATCTTGCTTGTCAGTGCCCTCTATGGTTAAGACACAGCGGCCGTGGGCACTCTCTACATGCACTCTCCCATCCCCTTCTGAGATCACCTAGACCACATTTGAAAGGCATTTGAAATTAAATGAAAATGCTAATTTTCAGGAATAGCAAAATAATTCAGAATTTCAATTCAAATATAGCAGATCTACAAGCTCAAAACGCGTTTTTGCATTTTTTGCTATAACGGTAATATGCAATGGACTCAGTGAGAGTGGAAATATAGTGGCCCTCTCCATCGTCAAAGTTGCCCACCTCTGACCTAGACCACCAGGACAGGAGGGACAGAGACCAGAGACATCCATCCACAGTACCATTAGAGCGTCACTATTTAAAATGTGCATCAAGCAACAGATTATCCATGCATGAATATTCTTTTATTCTAGACATGAACTGTATGCACATTGTTTGTACGTACACATTAAATCACATGCTCCTTACACAGAAGGTGCTCTTCTCCGGGGAATTGTTGAAGTAATTATGCTTCTCAACACGTTTAATTGAAAGTGGATCGCAGGATCTGGCATATTCAGTGAAGAGTAATAAGGAAAGTTTTAGTGTTTATTTTGATGTGCTCAGTCTTTTTAATATACAATTTCACTTTGGTTTCAATTACATGATATAAAATGGCTGAGTGTAAATACCGGTACTCAAACTATTTAATTCCCACTGGTATTCAAGGATACATACAGTAGCCTACCAGTAGTTGAAACCGTTTTATTTCTATTCTAATTTTTTATTTAGTGCTTTCTTGCATGTTTAAATACTTTTAAGACTTTACACTGGCATGGTGGTAAAAGGTACTCTTTCTTTATTTTCTTTCTTTCATTCTTTCAAAAAGTGATCCTGTGTGACTAATTTACTGTAGGCCTATTCGGTTATTAGTTAGGCTACTATATTTATTACAACCTGCTTATGTAGTGAATGTGTTAGAGCTGTTACAACCCAACACTACTGTATACTTACTGTCCAGCTCTGAGCTTCCTCTGAGATGTGCCTATCTGAAGCAAGATTCATAACATGCTCTTACCTGACTGACATGGATGGATGCACACATGTCGAGTCATTCCTCATGCAGCTTTTACCTTGCAGTACTGGGTACTGGGATGATGACATGAGAACACAGTCAAACTGAAAACATTGACGATGTGTACAGTGATAGCCATTATAGAAGTTGCCAATAGTACTTCCAATAATGCTGTTGCTGCCGTTTCTACATTCATACAGTTGTAACAACCAACCAGCAACACATTGTCTTAATCAGCTATATACCTATGCATATACAGTATGCATTCCGGATATTTTGTTTGATACTTCTATGATGGCTACACCTATCGTTGCAGGCTGCTGGTGACATGCAACGTTCTGCCTCCCCTGATAAAAGATGAAGGATAATCAATTTGGTTGCAGAACAGTGTGCTGAAAAGCAAAGACTGTGTGAGAGAAAAAAGGGGGTACAGACAGAGTGAGGTGGAGGCAGAAGACTGAATCGATGCAAAGATAATGGAATTGGTGCATTCCTGGCATCCAGATGCTACAGAGAGTCAGCATGGAAGATGTAGATGTATATGTGACATGCACAAGCAGGCTATGTTGTTTTGCTCAGGTCTACACTCACTTCCCCATCCTTCAGGTTCCAAGAAAAGGCTGTCAGTCCTTTCGCCTCTCCCTACATGTAAGCAGAGCAAATTAGTAAAAGAAGAAAGTAGGGCGGTTATGTGTCCTCTCCACTTCTCCTCGCCTATAGAGCGCAGCAGTCCCGCCCCCTTTCAGAAAAGCGAGTGGCCCAGGAAATGAAACCCCAATGCATTTTTCCATCGGCACTTCGAATATAATTTATTTAAAGACGGTTACGCCGCGGACAAAGCCAATTCGGATCATGACAAATCATGACAATGAACACAATGTTTTGGGACGATCAAATCATTAGAAAGAAGAAAATAAAGGCAGGAGACAACACTATTTGTTTTGTTTTTCGTCTTATAAATGATTTGATCGTCCCAAAACATTGTGTTCATTGTCATGATTTGTCATGATCCGAATTGGCTTTGTCCGCGGCGTAACCGTCTTTAAATAAATTATATTCGAAGTGCCGATGAAAGAATGCATTGGGGTTTCATTTCCTGGGCCACTCGCTTTTCTGAGAGGGGGCGGGACTGCTGCGCTCTATTGCAGGGGTTTCCAAAACAATTCAGCTTGAGACACTTTGGTGTTTCTCCAGGACCCAAAGGTAGAAAAATGCATAGTGAAAATAGCAGATCTGCAAGCTCACAACACATCAACACGCAATCGCAACACGTTGTGATATACAGCTCTGCTATTTTCACTATTACTTTTACTTTTTTATTTTATTTTGTAATCCTTTGTAATTGAAAACAAAAAATAGCAAGGGGAAAAAAAGGATATTTGCAACGCATACAAATGGGGTTCACAGACCCTTCATCTGGGAAACCTAAGTGCTCTAGCAGCCATCTAAGATCTGTGTGATGTTAGTGGCATCCTACCTGTTCAGACGGGTGAGAACAAGACAATGGACCTTCACACCATTGCCAAAAAGGCCAATATTATCAGCAGGGAGAAATGATAGCATTGGTTATACATCATCAGTGAGCACACACAGCTAGTCTGTATGTCACTATAGTTAATTTCAGCATTGTAAATATTAAATTAGAGTCGTTTTAGTAGATGTGGTTGTGTTCTACTCACATGATTCTATAGTTGTAAGAGTTTTCTTTTACCTTTTCTCCTTTAGTCCAAACCACAGTAGGGGCAGGGTCTCCAGTGATGGGGACATCCAAACGTAGTTTGTTGCCAGCGACCACAAAAATGGTGGAGTCAGGAGTTTGTCCTGTGCAGTCCAAGTGGATCTTGGGAGGATCTTTGATCATGAGACAAATTGTTTAAATGAATATAGAATATACATTTCACCTTTCTATAGTCCTTGTACTAGATACAACAATATAAGGCGTGGAAATTAGAGTTGTATACCTTGGCGAGGCACAAAGTCAATCTTCACCTCTTCAAAAAGAAAAGAAAGATACTGATGGTGAGAACTTTATCCCGGCCATGTGGTGATCTGAATGATTTATTATATGCAGTATAAAATAATAAGCATTACCCAAGAAACTAAGTTTGGCAGAGAGACTGAATGCATAGCCCTCTGGTATAAAGGAAAAATCCCCCTGATCCTCTGGTTTGACATCATCAATGGTCAATTTATGGTTCCTGAGGTCCAAAATATTTTGAAAAACAGTTGTGTCACTGGTTGTGTTCAACTTGTGAAAACATTAATCAGCCAAATGGAGGTGTCACAATGTCATACACACCTGCCAATGTGAGTGATATGGGTCCTTGCGTCAGGCTGCACTTCCACTCCATTCTTGTACCATTTACCCTTAACCTTCTCATCAGAGACCTCACATTTGAACACAGCCTCCTCCTTTGCCTTCACTGTGAGGTCAGCAATGCTCTGGTAGATCTCAAGTTCCTTCTCTGGAAAACAACGTTTCAGAGTATGACAGGTGAAAATGATGATTTCACTATACTTATACTATACTGCATGATGAGGGTTTGTGCATGCTGCACACCAAGTGGTATCTGAAGATGATATCAACGCTATTATCTGTAGATCAATAGGGTGTATTAATGCCTGGGGAAAAAGGTAGAAAGGTATGGTAAGGTGAGTATTGAGTAACCTCCTTTTAGAGTTACAAAACTCCTCTCTGTGGTATAGAATCATTCCTTGACTCTATTGTGTGACCCATCAAATTCTGTAATACTGTAATTTATTTAATGACTATTATTATTATTATTTGTTTGTGGTATGTATGTAAGCACCTAATAATTGAGGACAAATACAGTATCTAAAAGTAACTAACTATCGTACCACACTCCTAACAAAGGTTACAGGAGCTTGATGTTAGCTGGCACCCATGGAGGACAAATGAGCTGAGAATGGCACTATAATGGGAGTTTGACTCTAGATGAGGTGTTGAGCTCCGCTGCAGTATTGACAGCTGGTCATTCTTGGCAACCGCTGTGTCTGATTAAGAGTCCAGATAAACTTAACTGGACTGAGAGCAGGGAAAGGATCAGGTTTAAAATGCTGATTTACACACACACACACACACACACACACACACACACACACACACACACACACACACACACACACACCACAACAATATATACTGTATATGCATGCATGCTATAGTATACTGTGTATATATATAGCCACATTGAAGTGGCTGTTTCTAAATGAAAATATATGAAATATCAATGCATGAATTGCAAGGTCGATTTTGTGACAGTACTTCAACTCCTCTATAAGCTAATGAACTTAAGATGACATGGTTACTTGGTAGTCACAAAGAAGGTGAAAGTAGATTGTTTCTTAGACATGTATATATTTTTCCTACGTCCATGTAGGGATGAGTTTGAACCGTTCCCATCCAACATTCCTAAACGATCACCTGTGGATTGGAATTGAAGTTTTTCTAAACATAATGTAACGACATGATCCATTTAACACCTGTTGTGGAGTTGAGTGACACAGTTAGCAAAAATAATGTCAAACTCACAGTTTTATGTTTTATGTGACAACAATTATCCAGCTCATAAACATAAGTACAAGCAACACTAAACCACCAGCTCTACAACACAATACTGGGAAAGAAAGAGAGAGTGAGACCACAAGGGTCATTTGTCCAGACCAGTGCCCTTCAGATAAAATATGGGCCTTGTCTGCTAACTTTAGATGGCATTTGGATGTGTGTGTGCGGCAGCCTTGGCAGAATGGTGTGGGTCAATGTAGGCTACGAGCCAGCATATTCCAAGGTTGGGCAGCATAGAAGCATGCCAAAAGGGACACAGCCATGTGACTATTGATAGGGTATGTGGACGTGTGTTTACCATAGAATCTTTAGCTTCTTCTCTGTGTACAATTGTGTTTCATGCCCAGTCCTGAATGTGTTCTTTGGATACACATGATGTGCTTTTGACAAGGCTGGATAACAATGTTGTTTCCTTGCCGATTAACTCTACTTACCGTGCACCATGACTTCGGCCGTTGATGCACCTCCACTTGTTATAACCTTGTAGTTTCCACAGTCTTCCTTTGTGACCTCATTGATGATCAATATATGTTTGCAACCGTCTTTCTTGAAGCGGTATTTGAGGAGCTCATCTCTTGTCAGCTCCACGCCATCCTTTTCCCTGCACAGAAGTTCATAATGTGAGCACCGGAATTCTAAACTGACCAAATAGCTCCTACTGATTGATATGTTGATTGATATGTTGATTGCTCAATAAAAAATAGAACAAACAAACTTGTAAAAATGTCACTTTGGATGCAGTGATGAAATGGTTCAAGGAGATAGTGCCATAGTGGAGTGTGAGTTTTCCTTTTTTTCCTACACTATTTTGCAACCCAGTGTCAATTATCTAATGTAATCCTGGGCGCTACACTTCCTCTGCCAACCTGGTGGGGGGGGGGGAGGATTGACCTCATGCTTCCTTATATGCATGATGATCGAGTCTCATGCATAGAGTTTCCCTTTCCACCATCACGTCATCATAGGGGAATGGTTGGGTCTTTGTAGACTGAAAGTAATGTCTAATTTGTAGGGAGTCTTGAGACAACTTGTGATTTGGCACTATATAAATAAAGTTGACTAATTGACGAATAGTCACAATCTCCCTCACCCCTGTCTTGTGCAGCTACTGCACTCTGTCGTGACTCTGCTGCATGCTCGTGCTCACCCCCTCCCCCTTCTCTGTGCGGCCTGATTGTGAGACTGGTTCCACCTGGGGTTCCCAGCGGTGACTAATTAATTCAGACTGTGAGTATTTAAGGTGTCTGGAACTAACACGTACTCGGTTGCTTGTTCGTCGTCAATCCTAATCCTTACCAGGTGTTTGTTCTAGTTACAGGTTTAATTTAAATTACAATTTGATCCCTCTTTGAAGGTGTAGGCTACTTTTGTTTCTGTGTTTTCAAGTAAAGTGTGATTCTACTTCAACTCTTGCGGTTTCCTGCATGTTCCTGCATAATGGGTCTACTCCTAGTCGTATCCTGACAATAGTAAGAACTTAATTAGTTAATTTAATTTAAGTTTAATGTCTCACCACTTGACTGTGGCTCCTTCATCTGACACCTGACACTCCAACTCCACTCGTTCTCCCTTCATGGCTTGCTGATCCTCTAGATTCTTCACGACCTGCACGGGTGTGTCTAGAGAAAACAGTCACGTTTTTCTTTCTTTAGTTGATACTTGTATGACATTGACACACACACACACACACACACACACACACACACACACACACACACACACACACACACACACACACACACAGACAGATTTTGTGCATTTACAATATAGTTTACAGATGTATATTGTCCTTTCTTTTCTAAGTACTCAAAGTCTCTACATGGTGAAAACAAATAATCAACTTAATTTGGAGAAAAGAACTACAGTAAAATAAAGGAATTATAGATAGACTACACCATTGCCTGTTGTGAACAACACCCACAATGCTCTGGTGTGGTTATGCAATAGGCTACCTGTTATAAACATATCCACTGTATCTGTTATACTCCTTGTCTTAGCCCTATAAGTACCAATGCAGTAGCCATTATCATAGTTCAGTCAGATAACTCACGAATAGATTTAACCAATATTTATTATAGAAACAGAATACAAGTGTGCATATAATATATGATCTTTTGGCATTGTGTATTTAGTTAGATGGATTAAAAAAAATGTGTCTGCAATGATCTGCCCAAATTAGAGACACCAGGTTGAAAGCGATTAGATTTTTAATACATACCCATGACCAAGAGCTCAGTGGTGCTCTTCTCCTCTCCAATCACACAGGCGTAGCACGCATCATCCGCCAGTGAGCAGTGGTTAATGGTGAGATACCGCATGTTGCCAACACTCTCAAAAATATACCTGGAAAATGACAAGGAAACTTGCAGTGTGAAGTACAAAAATCATAATTGTCTGAGAGGTTGAAAAAGATTGTCTTTAGACATGCAGGATTGGGCAAATTGGTATGAAGAGGAAGAAGATGCATTGGGGGGAAATGGTTGTTTCGAACTGAGCTTAAACAATGTTGTTTTTCTTGTTACTCAGTTTATTCTCACTAGGACACGTACTTGCTAGTAATGTAATGAAATGACATGGGAGTGAGTCCATCCACATGTTGCAGGTGGTGGGTAGGTCAGTCGGAGAGTACAGCAAAGAATGGGAGAGAAGTGAAAAGATTACATTAGCGTAATGGAGTCCCATATAGTCTGTATTCATAATGGAGGGAGATGAAATGCAAAGAAGTTGCCCCCTTTCCCCAATCCCAACCTCCCAGTTGCCTTAATCTCCACTCCATTCTTCGTCCATTTTACGTCAGCATTTGGATCAGCCACCTCGACAGCGAGTTTGACTGTTTGCCCCTTCTGCACTTGGTAAGCAGGATCCATCTTCTTGCCGAAAGCTGTGTCGTGGACAAAAAGTACAATAGTCAGAACTGGGGGGGGGGGGGGGGACGACAGAATCCACAGGGGGAGCAAAGCCTACAGGTTACTGCAGTATGTGACAAGAGTGGAATTACGTGGATTTAATCACTTGGCACTTGGCACAGTTACATAACCACCATGACTGACTAGCTCACATAATGCTATACAGTACATAATCATCATCATCATTGTCCGAGCAGGTAAAGCTTGGCCCAAGAGAAATACAGCCCCAACCTGCGCTGTTCTGTGACTCTTGCTTCATCTTCTTCAGTCTCTTGAGCATTCCTCGTAGGTCTGTGAGGCCATACTGGAAGGCAATCTTCTCATATTGTGAAGCTGGGGACTTGTTGAGAACGGCCCACACATCCTCAGACGGTTCATTGCTCACTGCAGCTTTTCTGCAGATAAAGCAACCCAAAAGCATAAATCAGTCACAAGAACATCACCATTGTGCAATTAATTTCCCTATTTAATGAAATGTAAATTCCCAACAAAATAGTTTTGTGTTCCACTCAAGGATGTGCACATGATAAACAAAGATTATTTTGAACATGTCAACCAGACAGCATAACAATAATATCAGCAGTTTCTTACCGGGTTGAAGATTTAGTAAAACTGCTGCTCATTCAGAAGCAGAACCCAAGCGGCAAGCATGATAAAACAAACCATACAGATTAACACACAAAACTCATCAGTCAGCAGAATGGAAACCTGGACATTTTAAAAGCAAGGATTAACCATGTTAATATTATGCAGAATTATGTGGGATTGTAAATCTTAGAAGATATTTTCACTTCAGGGTAGGCTGCATACTGTACCCTACTACTTCATGTATTTTAGATGAGATAGGATTGTGACTTTGCATTGCATGCAGTTTAAATATTGTGAATGACAATGAACTAAAAAAACAATGTACTGTATGTAGTATGTTGCTTACAACTGTAAATTAGTGCAGTTGGATATTGTTGCTGTCGGGCAGAAACCTATATCTCTATTTGATTATTATATATTAATAGTAATAATAATGATACTGTAACTGCATTAACAATAATACGTGCTTAATTTCCTGAAAAACAAACAAAAAAGTTTGAAAATAATTTTTTTGAGCCTCACAGCAATTTGCCAACTGTTAAGTAAATTGCAGGAATTGTGAAAAGTTCCTTTAACCCAAGGTTTGGTCTATAACATAGGATTCGTATTTATTGGAATTTGTGCTGTTACTGGCTGTGACTAGTGTTCCAAAACCTCTAATTGGCAAAATTTGCAGACGCAAATCACATGCTACAAATCAATAATTGATTCCCCACAGGCAGTGAATGCAGGAGAAATGTTTTTGCATGCTCTAAAACATATGGTTACTCTTGTTTAGTAGGCTATAACAAAACAATCAATCCAATCTCTGTCAGTGTTAACAACATTTTAGACAATAACATTTCAAAATAATATTATATTACTTATAACAGTGGAAAGTATTTCTATTATGTCATCAAAAGCTAATTGTGTGCTTGGTTTTATTTTCTAGATACTCACCTCTTCTTTAACAAGGAAGTGAAGTCCAGTTCCCCTCCGTCTGCATCATCTAAGCTACTGTAGAGACATCAGCCACCAACATCACAATATCAGTGTTACAGACATAGGACTCCTGGTGGGTCCCCGGACCAGACGTTGAGAAACATACAGTACAGGTAAACAGAACTGTTTACCACAATTCATTCAAGTGCACAGCTATCAGTTTGGATCGATAGTTGATTTCCCTGTAGCAGGCTAGCTGCCAATGAGAAGATCACAGCAGCAATCCTCCAAATGTGAACAAAACGATGCATTCAAGGTTAATAGCTGCACCTGGTCCAAATCCCTGTGTGCAATGTCTGCTCCAATTGAATGGAAGATAAAGGCAAGGATATATAGGTTTGCTTGTGTGTTTATCTCCTGCCTCTGATCTCGCAGGCAATCGGGATTAGACTGTGAAAGGTGAAGTTACAGTGCACATATGGCTTCACTTCCTCTGTGTGGAAGCCCTGTCAGTGGGCTATGCCTATGTGTTTTAGCACATAAGGCACTTTCAATATAGTCAAACCAGGGCCAAAAGTCACTCTGCTGGGTAGTTGTTTGTGCAGCCGGCTTTGCTGTTTTGACAGTGATCCAGTTGTATCAGGGAGAGGTGATAGGTGGCCTTAAACCCGACCAGTATACTTTGTATACAGTAACTTATTAAAACCTGACCAGATTATACAATTTGAACTCATATGTCTGGAAAGGCCTGTGTTATAACACAATGGAAGATAATTCCATGTACTGCACATAAACTTAAAAAATTAAACTGCGTTTTTTTTAATCCTCTCTTGATCTCTACTGTGGATCACTCCCTCAAACCAATGGAGACAACATTATCCAAACTATATGAGTTATGTTTGACCCAAAAGAAAAGAACAACAAGCCATGAGGCTTCATTCCTTGTCCTGAGTTCTCTTTACATTCACAATCATATCTCATAGTTTGAATATGAGCCTCCGCTGTTGCAACAAACACCCTTATACCTTGTTGATGGTCCACTCTTCTTCTTAGCAGCTTCACCACCCCTAATGAGTTTGCATGTCCACAGTTATTATTCTTTATCTTTACATGCCCAATATGGTAGCACCGCGATACAGTTGATTACTATTGATTAAGTATGTTTAAACAGCAATGAATTATTTAATTACTTCCTGAATAAATGTGCTTTGTCCTGATCAGCAAATAAAAAAGTGCATCAGTTTATATTCCTATATCATTTTGATACAAATTACCTGAGTATCAGGCAAATAGCATTTAAAGGTTATAGCACCTGTACAAGTTATCTAGGGTTGAGTCGGAGGAAACAATTGTACTTTTTGCCATATGTTACTTTTATCAGCTACTGTACAAAGACAACTACGTTCAAATTAGGTTTACCAATTTATTATATTATATTACTAATACTATAGTATATATCGTATACTATAGTATATATAGTGTAGTGTAGTAGATAGATATTCCACTGTTAGGTTCTTAAGCTTACGTATGATTCATGATGACTATTTTAGTATTTTTATCTATTTGATGTATTACCATGTTTTATGTTCTTGCTTACTGTAAATCGCTCTGTATTAAGAGCGTCTGCTAAATGCTTAAATTGTAGATTTTGTCTTTGTCTATTAAATAAATACATCTCCGAAATGAGGTGGTCCAAAATGCAGCGGCCTGGTTCGTAACCAAATCAAAGAGATGAAATCATCTGTTTTAACTGCTAATAACTATTCCAATGATTAGGCCCAATTAAAAAGGCGGGGTATCAACCAACATATTAACTAAACACGATATCGTAGCCCCCATTATGAAAAGGTAACATTTGGATCCAGTATGTCATGCCTGTGATAAAATGTGGAATATTAAAGGCATGAGTTGAACAATAACCATTAATTCATATTTTAGTTATTGTTTTTATATTGAGTACATTGTCAGCATATTATGTTAAAACATGATCATCAGGTACTATGATTATACTAGGAGGAAGATTTATTTTAAAAAAAAGTGTACAGAAAGTGTTAAAATTATGGTTTTTTTAATGTGGCCACACCCACCAGTTCATTACTGTAAGTATACCTGGTTTTCACCGTAGCACTACCCACCTGAACTTAAGCCTCGCCAACAGCTGTGTGTTGTATGATAATGGGGGAGGGGTTAGCTGAGGGGTTACGGTTATGATGTAAGACAAATTGTGTATTTTCGATTGGGCTTTTTGACTCAAAGGTTTTCAGCTTTCAGGAAGAAACCAAAAACACACAGGGAAGACATATTTTAATATTCTTACCACATCTGGGGGACTATTAGAGTAGTAATTTAACTTCATAGACACATACAAAACAGAAAAAAAGATCACGGCACTCCATCTCTAATAAGTGTGACAGGGTTCTATTATGTTTAACTTTTTCACAGGTTAACATGCAGGTTAAGCTATACATTAAATAAAAAATTACTTACGTGCGTCTAAACGCTGCTCTTATGTCAAATCCATCTACATCCTTCGGAACCTCTGAAATGTAATGCAAGACATAAGAAAGAACAGTCGATGTAAGTCAATATGATCAAATATATAGCATCAAACAATCTCAGTTTTGCATGTAAACTCTCCAGATTTCCATCTGTTTTAATTTATGTAGAAAATAAGGTGCTTAACATAACCCTAAGAAAGTGAAATTACCGTATTGAGCAAAATGTGTGAACTGAACACTATAAGCCAGTTGTGTCTGGGGACCCCAAGGGTCCTTGAGGGGGTTCCAGTGGGTCCCCAGCAACATTACTTAATGTAGAATCAAATTCAGTTAACCACAACACATTCTGCAAGCTCACAACATATTTATTTATATATATACATTTATATATATATATATATATATATATATATATATATATATATATATATATATATATATATACACACACACCGTGTATATATATATATCTATATATATATATACACCCTGGCACAACATATTTTCAGATCTGCAGCCAAATACCAAATACATTAAGGGATCAGTTCACATCACAAATGTTGGAGAACCAGCTAAGCCATTGTTTGCAGTTGCACAGAGCATATTTTCATAATTAATCCAAAATTCCATTTTAAATAAAGATATCCACTGGGGACCCACTGCATTGGTAACTTCCAGGGTAATTAGCAGAAGGATGTTATGATACTGCAGCCGGCATACCTACCATGTACAGTCAAATCAAAGGTGCAGCTGTCAAACTTGTCCCTAGAGGTCACCTCACACCGGTATGCTCCAGCAAAATTAGCCTTGGCTCCAATGACCTGCATCTCAAAGGTGTAGGACTGCAAAATACATAGTAATGACATCAATAAATTAAACTTTATATATATTGTTGCTGTCGGGCATAAACCTCTTATCTCCATTCAAACTCTTTGTGTTTTTCCGTAAATTAACGCCCGACTTGCATACTACAGCGTCGGACAAAAGTAGCAAGCTCGAAACGCAGCTAGAAACACAGCACGAAGTGACAAGTTTTAAGCTTGTAGATGTACTACTTTTGCCTTTTTTTAATTTTAATTTTGAAAAGTAACCGTTTTGGACTTGTGAGTTTTCCACTCAACAGAGACGATATAGCATATGTACATCTGATGCAAAACCAAGTATAGGGTTCAGGGTTGTCCCGATCCAATCACGTGATCGGAAAACGGGGCCGATCACGTCATTTTCAAATGATCGGAATCGGATCGGGAGCAAAAGACGTGATCGGGACATCCCTAGTATCAATATTCTATCAATATCATGATATTAGACTGGATATCGTCTGTGATTTTGGATATTGTACTATTGTGATATGGCCAACTGCCATCAGACTCTATAATGCAAATGCATAAGAATTGCCTCCCCCAAAGTTTGCGTGTGGTCCTGGTGTAGTGTGTTTATGTCCACTGTTGTAGCGCTTCAATTTCCCTTCGGGGATTAATAAAGTATATCTCATCTCATCTCAAGTGTCATAAACATATAAATATGGGATCGGGAAAAATCGGTATTGCAGATAATCAAAATCAAATGATCGGATCGGGAGCAAAAAAACGGGATCCCTAACTCCAAGTGCTGAACATAAAATAAGAGGATAAAAAGAACATCATGAGCCAAAAGAAAAACATGACAATGTTGACACCCCCCTCCTTTTGCGTCAGCTGAGGATGAGAGGTTGCACACCTTGTGCCCGGTCAGGGCCATACGGGTGTACATGGCCAGAACGGTTTCCTTAATTCAGAAAAGGAAGTCAGTTGTTTGTGGCATGAGGTACTGGAGTCATGGGGAAGCCAGTGACTGAGGTCAGGCTGTCCAAATGGATTGTGGAGGCCATTCAGAAGGCTTACTCCAGCAGAGGTACTCTACCACCTGTGGGGTTGAGGGCTCACTCTACCCACAGCATCCTGGGCTCTATACAAGGGCATATCGGTACAGGATGATTGTTTAGCGGCGAACTGGTCGTCGCCTTCAACTTTTGCAAGGTTTTACAACCTGGACGTTACTGAGCCCTCGGTGGCTCATGCAGTCCTGCAAGTTGCTGTGGGAGCCGCCCTCAGGCCCCTATAGTTCTTGTCCTCAGGGACTCATCAGTTAGGGGTTGAGACCAGACCAGTATGGTCAGGTCAGAGTCTGGGCAACTTTGGATGCCAGCTCCTGGCAAGTGTGCAATGTCCTTGGGTCAGGGACCCGTTGGACCTTGAGATTATGAACCTATCTCTCCAATCAGACCGAGGTCTGAATGGTAGATTGATAAATCCCAGGGGAGGCATGTTCAACTTCTGAGGACGGGTTCAACCAGGGATGGTCTCTCTCTCTCTCTCTCTCTCTCTCTCTCTCTCTCTCTCTCTCTCTCTCTCTCTCTTAGTGATAACGAAGGGAGAGTATGAGTCTCACATGCATCTAGAAGCAAATGTTGAAGGTTAAAATAACTGTAGGTTATATGATAACCATGGTTATTTAACCAATACATTTGCATTAGATACGCCGGGTGGCCCTTCTCGCTTGCTTGTGCAGAAGAAAAGGGTTTATCCGGGGTGAGAAGCGGAAGTCGCAGAGGGGTTTTATGCCCTCACACGGGAGCGCGCTGTGTCATCAAGATCCCGAGGCCTCATACAGGCCTCATGAGTGTATGGAAAGATTTTTCTGTAAATAAGAACAATTGGGATGTTCTCACATGCGTATCTAGAAGCAAATGTTGAAAGTTTAAAATAACATAAAATTACCTTATTGTTCCGGTCGTATTGCTCCTTGATCTGCAGATGTTTCCCAGTTTTGCTGGCTAGGTCCATCCATTTCCCCTTGAACCACTTGCAGGTGGGTTTCTTCAATAGTGATTCAGCATTCACCTTAGCCACAAATGTAATATTTTCACCTGCACAGAAAAATAAAAGATATATTTTCAGTGATGTTTTCAATGTAATGAGTCCCGGGATGCAAGGATGGGCTTTTAGATGAGTCCCAGGGACATTTTATGAGTCCCACTTCAACAATGTTATAGGAGTCATATTTTGCCATTTTTACAAATTCCCATTTCATTGAATATGGTTATAATGTGGTTATATTGATGTAGAAAACAGAAGAAGAAGAATTATCATCATAACTAAAGCTAGCAAAATAAATTATATTTTAATCTCTGTATTTTACCACAAATGGGTAGTTTTACACCTCATATACAATATTTGAATTACAAAATATGATTCATAAAATAAGTAAATGCTTGATGATCATTTAAATTATGACATTGTTTCAGCCTTAATGTGATACTAGAATTTCAGGCTTTCAAATCCATGCAGCCATATATTGCACTGATCTGAGCAATAGCCACCGCGTTATGACCATTGGAAGTGTTAAACATTGCTGTAGTGCACTTTCTAGTGCACTACAGCAATGTTTAACGTAGCGTTTAGTGCCACGTTTGGTTCAGATTGGAGCAACGGTGTGCCTGTGGCCCCCAGGGGCCCCTGGCATGGCCCCGTGGGGCCCTGACGTGGCCCCTGGGGGCAACGCTTGGGCCCTGATGGGTCTATTGTCGTCGGGATCGGGACTCAAACGCATTGGTCCAGCTGTCATTAGAGCGACAACCTAACCCAAACCCCTATCCTAACCCTAACCGCAAGCATGGCGCAACGCATGTCAGACTAGCGCATATCGGACACGTGCGCACCCCCTCAAACATGCGACACATCAGGCGGGACCAACTATCTTTTTGAATTAAATTATTTTTCTTCTTTTTTGAGTGCACTCCAAGGAACAGCAATGTCTGTGTTAACCTATGTGGCTATGTGACTATGTGACTATGTATGTGACTATGTGACTTTAATGAGTACCAGTAGGGGCGCTGTTGTGCCAGAGAGAGAGAGAGAGAGATAGTGCTGCACTGTTGCCTGCTAATGAGGGAGAGAGAGAGAGAGAGAGGAGGGGGGAGGGGGGAGGGGAGTTGCACCACTCAGTTCACACGGGTGTGTTTTTTCTTACAAGTAGCTTTTAGCAGCAAATGAGACATGGCCCTATTTAAGAGATCATTATTAGTTTGAGCATTTTGGATCTGCCACTTACCAACAGCGACTTCTGCAGTCTGGGGTTTCTCAGTAAAGAGACCAGTGAGGTCCTGTCTAGTGTCTGGAGGCTGTCCATCTGAAAGTGCAATTTTAAAACAAAATCCATGTTAGAAAGAGTCATCATCATTTGGGTTATTGTCATTCTGGCCAAGATGTAGTAAAGGCAATGGGGGAAAAAAGTGGTCAACCTCAAACAAATTGCAACAGAAACTATTTCAACTTTTTTTGTTTCATAAATATATTAGTAACAACATATCAAAAGCACTGAGAAATCCAAATAGGCGAACATATTGAAAAATGCAAAAATAGGTGATGTACCATTAACAACCTAGCAGTCATCACAAATGTGATGGTTATCACAAATGTGATGGTTATCACATTTTACAATGTGATGGTTATCACATTTTACAATGTGATGGTTATCACAAATGTGATGGTTATCACATTTTACAATGTGATGGTTATCACATTTTACAATGTGATGGTTATCACAAATGTGATGGTTATCACATTTTACAATGTGATGGTTATCACATTTGGGCAAGTGGCTATGGCCGTTTTTAGCCCAAGTATTGTTTTTCATCCAAAACAAATGCATGCAATGGATTCAGAATCATGAAAACCCTCTAGTTTGACACCTCACATGCTACTGTACTTAAATCAGAATTACATTTTGAGAATTTTATAGCCTATAGGTTGTTAATGGCACATCACCTATTTTAATAATTCTTCAATATGTTCTACTACTGGGATTTCTTACGACATTTGATATGTTGTTTAATACTAACATATTTATTAAACAAAAAAAGCAGCTCAGAGATGTTGAGAATTACATCCAAGCTGGAAAGACAACTCAATGGCGCTGCCAAGAATAATATAAGGAAAATACTTTCACTGCATTGTACTGTTTTAGTTAAATGGGGTATCAGCACCCTCTACAGGCTCACACGCTGTCTTGAGGCAGTTAGTCAGTGGTGGGTGCCAGTGCCACTATGGGTGCCATGGTCACAACAAGCTATTTATCTCTCACAGGAACTTCACAGAGATACTATTTACTGTATGTACCTTCAAGAAAATCAGGAATCAAGCTGCAGAACACTCAACAGGCAACAAAATGTTTATGCTGTGCCATTTAAATTAAAACATGAAACCTGAAATATTGGGTATATGGCAACATTGAAAAGGCATGCCTATAATCATGGATTATTATTATATATTATTATTATTTTATCCCCAAAACAGAAAGTATGATGTCCTAATCACGTTTGTGACAGATAAGTTGGCTAACTAGACAGCTTAGGGCATTTTCACATGCTTTGTTTCAGCCTATCTCAGTCCAGGGTCATGACTGCAATTAGGCCTATTGAACTTGGAAGTACAAATAAATGTGCTTACTTTAGAGTAAGTGACAGGAACATGTTTTAACTTTCCATCAATTAAATACAGTAAAGTAAAACATCATAGTATGAACATCATATTCTCATGATATGATGTTCGACTGTTTGGCATAGTTAAGTAGTGTAATGCAATAAGTGTTCCATATCACCAGGCAAGTAAACAATATTGCACGTTCAGATATTAAAGTAGGCAAATTGCTGGCAAAACAACTTTGCGCCTTTGTACAGATCAGTTCTCGATAATCATTTTAATTCAGCTGGATGATTGGCAGGAAAACACTGTACACAAAGCAGAAACAACATTTAATTTCATTTTGACTGCGTTGATTTGAAAGATTAGGATAAGTAATGTTTACCTAAATCATTGCTTTGGGGCTTAGTGTACTGTGAATGTAATAAAGTACAATATGCTTTGTGGGTCTATATTAAGAGCAAAATCCATATTTAACATTTTAAGCGATATCCAATAATTTTAATTAAATAATAGAAACACCTGTGCTGCGAAAGGGACGGACACAGAAAGTGGCAGAGATGGATGCCATGCAGCACAGAGAGAGTGAAACATATACAGTATAGCCTTGTTTCTGGGCCATGGCTGACATTGGAACGCCCCTATCGATGACATTGGTAACCATCACCACCCCTCGTTGGGCCAGTTGGGCTGCCCAGTTTTACTGGACTTTAAAAAGGTTTCCTTTGCATTGTGTATTTATTATGGGATGATTTACAGAAGTGAGTCTGACCCTCAGGTGATTTACAGAAGTGAGTCTGACCCTCAGGTGATTTACAGAAGTGAGTCTGACCCTCAGGTGATTTACAGAAGTGAGTCTGACCCTCAGGTGATTTACAGAAGTGAGTCTGACCCTCAGGTGATTTACAGAAGTGAGTCTGACCCTCAGGTGATTTACAGAAGTGAGTCTGACCCTCAGGTGATTTACAGAAGTGAGTCTGACCCTCAGGTGATTTACAGAAGTGAGTCTGACCCTCAGGTGATTTACAGAAGTGAGTCTGACCCTCGGGTGATTACATTGAAATGGTAACCTCTGAAGGCTGATTTTCACTTGCCCAATCAAAATGGAGTGGAAATAAAAAGAACGTAGACTATGACAACTATGACAACGTCGTAGATAACATCCATGGACATTGATTAGCCTGGTAAACTGCATCACAGTCGCGTGAATTCACATTCTGCAGACCGGTCTGGACCCAATCGCTCGCTGGACGTTTTGTAGAAACAAAAAAGTGGAAGAGCCGATCAGTGTCTGTGTTCAGGGCCCTATGATTGACAGACAACGCCCACCCAGCACTTGGAGACTGGTATGCAGAAGATGCATGATAATGCAGGCTATAGGACACTGATATCCACACGCTTGAAAAACAGAAGCACTCCATTCATTTCCAAGAGTCAATCAGTGTCTGCGTTCACTTTAGTCTTCAGGGCCCTGTGATTGACAGACAACGCCCACTCAGCACTTGGGCCCAGACTGGTATGCAGAAGACGCATGATATTAAATGTGAATTCACACAACTGGAATGGTTTACCAGGCTAGGACACTGATATTCACACCCTTGAAAGACAGAAGCACTTCATTAATTTCCAGAATCTAAAATCTATCCATGTATCCCTCCTTATTGGCTGACACCTTCTCTCTCCTGCCCTCATTCTTAGCGAGGGACCATCTGGTAAATCGAAGGTCACCGCCGGTTTGTCTCCGGCCTCGGTCACATGTGGAAACTTGTGTCCCTGAACAGTACACTTAACCCCAAGATGTTTTGAAAATAAAGAGATCTATAAGCACACAATGTGTTGTGATTAGAGCTTGTAGATCGCCTATTTTCAAATGATGTACAGGGTTAATGTGTTTAAACGTATTTGGGGATCCCTGGATAGGGATGGAGCTCGTTTAACGAGCATCTTATCGATCAGTCTTATCGAGCCGGCCAGCTGGGTTCTTATCAAGCCCACTATCGAGCATTTTCTATTATTTTGTAGAAAGACGGGAGATTGACAAATTCTTAACCGAACCAGTATCTTTTGGAAAATAATATTGAAGAACCATCACTTTAAAAGCGTCATTTTGTTTATCCAGGCAGCGCTGGTTGTCAGGTATCAATACACTTTTAGACTGACATGTTTGTGCCAGCATGGGTGCCAGATGTATTTCTTGATCGTCTCTTCACTTGATTGGACGTTATGGGCTGCTATGCTCGATAACAGGCTTGATAAGCCCAACGCGTATTGATACCGGGTACTCAATAAGCTTGTCATCCGGTTTTGGGCTCCATCCCTACCCCTGGAACCCCCTCTATTGGCATAACTCTATCCTTGTTGAAATTATATGTCTCATACAACTGCAAATCATCCACAGCCCTAGTCATACACGCTGACAGCGGCTTAGGTCCCCTCCTCTCCAGTTTCACTGCTATGCCGATGACACACAGCTCTACCTCTCCATCAAGACCATCAATTCAGCCACCCATTCCACCCTCACCACCTGCCACAGATGTAAAAAAAAAAACATGGATGCACTTACTCAACTGCATTCAAATCTGCATTTTCTTATTGGTCCCAACTCCCTCACCCATTCCACCCATGATGTTGATGAGGTGTATACTATAGAGGTATATAGTACATGCGGTTATGAAAAAATCATTAACATTGTACTTCACAATGTTAATGATTCTAGGAAACACAGAATGGGGGGGACTTTTTTTTATTATTTCCACTCAACAGATCAACATATTAATGAAAATGTTGAAAATTAGTGGAATTCCCCTGTAAGTCAGTCCTCCCATTAGTCCGACCTGTGCTGCGGGTTATAAATCACCCTGTGAGGCTTCCTGTGAGGTTAGGGTTTGGGATAGTGTTAGTAATGGTCGGACAAACGGGAGGACCAACAATATGCCACGCTACCTATAGTATAGTGCCACCCTTAGGCTAATGAGTAAGTAGAATCCATAGCCTCCTGGCATTCTTTATCTGTCTCTGTAACTACAGTAATAACACCAGTAAAATGCCCTGAGGGCGAGCTGGCAACCTCGCCCTATAAAAGGACGAGGTCGTCCTAGCTCATAGCGCGCTACGAGCTTGTAGGTCTGCTATTTTTGAAAAATCGAAGAGCCACTGACATAGAAACATAGCTTTTTCAGAAAACTGTCAGGATATACAAGACATTTTTAGAATCTGATCTCAGGTCAAAATGGGTTAAGGTCCCAGACCAGTACTTACTGTACCGTACAACTTGCCAAACCCAATCCCTACTACTCATAAGCTTAGTTGGCTCCCGGGACTGGACCCATGACCTTGTGGTCCAAAGGTAAGAGCTCTACCGACTGAGCTACCCTTGTCTCCGAAATCAGTAGAGTTCATCCTCAGAGGAGCACGAATGTGTACAGCAATTCAGCAAGGAGTTTTTGAGATATCTTGTTTGGTACCAAAGGTTTGGACTGATCGATCGACAGACTGACCTACATCTATTCAAGAGAAAATGTTAATATAATGAGAATACTTCAATAGGGCAATGTCAAATGGGAAACTGTAATTCCAAAGTCATTGTGATGCACATAAATGAATGAATGAATTAATTAATGACTTCATTCATTCATTCAGTACTTCCACCAGGCTTGGGCTTATATTATATTGTGTGACCTACCATCAGATGGAGGACCATCACTGCCTGGAGCAGGGCTGGGTTTGGGTTCTGCTGCAACTGGGGCAGGGGTCTCTCCTCCTTGTCCTGCAGCTGGGGCAGGGGTCTCCCCTGCTGTGGTTATGGGTTCTGCTGCGGCTGGGGCAGGGGTCTCCTCCCCTGATGCTGCTGGGCTTTGGTCTGCTCCATCAACTTTTGCTGGTGGGACTTTGCTCGTTTTCTTAAGGTCTACTGTATACCCAGCAACGTGGAGACAAACAGGCACAAATAAGAGGCATACAATGGCAAAATGTTCTATACCATTTTATCCATCAGTTGTCAAAAAACTAAATATTGATTAAACTATAATACAAATCCAGTATCGCTCAGTCAACTACACGCTTGTTTGTGTGATTTGATCTATTTTAATTCAATAATTATTGTCCAAATTGTTGTCAGAGCTCAAATATTCTTTGCCATGCCACCATCTGTTATCACCCAAACATTTCAGCTTTATCATCTTTAAATGGCGGAACAAGTTTCCATGTGCAGTGTGTTATCAGCTGCTTCTTATG
Source organism: Protomyctophum bolini (assembly GCF_963924005.1). NCBI lineage: Eukaryota > Metazoa > Chordata > Actinopteri > Myctophiformes > Myctophidae > Protomyctophum > Protomyctophum bolini. Next base: position 35,742,056 of record NC_137862.1, read on the forward strand.
CCTATTCTGAGCCACAGTCAAGTGGTGGCCGGTAGGTACTCATGAGGAAATAATCTGTTGCTGTATAGGGGTTAGGGTCACCTTGCCGAAGAGCAAGGTTGGTTATGATATGAGCCACATACATTGGCCACAGGCAGCCATTTATCACTTGTGGACCCACCAAGACTAACAGCCGAGTCACTGCATCTCTTTGCGTGCAGATTTAGCTCCACCTTATCAAATTAAACACACATCATTCGGAGAAGAGACAAGTATCACACTATGTCACACTTGGCCCACAGTTTGTGTAACATAATTTCACAATTATTGCATGCATTGCGTTGCTTTTCAATACATTTTCAATAAAACGTGATTGTGAAAGTGACTGTCTAGGGAAGCAAATGTGATTAAAAAAAACAATTTTAGGATTGTTGTGCTTTTAGGCCTCTGTGTTAGATGCTGACCAAGACCAAGAGATCATAGACAGTGTACATAATACATACTGTTTCCACACTATGTTGTTTTTATTGAGTACGTGCTCTTTTGACTGCATACCACACAGGTGAGTGAGTGCCTCAAGTGTACAGTACATCTGTAAAATCAAAGCCTCCCACCTTCCTTTGATATGACCTTCAGGTCAAACTTGACCTTTGAACCCCCAGCAATCACAGCATAGCTATTGGCGTCTTCTGTAGTGACCGCTTGTATGGTGAGAGAGTGGTTGTTTCCATCTGCCGTGATCACATACTTGTCGCCACTGGCAATATCCTTTGCATTGCACTGCCATTTCACTTTTGCACCAGGTTTCTCTGTTTCTGCCTCAAAGACCACATTACACCCCTCTTCTGCCTCCTGAGTCTTTGGTTTCTTGGCAAATGCTGAGACTAAATTGAAAGGGATGCATTTTCTTCCTTTCAATACTTTGAATAAAATGGCAAAGTATGACATAATGACATAATAAATATACAGCACATACTTATAACTATATATGAGAGAGATTTTATCAGGATTAATTTAGTCATCTACAACTAATTTGTTAAGCATCCTGTTTCCGGTATGGTAAAGCCCTCTAAGCAGGAGTTGAATTAGTTATACATACTGCAGCTCCTGCACTATATGAGTTCACATGAAGCAAATGAATTCCACATGATGCAAGATGACCTTATGAGTTTATATATAGAATACATATGTGCCATACTGTACTAATAAATGATCCCAGCAGCCTGCAATGGTGTCCCAGGTATCATAGTAGAGGGATTAGTTGGGCTCTATTTTTGAGACTCTGGAACCAGAAGGAATGATATGCTTGCAGCCTGAGACTTTCCGTTGTTGTGACAGCTCTCGTCATTTTCTGCTCGCAGTCATTCAATCATGTAAACCCCTCTCCTTTGGACCTGTTCTTATTTGAACTGCAAAAGTCATCAACTCCCACAAGAGCACAGCTTCATATCAGCAACGCTGAGTGCTTGGGGATGTGTGAGGCCCAATGGCCTCATATAAACTTAACCCCAGTCCAGCATCTCTGGCCAGACACTATTTATATATTATATAATCTTTGCATTCTGGCCGTTACAAAGCCTGTCTATGAAGATGTCAATTTAAAATCAATATCTTCCACATATAATATATTAATTAATACAATATTTGTACAGACGTTTTCATCAATTATTTGTTTTTTTACTACATTTTAATTAATTTCTACCTATTCAATATATACTGTACTCATTAGTCATTGCACATTTAGGGTTGTTCTGCTTTTTGTTTTAATCAAGGTTCTATATTTTATTCAAATGTAAAGCCAGTAAATATTTTCGTAAAAGCTCACGAATGAAGTGAATAATAGATGGTGAAATAATACAGTGTTTACATAGCCTAATCTGTCAATCTCCTTTTGAAAACCTGGTATTGAGTTTCCTGCTGGTATTGAATACAGTGTAGTTGTTCAGCAAATCCCGAACGCTACAGCACTTAGCACACACACACAAATTGACTGTTTGGGTTGCATTCTGTCATCTGATATGTAAAGCTTCTCACTAAACAAAGGCAATGCATTCTCATTGAGAGAAAATAACTGTGTAAAGTCATTTGTCAAATAGGAATCCTGTCAGGAATTTTTAGATCAGTGGTACACCATGAGTGATGCTTATTTTGTGAATGCAATGATGTCGGGAGCATAGCAGAGCCAGTCGTGTCTTGTCCCACCATAACTCTTACTAAACATGTGTTCCCTAGCTGTTCCACGAGTTCCTCTATAGTTAGCCAATCAAATAATCAGATCAAACAAGCTACTTATTAATAACCCATAAAATCATATGTTGTAAAACAAGGATTTCGGCTGTGATGTATTCTCTAGCCTACACTATTGGATACTTGGGATGTCTAACTAAGCCAGGAAGCTTAGAAAGACATAAACTAGTGGAACTTTGTGGGTTTCAACAAGCCGAAAAAAACAACATAGGCCTACAGTATTATTACATGTTGCTTACAGTACAGTATGTGTTGCTTAACCTTTCATGATTCCTTCCTAAATGTACAGATGTTACGTCAATTATTAAAATGAGGGTGTTTTGGCTGTTTTATGCCATGTGTACATAAAACAGGCTGTATTGACATTACTTTGTACAGCTCTCAACAGTTTCTAAAAGTTTATGTTAGAATGAAAAGTTAGATGCTGCTCTTCATGGCTGTCAAAATAACTTGGTCACGTGACTTGATATAGCACATGACATACACAATACAGGTTACAGGAGACAGTGAATTATTTAAAATATATAATACGGTGCAGATAAAGTATGTAAGTTGTCATTGTTCATCTTATTCGCATGCTTCTTGGCACTCAAAGTTCCATATAGGCTTGAAAGGGCTGTGGCCCAAATGTTTCTCACAGATGGTTGTTTGCAATGTTTGACATTTCTTACACTTAAAAGAAAATACACAAAAGCCTGGACAGATTCATGTATGTGTCTACATATTAAAACTAAGTATTGGGCAGTTCTAACACCAACACTACGTTAATAATACATTTGGGATTGTTGGGAAAATGTTAGTACTGTTTTAAAATCAGCTGAATGTAATCATTATGAACCTACCTGCTTTTTTGGCTGGCTCAGGCATCCTTAATTCTGTAGTCTCCTCCACAAACGTAACTGACTGCTGTCAGTCTTCTATGTACCTCAATGCCTTTGCCTTTAATAGAGAGGCCTCCCCTACCATCATAAACCGCACCCTCCCCTGTGTGACACTGTCTAGACCCAAGCCCTTGTCTGAACAAAGCAAAGTAGCAAACCCCAATGACCTCAGGCAGGCCATATTTCAACCATCCTTTCTTCCAACACCTCTGCTGCATGACAGGCCTTGAGAGGGAGGGGCCCTCTTGGAAGGCAGGGGTTAAAATAGAATAGACATGTGCTGAAAGGTGCTGCATTTCACCCCAGCCCCCCTCAAAACAGGTAGAACAAAAAAATGAATTAAACTGTCTGTCTGCCTGCCTGCCTGCCTGCCTGTCTGCCTGTCTGTCTGCCATCCTGTCTGTCTGTCTGTCTGTCTGTCTGCCAGCCATGTGCACTCATTGAGTGTTTATTACTGAGACTTGCCTCAGTAATAAACACTCATTGATGTATTTGAGACCAATACTAGACCTCTACTATATCATTCTATTCTATTATTATAATATAATAGAATGATATAGTAGAGGTCTTGGCCTATTCCATATAATGAAATTCAAAGTAAAGGAATACCAGTACTGCTTTGTTATGTGTCGCTCAGCAATATTACATTTATGTAATAATGTTATTCATGTAAAATAACTCATACCACATTACCAATTTGTCAACAAAGTTTCCCTTTTCTGTACTAGATGTCTGTAATACAAACTGCTATTCGTGAGGGTGCTATCCCCTCCTATGCCCAGCTTTGTGTGTTTGTGTGTACCACATTTTAGATGATTTGATTGGCTGAGCACAGAACGCTATAGCCCCTCCTATATGCCCAGCTTTGTCTTTGTGTGTACCAAATCTTAGATGATTTGATCGGCTGAACACGGACTGATGATGTATGACGAATGGGCGGACAGATTGATTGACTGACTGACTGACGGACTGACTGCTTTCATAGTAATCTGCGACCTACTGTCGCAACTATAGTGCAGTATTGTTATCAGAGTACTTGGAGGAGTCGTATGGAATTCCATATTTGGGCAAGGGTGACATCATATTGGATGGGACAACAGCAACTTATGTTCCTGCAGTACTATGAGATCATCAATATGATGTCTGTCATGATATCAATGTTTGCGTATAACCTCCATGTCACGGCAAAAACTGCAGACAGACGGAGATTTGTTAAATCAATTGTTATTTTCTTTTATTAGTTTACAAAACCCAAACCCTACCCAGTTAGTACATACAGTGCCAACAAATGTATATAAAAAAATAAATGCCCACTTCTAGCTTTTAAATACAGACTAAAGAAAATGATACATACAAGACATAGTTTTAAATTCTGCTGTTTTTTGTGCATGGTCCAAATACAATGTAATTCATATTTGTCAGCATCACAGAGCTGTGTCAGCACCATAGACTCTAGGTCAGCACACAACAATATTTACACCCTGCGGCAAAGCTTTCATGTACCCTAGATGGGGGGTGTGTGGGTGTGTGTGTGTGTGTGTGTGTGTGTGTGTGTGTGTGTGTGTGTGTGTGTGTGTGTGTGTGTGTGTGTGTGTGTGTGTGTGTGTGTGTGTGTGTGTGTGTGTGTGTGTGTGTGTGTGTGTGTGTGTGTGTGTGTGTGTGTGTGTGTGTGTGTGTGTGTGTGTGTGTGTGTGTGTGTGTGTGTGTGTGTGTGTGTGTGTGTGTGCATGCATGTGTTGGCATGCATGCGGGCAGGTGGCCCTGTATTTTCTCAGTAATCCTAAGTAGATCTCAGTGGATGTCCCCAGTGTTTATATGCAGTATCACCATGGCGTAGGGCATACTGGATGACTGGCCACGTCCAAATAAAAACTGGGTGACTGCATGCATGGTCACTTCCATCTCAGGGCGATATTGCAAAGTATAAAGGATTGCACTGGGTTTGAGTAAATGTACAAAACTGTGATAATAATAATAATAATAATAAGATAATCATCAACAGCATTTGTTTAATTTTTTTATTTTAATTTTAAAGATTTTATGTGAAATACAATGGTATTAACAACAAATTAAAACTGATTTATACTTCAGCAAAAATCTATGTATTTCCAACAGAAAGAAAGTCCCTGGAGTCACTATAAATATCCTCGAACTATTAAAAGCTTCATTATGTACATTTTTAACAGCTATACATTCAGTAGAGAGTTTCATGAGATATGTGCATTTAATGCTGGAGAGTTTTTTTGTTTCTTTAAATATTGTGTTTGAATCAGTTATAGTGTATAATGAAAATGAGAACTTAAGTTAGTCCAACACAGGAGAGTCCAGAAAGTATGCAAATGAATATGCAAATTTGATTTATGAGATGTCTGAGGCCATCTAGTGGCTATTGCTTTTCTGGAAGATTCTGTTGACAAAACATTTACTAATGAAGGTGTGGTGATGTGGTGATAAATGACTATAGTCTTAAACTGGTACAGTATGTTAAACAGATGAGTCATTATAATTATGCTCAAACCATTATTGTGCAGTAGTTATGTGGAAAATACTGTGTAATGAAATGCATAATGGATAATTAGCCCACTTCTTAAAGGGACATACAGTGTCCTACCTTCAGTTGATTCACATACTGTTGCTATACAATATTACGCTATTTACAAGATCAACAACATGGAATAAACAAAAATGAAAATCATCCAGATACAGTATCTGCCTTAAACATATGGTTTCCTTCCCAGCACCTCACCACTGAACTGGTAAGTGAGCTTCTTCTTTATCTTCTTCACCTCTCCAGTTTTACCATAGTTGCGCAGAGCGCGAGCCATCTTTTGATAAGTCATTTTTTTGCGGTTGCCCTTTTGGAGCCCCCACCGGTTTGCGAGAGCCTCTTTGTGTTTGGATGAGAACTGGAATATCCCTTTGTCATGATCCACCCACCAGATACTGTCCTTCATGTCGCCATCTCTCAGTAGGTTCAGCAGGAACTGATACAGTCGGATCTTCTTTTTGTTGCCTGCTGGGGATTTTAAATAGGTTATCCATGTTAGTGACTACAGATTCAAGTAAAGTTGTTCCTCAGTTAACATTGTTTTCAAATATGATGCTTTTTATGGTCCCGTATAAAGTTTCATAGTCAGCCACACTGTATGAGATTGTCACATTGAGGTGCTACTGTATAACATTTTCATCTTTATGTTTTGAACTGTAAATTGTAGAATCAAAATGGATTTGCATCTGGATTGCTTGAATCCAGATGCCCACTGTATCTTTTGTCCTATTAATGTTGAACTGTAAACCTAAAATCTAAATATATTTTTTCCCTAGATTCCACACCCACAGATGTTCTCCCCCGTACATTTAGAGTAGCCAATTATTTATTACCTACAGTAAATTAAATGATTTTGTCACATTGTGTCCCTCACCTGCCGGTGAGGAGCCCCCAACAGGAGGATGCCTTACACACTCCCTGCTGACAGGTGCCACGTACCCCAGCCAGGAGTAGGCTACATGCAGTAACAAATATCATCATCCCCATCTAGCTTCTTTTGTTACATTAAAACTAATTATTGCTGTTTACCAATTTAGTTTCATTGTATTTTGTCTCTAATGCAGTTTATCATTAGTCAACTACAGTTCAAATGATCAAATCTATCAGTGGAGATTAAATAAAGATTGCCAGGGATTCTTGTTCCTTACTCCTCACTATTTTGGGGGGAACATTCACCAACAATAGGCATATCTACAAGCTCACAACGTGTTGCAGCTTGTAGATTGGTTGTTTTTCAAGATAGATAAGATAGTTGGTTTAGAGGGGAAAAGAGCTCCCCAATTATAGGGGCAGCTCATGTCCAGTTTCCTATGGAGGGTTTAAGTGGTTACCATAGCTCACCAACTGTGGCAGAATGATTCTGAATGAATGTCTATAGTTACTAAGTATGGAGAGTTTAAGTGGTTATACCTAGCTCACCAGCTGTGGCAGAATGAATGTCTAGTTTACTAATATGGAGGTTTTAAGTGGTAATACCTATAGCTCACCAGCTGTGGCAGAATGAATGTCTAGTTTTCTAATATGGAGGGTTTAAGTGGTTACCTAGCTCACCAGCTGTGGCAGAATGAATGTCTAGTTTACTATAATATGGAGGGTTTAAGTGGTTACCTAGCTCACCAGCTGTGGCAGAATGAATGTCTAGTTTACTAATATGGAGGGTTTAAGTGGTTACCTAGCTCACCAGCTGTGGCAGAATGAATGCGCTCTCTCAGACACTCTTCATCAGACACCTCCAGTGGTGGGCTTCGTCCTCCATGCTCCTCGTCATCAGAGCTTCGCTCCACCGGCGATTGGTGTGTGTAAACGGGTCGGAAAAATTGAACCTTGAACACATAAAAACTTGATTGTTATTGATTGAAATTATTCTGTTTGGAGACACATCTTGTGCTTTACACCAACTTCACACATATTTACACAATTTTGTCTAAAAGCTGTCATGAGGAAGAACGTGTAGAAACTCAGCAATTTATATAGGCAAGAATATCCCACAGGAATTCAAAGCCTTTGACATAGGCTAATGAACAATAGACACAAAGGGCTATATCTTGCACCTATTTTGAAAAACCTTTTAAAATAGTTCAAAAAGCTGATCTACAATTAAGCTCATAACGTGTCAATGTAAAAAGGCTAGTTGAACTTTAAAATTGTTTCTCAAAATAGTAAACAATGGCAAATAAGTAATTTTTATACTTTTACATTCAGCAGTCACATTTGAAGGCAATATATAGTACATAACAGTGGCAGCCAACTTCTGGTTCCATTGACCCATTCATTTTAAAATATTGATATCAATTATTTTAATGCTAGAATGAAAGAATCTTACTAAATCATGAAAAAAAAATATTTTATACTATTTATAAAATAGGCTACCCTTGTCATTGAACTTGGTTCAGAATCCTTCATTTGTGAAATAATTGGTGAAATTTAGCCCCACCCTTCTTCTGATTGGTCTTCTATGTTATAGTTTCTATTTGCCATAACCTTTGAACAGATTGTCATACAGTCCACCTCACTCACTGGACTCATTTGCAAATCCTTTTTCATTCAGTAGAGTTACTTTGCTCTGCTTCCAGTTCTAATTGGTCTATATTTGCCTGTAACTTGCACGCGGGAGGGCCCGTCATCGCTGCTTGCAGCTTTAACTACTATTATTGCTACTCTATTAACTAACCCGTTTTTATTATTATTTTATTTGATATTTGGTAATACTAATTAAATATCTGAAAATGTTGTATAAAATTATATTAACAGAGAGGAAGTGTGCAAGGATTGGAACATTACTCTATAATTTGTGTGGGGGGCTGGGGCCTTACTGCAGGTTTCTGTATAACATGGGGATATACCCCAATGTTAGGATCCGACAGGTCATGTGGTGTGAGGTTGGGGTTGTGGGGAGACTGCTGCAGTTCTGTGAAAAAGTTCTTCGCAAGGTTTTCAAATTGTACGCGGTAGAATTCTTCAGACAGTACGGGGCTTCGTCCTCCATGTGCCTCGTCATCAGAGCTTCGCTGCACCAGCGATTGGTGTGGGGAAATGGGTCGGACAAATTGCACCTTTGAACACATTGAAATTGAAATTTGAAATTGTGACCAGGCACTTATAGACACTAATAGGGTGGGGGGAGAGATGCATGGGGCTATGGGGGGGGGGGGGGGGGGGGGGGGGTTTACATATAGGAACTGCATGCTTGGAAGATGGGGAGGTATGGGGTGAGGGTTGGGGGTTGTGGGCATGGGGGGTTTGGGGGTATAGGGGGCTTTCATGTAACAACTGCTTGGAAGATGCATGGGGAGATGGTCCAGATATCCATATTGTGCTTTTTCTAGTGTATATACGTATACAGTATGTAACCTACAGTAGCCTATGGATTTTAACTGTTGTTATTGTTGTCAGGTTGAAACAGCCTATATTTTGTGGTGGGGGGCCTTACTGGTTGCTGTATAACATGGGGATATACCCCAATGTTGGGATCCAACAGGTTCTCCATGTCATGTCGTATGAGGTTGGGGTTGTGGAGAGACTGCACACTCTGCAGTTCTGTGAAGTGGCTCTCCGGGAGGGTTTCAAACTGGTGACCATGGTGAGGGTGGTACTCCCAATGATCTGAACAGAGGAGGACAGACATGTTACCCTTTTGTTTAACAGTGCAATATGTTGTTCCAAATCGGAGCACATTTTGAGACATCATGAGAACATTACAAAAATGACTGGAAATGTATTCAGTTGCAGATTTTTAGCTGAAACATTAACAAAAACACCATAGGGAGCTGATGAGTGTGCTGTAACAAACTAAAGTGAAAATAATATATCAGCCTGATATGAAGCTCTTTCCTGTTTCCATGTCATTGTTAGTATCGTTTTCAGTATGCATCCATTTTAAGGTCTTATATGTTTTCTCCTAAATTGTCAAATGCTGCCCGTTGAAAGAACTGAACACAAATGTTATAAATTTAACTAATGACATGATGTACTCATATTGTACAATAAATGTGTATCATAGAGTACATCAAGCATCAATTTATTGTACCTGTATAAAAAAAACTGTTTATACAATAAAATGATCAGTGTTAATTTATCCATTTGTAACTCAGAGAGTGTACAAATGTAACCTAATGGGTCCATTTAGTTACATCTACATACATTTGTTAAACCACCATGCACTGAGATTTATTTAAAAAAAAATCATGATGAGTGCAAGATGACTTTCTTTTTCAATAACGCGACCAACGCAACAACAACAGAAATGTTGCATTTTGGAAACATACATTCAAAGCAGTCGATTACAAAAGAAAGTACAGAACCGCTCCTCTATTAACAAAACCCCAAGGGCCGAAAGTTGTTCTATGTCTGTAGTTTTTAGCGGCAGACAGAAATGGCATCTGTTTCCTGTGCTCCATACAACACGGTGTGGTAGAACCAGCTGCACCTACACTACACTACATACTGTTTCTGTACAATTTACAGTACAGAAAGATACAGCCTTGCCACATAATACAAATGTCTTTTAATCATTTTATTAAATTATTGATGAGTGTTTATTTATGAGTTGATTATTGAGATAAGGTTATTTTCCTTGTCTGTCCACAATACACTGGTTTCTTTTTGCATTGGTATATCATTGGAATAACCAGGGATTATTATGATTCATGTTGAGTAGAGTGAATCTCACCTGACTGAATATCTCCATCGAGGACATATGGATTATATGAATATTCTATTTGCTGCCTGTAGATTTCATTGTCATACATTTCTTCTGTTGGCTGCAAGGGAAAATAAGGAAACTGTAAGGAAACTATTTATTTTATGACAATATCAAACAGTATAATTAGTAAAGATAAGACTTACCTGCTATTAGTAATTTAATGTTTATATTGTTTATCAGTCAACTGTGCCTATCTGCAGTTTTTGGACATGATAATGCCAAAATAAACATGTTTTTGTCACCATTGACATACAGTGAAATACATTTCTATAGGCATATATATTTAATATTTTCTAATGGATTATTGCATAAAGCCAAATTACTGAAATGGTCAAGATCATCACAAATAATCATTTTGAAATGAATTATTTCTGAAAAATGCTGGCATCTTTTGAATGATAATTTTACTGCTTGCATTTAGCTTTTAATGTCTATCATAAACATTGATTTAACCCTAGATTACTGGACTGCACTAGGAAACATTTGAGAAAAGAAAGTATTTGTTGTACTCACAGGCGAGATGAGGTAGCTCTCCATTCTGTATGGATGCAACATGGAGGATTCTTCTCCGGCCAACCGACTCCGTTTGCTTGCAGTAAGTAGTCTCTCACAATATTTCAAAACTTCTGCACCGTTGCACAATGTTTCAAAATTTCCTCTCACTCAACAAAACCTCCCAAATTTTATATACTAATTAAGTCTCACTATTCTTTGGGGCCTTCCCGGCCTTCTGTTGTATATAAAAAAGCTGAATTAAATAAACCCCTTGGTTAACGGTTTGACTGTTAAAATAGGAACTTTTGACTTCTGTAAATCTATGCGGTTGGGAGCACCAGAGTGTGTCTGGCAAAGGTTCCTGGCTATCAATGACTTGACAAGAGGTGACTATAGTCACTCACACATATAGTGTTGTCCCCTCCCTCAGCAGCCAATCACCATGAAGTGTCTTCATGGTCAAACTGGGCTTGAAACAAAAGTGATATCTAAACATCAACATATTACCCAATTGGTGTTTCAACATTTTACCTTGGTGAATTTTTGCTCACCAAAAGCATTCCACATGACACCAAAAACATGAACATGATGGCTACTGTAGGTAGCACAGTGGCTAATTATCTGGAGCACAATGCAATGATTACCATGTAAGAGCCCAAATGCAATAGTAGGCTATATTATTAGTTTAGTTTAGTTTATTAGTTTTATTTGTACCAAAGACTGTAAACACACACACGCACGCACGCACGCACACACACACACACACACACACACACACACACACACACACACACACACACACACACACACACACACACACACACACACACACACACACACAGACACAGACACAGACACAGACACAATAAATGATATGTTGTTTTATAAAATCCCTTATTTGCATCTCACTTATACATATACCAATATAGCAAAAGGTTACTTGTCATAATGTCACGTTTGGCAAGTATGCTTTTCAACCACAGATATGTGACTCGTGAGTCGTGACCACACATGATGGGAACATTTCCTACAACTTTAGGAGAGTGCTAATTCCATTGAATCTCTCTCTCTCTCTCTCTCTCTCTCTCGCACACGCACGCACATAACACACGCGTGACAGACAGACAGGCAGGCAGGCAGGCAGGCAGGCAGGCAGACAGACAGACAGACAGACAGACAGACAGACAGACAGACAGACAGACAGACAGACAGACAGACAGACAGACAGACAGACAGACAGACAGACAGACAGACAGACAGACAGACAGACAGACAGACAGACAGACAGACAGACAGACAGACAGACAGACAGACAGACAGACAGACAGACAGACAGACAGACAGACAGACAGACAGACAGACAGAGTTTTAAGATTAGATGAAGACATGTTTTGTAACCCCACAGATGGAGATTATGATTATCAGGGAGAGGAGGAAGCGAAACAATTCCCAGGGGAAATACAGTCCTACTGCACCAAACAGATAATGATAACGATGGGCATCTAAGGTTACATCAACTATACTTCATGACTCTTTGTTTTCTGTTTAATGCAAACATTTAGCTTGTTTCTGATGTCACTGTTATGCTGTGTGCTATGCACTGGACTACACAATTTAGAACAATCTGATAATGCATCAAATAATTTTAACAGCCATATTTTGGTATACCTGCATTAATTTTAAAAGGTTAAGGGAATATTCTGTTTAATGTTCTGTGTGTTTAAGAAAAGAGGAAGGTTACATAACACCGCTATAGGACAAGTGCTCAAAATACTATTTTTCCCCACATTAAAATAATCCTGGAGAGCAGGTGTGTTCAGCATCTATACCGTAATGAAGGTTTACTCCCATGGCTGTGAAGACATTAGTCACACAAAATCACTTTTAAACCACAAAATATCGAAGCAAATGTATTTTATGAGCACCCAAGAAGGAACACTGAACACTGGTCAGCTATACATTGATGTACAATGGTCAGCCCTTTTACTTGATCAAATTCATATGTTATTGCAGGGGTACAAAAGAGCTATTTTTGCAGTCATTATACATTATCAGTCGGTAAAATAGAAAGAAAACTTTAAATATCAAAGTATGTATACATATATTGTAGTACAAAGTGAGTAGGCTTTCCTTTGTTTTCCCATCATACTTTGTCATGCTAGTTTTGTTCATTCAATTCAAAAAAGTTGTGTCCTGTCAGTTTGATTTCCTGTTTAACTGATACCATAATTGTCATTGTCCCTGTTGGAGGAGCTGCTAAACCACACAAACTGTGGCCTACCCTAGCTGGCCCCCATGCTAATCACAGCTGTCTACCAAAACTGATGACATTTTCTAAATATATTAATACACAGTGAACGTTTCTGCTTGCCCAGCATTATTTTAGCCACAGTTATTTCCAGTGGCGAACCCTATTTTGTAGATGATTTTTCACATGTTTTGCAACGCATACAGCACAGCAAAGACTATAGGCCTACTGTAGGCCTAAATGTGGTCTTCATTCAAATCATTTCTAGCACAGCAAGGGTTCTCAACGTTTTTGGCTCGAAAATGCTTTGGCCATGTATCGAGACTCTCGCCCCTCCCCCCTCCCCACCACCAATACAAATAGACCGCTACAATATCGCTACCAACATGGGGGTCGGTGGTCGCGACCCCCATGTTGAGAACCCCTGAATTAAGGCATACAGTATGTGAGTGGTATGTTGCAGGTGACAATTAAAGTGATCATTATATTGTCTAATTGCACCTGACTCAACATTAGCTGCTGATGTTGTGGTTCTCAAAGTGGGGTCAATGGGCCCCATGGTATCCGGACGGTTACAGGGGTTCCCCATCATAATTAGGAACAGTCAAATTTGACTATTATTTCACTGGTTAATCCAATGAAAGAATGTATAAAAAATGCTTTTCAGATAATGGTTTCACTCTCCACTGTTACTGTATCTCCCCACCTAGAATGACACAACAACATATGGCTACATCCCGGGCTGGCACAAGCTCTTTAGGCCAGTCCACACCAATGATTCGTGACACAACTCCTTGCAACATGCAACTCCTTGCAACTATACTAACAGGTTGCAAGGAGTTGCATTGATATGGACTGGCCTTACAACGGTTCTGTGGCAAGGAGTTGCATTGGTGTGGACTGGCCAGTTCAAATGTGTCAATTTGGGGGTCCTTCACGTGACATATTGTGTGGTGGTAGCCCTGAGGCTATACAATGCCATGCAAGATCGCTCTGTTCAGTCCATGGGATAATCTGTGATTGTGATGTATTACCCTGACGTATCTTGCCCGGTACCTGTATCTTAACTGCTGTGCTGCCTTGGCGACTGAATAAAGGTCTTATCTTATCTATCCTAGTGTGCTGGTACCTGCTGATCCTTTTTGTTATCTTTTGTGTCATTATCAGTACAATTATGTTAGAATTAGTATCTTGTTGCTACCAATTTATTCTATCTATCTATCAATCTATCTATCTAAATGCAAATAGTAGTGCAGTTACAACACCCCAATGCAATCCATTTCTTTATTTTAATTGTTTTTTTCTTCTTCTTTTAAACACTTTAGTTTCATTCTTTCGAAACCATTTTACAGCACCCAGTCATGTAAAATTGTATATCAATGGTCTGTGTGTGTGCTGTGCACAGAAAGACTCCCATAGCACCATTGAGACCTTCAGGTTCCAAAAATTCAATTAAATTAAATTAAAAAAAACATAGGCCTACGTTTACATTGCCAAAGCAAAAGCAAAAAATCTAAAACAGTGACTGCATTGTGTTTAAACCCTGGACCGTAAGAAACTCATGATAATACTTTCACTTCTCTTTAATGAATAGTTGAATAGAGAAAACTTTAACGCAGTTTGAATAGGTATTAACGTATAAAGTGAAAGTACAAACAAAAAAGCATAAAATGTAATTATAGTTACTAGTTACACATGGATATCACATTATTGCAAGTGGATATTGTAAATACCGGTATAGTATGCACCAAGAATACAACACATATAGTTTAGTTAGTTTCATTCTGAAAGTGTAGAAATAGACCAATCCATTTTTACACTTTATTGACTTTTACAATTTATCGCATCTGCTTTGCATGGATCTACACTAAGATCAGCAACATTTATTTCCTTTTAATAACACACAAGACCTTTGAGATGCCATTATTTCAGTTTTAGGCTTAGAGGCTTATCAATTCCACATGCATGCATGTACACACACAGACAATGACCATCTATTAAAAAAGAGGAACTATGAAATTATCTTTTAGATTCAGTTCTTTTTTTCTGTTGCGTATTCTAATCTCCATTTGTGTCACTGTGCCTTCATATTCATGGTGATCCAAAGAGTGTTTTGCCTGTCTAGAATATTTCTGTAATTTTATTTATATATATATATATATATATATATATATATTCACTTTATTTCTTTTTAAATCAGTTTCTCCTTTAACTGCATTTGAAAAGACTAATTTGTATCAACACACCTTACAGGAATATATAGGCCTACATTCTCCTGATAGGCCTACTGTATATTGACAGACTAAACACATTAAATATGAAATACATATACTGTACAATGTACATGTACAGTATACATTATAGTAGCCTATACCTGTATGTGCACTGTACTGTATTGAGTGAGTGAGAAAATTAAGTTGTCGCCTATGATTTTTTTACAAGATGTCTCTTTAAGAAAATCCATTGATTGTTTCTACAAGCTTACATTGACAAGTCCCATCCAAATAATGCATACAGTAGGCTACGTGCTGTTGATAATGCTTTACTACACATTCCTAATATTAGAACAGTGCCCGTTGGGGTTGATTATTGAAGGACATCATTGTGATGCCAGAACATCATTGTGATGTCAGGCCAGCTCCACATATGGAGATCTAGGGGTGATCAGTGCCCATTGGGGGGGTGATTAGGTGTCATGTCAGAACAGGCCAGCTCCATACATGGAGATGTAGGGGTGATCTGGATTTGGGCCCTGTCCGGAGCCTGGGCAGAGTCTTTTGTGCTGGTTCTGGGCACTGCACTCCCTGTGGTGATGTGGAACGCGTGTGTCAAATTTGAATATATATATTTTTAAGGGGCGCTTGCCCCTTCTACAAACAGCTTTTGTCCCCACACGTCTCAAGATTTGCCATAGACAATGAAAGGGGAGTTACGGTCAAATGTCTGCTAAATCATTGTCTTGCAACAGGCATTCTGATTGGCCAGTATGATGCATGATGATGTATGTCGATAAGAGCTGATAATTCCGCTAAATATGACGTAAATTCAACATTAAACGCCATTGACATTGAAGGGAAAACTTGGCCAATAAGGGACCACCTTATGTACCTTATATAGCAATGTCAAATGTCCGCTAACATAAATTGTGTACGATGACAAGAGCGGCATGCACTCATTTGACACGGGTGTGATTTTTTAAATGTTTATCCCAGGATTTTTGCAACCTATTTTTTCACCCAGTGTCAATTATATAATTATCCTGGGCGCTACACTTCCTCTGCCAACCTGGGGAGGGCAGCGGATTGACCTCATGCTTCCTTCTAGGAGTCCAAGCTTCTCCTTTTCACCTGACAGGGGGGAGTTTCCCTGGCCGGACGTAGTGTGTGGAAGGAACATGTTATTCCAACCAGTTCCTTTCCCCTCCATCAGGTGCCCCGGCTGGCCAGGGGGAGGTAGTTTAGAGATCAGGATTACTGCATGTTTTTTGTGAGGGTACCTACCCTAGGGGACATGGGGAGAACATGAAAACTCCACACAGAAAGGCCCTTTTTCCAACCCCGCCTCGGGTATGGGCACTGATGACACAGAGGAGAGAACGCGCCCACAGCGTCCCCATTGGGAATCGAACCCAGGACCTTCTAGCTGTGAGGCGACAGATCACTGCCGACTGTGCCACCATGCCCCATCAAATTTGAATATATGACCAAAACCTCTGCATGTTCATGATGTGTGATGCATGCGTGTCAGACTGTCAGTGTATCTGTCCTTCACGCATCTCGAGAACTGCCCGACCGATGGACCTTAAACTCATCATGCACTTATCAAAGAGGACCAACGCGAGTGTGGTACCCTGCATCGGATGGTCGGATCGACGGTTGTCCAGACCCGCCAATCTGACTGATATGTAATCATATATACTGTAGGCCTAGGTTCGGACTGCGCATTAACAGAACAGTGGGGCATGCATTCCTGCACCGTTCCGAAAAAATCAAATCAAATCAGTCCATGATATTTATGAAAGCTCCTGGAAATTATTAGTATGCCGTGCTCACTACTCAGAATGTCTCAAAGAGATTAGTGACTTTTGGGTCAAAAAAGTCAAAGATCAAGGTCACACTGTCACACTGGGTTATGGTATCGGTACTTATTACAAAATCAGTTTTATATTCCAGGAATGGAGAGATGAAGAACAAGAGATGTTGGTGTAGGCACATTATGCATCGCCAATTGCCATGTGCTTTATTTATTATTTATTCAAACCTGTTTACGTCACTTTAAAGAATATCTTATACATGAATATGCAAAACATTGTTTTTCTATTTGTTCACTTGTAATGCTTCCTTCTCATAGCTCATAAAACTAAATACTGTAGGTACTGAACACACTAGGTCAATGGTAAATCACATAGGTCTCTTAAAAACAAACATTTCTTTTAGTTTTACTCCATTAAAATAAATATGGCCTATGTTTTTCGCATACAGTATATGTATGTTTCATTTCTCTTTATCTATGTTTCTATGCCATCTATGTCAATGCCAACTAACATTGAGTTTAAAAGAAGTCAATCTAACGGAAGTGATACGGTATATTTATCTTCACGTATGCTGACGGTTCTACCCTTCAGCAGCAATGACTTGCTTGTGTATATTTGGTTTTGTCTGACCATAGGGTGTGACTGAGCACTTCACCGTTTTCTATGTCTAAATGCAGTCAAAATATGCATATCTCTGATTGCTAAACTATTGTGTACTGTTGAACTGACACATCTTACTTCACAGCTTAGAAATAAGACATTCTGCTTAGAGGTGTCATTGCTCTCATGACTATATTTGTATATGTGTAGGCTATTTAGAAAGCCAACAAACTTCTTACTTCTCCAGTTCCAGTTATCCGACGCACCTGTCCTCCGTAGGTGTACTGTGCATAAGGACTTTTTTCTTCTAAGTTTTCATGATTTCATGAAAATATGTTCATGCATGGAATATTAACTTCACAAGTTATTTCCACTTACTTTATAAATAGTTAACCATGAACCCTCTAGACTTAATAGACCTGAGTTGGCTCTGTACTTTGACCGCATTTATCCCAATTCTCTTCTGCAAAAATAGCCTATTATCTACAAGCTCACAACACTTCGCAACAAGTTTTGAGCTTATATTTGGCTTGCAGATCTGCTTTGATTTGTCTAATATGTTCCCCCCAGAATATGGATACTGGGATTCAAGTGGTTAAATTGAGTTTTGGTAGTTGATTCATGTGGAAATTCAGTTGTTTATTTGCTGACATGCACATGTGGAATGTCCCCGTCTTGTGTCTCAGACGCCCCACTTGGTCACGAGATTGCGCCCACAGAGGGGAATGACACGCATGACCACTGACTGTGGAAAACAGGATACAGGTTACATCGCAACAGGAAATGTTGCACTCATCCTCTGCAGAACATCAGTTTGACCGAAATGACTGCAGGTTGATGTCCTCACTGTCTCCTTTGTCAGTATTTATCTTTCGTAATCATCTTCAGTTCAACCATACTTTTAAGGCACTTGAGAAATACAGTAGAAAATGGTGCTTTCAACAAGAGCCCCAACCGTCATTTCTATACATGAACAGTGTAAAATGATTCATGCTGGTACTACACACCAAAACAATTTAGTTTGGTTGAAGCTGTTCAGTACAGAAACAACGTGATCTATACCAGACCCAAGATATAAAATATGCTGTACATCATGTAGATCCATGATGTTTCCTTGTTTGTATATGGTTTCCATCAAGCAATGCCAATGCCACTTAAAAAGGGGGAAAAGAAGGAACATCCAATGCTCATATAATCTGTTTAGGCTTATTGCTAGCAATTTAAATTAAAATACTGTTGATTTCAGTAATCTATTTCATGATATACATCTTAATAATTTCATAGAATAGAATAGATGCAGTGTATGAAATCAAAGCACAGCCCAATGCTTTAAGATGTTGCTATTTAGATTATTTATTGTAAGTACAGTATGCTGTAAGTATGCCTACAGCAGCTCAGTAGTTGTAGTTTACACTTCCATTATTCATAAGACGTTTGTACCTACAGTACTGTCTCAATCTTGTGGTATATCAATCTCAATAAAAAGGATGCCCCATAAGCAAAGTTAGGAAACGCCCCATTCTCATTCATAGAACAAATTAGCCTCAGTCTTACCGTTGCTTGTATAGCATCCAATAGCTTGTGCATTGTTCTGATTTGATTTCCAGAAGAGAGCTGTTGCTAGTGGAACCAAATTGCCAAAGATGGCTAAAAAATGAGGGCTTTCTATATATCACTGAATTAACAGGGGAACTAAAAACTTCCTTAATTCGACCAATTTAGGTTGGTACCATAAGGGCTTTCTTCTTCTCCTTATTCTTCTTCTCCTTATTCTACTACTTCTTCTCCTTCTTCTTCTTCTTTTCCTTTTCCATAATAAAACAAGAAGATGAAGATCGGAAATGCTTTCTAACCGAATGTGACCCCACAGTATGACCCCACTTGTAATGTAAACCGGTAGTTTAGTTCATAATAACTGATTTTATTTGGCTGAGTATAAGGCCCGAGACATGAGAGGCATACTGTTTCTAAGGTATACAGTACATGGCATCTAGATGAGTAGTAGGCTACTATTTGTATTATAGTCCTAATATAGCCTGGGTTCTGTGAATCTGTTTTGTCACGCTAACAGATTCATGGAACGCAACGATTCAGGCAGGAACCCAGGCAGTAAATTAAAGTATTTATACTATTTGCAAAAACCATGCTCTGAATTAGTTGTTCAATAGTTTCATAGCAGTCATGACCAGCCCTATGCAGAAGGGTGTTAAAGGACTGTAGTACTGTCTATATTTACAGCTTTAGCCATTTTCTGTAAATGGCTTATTTTCATGCAGGAAGCATTCTTCTTTGAACTAAAGAGATCAATCCAACGTTGAATGGCAAATGCTGGCAAAAAACAACAACTGACAAAATATATTAGGAATAGTTTGTGTGGACAGTCAAAAGATAAGGCTGTTGTTTCCTTCCTGTCAGTCACCAGAGGTTTCAGTGGCCATCATCTCTTTCACAATGTCATAGAGCGGCCCCCCTGACTTGCATGCTAGGGAACATCCAGGCCTCTCACTTCTTATTCCTCATTCCTCATTTTCTCTAATACGACTCCGGGCTCCACAAGATTGACTATCAGACAAGGCTGAGGAAGGGTATAAATACATAATGGTGAATCACATGCACATTGACACTGACACACACACACACACACACACACACACACACACACACACACACACACACACACACACACACACACACACACACACACACACACACACACACACACACACACACACACACACACACACACACACACACACACACACACACTTTTGGCCCTTACCCTAGCAACCAGCCAAGTTCCTCATTTGACTGTGTTGCTCAAGTCAGACAGGGATGACTCAGACCCTGGACATCATGTCCATCTTGTCCACCATGTTGTTCACCATGTTATCTGTTATCTTCACATGTCACTCACAAACACAAAGTCATCGCCACAAGGCATTATCATCTTTTACAATTTTATTGCTTAACAAGTTAACACGCCCGTTTAAGTTCAGTATCTTTCCACGGTGTGACATGTTCATTTTTACTTTGAGTTAGAACCTTTTATTTTCTTTCTTTTACCTGAATTATTAGGCCCATTGGTACATTTGTAAGCCATATTCACTGTTAACATGGGCTTCTTTCTAAAAAAACTAAAAAAACACAAACCACCTGAAATGTCCTTTAGACATGCATTGTTCTATTGTTTTGCATCTACAGCTAAATAGTTATGAATGCTGATGGATAAGTGGGTGGATAAATTATTACCACTACATTAACAGTATTAAATTGAATAGAAAAAGTGCCCCTTGGGGCACAGGTCTCCACCAGGATAATATAGCGTTTAAATGAGTTTTGCAAAAATTGGCCTCATGATGGCGCTATAACAGGCATATGTGGAAAATGCAAGGCAAAGTTTTTTCCTTGGCCTCTAGGGAGTGCGTACAAAGTTGTACTACACAAGTAAGTGGCATTTCTTCCTCTGCCTATATGCGGGAGTGTGTGTGCATACTTTCACAGAAATTGCACACTGTGTTTATGATTTGAGGCATTTTGCTCAAATGGACCAATCTTGCATACTTATGCTACCACAATCACATAATAGCCTTAGCCTGCCCTACACCACCTGGTGGTCAGGCAATACAATCAGAAGACATGAGGGGTCGATCCTGCAAACCCTAAAGCTTACTCTGCTCTGGCAATATGTAAGACTTTCAACTTACTACAGTATATATATTTAAAACAAAGTCCAAACTCTGGAATGTTTAGTATAGTTTAGTGCAGATGTTTGTCAACTACCCAAAAGGGGGGTAGATGTTTAATAAGTTTTATACTTCATCCTACTCCTTTTCGGACATTGTTGGTGTATTTTTTTGTTTCAGTTTTGTATAGTCTCAAATAATGTTCGAAATAAACTCATTCATTCATTCAACTTCATGATTTTGCAGTCAGTATACTAGGTTACATTTCCATATGTAGGCCTACTCAGAAAAACTCAGAAAACACAGTAGATTATATATTGATGTTGAAGGGACTATAGGCAGTGATTTGATAGTGAAACAGATCACTGACCATGGGTAAGAGATACCCCCAACAAATAATGTGTAAAATAGGGTTGGCTGAGGGGGAAATCGTGCACTTGGGACTTGGGTTGGAAACCGGTTCAGTTCAGAACCAGTTTTTAGTCCATAAACCAGACCTCCAAAATTGGAACTTAATTATGAATTGATTGGGCAAAACCATACTTATATAAAATTGTCAATAAATTCATATATGGTAAAAACACATCCACAGTAGCCTAGTAGCATTTTCACATTTTCAATGTTTTGCATATATTTCCTACATAATGCATAATTTACATATTTAAATGTACAATTTCAGAAAATGTGTAATACAATAAATCATTGTCTTTGTGTAAGTAATCAACTGGGGAAGTTTCATGGTGATAATATATTAATTACAATTTTACCTATTCACCTATCACGTATATTACAGTCTACTTGCCAGCCCATGTAGAGCCCCATTGTGAACCCAGACATGTTGAGTAGTACACCAAGGTTTTATGTTAGAAATGTTGAGTATGGGTCCCCAGCATGTAGGAACTGCTAACTTGCATATGTTGAGCAATTTTCATAATTGGCATATGTGACCATACCATATTAACAACCTATAGAAGGCAACATATTAAAAATGTCATCATGCTTTATGTAGCATGTGACATGTCAAACCTTTCCAAGCATTAGTTTTGCAACAACAAAAAAATACTTATTGGGCTAAAAACGAGTTTGGCTCACCCCCTAGTGGTCTGTTTGCAATGAATCCAATATGATGAAACCCCAATTATACGAGTCCTATCGATAGGACTCGTATAATTGGGGTTTCATCCTGCATTATAGGATCCTATAATGCAGGATCAGCTGCAGTTGGTCAGGTATCCATCCAGAACCTCAGAGAAGTTGAAGACAACGCTCCAAGGACAAAGAATAACATCCACAAACTACTGAAGGTGAGCTCAATATCGGCTTATGAGAATTACATTTAATGATGTTCAATGTTCTTATAATTAATTGGTCATCTACGCCAGTGGTTCCCAAAGTGGGGTCCGGGGACCCCCAGGCGTCCTTGAGGGAGTTCCAGTCGGGGTCGCCAGCTATAGTTTGGAACCAATATTTGCCATTGACAGTGAAAGGAGAAATTAGAAATTAGGTCAAATGTCCGCCAAATATGACCTAAATCTTGTCCCCACACGTCTCAATATTTGCCATTGACAGTGGAAGGAGAAATTAGGTCAAATGTCCACCAAATTACCTCTTGTCCCCACACGTCTCATATTCGCCATTGACAATGAAAGGAAAAATTAGGTCAAATGTCCGCCAAATATGACATAAATTTAACCAACCAAACACATAAATTCAGTTGTTCATGAGATGATGCATAATGATAAGAGCACCCCTTACGTCACACGGGAGTGATTTTTTATTATATATACACACACACCAGTGGTTTTCAACCAGTGGCCCAGGGACCACCAGTGGTCCTTGAGGGGGTTCCAGGTGGTCCCCAGCTAAATGGAGTTGCAGACTTCTCTCTTTTACACCAACCTAAACGGGAACTGAGCGGGCTGGAAGCAGGAACCATGACTGGGCGGGATTTCCATCTCGACGGTCTTCTCCCAAACTCGCATCATCACCAGGCTTTCCGCAGTACTCTGTGGAAAAGCCTGGTTTCCATTTACTGCTCATTGCGCTGATCCGGCCTAGAGACCGCCTACTTTATCCGGTATAAATTACACTCACACATTCATGCACACACACGTACCGTTTCCGTGTCCGCTCTAGGCCGGATCTGCAAGTTGCTAAGATAATTGATCCCAGTGTAGTCTTCTCGAGTCTTCTCCTGCTTCCTCCCCGAGTCCCCCCCCCCCCCAATGCTGGACCATGATACGTGGCTGTTTGCTTTGGTGAGTGCGTGCAGAAACAGAAGCGCTGTTTGGACGCCTGCTGCTGGGAGCGTATAGAGGAGACCAAACCCTGGACTGGATGGCAGGGACACAGCGGTGGTGCAAAGACTGCCTAAATCTGAAGGTTAGAAAAACATTTGCCACATGTATGCGCAATATCCATGTATGTAGTGTATTCGTGTTTAATCCACCACATTCCCACTCTTTGGCTTGTTTGTAGTAGGCTATCTGCGTTTGCAGTGATTGCTTGTGTGATAGTCTACACTCGACAGTAGCTATTTTAGCCTGTCTGCATAAACTAAAGTGTCTACATGGCTCTCTGATGTTAGCTAACTTTTGTTGATTTCTTTCAGTTATCCGTTGCCACACTTTACATGCTGATATTTGCCTTTTTAAAACAAACAGCCAAACGTTTCGTTGTATTCGAAAGTCGAAACGTGATTATATTTATTTCGTCAAGGATGTTTTACCTAGATTTAACTTAAGTAGATGCACACAGTTAAATTGTGCTTCGAAAATGTTGCTTATTGGTAGGAATTAACCGGTATTTGCTTAAAAGTACCAGAGCTAGCTTAAAAGCATGGAAAGTTCAAAGGGACAACTGCAAGACCAGGAGCAAAAAGTGTTGCATTTCATCAGCCTATTGGTATTGACTCATGCACTCTCACACATGCATTTTCTTTAACAATGATATAATGACCATAACAAGTAATCACTTCAGGATTTAAGTCTCAAAGTCAAATCTCGGATTGTTACTTTAGTTGACTTAAAATTGATTTTTTTAAAAAATATAACCAGTGGCTGTCAGTATAGTAGCCCTGCCCTTGACATGATGAAAAGAGTCTCTCTGTTCTCCTTTGGTTAAGGACTAGCCCTGGTCGCTTATAGCGAGTCTCTATCATAGACTGGTCTCTATGCACTGGATCAGGCCTAGTTAAGGACAAACTTTGCCTCGAATCCTCGATTACAAATTACATAATGAATGGGAAAATCACACCTGTGTGAAGTAAGGGGCGCTAATATATTAAAGTCTAACTCATGTTGATTAGGTGATGTAAAACAAACAAAATGGAAAGTATTCAAATGTGCATCAGCCAAAACATCCTAACTCCACTGGATCCTCAAACTATCTTCCAAACCAGCTAACTCCACCATCTTTCTTTTTCATAAATCAATGCTATTGAACACCATTTACGCCTGTGTGAAAATATATTTAACCAATGAAAACTATTAAAAAGTGCTTCGACAAAAACCTCCTTACTCTACTTGAGATGGATTTTTTTTTTTCATTTTCTGAAAAATGTACAGTTAGGTGGTTTCTTCCAGACAGCAGAGCTATGTAGGCCTATATGAAAAAACTACTTCTGCATTATTCGATTGACCTACAAGAGCAAGATTAGATCGGCTGTAATTGGTATTACGGCCCCTGTTTTCATTAACTTTTGACCTGTCTTGCAGCATCATCCTTTGCAAGTGCTCTTTGGACCGTGGAACGGATGAGAGGAGGCTTTGGTCGGCCCAGCTGGGCTCTAGCTGCTGTGTTCGTTGTTGTTGGCCTGCTGGTGGTGACGTCCAGGGGGGCATCAAGCGCTCATAAGATTTCCCAGACAGCCATGGCTCATGCCACAGACACTGCTGCAGGACCAGGCCATGGCATGTTCGGGTTCCAGGCAGCAGCAGATTTTCTTACCAGTGATCCCTCTGACGTCTGGCTGTGCTCCCTGGTCGGGTCGGTCATAATAGGACTCAGTGGGATTTTCCCCCTGCTCATCATCCCCATTGAAGCTGGAGCAGCCCTGAAAACGGAAGGTACTGTAGGGGGAGAATGTTATGGGGAAAATGTAGTTATTTAAAAAATATCCAATCTTGAAGCTCACACTAAGTGTATATATATATATATATATATATATATATACACACACACACCGATAACTTATATTTATATATATTTTTTATTGTCAGCTTATACAATTTCAGTGGTTGTTTTCACATATCCCTCCTAGACACAGACACTAAATTTTAGGCTTTGGATAAATCTGCATCTCATAATAGAGGTCTCGGAGAGTCATATGCCCAAATTAGGGATGCCCGGTGATGAGATTAAAAAATCACACCCATGTGAAGTGAGGGGCGCTAATATATTAAAGTCTAACTCATGTTGATTTGGTGATGTTAAACAAACGGTGCAAACACAAACATTAAACGCCGTTAACAATAAAGAGACAATATGACGTAATGAGTTGTACATTTGTCAATGGCGTTTACAAAATAAACAGCGCCCCTCAAAAACACGAGACATGCCCTGTAGATCTCTGGACTTCTGTAGCGTGAGTTGTTATGCTGCCATAGAAAACACAGATGAAGAGTAGCCAATGAGTCAGATGAGTCAGAGTCTTGTGTGTTGTCCTCTTAGATGGAAAAAATATTCCAGCGCCACCTACAGTATGTCCTAAGATAGGAGTGGAAAGAATGTCTACATACATTTAGTCATCTGGAACTAACCTGCACCCCCTCCGCTTTACACATGCCGCCTGTGAGACATACATATTGCATAGAGCCCAATGGATGACATTTTGGGTCCAATCCCGATTTTTGGAGAATCCTTTTTTTGAGGGGCGATAGCCTCTCAAAAAATCAGCTTTTAGTGTGTGTATAAACACAAACTTTGTCCTAACACAAACATGAAATGCCATTGACAATTAATGTACAATTTTGAGTGTTTGTGTAAACAAACATTGAAGACGAAGGTGAGGACGCAAATTCTGATTGGCCGGAATGAGATAATGTATGATGAATCTTGATGTACAATGATAAGAGCGCCCATCACTTCTTCACACGGGTGTGATTTTTCTTTCTTTAAAAAAACCCCCATAACAAATAAATATAAACAACGTTTTGTTTTCTCTGATAAAACGAATGATACTACTAGAAAAAGTACTCCTCAGACCACAGGTCTCTGTCAGGTCAGGTAGGTTGTTGTGGGTCAGCAATGTTCAGAATTCAGTCATAATAGAGGTGAATTGAATATGTAGAAGATGAGGGATTAAGGTTGATTAAGTTATTGCACAGCCACAGACATATATTTAGATGGCAATCTAAATGCCAATCAGAATGAAATATTAAAAATCTTACATCCGTCATGAGATAATGTGTACCGATTTGCGTGATGTTTGGACAAAATCTGTAGGAGTAATAAAACAAACATTTACAAAATTCTGCCTCCTGGTGGCGCTATACTGAAAAATGCAGGGCAGAGGTTTTTCCTTGGCCTCTAGGGGGTGTGCATACAAAGTTTCACACCAATCGAAAAAATCCGCAAATTGGCCTGTTATAGCACCACATCAGGGTGGCATTTCTTTCTTGGTCTAGTCACTCTAGTGGGAATGTGTGCAAAGATTTGCGGCAATCGTTCATGATTTGAGGCATTTGTGTTCAAAACGGACCACTCCTGCAAACTTTGTAAGTCAATCTTAGCCGATCAGAATGGAATATGAAAATCACACATATCCGTCTTGATCACATGACTAGAGGATGTGAACCGATTTGCATGATTTTTGGACAAAATCAGTAGGAGAAATTGCCAAAAATGTGTTTAGCAAAAATCAGCCTAGTAGTGGCGCTGATGAGAAAAATGTGAGCTACTGGTTCTACTCTGGCCTCCAGGGAGTGTGCATGCACAATTTCACAACGATCGGTCCAACGGTGCCGGCGATGGACAGACGGACACTCCTTCGGCCTGACAGACAATACAAGAAGAAAAAAAACATTGTCTATTTTTCTTCAAAACATTACGTTTTGCATTATTTTAAGATTTTGTTTTTGTAAATATAATTCACAATGGAAAATTGAACAATAAGGATAACTGCTTTACACATCTGAAGAAGACTATTCAACTACCTTACAGTATGTGCAATAATTTGACAGTTCATGTTATTCAAATATTTTTTGCATTGTCTTTTCTCAATTGCATTGTTTGTTATTTATGATGAGATGCAGTGGTCAGGCAGGTCTCTTATGTTTTCATAATCCCAGTGGAAGAAATAATAATAGCTGACTATTGGCTGATCACGAGGACAACAAATCGGACCCCAAAAATCAGACCCCAAAATCCATAAATCTCGGATTGTTACTCTAGTAGACTTAAAAATGGCTTTTTTTAATATAACCAGTGGCTGTCAGTAGTAGCCACTGGTTACACAAACACTCGATGAGATGCAGTGGTCAGGCAGGTCTCTTATGTTTTAATAATCCCAGTGGAAGAAATAATAATGGCTGACTATTGGTTGATCACGAGGACAACAAATCAGACCCCAAAATCCAAAAATTGGATGACCTACTGTGTAGTGTGTACTGTCCTATAATTTAAGCTGCTCACCATAATCCCTAACCTTCATGACACATCAGTAATAGCAGTGACATCAGGATCTGGATGAATTGGGCACACCAATCATCAGTTCTGCATCTGGAAATATTCTGTTCTGGTCTGCACTCTCCCATCAACTGTGACTGGATTTAGCAAAAACCAG
This sequence comes from Protomyctophum bolini, assembly GCF_963924005.1. Classification (NCBI taxonomy): domain Eukaryota; kingdom Metazoa; phylum Chordata; class Actinopteri; order Myctophiformes; family Myctophidae; genus Protomyctophum; species Protomyctophum bolini. The sequence goes on from NC_137862.1 coordinate 35,770,256, forward strand.
GATGTACTCTGGTTATGAATTATGAGCCACCCGGGCTTCCATTTTTTATTGGGGGAGTCACTTGCTATGCATTGAGGTTAACCTGAACACTGGTCTCTTGGGTTGCCCCACCCACTGTAATACAGCCTCCCACATTTGTATGTCACGCTATGGGTTTTCTAGGGCAGTCCTAACCCTGAGGTTAGTCAGTTACTGTACCAAAGGAATTCATAAACAGAGTTTCTGTGGAATACTTAAATAATCATTTTCTATATGAAGATATTAAATTATCATGTTCTGGTGGAAGAAGGCCCCTTAAAATGATGTACATTTTAATTCCATAAACCTCATTAATTGAATACATTATTATTCAAGAATGTACAGCACAGGTACAGTCAGACATTAAGGCTAAAAGGATAACAGTTGTTTCCATTGTTGTCCTATATATGTATTCAATTCATGAACATAGCATAAAAAATAACACTCATACATGCAATCAACAAATACAAAAACACTATGTACAAATGGGGAAAATGTCAGCAGTGAGTGAGTCAGCAGTGAATGACAGTCTTTCTTTTGACAATTGCATTTACCTCCATTTGTGGTCTCCTGATAGTTTCTCTGGCAAGTTTGGAAAGAAACCAGTGATTCACATGTTTAATGGATGGTGTCAGGGCATTCCAGGTGGTAGAATAAGAATTTCCCCATGTTTGTTGTTCTATGGGTAGTACCAGATTGTTGTTGTAGCTGTGGGTGTCACAAACTTTAGAGAAGTCTTAAACTAATCCTATTTTTATCATGGTCTTAAGTTGAAAAGGGAAGATCAACTGAAGCAAGTGAATAAAGCAGGTTCAGAATAAACATGCTCTGCTTTGTTTTCAACTTGTATGTTGCTCAGCTGGATGCCAGAAGTTGAAGCAGCTACTGAGCTTTGCTATTGGAGGCCTGCTAGGTGATGTGTTCCTCCACCTCCTCCCAGAGGCTTGGGCCCTATCTGGCAGCTCAGGTGAGACATCCAACACGATTGAGTTTTGTTGTTGAGAAATCAATTGTATTTGTACCCGAGTTTCTTCACACCTGGTGTATAAGAATGATTTTTGTTGGAACTTTCCTCAGAGCTCATAGTATTCCACTTCCCAATTTAGGCATTCAGCAGACGCTCTTAATCCAGAGCAATATACAGTATAGTAAGGTACTATAAGTACCTTTATGTATAGTAAGACAATACATCAAATGCATAGAAATAGTAATCCATAACCATCATAAGTAAACCAAGAACCTAGTAAATCAATAATATGTACATTGAAACACTATAGAATGTCAGGTCAATAATTATCACAATTATAATTTTAGTGTTGCATAAGCCTGCAAGGTTGTCGAGGCTAGGTGCAAGTGCTACGGGCTAAGGTGGAGTCTGAAGAGAGTCTGCAGTTCTCTGTCGTGCAGAAACCTTGTATGTCCAAAACTGTTACCTTTTTAAGGACATGGGAAAAATCTAAAACCCACAGACACACTTTCTGTTTGTGTGTGTGTGTGTGTGTGTGTGTAACCGGGCCTCCCCCTGGCACGTTCCTGGGGGTCTGGAATGTTGCGGAGAACCCCACACAGTAACTCTGTCAGTTCTCACCGTTTCGGACACAGGGCGGCTCGCCGGAACCGGGCCGGAGTTGCACTGCTCACTCCACACAGGCGTGATTTTCTTTTTTAAATAGTTGATCTACATGTGTTGGGACCTTGTAGATTTGCTATTTTGGCTACTTTTTCGCTCTTGTAGTAAATATGGAGGTAAGGGGTTTGGTTTCTGCCTGATAGCAACGTTATGCATGTTGTCTCCCAATCTGTTTCTGTACTCCATGTATCCTTCTGTTCCAGCTGGTAGTGACCACCAGCAGTACATGAACCAGGGCCTGTGGGTCATCATTGGCCTACTGTCCTTCTTACTGCTGGAGAAGATGTTCCCTGACCAGGACAGTCTTAAGGACCCTGTACTATCTCCAGTGACAAACTCCAATTTGAATCCCACCGTAAGTCTTGTGATGGGCCTAATTTCCTTTCAATTCAATCCTATGGAATACAAGTTGTCCTAACGAGGATTCATTTCATGGTGATAAGAGTCTCCTAACCAAGAAGAGATGTGGACAATCCCAAAAGAACAGAGGCAAGTAAAACATTTGTCCTCTGCTAGTGCTACCAGGGAACGACAAATGGTGCTGTAGACTCAGAGTGTAGACCCTAAGACTTTTTAAATGCCTTATATGGAGATCATCTGAAAAAACACAGAGCCATTAAACTCAATGAGTGTTGAGGCTATTGTATTCCTGTCTGTCAGTGTACATCATTATGTAACAGATTAGACATGTGTTGTGCCATAAGACAGTCTGAGGTGTCTGGAATACCCGTTTCCACATCCCTTCTTTTGTGTGGACAATGTCAGGAGTAGTCCTCCTTTGTACTTGTTTCTGGACCAATGATATCAGTAATGTTAGGGATTTTTTTTGTTCCCTGGGGTAAGGTTGCTGTAGTGTGGATTTGAATGTCTTTTGTCCAAAAATCACGCAAATCGGTACACTATTTCTGTGAAAGGTTGCACACACATTCCTACTAGGCTGACATCAGCCTCATGGTGGTGCTATAACAGGCCGATTTTCACATGTTTTGATTATTGCTCCTTCAGATTGAATCCAATCTAATCTTCATGCAAATCGGTACACATGATGATCAAGACAGATTTGTTTGATTTATAATCTACATCCTGATTGGCTAAGATCTCAAGTTTGCAGGAGTGGCCCATAAATGCAGCAAATCATGAACGCAGCGTCTGATTGCTGTGAAACTTTGCTCGCATTCACACTATGTTGAGGAATAAATGCCACCCTTTTAACAATGCCCTATTAGAGCGCCACCAGGAGGCCATACAAACTTTCTACAATGCTGATTGCACACGATAGGAGGCGCGGTACGGTACCCAGCCTGTATCTCATCCTTGTAGTGCCAAGACTGACATCCATGTCTGGGCTCATTCAGCGAATCAGCGTACCATCTATTTATAGAACTGGGGTTAGGCATCTGGTGTACCCTCTTCAGACTGCTTGCAAGTGTATGCTCAGCAAACAGACAGAGGTGTGCTGTGAGACTATTCTTCAAACATTTGGAAATTGGATTTTTGTGATTTTCTTTCTTTAATTTTTTTTCTTTATTTGACCTTATTTTATTGTATTGCAAGGGATATACGAGGACCGTAGTGTAACGCTCAGAGGGGGTTGTTGTAGTCTGTTACTCTTCTGAAATCGTGTGTGTGTGTGTGTGTGTGTGTGTGTGTGTGTGTGTGTGTGTGTGTGTGTGTGTGTGTGTGTGTGTGTTTATTATTGCTTATATGCTTTGATTTGACTTCTAAAGTAATTTAGAATTGATGATCAAAGCTGAACTTTCATCAAGCTCCCATCTCACACACTTTAGCCTGTAGGGTGAATTGTTCTTAAAGTTGATCACACTTTATTACTTCCTCATACTTACTGTAACACTTAAGGTGGTTGCACACTGGACGCGTGTTTCGGAAAACCGACGGAAAAACGCAGCTAAAAATCCAAATGGGCAGTAGTCTGCAAGGACCTTTAGTTTAGACTGTGGAGAATTGAAATCGTGAAATAACCTTCACTGCTGAGTATTTCACTAACCTTTGAAGAGTCAACCGGGCACTAATGTAAGTCCGTTTCACTAAAATCTGCCTAAATATATTCCAACTGAACTGGGAACTGGAACTGGGAGACACAGGTGCTGCCATTGCCCCTCATTGACTTTGCATTGCACCTCAATTTCCCATCAGCCCTATGAAGCCAGTGTGACAGATTTTTTTCCCGGTCACGTGATCCAAACTGTGTACTACTGTATCCTACTGTGTCCGATGGAAACCATGTATCTCTTAAAAGTTAACAAAAACATTGAATTAAACAATGAAAACAAAAAAAATGTCATGATCAGCAGTCAAACTGTCACAGAAAATGGAACAAACATCTCTTGATGACATCCAGTGGACAGCAGGCTATTTCCCCCTCCACTTAAAGTGGTTTTTGAATGAGAAAACGGGGAAGTTGACCCTTCTCGGAAAAAGGAGAATAGATGAGGTGACCAGGTATTTTATTTTATATTCAAAACATGCAAACCAAGGATCATGGCTTGTGTTTGGGATGTTTAGGATGAATGAAAGGAGGAATGGAATGATGGCATATCACTGCATATGACATGGCGTACAAGAGTTAAGCAAACGTATTGATTTACCAATAATCATTTATTTAAAAAAGAAAGAAAGAGAAAGGTTTTGAATAGAAAGGCTAAATTATAGAAACTAGCAGATCAACAAGCTGACAAGCTCACAATGTGTTTCAAATGTGCAACACGTCAGCTTTTACATTGGAGGGTCAATGCTAGAAATTTGAATTGTGCTCTGAAAAATGCATTAACAGGTTTTGACACCTCCATTTTTCAGTGTGGCTACAGTAATTTGTAATTGTAAACAATCTGTCTTTCAGTGGCAGGGCCTTTAATCTAAGAGAAATTATTCCTTTGTTCCAGTTTTTCCCCTTTTCCCCAGTGTTACACTTAATTACCTTTAATTTTAGTGTGACTTTGCAGATTACACAGAAGGAACAAATTCCTTTCATGCTTCTGCAAATACAAAATTAAGGCACAAGCTCCCTAACGCTGATCTAATTCACCTACAAATAGTAGCCTTTAATTTTAATGTGTTAAACTGTGACGCAGTCATTGCCTAATAACATAGATTATAGTGATTGCCTTGCCATCCTGAATGACAAAACCTTTCATTTGATTATTCTTTTTACAGACACCATCAAACTCAGCAGTGAAGAATGGAAACCACTCAGAGACACGGAATGGCTCAAAGCCACAGCACTCCCTGAAGGAAGGATCAGAGAAAATCAAGGTATTGTGGAAGCCAGCTGTCGAGGTGGCAAACAAATGAAACTATATCATGGGAAAGAAAGTATACTGGACACACAAAGTCTGTTGCAAGAGAGCTCAGAGGAAGAAAGACCATCTGTTCCAAAAATAAATGGGAATAACTGGTGCATTTTGATTCCAGGGCCTTTAAAAGCACAGCGGGGGAAATGTTAAGCAACCAACAGCATGTCATGACTTAATTAGCAAGTAGAATTGGGTCAGACATGTTAGAGCCTTCGACCTTTGTTATACAGCTCAGCATTGGTTTTGAATTAGAAATTCTGCCAGGGTTATGTTTAGTTCTTAAATGTATCAATTTAATTTAAGAATTCAAGTCTTATTCAGAATTGAATATAGGCCTACAGTAGGTTGGAAAATGTCATATGTGTATAACAGTAGAAGTCTAATATCTCCAATAGGAAAGGGGGGGGGGGGGTGCTTTTACTGCTTACATCTGCTTGTAATTCTCAATCCATGTTCCCACTGATCCATATAGTGATGATATGATTTAGCATGAATAATTCAACTTTAGCTAAACAGTCATTTGATTAGATAAGTGTTGTATAATCATAATATCCTAATAAATTACAGTAAGGTGGTCCCCACTCCTTTTGTATATTTTTGTATATCTGCACATACTGGGAACTGGAAATTTGTCCTCCATTTACACACCCTAAAATATTAGGAGCCATTAGTGTGGTACTCTGGGAGCAGTTAGGGGTTAAGTTATGTGTCTTGTTAAGTGTTAAGGGGTTAAGTGTCTTGCTCAGGGCCACTTAGAAGGTCACAGGTTCAATTAACTGCCCTGGAAAGGTGTCTGTTTTCCATGCCTCTACCCCAGTTTTGGCCACCATCCTAAAGTATCAGGGAAATTATTTAGCTTAGGAGCCATGAAGTAGCTAGTTATAAATTAATAGCATATTGCCTACATGAGTTCTTCAAAATGTTGAAATCACTAGTTGTGTCTAAATAAATAAAAGGTTGTGCTTAACATATTTCATATATTGCAGACAAGTGGTTACTTAAACCTACTGGCAAACTGCATTGACAACTTCACCCATGGGCTGGCTGTGGCTGGGAGTTTTATGGTCAGCAAAAAGGTAAGAACACAGGATCTAAAACTCTTTCTTATATTTCTCAATTGTCTTGTCCATCACATAATGATGTGGACAAGAAATGTAGGGCAGCTGCCTGCTGCCTTGCCGCATGATTAGCTATTCAAAGGCAACATTTTTGTGTGAAGGTCTCTGAAAAGAATTGTGACTGAGAAAGGTAGGAAGCTTTTCATGAACTTGAACTGTTCGCAGCTCATGCACAAGCACAGCAACCCTCTTAATGGCTAATGTTATGTTAGCCACTGTTTTATCTGTTTAATGAAGTATACTTCTGGTAGTTTTAATATAATATAAATTGTTACCTTTTTTGAGTGGTACAGCCACTCCAAGGAACAGCAATGTCCGTCCCTGTGTCCAGAGAGAGAGAGTGTTGCACTGTTGCCTGCTAATTACAATGTGGAGCGTGCATGCATGCGAGAGACGGGGCGAGAGATAATACCACTCTCTTACTTGTGTGTGAGAGAGAGTGTTGTCTGCTACAGTAATTTCCCCACACAGTAAAGGTGGTTGCACACTGGACGTGTTTTTCGGAAAACCGATGGAGAAACGCAGCTAAAAATCCATAAAACCTTTACTCTGTCATTTCTCAACCGTTTCGGACGTGGGGTGGCTCACCGGAACCGGGTCGGCACCCTGGGCGAGTTCCAGTGGGTCTGGAAGTTCCGCGGACCCCCACACGGAGTTGCACCACTCAGTTTACACGGATGCGATTTTTCTTTTAATTTAAAAAATAACTAGCTGCCAGCAGTCTGAAAAAACTAATCATTTCTGTTTGTTGTACAAAAAAAGATATGAACAATGTTACTTTGCTGAAATGTGAAAATGCAGCCCCTACTCCTTTATTATGCCATTTATATAAAATAATAATATTTTTATTGGCTTTGTTTTATAACATACATTACATACAATATATTCACACACACACTCACAAATGTAGGTTATGTTAATGTAGTATATCCCACAATTCTGTGCAAACGACATACCAACATGCTCATCGGGAGCAATTGGCTCACAATGTCTTGCGATGCAACGCGGTGAGCTTCTAGATAAGCTATTTGCACTATTCTACAATTACAATTTAGGCATTTAGCAGACGTTCTTGATCCAGAGCGACTTACATTAAGCAAAAACAAAAGCATGACATACATCACATATATAAAAAGTAGTTATCATGAATCATGTATAAACTAAGAACGTAACAGTGGAGTATCTATGTCAACTATACATACTATACTATATTATATATGTGTGCTATGACTACATAAAATGCAAATCTAGTGCCGTCTACTCTACGTAACAAGCTATAAGTCTGTCTAAAATACTATCGAAGTCTACATAAAGTGCTATCTAAGGGGCTAGGCTAGGGCAAGTGCTACGGTCCATGGTGGAGTCTGAAGAGGTGGGTTTTCAGACTATGGCGGAAGATTGGGAGTGAGGCTGCAGTTCTGACTGTGATGGGAAGTGCATTCCATAGTTTTTGAGCCAGAAGGGAGAAGAGTTTGGGACGTGTGGAGCGTTGTCCCGGGGTTTTTAGTGAAGGTACCTCCAGCTTCCCTGCGTTGGCTGATCTGAGTGAGCGGAAGGGTTTGTAGGGTACGATCATACTTGTGAGATATGGGGGAGCCATTCCTTTGGTTGCTTTGAATGCCAGCATCAGAGTTTTGTATTCTGTGCGGGCAGCGACCGGGAGCCAATGGAGGGAGCGGAGAAGGGAGGAAACGCGTGGGAATTTTGGCTGGTTGAAGACCAAACGAGCTGCGGCATTTTGGATCAGTTGGAGGGGCTTAAGTGCACATGCCGGTGGGCCAGTAAGGAGGGCGTTACAATAGTCAAGTTTTGACAAGACTGTTGTCCTGATTAGGAGCTGGGCTGACTCCTGGGTGAGGAATGGTCTAATTCGTTTGTATGTTATAGTGTGTGTGAAACAGAGGGCGGCGGGGGTAGCAGTGTTATCAGGGGTAATCCAGGTTTCGGTTAGAGCAAGGAAATGCAGAGACTTGAGGGTGGCGTGGGCTGAGATAAATTCAGGCATTTCCTTTTTGGTAGCTGCGTGGCAGTTCCAAAGGCCTCCCTCGACCACAATGTGGTGACTGGGTGAGCGAGCTGGGTATATGAGATTTGAGGGATTTCTGTGGTGGGGGAAGTAGTGTCTAGGGCGACATGAAAAGGGCAGGATAGGGGTGGTGGGAAAACACACAGTACACAAATAAATACAAATAAGAAATAAAAACGTAATAATAACAACAATAAGAAGAAGAAGATTGATACAAAACCCTGGGATGCTGCCTCCTTCGTTAGATGTGTCTGGATGTCCGGGTCTTTGGGTTGGGCACCAGGCTAAAGTGGTCGTTGGTCACCCGGTGTGCGCTATGGATCAAGGTTCATTCACGTGCGTACTAACAGGGCAGTATGTATAAAAGACTATACCCTTGTGCGATAAAGTACAACATAACGCCTTGCATGGTTAATCGATTCCTTTAATATGTAAAATATTGTGCTTCTCAATTATTCTATCAATCAAAAAAGTAATTGATAGAATAATCCCAATTTCAACAGGGCACAACTCTACAGTCAGCTCTAGCAACAAGTGTGCTTTACTTCATGTTGAGGGCAATATGGATTAGTTTCACATGCATCATTTTGCATTCTAAAATAAATGTAAAGTGGCCACAAAGGGACGCTGTATTACTAAGTGTATGCGAGGCATACATTCAGAATTGGCACTGATAATGCCTGCCTTGTGAGTATCATGTTTGGCACAGGTCTCTTGGAATAGTACAAGATACACCATATGAGGGCTCTGAGTTCTGAACAGATTATTGCTCATTCCAAAGTATAATGGTATAACTCAAGCATTGTTTTAAAGGTTAAAACATAATAATGCAGTGTTGGAACTACAAACGGTGTCTGATTCACATTAACATGGAGTCATTGCATTAAGTTATATCTAATATGCTTACTATGCTAGTGGTATGAAGCTAGTCCAGCTGGAGAAGCATAAGGCTAACAGCATGAACTGCAGAGCAGTGTGCCAGAGAGGAAGTTGCCTAGATGTCTTAAACACACATGACTCCTATTTTCTGCTTACATCACATGCAATCTTACTTCAACTACAGTACATGCACAGTGTGAAGCTGTGTTTAAACTAGTGTGACGCAGTTAGTGGACCATGTGTAGTGCATTAAAGCTGCTATAAGCAATAATTATGTCAAAAATGTAATTATTATTATTATTTTTCTTTGGTATTCAGACAGCCAGCAATGGGTAGAACGCTCCCCAAAAATGTAGTCTCTGTGACACATCTAGGGGCCCCAATCTGCATTCAAAGATGCTCCTAGAAGCTTTGTCATTGGTCCAAAAATGACAAATATAACCAATCAGGAAGCAGACAGGCAAATTGACCAATGACAAAGCTTTTAGGAAAATCTTTGAATGCAGATTGTGGCCCCTATAGATGTGTCACAGAGACATAAAAATGTTGGGAACGTTCTACCCATTGCTGGCTGTCTGAATACCAAAAAAGGGCCATTAAAATGTGGGACATATTATTGTTTATAGCAGCTTTAAATTGTAGTTCATGTTATACAATACATAGTTTGAACAAATCCTGTCCCACATTAAGTCCTGCCCCATAATTAGATACTAAAAACATAATTGATCTAAAAACCTACCTCTTTTCTCTTGCTGTGTGTGAATGCTCCATGCTTTATAACCTCCTGTCTTGTCACTGTCATGCATCAGGTTGCATGTCATCCTTGATTGGAAAGCACTTTGGGATAACTGCTGATGTTCTTAAATGTGCTACAGTATATAAATAAAGCTGATGTAATTAATTAATTGTTGCAGGTTGGGTATCTCACCACCTTTGCCATACTGCTCCATGAAATTCCCCACGAGGTGAGATTACCTGCATTTTTAGCTGCAATGTAACAACATTTTCATTGTCATGTTAGGATTTAAAAACCTGTATAATTTAACTGCCACTTCTTTATTTCTACGCTGCCATAGCAGAATTCTGATCATATTATAATTGTGGTCAGTCACTGTTTTTCCATGAAGAAATTGTGAAATGTCCTATAGGTGGGTGACTTTGTGAAATGTCCTATAGGTGGGTGACTTTGTGAAATGTCCTATAGGTGGGTGACTTTGTGAAATGTGCTATAGGTGGGTGACTTTGTGAAATGTGCTATAGGTGGGTGACTTTGTGAAATGTGCTATAGGTGGGTGACTTTGTGAAATGTGCTATAGGTGGGTGACTTTGTGAAATGTCCTATAGGTGGGTGACTTTGTGAAATGTGCTATAGGTGGGTGACTTTGTGAAATGTGCTATAGGTGGGTGACTTTGTGAAATGTGCTATAGGTGGGTGACTTTGTGAAATGTGCTATAGGTGGGTGACTTTGTGAAATGTCCTATAGGTGGGTGACTTTGTGAAATGTGCTATAGGTGGGTGACTTTGTGAAATGTCCTATAGGTGGGTGACTTTGTGAAATGTGCTATAGGTGGGTGACTTTGTGAAATGTGCTATAGGTGGGTGACTTTGTGAAATGTGCTATAGGTGGGTGACTTTGTGAAATGTGCTATAGGTGGGTGACTTTGCCATCCTGCTGCGGGCTGGGTTTGACCGGTGGAGTGCTGCACGGATGCAGCTGTACACAGCCCTGGTAGGGGTGCTGGGAGCCTGTGTTGCTCTGTGTGCTCAGTCAACAAAAGGCACAGGTGAGATGGGATACCACCTCAAGGGAGGTTTTTATACTTTTTACACATTTAGTTTGGGGGTCCTTGGCACTGATAGTTACTGATTTAGATATGGACGTTTCTACTCTGCCACAATGTTATGCTGCCCACACGGGCAGATGCAAAAGATAAAGATGCTCACAGACAGTATATTTCTAGGCTAGTTGTTAAGCAGCAGGAGGACGTTTGTTAGCAGCTCAACCACTGAAACCAAAACAAACGTCCAACACAGATAATTAGTAATTACTCACCTACTGCTGCAGGTTCCATGTATAAGTAATCCCAGTGTTGTTCAAGATGCATGGTTTTCATAGTGTAAATAATTATGGTCGCGTGTTTTAGCAGGAGCACCGGGTAACTTTGGGAAAGTGTCATAGTAGCTTGTTTACAACTGAAACAGACTTCCTGTGCACTGACTTCCTCTTCAAAATAAGAGCAACGTGTAATAATTGGTCAACACTGGTTTTATTTCTAAGTCTACTTACAGGACGTTAACATCACATTTTAATTTGAGTTCCTATTGAATGCCTGTCAGATTTCTCCACATAACTGTTTCAGCATGCCAGGCGCAAATGCGCCTGGCATGCCTTTGATCTACCGCGCAGGCAACATTTTGACGACGCATGCGCGCTTGGTGCACCGGTTGTGTGCCCCACTGATAATCGCCGATAGCGAATATAATTAACATATGGACACTCCCCCAATGCTAAAATATGCAGTTCGTTCGTGCGTTCAGCACAACTTGCATAATATGAAGGGCGCATAACGAGGTCACGGTTTGAGCAAATTAAGCAATACCACCTGAAAAAACCATGTGTATAATTGGGCCCTCAGAGTTGGAAGTGGATACATCAAAGATTCTTACAGGGGAATTTATTTTGCACGATTAATTCACCCCAAAATATTTATTTGTTTCAAACTTGTTTGTCTCATGAGTACATCCACATATATTTCAAATATTATACTGCGGCGGCGATAAATTCAGTATTGGGTGTATTTGTCAGTTAATAAAGGCATGAATCTGTATGAGGCATCAACTTTATGAATACTTGTGAAGCTAAATACTTGCCAGCGATTTTGGTATCGTGAATTCATCATGTCCCAGGTGTGTGAAGACATTTGCACTGAATATTTTTCAGTGTAGAAATGTCAGTACATTTACATAGAAACTGAATTTCTGTTCCACATTTGCTACATACGATATAGCTTACAATCTTTATTCAAATAGAAAAAGCGACAGCGTGGATATTGCCATTCACCGCTGGAGGTTTCCTGCATATAGCCTTGGTGAATGTGGTGCCAGACCTGCTAGAGGAGTCCAGTTGGAGGTATATATTTATTTATTTTATTACCCATTTTTGGGTTGTGGATCCATTTGTATTGGTCACAAATCGCGACTTGCAACTCATCCCTTTTCCCGTTTCGTGTGTGTGTGTGTGTGTGTGCTAACTTGTATAGCAATTTTCATGAAACCCAAGGATACTTGACAAAACAGAACTTTTCATGAAACCCAAGGACGCTTAACAAGACATGTTTATTACATTCTGTTTTTCCAGGCATTCCGTAATACAGATCCTGCTCATCTGTTGTGGTGTGGCTGTTATGGCCTTCTTGTCTGCCATTGTAGACTGACCATGTGGGCAGACATCCTGCTCATCTGTTGTGGCGTGGCTGTTATGGCCTTCTTGTCTGCCATTGTAGACTGACCATGTGGGCAGACACTCTTTAATCTCACCAGACGATACACACTAAAACTCAACACTTCACAAGAAGAATCCCACAGCTCCACTAAGCCCCTCGCATCTGCTTGTCCTTCCCTTTCCTGGATTACGTTTGATGTCCCAACTGCAGCATATTGTCAAAATTGGGGACAAATTTGATTCAATCATTACAACCACCTCAACAAACATCTAAAGGCAAAAGAAGAGGCAATAAGAATGGCACTTTAATAAGGATGGCTGGCTTTAATCATAATGCCAACTTTCTCAACAATACTCAGACTACAGTATGTTCAGTTCATCTGCTGACCGGAAATGGGTATGGACAACTTGACACATGTGCCAGATTCAGAATATCAAGGGAATTAAGAATGCTACTTTGGAGGTTTGTTACTGAACTGACATTGACCAGACAATCATTGTTTTGCACATAAGTATAATGTACCTGCTCAACACAAAAAGGGTGTTATTAGTTCTATGTAGACCTTTCTGAGTTTGAAATTAAGCATTATTTTGCTTTTTTGTTTTACTGTTTGTACAGTACAGTACAGTATAGCACAATATGTTGTGCATCCTTTTGTGTTTGTGTAGTCTATTTATTTAAAATTATTGGACAAGAAACAAGAAATATACGTCTTAGTTATCATTATCACCACTCCATTACACTACCTTGATCTATGAGTGCCAAGAAACAATATGCTGCTTGGTGCAGTCTTGTGTAGTCTATTTATTTAAAACGATTGGACAAGCAACATGAAATATAAGTCTTAGTTATGATTAACACCACTCCATTACACTACCTTGACATGAAACGAGTGCCAAGAAACAATATGCTGCTTGGTGCAGTCTGTTACATTAGTGTATGCGGTACAGCAAAGCCTGCCTCTTTCTCTTTCATTTTACTGGCCACATGCAATACTATCGACATAACCAGCGAGTGATTTGATCACCATGACTCAGTGCCTATGTATACTAAGCAGTAAGCTCTGCTTAAGACATCCTATGGTATATGATAGCTAATAGTATTTATTTTTCAAAAAAGTAAATATGAATGTGTTCCTGCACACAACTTGTTTTGTATTTTGCTTAATAATTGAAATAAAACAATGCATGATCATTTTGTAAGACAGACCAGAATTCTCAGAAGAATACTGTATATCTACAGTATTAGATCTGTCTCATTATCTTCGGCAGGCTGAAGCCCAGGATGTAGATATCTCTAGTGTTTGGAAGAAACCACCTAAACTCTAATGTTCATTTTTCAGGAAATGAAAAAACATCCAGCTCAAGTAGAGTTAGGTTTTTGTCGAAGCGCTTTTTAATACTTTCCATTGGTTCAATATAAAACCAACCCACAAACGTAAAGGGTGTTCAATAGCCTTTATTTATTTAAACAATGGAGTTGGTTTCTTCCGGACAGCAATGTTTTCACCCTAGTCTGTGTTCACACTCCCGAAATATTCTTCCCAATCCATAAGTGAGAGTTAAGGTTCCTGCACTCTGCTGCCGTTTTTTGCATTTGTTTTGTACCACAGAACTTTTTTTAATCTAATTCCATTCTCCCCATTAAAGCAGTTAACGGGCAGAAGAGCAACAAGTCTATCTTTCTGTCTGTCTTATCCTATGGACCATTATGACAGATTTAGTCCATGTCTGATCAGCCATGGCAGGGTTGCCTGAGTGAGGGTGCCTGATACTGAATGACCCCAGGTTACATCACTGGAGCATCAAGAAATGCATGTTATCGATCACTCCAAAACAAACACATGCGACACAAGCCTACATGTAAAATTGCGTATACTTGTCTCAGACCAACATTTTTTTAATTTAATTTCACCAATCTTCACCAAATCAGTTAAACATTATCTTGGGAGTTGAGTGACAATGTGTTGTGTGTTATGAAAAGCTTTTTCATATACGTTGTCTATAGTCCATATGCTGTAACTGGAGTTAGGGAAGTCATTGACACCTCGACATACAATATAGCCGGTGTCGGGGAATCAAACCTGGGACCTTTTGCTTTCCACACCACCTGATACTTGCTGCAAGCAAGGATCATGTAAGGAGAAATGTGGTCATGGATTGGAAAGCCCAACTGTGTAGAATTGCACCTGCTGAACACAAATTCTGCACCATAAGCATATTTTCTGCAGCAAGGGTTCTGTGCCTAAAATGTCAGATGGTAGACAAGGGAGGGGGGTATTGATTGTGCGCTCACACTTGTCCAATTCCAACACAGTCTGTTTGGCAAGCTCCTGTTGCCATAACGACTCCCCTGCGGGTTGCCTTCCTGAAGCCTAATTTATGCTCCGTACACACGACAGTGTCGCGCAACGAGAATAACGGACCTACAAGCTCACAGCGCGTCGCCTCTACAACGCTTTGTGAGCTTGTAGGTGGGCTATTTTTGACGCGCGCCACCGTCGTGTCAAGGAAGTGTATTAGTTGGGCCTTAGTCATGAACTGACTGTTCCTGAACGTCACAACACGAATGGCAGCAAACCATTACAAATGAAGACAAGAGCAAACCACTCAATTTACACTTTGGTCAATGTACAAACATGAACATGTATCACATCTTTCAATAAATTTGGACCATATGCAGAGTTTTTTAGCAGCTGTAAGTCCATAAGCAAAAAGGTTGATAATCACACTGGTCCCAGACCGAGAGAAGGCTATAATCAGTAACTCGGTACCTAAGACTTGTATACCGTATGCATATAGTCGAGTAGCCTATGTTATTGGTATTAATTAATACAGATTAATGGATGAGTGTCTGACAAATGAGAATGTCTCCAATCTCCATAAATAACCATCACAAAAGTCTAAACATCATCAGTATCATACAATTCCAATCCCATATGGCCATTCCATTCCCATATTAGCTATACATAACTCAATTTTGTTGAAGTCATAAATAGGAATCATTAGGCCTAATCCCCAATATGTTGCTTTTGTTCTTTATAGCACTGAATGTTAAGTCTGTTGTTGGCATGTAACTTCATAGAAAACATTACTACATGCCTCACCAGATTAGTGATTTTCTAAATCGCTGCATGCTTTATAAGGCAGTTGCTACATTAACTCATGTTACTGGTGGGAACCCACTGACACCTGGAACCCCCTCAAGGACCCCACTTTGAAAACCACTACTTTATGGACAGCTAAAACAATTGTACATAATTTATACAGTCCATGATTGTTTTCTTTTTGTCTCCTCCAGGCCGAAGGCATGGGGAGAGAGTATGTTTTGCACTCCGTCCGTCCGTCTGTTACCAGCTAATCTCCGGCACCATTAACCCGGTCGATGCCAAATTTTGCACACATACTCACTGGATGCCAATGATGAACCTCTGCCTCTTTCCAGAAGGCTTTTCACATTGGCCTGTTATAGCGCCACCAACAGGTGGATATTTGCAAAACACGTTTTTGGAACAAAATGCCTCAAATCATCCAATTGCCATCCAAGGGTAAGAAGAAATGGCACCCTTTTCACATTGGCCTATTATAGCGTCACCAGGAGGCCACAACCTGACCTGCCCTGGTGGAGACCTGTGCACTTTATCTATAATTTATTTTCTTCCCTTAACTTTTTTTAAAACAAATTAAAGGGTGGATCTGTGTATGGTACAAAAGATGAAAGGAGTGGCTCTTGTGTGTCCTGACTGAAAGCTGTGTGTGTGTGTGTGTGTGTGTGTGTGTGTGTGTGTGTGTGTGTGTGTGTGTGTGTGTGAGAGACTGTGTGAGACTGTGTGAGACTGTGAGTGAGTGAAAAGAAGCGGGGGTTTATAATGTGTAGCTATCTTGCCCATGAAAACATGTTAGCTAGTTTGTATATTTGTATCTCTAAAGTGCATATTTATATATTTCTGTAGGCCTATATATTCATATTTGTATTTCTAAAGTAATAAAATATTAACTAGCTATATATTTTTTTAAATACTGTATATATATATATATGTATATATATATATTAATATATATACACACACAATAGTTTTAACATGACATTTTAATAATGTTTATGGTTTAACAGGCTACACACCGTCCGGTCTATCTCATAAAAGAAGAAAAACAACCTGGAGGAGAGAGCGCGCAACTACACTCCGTCCGTGCCTGACAGCATTGGTTATCATCCATCCCTCTCCTCAGCAGCACTCTCCTCCTGTACCATAACAGATGGTAGGAAAACATTACATCTGCTGGGCACCACAACAATAGACCGCGGCGTCCAGTCGAGGCAACACTGGCCTTCGATCATGCGTTCAGTTTCACAGACCTGCGTGAGGCTGTGAGTGCCGTGATTTATTTCACGGGGTACCACCACCACGGCCGCCGAGGAGGAACAATCTCTCGACTGTTTGGACTCTCCTCATCCATCGAGTGGGGAAGATGGCCGCTATGAAAATTTTAACCAGCACAGGGCTCTTCTTGGCGCTCTGTGCTTTAGGGCTGCTCGCAATGGCGATATGCACCGACCATTGGTACGAGACCGATGCGAGGAGACATCGAGAGCGGTGCAAGAACTATGCCAACAAACGGAATGACCCTGGTTACATCTACATTTCAAATCATAACCTTCCCCTTCAGATGCCTCCAAAGACCATAGAGAGGCGAGGGAATGGCCCAATTTCTGGTGCACTCATCAGGGGGAAACGACACTTTCTGGCCGCTGCATCGACCATGGAGTCCCACTGCAGCCGCCAGTTTAATTCCACCATCTCTGGGCTTTGGAGAAAGTGTCACCGGGAGGGATTCGACTTGGAAACTGAGGACCTAATATATAAAGGTAAACATGATGTGAAGCCTGTCTTGTCAGGCCGCGGTGGTCTCGCAGAATGAGTTCAACATCTATAGCATATTGTTTAACGGGTCTGCAAACGTAGCTTAATTGACCACATGCAGGCCGACATTCGTTAATAGATCATTTTTTGCATGTGTTTATCTATATAGCATATTATAAACTGTGAGTATGAGAATGTGTATAGCATATCATGTCACAAGCATTGGGTATGGCTCGTTATGTTTTTTTTCTTCGTTTTCCCCCCCTTCCGCTGTCCATGGTGCTGAGCGAGCCTATTCCGTTGTTCACTATACTTCACTCACTCGTGCTCTATAAGGAGAGTGGCATTCTTCTCAAAGAAAATCAATGTTGTCATATAAGTTGTTTGCAACAGTCACAGGCTGAATTTCATTTTGTTATGTCTATAATGACTAAATGTCACGGAGGAAATGTGACATTCAGATACAATTATCGATAAACATCCGGTTGGTGCGAATTTGTAGCTATACTGGGGATACTCACAGTGTCGAGGCCTCTTCATTTTGTCATGATAACAATTAGCCTATTTACTCAATCACCATGATACCACCAGATATAGGCTATACTAATAATAGCATACTGTACATACAGTAGGCCTATGGCATTAGGAGGACAGCTTAATTTGCAGAGTTACAATATGGGTGCAATTATGTAATTATTAGAAGTGTAAGCTATAGCTGTTTAACACAGATTCTGATACACTGACTCACCTGCTAAAGTCGTTTTCATTAATTTGACTATATATATATACTGTATACACACACCTTACAGTTCTTGAAACAACCAGTGCTGGACCAAAACAATACAAAAATTATAAATCAAAGTAAAGAAAGGATATGTCTGCACAATGCACATTATATATAATAGTATATAATACTATACAGTATATAATGCTCTTCTGTGATTTCAACTTCATATTCCTTATAGACCTTATAAATAATTCAGGATAAACAAATGAAATTGGACAAACTGTTTGCTTATTTCTTTTTTGATGGATCAAGTGAGGCTTGTGCCACAACCAACTGCATGGAAATAAGACATTTCCATGTAGCAAGTGCTAAAATTAGGAGTTAATAATAAAACAGACATGTGTCAGTTCATGACACACATCAACCAGATATAGTTTGGCAGGTCCAGTGCATCACATGAGCCTGCTGAATATGTAACATAGTGTACATCGAAACATTGTCCCATTCCAGACTTTGCATCCTAATGAAAACACACACACAGTAAGTTAGTCTGAGTTGCTCCAGTGCTGTACTTCCTAATGTATCAGTTCATCTTGCTAGTGGATTTAGTTTGGACTGGTGGATATTCAAGAGAAAACAATAAAATCCTTTAGTCACAAAAACAAAAATATTTTGTTGTTGGTTTTATATCACAATACTGTATACACAATTTTGGTTATACTGTATATAACAAATTATAGAGAGACAGAGAGTCTTTGGACAATGCACATTATATAGGAGAACAGTAGCCACCATCAGACTGAGCACTGCAGGCACCTTCCAGTTCAACTGTTGTTCACACTATTGACTCCATGCAACTGCTCTGTCAAATCTGAATCCAACAATATCATCAACTTAGCTGATGACACAACAGTAGTGCGCCTCAACAATAATGACACATCATACAGAGACAAGGTGGAGAAACTGGTGAGCTGGTACAATGACAACAACCTTATTTGTATGAAACAATGGAGATGGTTGTTGACTTTTGCAGGACATCAGTTGCTTCTCAATGGAGAGGGACGGTCAAAAGCAAGAATCAATAATCCACAAAACAAGTGAAGAAGAAGTGGGTGAAGAAGAAAAGGGGAGAGGGAGACTTACTTAGACTTAGTTCCTCCCGTTCCTATTGGAACATTGGGCGACGAGTCCTCTCCATTTACTCCGGTCTCTGGCGACCCTTCTTGCTCTGTGCCAGCTGACACCAATCTCGCTTAGGTCTTCCTCCGCTGTCTGTCTTTTTTGGCCTCCCTCTCTTCCTCTTTCCACCTTCTGGCATCCAGTCCATTGCCACACTTGCCGGTCTCTCTCTTGGCAGTCGGAGTACGTGTCCAGCCATTCTCCTTCTCCTTTCATCGATGATAACAGACAGTGGTGCTACTCCTGCCCTTCTCATCACCTTCTCATTGGTGATGTGGTCTCTCCATGAGATCCTCAGGATGGATCTGAGGCATCTTCGGTGGAAGACATCCAACTTGTTGGTAGTTTTGCTGTCTTCGCCCACGTCTCACAGGCGTAGGTCGCTGTTGGGATGACCACTGACATGTAGAGGCGTAGCTTGGTGGCCGTAGAGATGGTTTTAGACAACCAAATGTTGCGGAGACGCTGAAACACTCCTGCAGCTTTGCCAACTCGGTTGTTGACGTCTTTCTCCACGTCTCCTGTGTTCGAGATGTTACTTCCAAGGTACGTGAAGTTGTCAACATACTCTATGTCATGTAGGCCTATAGTGAGTGGTGGAAGGTGTTGGTATTGTCCAATGGTCATGGCCTTTGAGAGGGAGAGCAAGGAGAAAAATCTAACCGTAAAGAAACATGTCAAAGAGGTGTTATTATGGATCCCACTGCAGCTCTAAGCAAACTCTGCTGTGATTGGCCAGTAGTTTCTGTGATTGACAGTTCTCGTTTTAGCAACTATGCCTTAACCTAACCCTAACCTCAGTGAAACTATGCCTAAACCTAACCCTATAACTTCAGTAAAACTATGCCTGCCCGGGAGCCAATCCTAGAGTTGTGGTGGGATTCATAATCACGTGTCAAAGAGAACGGGTCCACATAGAATGGTAGTCAACATAGGGCAGAAACTTCACAGTTAAAAATCCACATGGCAGGTACACAGGGAAAGTAAAGTCTGCATAGAGGAACAGGTATGAGGTATGCACTATGCCAACCACACTATACCGCTGTTGGTTCAAGTTTCCACACCAGGCAGTGACACAGCCACTTTCAATGGAGCTGTTGTACAACAGTCTGAGGACACGGTGGCCCACTCTGAACATCTTCAAGTGACAAAATCAGTATAGTCACTTTTCCTTGTTGTGTACTCCGAGGAACTTGAACTCACTGACCCTTTCCACTGCAATGCCAGTGATGAAGCACTGAGGGTCTGTGACGAGACGACCTCACCTGGGCTCTCGATCTGCAGCCTAAAAGGCACAGCAACACCTCATCCTCTACGCCCTGTAGGGAGACTGCCTACTTCACCACCTTCTACAGAGGCACTGGAGTGTCCTGCTTAACTTCATCATAGTGTGGATTCATTTGAAAACTAGATGGAAATCGCCCTGTAAGTGTGGAGCGCAGCCTGTTCAAACCGATCTGGTCTGCCGCGTAAACATGGCCTCTAGGGGTCCCTAGCTGCAGCCTTCCAGACTCTTATTGTTTCATTGAGAAGTGTATTTCACCCTTCAGTCAATAATCTATGAAAATAATAATATTATTTATTATTAATGTTATTGTTAATTCCTGTCAATAAAACATAACATTACAAACTATCACTATACTGCATCTGCTGCATCCATTGAGGCTCTCAATACTTTAGTGATTACAATCTCAAACGTTTAACTGTTGCTATTGCCTTATTTTGCATTACAAGACAGACTGAACACTTTTTTTTAATCATTTTTTCTTTTCTTTTCTTTTCATTCGGTTAAAAGTTTGCCCCGGTTCAAATGCATTTTATTTTAATCAATTATGTTTGGAATATTTACCTTATGGTTTATAATATATATCCTAATATCCTTGAACTTGTGAAGTGGGTACTTTAAGTACATTTTGATTACCTGACTTTTACTTGTAACAGAGTACATGTTGTTCTATATTGCATTGTATTGAGACTTTTACTTGCGTTTACGTTTAATTACGTTTTAGGCTGTGATTCAGCTCTGCATATTCATTGACTTAACTGTTAACTGCAGTAACTCTCTCTAGTGCCTTGGCCCAAAATGTCCAGTTCAGTTGTTATTTAACAACAGCCCCTATAGCCATTAGCCAGCACTGGGCATTGCATGATAGTGGGTCTTTTAGACTGTTTTAGTCTTCTTTTTAGTTTTTATCGTAACTACTTTTTCCATCTTTCCCTTGCTACTGTAGGATTAATTCAGAGATGCACACCAGTCAAGTATCACTACACTTCCTCCATCCTCCCACGGAATCTACCTGTCAACATTACAAAGACTATACGACAGGATGAGTGGCATGCACTCCGTAAGTCTCAGCCTTCCCATCTGTCTTGGTGGAGAGCTTGTCTGAATAGGATAGACTCATAATAGTCTGGTCCAATCAATCTGTCACGTCTTGTATCGGTGTTGTTTATCCTCAGATTCCTATCTGTCTCATTTTCTACACAATAAAATCCAGAATGTTTAACTCAGAGGGTGTACAAATGTACCCATGAGAGTTAATTTAACATTCTAGATTGTACAGTGTATGTCTGTTTCCGTCTGTCTCACGTTCTTGTAACAGTTCTTTGTTATCGTGTTGTTAGAATGTATTCCATCCAAACTAAAAGCCAGATCGACACACGCCTTCAGGGGACTATAGTGCTCCAAACCTGTGACGTTTCTCTTGAATAATGTTGATCTCTGCTTGTAGATCTACGCAGAATGACGGCTGGCTTTGTGGGCATGGCCGTGTCCATTATTCTCTTTGGCTGGATCATTGGAGTGCTGGGATGCTGCCAGCAGCATGACCTCATGCAGTATGTAGCGGGACTGCTCTTCCTCATGGGAGGTACAGTGAGAGCACATTCTCGCATTACATTGAACAGTGTGTATGTGTGCGTGCGTGCATGTGTGTGTTAGTGCACGCACTGTTTATACTGTATGCGAGAGTAGGGTTGATGGTGAGGCCACACACACACACACACACACACACACACACACACACACACACACACACACACACATCCAAATACAAACATACTCTGAGTTGGTTATGACTCAGTACACTAGGACCTGCATACTGTACACTAGGACCTACATCATCATCTTCATCATCACCTTTATTTATACTCGGAAATACAGTTGAGGGCAAGCCCTCATTTTCAATTTAGCTGAGGTACATACTGTACACTAGGACCTACATACTGTACACTAAGACCTACTGTACACTAGGACCTACATACTGTACACTAAGACCTACTGTACACTAGGACCTACATAGTGTACACTAGGACCTACATACTGTACACTAGGACCTACTGTACACTAGGACCTACATACTGTACACTAAGACCTACTGTACACTAGGACCTACATACTGTACACTAAGACCTACTGTACACTAGGACCTACATAGTGTACACTAGGACCTACATACTGTACACTAGGACCTACTGTACACTAGGACCTACATACTGTACACTAAGACCTACTGTACACTAGGACCTACATACTGTACACTAAGACCTACTGTACACTAGGACCTACATAGTGTACACTAGGACCTACATACTGTACACTAGGACCTACTGTACACTAGGACCTACATACTGTACACTAAGACCTACTGTACACTAGGACCTACATACTGTACACTAAGACCTACTGTACACTAGGACCTACATAGTGTACACTAGGACCTACATACTGTACACTAGGACCTACTGTACACTAGGACCTACATACTGTACACTAAGACCTACTGTACACTAGGACCTACATAGTGTACACTAGGACCTACATAGTGTACACTAGGACCTACATACTGTACACTAGGACCTACATACTGTACACTAGGACCTACATACTGTACACTAGGACCTACATAGTGTACACTAGGACCTACATACTGTACACTAGGACCTACATACTGTACACTAGGACCTACATACTGTACACTAGGACCTACATACTGTACACTAAGACCTACTGTACACTAGGACCTACATACTGTACACTAAGACCTACTGTACACTAGGACCTACATACTGTACACTAAGACCTACTGTACACTAGGACCTACATACTGTACACTATGATCTACTGTACACTAGGACCTACATACTGTACACTAAGACCTACTGTACACTAGGACCTACATACTGTACACTAGGACCTACTGTACACTAGGACCTACATACTGTACACTAGGACCTACTGTACACTAGGACCTACATACTGTACACTAGGACCTACTGTACACTAGGACCTACATACTGTACACTAGGACCTACATACTGTACACTAGGACCTACATACTGTACACTAGGACCTACATAGTGTACACTATGACCTACATACTGTACACTAGGACCTACATACTGTACACTAGGACCTACATACTGTACACTAAGACCTACTGTACACTAGGACCTACATACTGTACACTAGGACCTACATACTGTACACTAGGACCTACATACTGTACACTAGGACCTACATACTGTACACTAGGACCTACATACTGTACACTAGGACCTACATACTGTACACTAAGACCTACATAGTGTACACTAGGACCTACATACTGTACACTAGGACCTACATAGT
This sequence comes from Protomyctophum bolini, assembly GCF_963924005.1. Lineage (NCBI taxonomy): Eukaryota > Metazoa > Chordata > Actinopteri > Myctophiformes > Myctophidae > Protomyctophum > Protomyctophum bolini. The sequence goes on from NC_137862.1 coordinate 35,794,079, forward strand.
GTACACTAGGACCTACATACTGTACACTAGGACCTACATAGTGTACACTAGGACCTACATACTGTACACTAGGACCTACATACTGTACACTAGGACCTACTGTACACTAGGACCTACTGTACACTAGGACCTACATACTGTACACTAGTGTACACTAGGACCTACATACTGTACACTAGTGTACACTAGGACCTACATAGTGTACACTAGGACCTAGATACTGTACACTAGGACCTACATAGTGTACACTAGTGTACACTAGGACCTACATAGTGTACACTAGGACCTAGATACTGTACACTAGGACCTAGATAGTGTACACTAGGACCTACATAGTGTACACTAGTGTACACTAGGACCTACATAGTGTACACTAGGACCTAGATACTGTACACTAGGACCTACATACTGTACACTAGGACCTACATACTGTACACTAGTGTACACTAGGACATACAGTAGTCTACAGTAGGATCATACAGTAGTCTACAGTAGGATCAGACAGTAGCCTACAGTAGGATCAGACAGTAGTCTACAGTAGGATCATACAGTAGTCTACAGTAGGATCAGACAGTAGCCTACAGTAGGATCAGACAGTAGTCTACAGTAGGATCATTTACGTTTGTAAATAATTCAACTGTCAAGCTTTCTAAAGCAGGGGTTCTCAGCCTTTTTATTTATTTATTTTGCAACTGAATTGCTGGAACATGGAAATGAAGAGTTTACATAGTACACATAGTTAGTACATGAATAAACTTTCCTTAATGATTATATCTGGTTTCAGTATTTATTTATTTATTTATTAATTTATTATTAATATTATTAAGATGATATATTTATTAATATTATTAAGATTATTGTAGCGGTCAATTTGTATTGGGGGTGAGGAGGGGGGCAGGGGTCGCGAGACATGGCCAAAGCATTTCCGGAGGTCCCCAGACAAAATCATTGAGAACCCCTGTTCTAAAGTACTTATTCTCTGTCCTCCTGGCATATAGGGACGTGCTGCATTATCTCCCTCTGCACATGCGTGGCAGGCATCAACTTTGAGCTGTCCCGCTACCCCCGCTACATGTACGGTCTCCCTGAGGACATTAGCCATGGCTATGGTTGGTCCATGTTCTGTGCCTGGGGTGGCCTTGGCCTCACCTTGCTCGCCGGCTTCCTCTGCACCTTGGCTCCCTCCCTGAGCACGCCCACTCGCACAACACCCCACAAGCCCAGGCAGGAGAACGGAACCGTGTGATTTGGACCGCAGAGGCATCGTTCGTTCGAGTAACTGACCTCACGGAGCGCACAAAACCACACTCTTCCACCTTCGTCTCTTTGACTGTGAAACAGTCTTTGTCGGAAAGCACCGTCTCACACCGCCCTCTGCGTTGCCAACCCTTCCAGTGTTCAGTGTGCCTGAGTTGTGCAAGAAGGAGTAAAACAATGATAAACTTCACACACCCTCTCCTGAAATCCATGGAGGATGAGCAGGGACACAAAGAATTACACTTAAAGGTTGCTGAGGCATGGCTCTCATAGCACAAACTAGACATTTTCTTTGTTCAAACATTTAATGCCAACTCAATGGCAGCCTAAAGGTGACTGTTTTCTCTCAAGGGGGGTTGTCTTAAAATGGTGCTCTCTTAAATGCATAATGTCACATGCACATATTCACACAACGAATCAAAGCACATCACACACACACACACACACACACACACACACACACACACACACACACACACACACACACACACATACCCATTGGGACCCCCTCCCAGTTTCACTAGGTGAATCAAGAGCAAAACCATGTCCTCAAAACGAAACAAACAAGCTAAGATAACATGCCAGAGCATTCTGTCTGCATTCCTCTTTTAGTCAAGTGATCTGTGCTGTGTTTGTTATTGTTTGCAATGGGGGGAAAAAAGAAAGAAGAAAAAGAAGAAAAAAATAAGCTGGCATTAAGTGCCCATTGTTAATCTTCAAAGTACACATACTGATATCAAGCATTAACTCCTGGAGAGACTTTAAACCTAATACCTGCTCCTTGCAGTAGAGCAGTGGTTCTCAAACATTTTAATTCCAAGGAACACGCATAACTCTTGAGAGGAACGGAACCAAATGAACTATTTGGTTCCATTTATATACTTGTGAGTTTCAGCCCTGTACAGGCACCATTTGGAACCTCGTCAACCCTGAGGGTCCTTGGACCCCACTTTGAGAACCACTTGCTGTAGACGGCCAAGAGCACAATATTGAAATAGGGGTGAAACACTAAGATAACATATACAGAACAAAATGTGCTTTGAAGAGCAAACTTTCTGATGCTTCTTAAAAGATTCAGTATGTACAAAATGCATCTCTACGTAGATTCAGGTCATTGTTTGTATAAAGTAGATCTTGAAAAAGAATGTTTTGTTTTTGTTTGTTTAGGGGTTACAATGGCAGACAGTATGGGCCCAATGTTTAGGGGTTACAATGGCAGACAATATGGGCCTAATGTTTAGGGGTTACAATGGCAGACAGTATGGGTCTAATGTTTAGGGGTTACAATGGCAGACAGTATGGGTCAACGAAGATGTTTGTTTTGGGGTTACAATGGGAGATAGTATGGTTCTGTGAAGACGTTTGCAGAATTAACTACTTTCAACCTGACGTCTCTGTTGTGGGAATGTCATTATAGGCGAAATTTGTGAAACGTGTGACAGCAAATTGGCAAATCTTTCAGAAATAGCAAAAATAGCAGATCTACAAGCTCACAACACGTCATGTTCTGAGCTTGTAGATTGTTATTTTCACTATTTGTCGTGTGACAAAGTATATAGGGCTTAAGCTCCACTGCATCACAGATGCAACGATAACAGTAAAACATAATGCATCACTGCCATGGTATGATATATGCATTCAGTAAATGAAAGGTATTTTGTGGGTAATGTGCTGAATGAAGGGAGGACAAGTAACAGAAAGCTATGACATTCAAGAACTGCTGGTCTAGCTGTGACACTACACTATATCATGGTCTTGAACTGCTGGTCTAGCTGTGACACTATATCATGGTCTTGAACTGCTGGTCTAGCTGTGAGTGACACTATATCATGGTCTTGAACTGCTGGTCTAGCTGTGACACTATATCATGGTCTTGAACTGCTGGTCTAGCTGTGACACTATATCATGGTCTTGAACTGCTGGTCTAGCTGTGACACTATATCATGGTCTTGAACTGCTGGTCTAGCTGTGAGTGACACTATATCATGGTCTTGAAGAACTGCTGGTCTAGCTGTGACACTATATCATGGTCTTGAACTACTGGTCTAGCTGTGACACTATATCATGGTCTTGAACTACTGGTCTAGCTGTGACACTATATCATGGTCTTGAACTGCTGGTCTAGCTGTGACACTATATCATGGTCTTGAACTGCTGGTCTAGCTGTGACACTATATCATGGTCTTGAAGAACTGCTGGTCTAGCTGTGACACTATATCATGGTCTTGAACTGCTGGTCTAGCTGTGACACTATATCATGGTCTTGAAGAACTGCTGGTCTAGCTGTGAGTGACACTATATCATGGTCTTGAACTGCTGGTCTAGCTGTGACACTATATCATGGTCTTGAAGAACTGCTGGTCTAGCTGTGACACTATATCATGGTCTTGCCTTCAAAAGCCTAGTGTTGTTTGTGGCCCAGGATAATAAACGTGCAAGGGAAAAATGTGATTTCAAGATTATGATACATAAAATGTGAATAAGATGATTCATTACACCATAATTTGAGCTTGAATGTTTGTCAGGGTTTTAGTTGTTCAATTGATATTTATGTATTTATTTTGTATCCATTATACAACTTTAAACATCCGACTAAAACAAGAATTGAGGGTACATTCTGAAATGTCAGACAGTGCTGTCCTTTTGCCAACACAATGTTTTTTTGTTTGTTTTTTAAGATCATTATTATTATTATTATTTGCTTTTCTGCCTTTATTTATTGTGTCAAGTGAAGATAGACAGGAAAGAGGGAGAGAGAGAAGGGGAGAGACATGCAGCAAAGGGTCGTCATGAATGGGACTCAAACACACGCCGCTCTGTCATGCCAAAGCCCATTATGTGGCATGCGCCTGAACCACTTGGCCAGCGGGCGCCCCACAATGTCTTGTCTATATAATTCAGCTATGTAAAGATGTGAAAGATGAAAACCGAATCAGCACAGGCCTGTTGGCCATATGGGGAGTCATATGAGGAGTGATATATCTTTGTATTTTTTATTGAATGGATTCATAAGGGTTTCAGGATGTATTTCATGGCCCATTTATGAGCAATCAACATTTATAACAATTTACACATTTATCTAGCATGAATAATGATTACATAGCATATTTCAAAATAAAGTCATAGGCTATACAGTACAGTAATGACTGGATAAAAACCGCTAGAAATAGCGGATAAACATTAAGGGAAGATAACCTTTCCTATGACTTTACCTATGGCAAAGTATTTAATGGCTATTGCGGACTAGAATGGACTAGAATTTGTAAAGATTGGCATGGGTAACATGCTGGGTAAAGTATTTCTGCTCGTGAAATGTGACACAAGCACAGGAGAAAGGGTCCTTGCTATGAAATGACCCTAAAGAGTGCTGCTTTGTTTTACTAATATTGTATAGATTCTGAACAATTTCCCCCAGAAAATTACCATAGAATCATACAACATACAGTATATAAATGTGTAATGAAGTTATTTTAAATGTTAATTTTTCATTTGAGAACCACTCATGAAATTTAGCATATGTTAAAGAAGGTAGGAAGGCATTACCTGTATGTAAACAATGCTGTGTGTTATTTTCTATCATCCCATTATCATTATGCAGAAAAAGAGGCATTTTCATTTAACAAAAGTTTGTTCCCGGAGAAATATGTGACAGAGAGTTTGGAGACTCAGATTGGAGGAAAAGTGATGAAACAGGCATTTTACAGTAGGCCTATAAGAATTCTGTTGTATTTGTTGTACAAAGATTGTTATGGATTGAGGGTAAATCAGTCTAGGCTTATACATGATGTGAAAATGTGCCAGCAACTAGGTCATAAACTGATATGTAATTGATAATGTGTTTCTGCTAATGTGCCGCTCACAAAATATAATTATGTGGGTTTCTATATGGATAAATGACCCCAAAGTAATAGGTACTTAAATATTACTCTGGGTAGTAGAGAGTAATGTTTACAGGGTAAATCTTGATAAATTAAACATGCATTAATCATGTATGAATGAAGCACAATTGATCATATTCCTACGGCGGCCATTTTCTTCGGGGTGGATGCTTCGCCATGGGGCGTCCACCCCATGTGAAACACGGCAAGAGCAAAATGTCCACCGTTTTAAGGAGGTCAACAGCACACAACAAAATGTGTGCATATTGGTTGTGTCTTCCTGCTGTATCAAAATAATTGTGTTCCATCACTGCAGACCTTGATCGAGTTTCAACTGAACGTTTTTTCAAAGCACAAATTTGTATCAAAGTATCTCAGTGTTTTAAACCAGTGTTTCTCAATGTGGGGCCAAAAGACCGCCATGGGTCCCTGAGGGGGTTCCCAGCTAAATGTGTTATTACAGCATCAACATTTTTGTATGACTGGTTGGAACACCATAATCTTGGTACAGTAGCACACAGTAACAAGATTGCAAGTCAAGAATATGCTTACGGTAACACAAGCCCCGATTTTCTTTCGTCATACGATGGTGTCGTGGGCCGGAAAGGAAACAGCGAATCTTCTCGTAGATCTGCTGTTTCCGGCGTGTGACAGCGCCATGCGACAGGGCATTGTACTCTGTCATGTGACAGTGTTGTGCTATATATTATTGTACATCAGAGAAAGGGAAGGAATGGAGTCAGCACAATGTATCCATGTATGCAAAAAAAAGAAAAA